>NC_087581.1:68670519-69280488 GCF_036250125.1 Pseudopipra pipra
ATGAATCTCAGTGCTAGAAAGGCACATAAAATTCCTGCTAGCACAGATGATGAAATTTCTGACATTTCTCTGTCTTGCCATCCATCAGAGTATGTATTTTTTCCCTTCAGGGGAGTGATGCCCAACATTTTGTCTGGCTTTCCGTGCCCCATCCTCCTTTGGGATGCTCCTGCACAGCTCTCAGGTGTGAGTGGGGTCTGCAGGCTCCACAGTTGGAGTCCAGTGTGGGCTGATGTGGGCACAGCTGTATGAGAAGGAGACGGGCACAGACTGGTAGAAAACTCTCCCAAGCAGCATTTAAGCCCAGGCACACCAAGCCAACAGTACATTATTCTTGCATCATCAAAAGAAGCAGAGCCTGCTGGACTGGATTCACCTGGACCTCTCTGTGGTCCAGTTCTGCACAACAAGGCAATAGAAGCACAGAAATATTCCTGCCTAGTACTTTTCTCTCTTCCTTAAGCACATCACAGAGCCAACACAGAAATAATTCACTTTACTGCGTATGAGAAAAGTACCCATGTGAATTACCAACTATCCAGTGTGCGTCTTGTTGATTTCATTTCGCATTCTCTGTCTGCAGCTTTTCTTTTTTTCCCTCAGTTCTGCTGTTGGGTGCACACAGAACAGTGTTTAACTGCTGCTGTATTTTCCCCACTGTTACACCAGAAACAAAAACTGTTTTCCATCCTGTTGGATGCACAGCCTTGGCTGTAAAATGTGTAAATGCAGCTCAGATCAGTAAGAGCCTCCTACAACTCCAGCTAACGATCGCTTGGATTTTCCGAGGTGCTCTGTCGAAGCTGAAATCAGCACAAGCTCAGGTCCACGCAGTTTGCTTTACCTAGCATTATGAAACATGCCAATTAGCTTGAAAGAGATAAAATCCCAGGTCTAAATCCTGGACTATGTATGGCCTTAGCCTCGTGTTGCTCAGAAAGGGCTTGTTCCCAGATGGTGGACATGGAGAGAACAATAACAGTATCCAGCTCTGTGATAGCTGGGGAGTATATACATTCCCTTTGTTGTGGACACACTGCCAAGCAGCAGGCCTGGCCCACAGAGAGGTTGAGTACAGCTATACTGACAGCACGATACTGGAAGACAGACATAATAACACTTAAAAATTTATTAAGGGAAGTCTTGCAGTATGTTCAGAAAAATACCCTCTTATGCCACACTCATAAGCCATTTTGGGCATTCTTCTGCACACACAGTCCAACCCTAACTCTGCAAACTGATCCAAAGCAGGGCTGAGGATAACTGGAATGTTACATGCTTGCAGGATCAGGATCCATCAGTTCTGCTCGTAACAGAACAAAATAAGTAAAAGATAAGGGAGAGCTGGGATAACTAGGTTCAAGGTTGTTCCTAAGCTCTGGCTGTCACTTTCATGTCACTAGTTCTTATGGCCACTTATTAGAAAGTTGTGCAAGTCCTCCTGCCAGTAGTGCAGTGATGTTCCAAACCCTGGTCTCACCAGTGAAAGACTTGATCCCAGTATAAACTGATGTTCCAAGAACATAGTTTAAAAATAAAAGAAGAAAGATTTAACTGGATCAAATCCAGTAATATACTGTTTAGGATCCTCTAGAATTTTCTAGAGGCACATGTCTAATCTTACTACTTTTCACAATTTTGTCTCTCCTCCCTGCCTGTTACAGATCAGCATGTGTTAACTTAATCCTACTGAAAATCTGAATCTTGGCTTTGAAGACTGCTGATTACAAGACAGAGGAAACATCTTTTCTCACCTCTTTTTGAAATCATGTATTTCTAATTTGAAGTATGATCACTGCAGACCCAAAAGCGGGAGGCAGTGCTAAGAAAACCCTGAAGATTTGTTATGTCACAGTTCCTTTCTCCTGACTTTATGCCTTGGATCTTTCCGCAGAGGGGGGAGAAAACAAAAGGCTGCCACCGTCAGGTCTGGTTTTATAGATAATTTTCTTTTTTTTGCTCACAGTGGCTATAAAGAACTGAAGAAGGAAAGTGACTGATATAACTGCTGTCTGCAAGGAGAGAAGAACCTGGTTGAGAGGCAGGAAGAAAAGTTTATGGCACCCCAAAAAACAGTAAAAGCCTTGTTTAACTAGAAGAACATTGGCCTGAACTTGGTCTTCGTGCATGTGCTTGAGCAATGGGAACACCAGCTATAGAGATGGCAGTAGCGCATCTCAACTCTCTGAGTGTGTTGGCACTTGCTTCCTTGTCTGCTCCATATCTGCCCAGCCTAGACAGGTCCTTCATTACCTTAATGATTTTGTCACCTCGTGCTTGAGTCAGAGACATTTAAGATTTTGTGGTTTGTTCCTAGCAAGTTCCGTCAAAGAAGTTCTCAGTTATTACATTGCAGCTCCAGTCCAGCCACACAGTCCCCTAATACAGTGTCAACAAGTAGATATCCAGTCTAATTCCACCTGGGATTTATGTATCTGGCCATGCAGTGGAATGGCAATATGACTTGAAAAGAATATATATGCATATATATGTGTATCACATATACATGCATGACTGCAGCCCCAGAAAAACTCCAGGCAGGAGATTATTCTAAGTAAAGGGATCTGCACATATCCTTTCCCCCCCTCATAATTCCCAGTGTACGCAAGCTATTAGAAAGATCTTCCTTTGGCATCTCTGACAACCTCCAGCTTCTAGCAATAGCTATGCTCAGTGACCACCAACAGGAATGTGCTGGAGAATGACAAAGTGCAATACAAACTAGAATTGAAAGACCAGCTTCTCAGAAGGAGTTTTTTATAGCTAAATGTTGCATTTTAAAGACCTCTTTACCTCATTAGAAGGTCGTATGGGGACAAAATCTCTATCCGTCTTCCTCGCTTAACTTCCCCAAGGAAGCTCTGACCTTTTAGCAAGCTTCAAAATAAAGGGCAAAGCAATGGAATTTATTAATGTGAGAGAGTGGTATACTGGTTTAGCTGAGCCAATGTGCAGCAGACTTTTCCAGAGGCAGATGTACAAGCCCATTATTGACAAGTTTTGAAAACCTGACAGTAGATCCTATGATCCCAGCACACAAAGAACAGCTTTGCTGGTGCAGATCATACTGCAGAAAAAAAGGGAAGAACTTTGTCTGGCACCACACTGGAACGCTTACCTACCCCCAACATTGCACAGTACTTTTTCTGGAGGTAGAGAGGACACTCCTGTCATCATCATGTGGTTATAATTACAATAGCAGTCCACCTTTTGTAGGGGAAGAACTTCCCAGTGTAAGGTGTTTTAAAATGGGTAGCTGGTTTCTTGGTTTTTTACAGGTGAAGAAACTGAGACAAGTGAAGCAAATTGCCCAAGGCCAATCAGAAGTCCAGTGGCAAAGTCTGAATCAGGCATTGGGCTGACTACTGGGTCAGTACCAAGTTAATCAGGTATTCATAAACCCATATTATTTACTTATCTAAATGTGTACACACTAGAGGGTGCTGCACTGCTTTTCTAAAGTAATTTCCTTTATTTCATTTGTTTAAGCTCATGCTGAACTTGAGTAAAATTTCTTTATGCTTGACAGTGAGAGTCTAAAGAACAGGAATTGTTCTTGGGTAACTCAATGTAGGCATGCACTTTCATTCTGGAGAACTAGGATTCTAAGGAGGAAAAGCAGTTTTAGATCAATGCATTTGCAAATGCATTTTCCCAGGAAATACTGTACACATACATAACTATATGTATAAATAAGGTCTTTTATTCTTAAAAGCAATAAAACCCCCCTAAAAAGAATAAGACAGATTTTTAATAGATGCAGTGGAAAAGAGCTTGTAAGTGTTTCTTCGAAACAGTTTCAGTCAAAATATTTACAGTCATTTTTATGGTAGAATATGTAGATATGATAAATTGTTTAATCAAACTCAATTTTACCAGAAACAGTCTGACTTCTAAATATCTTTTAAAAGTACACATGCAGATCAAAAAAACCCAAACAAAACAACTCATTCTCCAGTAAATTCAAGAAAATTAATTTCATTAACAAAAACCTCTCAATCTGAAAATGATGTGGGATGAAATTGTATAGCTCAGGGACTGTGAACACAGACTCAATATGACATCAGGAGGAATGACATTTCTAATCAGTCAAGGGAGAGTGGGAGATTCTACTCCCTTTTACAAGGGAATAGATTCAGAGAAACATTGTTGGGGTTTATGGTGGCATTAATATAAATTAATAGCATCAGTGTAATCCTATCAAAGGTGTGTCCTTAACAAGGCACGTGCATACAGGTTCGTGCACAGGTATGCATGTGTGTGCACATATAGAGAAAATAAACATCAGCATGTCTCAGCTGCATTCTTTGGAATGATTTTTTTGGCCTGAGGGTGGGAAATAAATTTTGCTGTTGGGAACATAAGAGCCCAGAACAGCTATTACAGAAGGAGTTAAAGGTTAGTCTTCTCAATGAGCAACTCAACAGATCCTAAATCAAACACCAGTGAGAGCATCCATACCATGTGGAATTGAAATGGACATAAATTATGCTGCTTTTTTCCCTAAGGTCACTTCTGTATTATGATTACCTTATGTTAGCTTTAGCCAAATTAATGCATCTCTCATATTTTTACCTATCAGACTGCAGATACTTGTGAGAATTAAGACATTATCTCCATATAGACCTGAGAAATGTACAGGTTTGAGCTGCTTTCATCAAACTGTGTCTTCTCCCTGATCTTAGGTCCATAAGGTATGCAGGCATATTCTCTGAAAAAATCTGTGTTCAGGATTATGATTTTCATAACATGTTTTATGAAGATTGTGGGAATACTGGATTACTCTACTGATAAATTTTTAAGATGAAGAGGAAGGTTGTCAATAATTCAATTAGGCTGCTACTAGTCACTTTTCAATATATTCCTCGGCATCCAGCCAGTGCTGCACTTGATTGCACATTTTGGAACTTTCCACTGACTGTCCTCAGTTTCTGTGTTGAATTTCCACTTCCCTGCAATTTCAAACTCACGTGGCACCTCTGGTTTCCTTGTTACCTGATTTTGTGAGGAGTCCCCCTCTCCCTCACACAGGTGTTTCATGGCACACTTTGCTACAGCAAAAGCTCTGCCCTCACATATCTGTTGCTTATGGTGCTTTATAGCTGCCACAAAAACGATTGGTTTCGTGTTTGGATGGAAGCAGTAAGCAAACATTAAAATCAGAGGTTACAGTTTTATCAGAAATCCTGGTAAGTTCTGAAAGTCGAGAGAGGCTGTTTCAACAAGAGAGATGATCCCAGCTGTGTGAACAAGGTGTCATCTGTGTTTGTTGTTCAACTTTGCCTGGTGTCTGATGTGCCTCCAGGTGGCTGCTCAGTGGACCATGACAACCCCCTACCTTGCCAAATTCCTGTTCAGAAGCAGTCACTTCAGAAAATATGTTCTGAGTTGTTTTTTCCACTGGTACTCTGTACATGCCATGGCTCAGAGCACAGGTGTCATGGTTTGAGAGCCCCAAAATCCAATTCCCGAGTCTAAACCCCCTCCCATGTCTCAACCCAGTGTGAGATGGTTTCCAGACACCACATGAGACTCAAATGGGGGAAGGGATTATATATTACAATGACTGTACAAAATAAACACTACAATACATTATATACAATCTTAACTACCTCTACCATGACATAAAAGTATTTACAATAGATCAAATCTCTTCTCCCCTCCAGATAAAAGTCCAGGAGGGAAGAAGGAAAAGATCTTTTCCACTCTCAGAGCAGCAACGTCTCTAGGGCAGCAGGCATCTATCCTTTTCTCATGCAGCAGGTGTAGCTGGATCTCTGCCAGTACACACAAGGGGGTATCCAAGACCCTCGGCCCATTGTCTCCAAGCGAGGGTCTTCTCTTCTGTGGGCTGCATAGCAGGGACAAAACTCGCTTCATATCATGGGATGTAAGACCCCCACGAAGGTCCCTTCCTCAGGGGATTCACCCCTGAGTCAGAACATCTCGGGCAGCTTTCAGTTGAAGGCCTTTGCCTCAAGAGTTCTGTCAGAGCTCCTGTGCTCTGATCTCAGGCTGCCAGCTTAGCTTGGCAGCAGCGGTGAGGGGGGGTCCAAGGTCACCCCCTCTGCATTCCTTTGGCTGTCCTGGTCCAGCTTTCCAGGACGCCTGAGCTTTTCAGCTCCTCTCTGCAGTGCTACTGCACTTCACACCTCCCTTCTAGGAGGGGTCTCCAAGGAGTTTGGGGTCTTTTGGTTCAGTTCTTACCCCAAAAACTCTGTCTGTAGAGCTTAGTCTTGTTCTCTCTCTCTGCTGCTGGCTCTCTTTCTCTCTCGAACAACTCTGTGTCTTCCTTGGCTCCATGTTTGTTTCTGCTGCTTCTCCATTATCTCTTGGCTCTCAGCCACAGTCTCTGGATGCTGCTCCTGTTGCTGCTCTGTCTCTGCTCACTCACGGTGGAGAAAACTTCCAGCTTTCTAGCTACAGGTACTTAGCCCAGTTTAACACTGTTCCAAGTCCCTGTAGCCCCCCTGCCAGGGGCTGGGGGGGGGCAGAGCCCCAAGGGGCTCCGAGCCCCTTCCTCGTGGCTCTACAACATGGCTACTTCTTCCAACAACAGCTACAACAACCTTCTCTTCAGTTCTGTTTGTGATATGTTTATATTTTGCAGAAGCGCTCATTGGGTAAAAACCTCAAGGGTCACCACCCCCTGGGGTTTTACCATTTTATAACTTCAGGGGGAAAACTGTTTCCCCCCACCACAGCAGGGATGATAAGAGCTCCAGCAGAGCAGAGTTATCCAGCCCGAGGAAGGTGGGTAGAGTGCTCTCCCTGTAAGGAGGAGCTGGGCAACGCAGATCACAGTGACCTGTTTCTGAGCCCTGCTCTGTAAGCACCACCAGATTTGGGACACAGAGCATGTGAGGTTAGGGCTCTGAGGTACCTAACCTACCATTTCAGCATCTTTGCACAGTGGAGGTACTTCATCCTACAGAGTATAGATAAAGCCAGCCAGGGACTAAACATGGTGTGTCTTTCCCTTCCAGCAGCATAAAGTGCACTGGATGCCCATTTATCTTTTTGCCCTCTGCACCTTCCTTATGGGATGTAGATTTCACTCATGTCAGAGGATATTGCAGAGCCATTGTTCAAAATCCAGGCACACAAACTGCCAGCTATTATTCACATTCAATGAACTGCCATTGACCAAGGAAGATACTACTGGAATTTCATTGCATTTGCTGACAGCAGAGTAACTCTGCATGTCATGAGCCTTGTGAGAGTGAGATGCTCAGATCCTGGGACAATTGCTTCATGCCAGGGGAGTGAGAGAGGCAATCCTTTTGTTGTTGTTTTCCTCACCACTGGCACTTGCACAGTGAAACCTGAGGGCTAGGCCAGCCTGACATCCAGCCTGCTAGCAGTGCAATCAACTGGTATCTGTCACTGAAGCAGTGAGAAGATGACTGTGTATTCCCACTCTGCTGAGGTGGGGTGCAGTATTAAGAGTCACAGACTTGGTTGCTTTCAATAGGGGTATAAACCGCTATTGAAAAAGTGTTTTTGGACATGGGAAGGCCAGGCAGAGAATGCAAAGCCCCAAGGACACACTTTCTGTTTCACTCTGAAGAACGTTTAATCATCCTTAAATCAGCTGCAATTATTTTGAAGGCCTCCAGTAACTTTTGTCTTCAGATCAGCTGGAAATGCATCCTGAAGTTGAGGAGACATTCGTGTTCCTCTTTGGCTCTTAACTCACCAGTTTTTCATGCTACTCTGATCTTGCACTATGTTGTTCTGCAGGAGACAGAAATAGAGGTCTTTTTTTGTCTTTTCTGACCTTAAGTAACCTTAAGTAACTTCTGTCTTTAGATAAGACACTTTAACTGGTACTCAGGCCATCCCATGCCTGTGAGAGATGCTCTTCCTGTATTTCTTACCACTTTATTTGTAGCGAGTGAAGAAACAGCATCTAAATTAGAATACAAGAGTCCACTTACATCTTTTACCACAGAGGAGGAATAGGATCACTTGTGGTTCAGGGGGAGAGATATCATTTGTGATTTCTCAGGCTCACTTTCAAGCCAGATCTCCTAAACCTGCATATTTAAGCAGGCATAAAATGCACACTTCCTCTCCCACATGGTTTGATTTATGATTCAGTGTGGTGCCTCTCTTCTATAAGGCTTGTCTGCAGAGCCAAACCATCCAACAGAGTGACTAGCTGGTGACATTAGACCTTTAGCCCAATCACCAGCAATGTCTGGTGATTCTTGTATTTCAAAACCTGGTGAATCACATGGGTGGGCTATTTTATTTGCACGTGGCACTATTTGTATTTTCTTGCATTAAAAACCTAGGAAACTGCATAGAAATATATATATATAAATTGCACCACATGTTGCCAAGAGAACATAAGAGGTAAAAGTTGAATACTTCAGAGTTAGGTAATGCCAAAACCACTTGAACTCCCTTGTGTGTGCACATTATGAGACAGTCTCAACTTACAGGATCATATTACTCTTGTTTCCACAGGTCAGACAATACTAGGTGCTGTGAGCTGGAGGAAAGCTTGATTCTATGTCTCCCCTGCTACCATGACAGAAATTAGGGGGTAAAATGCGAAACAGCAAACTGTGAGGAACAGGGTAATTTGGCAACAGGTGTAAGGAGGAAAATCATCCAGATAAGATACGACGGCTTTGAGGTGTGCAGCAGGGTTTGGCATAAGCATCCTGATAGCAGGTAGCCTCTGCCTTTATACTATTCCTGTGTGGTCTGGCCTGCCCTTGGGATTTTATGCTTAAAATTGTAATTGTGACAGGCAATAAGATTCACCAGCATGAGAGAAACAGCATGGAAAGGGAAAGAGTTGTAGAGACAAAACATGTCTTGCTTTCTGCTGCATACTGCTGTTCCAGAGGTGTGGGAGATGGAAGCAATTTTGTAGGACTAAATTGCAGAGTTATGTGACAGGTCAGCAGTTCTACTATGTTTGTCCTCCACACTGGCGTTGAGTATCAAACTCCATGCGTTCAGGCACTTTGCAAGTCTTATGTTGCTTATTCCAGAGAGCTCAGTAAACCTACTGTCCCCAGGCATGCCTAGTGGTCTGCTACATAAGTAACTCTTTTTTTGTTGTGGTGAAAAAAAAATTTTTGTTCAAAAAAAGGGATTTAAAAACCGAAGAAAATGAAAAGGGGAAAAAGGAGCGTAAACACAACCTGAAAGTGTGTTCGCTTTGCCAAAACTTCATTCATAACAGTAAGAACATGTTAATTGACATTGAATTAACTTCAAACAAACACTGAGGACTAAGGAAAAATGGTTGTAAACTAGAAAAATGGCAAAGGAATAGAATAGATGAGAAATGTCCTCAAGGTCAGCTTTAGGACATCTGTTGTTCATAATATGTGTCTATATATAAATATAAAATTACTTGGATGAGGGTGTTGAAAACCTAGGCAATATTCATCTTCAGTTTCCGTTTGCTCACTCTGGAGTAATTCCACAGACTTTAGTGGAGAAGGTCCAGATTTACCCTAGCTAAAAAATGGAAAGCACAACCTGACCAGAGAACTCCAAGTTTACAGATGATGCAGAGGATGAACAAATAGCAATGAATAGTGTAACCAGATTCTGAGGGATTTGGATTGTTTTGAGAATTGGAGCCGTCAGATGGCAAATGCAGTTCATTGTCAAAATGATAAAATAATGAGGCTGAATTCAAGAAGACAATCTAGGGAATAACTGCTACATTCAGGAAACATCATAGCTAGAAAAGAGGTTAGGCAAAAAGGATTGAAGCCCTCAGCCTGTTACAGAGATATAGTAAGAAAGATCTGTGAGGTGTGTGATTAAGAGCTGTACTAGAGGCTGAGAATACTAAGGAAGGTGCACAATAGTCATAGTATCTAAGGCACTTCCTAGGCAATTGTCTCTGTTTCTAATTATCAGTGTACAGGAAAGCTATCCTATCATTTTCCTCACCTCGGAGAAGGCTTAGCACTGTTCTGGGCAATGCAAGTTAGGAGAAAGGACACCTTGGTGTGGCTTTGTCTCCATTGTTTCTTCCAGTACAGCTGCTGGAT
Source organism: Pseudopipra pipra (assembly GCF_036250125.1). Lineage (NCBI taxonomy): Eukaryota > Metazoa > Chordata > Aves > Passeriformes > Pipridae > Pseudopipra > Pseudopipra pipra. The sequence goes on from NC_087581.1 coordinate 68,680,551, forward strand.
CCCACTTAGGAGTTGGAGACGTAGAACATCTCAGTGACACACAAACATTGTACCCCTCCAGGAGAGAATTTAAACCCTGAGTTCCCCTCACAGGAGAGTATATTAGGCTGGTAGATATGTCAGCATTTCAGTAAATATATGCATTTTGTCTAGGACATGTATGTTGGTCCAGCCTTTTGATTAATTTGGAATAATCAGCATGAATACAGAATGTTCAAGAGGAGACATTTTTGTGCTGTAACATTTCTCAGTCCCAGGCTGAGAGGGACCAAGAGAAACCTTATTTGAAAACCCATGGGTGCCAAGGGGAGTGTAACCCTCTCATGTGCAAGAAGAATGAACTGGTAATGACTGACACAGAGAAGGCTGAGGTACTCAATGAGTTCTTTTCCTCAGTCTTCACTGACAGTCAGGTTTCCCACTTTCTCTCAAGTCCCTGACCCTTTGTGTGGGTGTGGAGAGAATTAAGTCCCTCCCACTATAAGCAAAGATCACTTAATGAAGCTGAATAGCTCCAGTCCATGAGACCTGATGACATGCATCCCAGGGTCCTGAGGGAACTGGCTGATGTTGTTGCCAAGCCACTCTCCATCATGTTTGAAAAGTGGTGGTGGTCAGACGAAGTTCCTGGTGACTGGAAAAAGGGAAATGTTGCTCCCAGTTTTAAAAAGGGTAAAAAGGAAGAACCAAGGAACCACAGACTGGTGACCCTCACCCCTGTGCCTGGGAAGATCATGGAGCAGATCCTCCTTGAAGGTGTGCTAAGGCATATAAAAGACAAGGAGGTGATCCAAGGTAACTAGCATGGCTTTACTTAGGGCAAATGGTGCCTGACCAGTCTGGTGGCCTATGATGGAGTGATGGCAGCAGTTGACAAGAGAAGACTGACAGATGTCATCTATCTAGACTCCTGTAGGGTCTTTGATATGGTCCCTCATCACATGCTTATCTCCAGACTGGAGACACATGGATTTGATGGATGGACTATTCAGTGCGTAAGAAATTGGAAGCATGAACACAGCCAGAGAGTTGTGGTCAATGGCTCTTTGTCCAGGTGGAAGATGGTGACAAGTTGTGTCCCTCAGGGCTCTGTCTTGGGACTGGTGCTCTTCAGTGTCTTCATCAATGGCACAGACAGTGGGACCGAGTGCACCCTCAGCGAGTGTGCAGGTGACACAAAGCTGAGCAGTGCAGCTCACACAACAGAAGGCAGGGATGCCATCCAGAGGGACTGCACAAACTTGAGAAGTGGGCCCAAGAGAACTTCATGAAGTTCAACATGTCCAAGTGCCAGGTGCAGCACTTGGGTCAGGGAAATCCCAGACATGAGCACAGACTGGGAGAAGTCACGGAGAGCAGCCCTGAGGAGAAGGGCCTGGGTGTTCCTGCGGATGAAGAGCTGGACATGAGCCAACAATGTGCACTAGCAGGCCAGAGAGCCAACCATCTCCTGTCTGCATCAGAACAGGAGTGGCCAGGACATCGAGGAAGGTGATTTTCCCCCTCTACTTTGCCCTTGTGAAGCCCCACGTGGACTACTGCATCCAGATCTGGGGTTCTCAGCACAAGAAAGACAAGGACCTGTTAGAGAGAGCCCAAAGGAGGCCACAAAGATGATCTTAGAGCTGGAGCACCTCTCCTATGGAGACAGGCTGACAGAATGGGGATTGTTCAGCCTGAAGAAGAGAAGGCTTCAAGGAGACCTCATTGCACTGTTTCAGTACCTTAAGATGGCTTATAAAAATAAGGAAGAAAAATTGTTTTTAAGAGCATGTAATGATAGGACAAGATGCAATGGTTTTAAACTGAAGGAGAGTAGGTTTAGATTATATGTTAGGAAGAAATTCTTTACTGTTGTGGTAGTGAGGCACTGGAACAGGTTGCCCATAGAACTTGTGGATGCTTCATCCCTGGAAGTGCTCAAGGCCAGGTTGGATGGGGCCCTGAGCAAACTGGTCTAGTGGAAGGTATCCCTGCCCATGGCAGGAGGGGTGGAACAAGGTGATCTTTAAGGTCCCTTCCAACTCAGGCCACTCTATGATTCTATTATGAGGAAGAATATTTTTGAGGATTCAGGTTCCTTACAAAGGGCACATGTTACACCTTCCCTGTTCATAAAAAATACATCCACATTAATTAACTTACTTTACAGGATCCCATAAAATTTAGAGACGAAAGTAACATGTTAATAGATGGCTGATTGTTTCTTCCTCAGGGGAGGGATAGGACATTATTTTCTCTACTATAAATTTCTAGTCTTTGTTCAACAGTTTACCTTTCTTAATTTCATGATTTTGCCCTTTAGGGTTGCTAATCCTGCCAAAATCCCTCTGGAGCCAAGAAGCTGATGTGTTGAACACCTTAGTGGTAATACTATTGATTTTGACTACATGAACAAGAGAGTGAGGCTGAAGGTTTGATTTCATTTTCAGCTTTTTTCTTCCAAAATCAGCCTCCCTGGTAAAAGAACTCTTGGGTTTTTTAGTGGACTTAACTTTTTTAGTTTGACTGTGATTTGTTCTGTTTCCTTTGATGTTTTATGTGTGAGGGCAATTTTGGGTTATGCAGGGCACTGCTGGTTGTAGCTTTTCCAGCATTTTCCTAGCCAGTAGTTGCCTCATTCTCACTTTGGCAAGCAGGCGAGCAGGTTTGAACTCTGCACCACCTGCACAATTCTCTGGCAAGGGCAGGGGATGGCTTTGACACCAGCAAAGACAGTAGATGGGGAAAAGTGCATGAGATAGCAGGGCACAGAGCAACACTTGCTGTGGATCAGCTGGTGTGTGCCAGCCACATGTCTGAGCCTTCACATTTTATAGAGAGGTCTCTTTGCTCTCACAGCACTGACACCCTCCTCCTCTGGCAAAAAAATTCCTGCCAACCCTCTACAAAAAAATTGCAGCAGACATCCAACATTCAGAATGGAATCCGAGATCCTGAAAAAAGATCTGCAAGTTACTTCTGAAGAAAAAAAAACCAACCTAACACCAAAAGGAGTTTTTAACCATAAAAATCCCCCAGGGATGTTGGAGAAGACCAGAGACATTCTGTGATTTTATTGAAGGATGCCCCTATTGGAATTATTTCTGTGGGAAAATGCCTGAATCCTATGTTATGGACCAGTCTAAAACCAAAAGGGAGAAATTTTTATCTCAAAAGTCCATGATCAAGCAGTTTAACAGTCAGCATTTCTTAGATTTAAAGGTCAGCAGGGACCACTAACTCATTTAGGACGGCATCCGGTAAAGCACACAGGCTGTAGGACTTGATCCAATTACTTCTGCATCAGCCTATAGCTTTTGTATGCCTGTGGCATATCTCAGTCTGAAGAAATGGTTTGCTCTGGTGAGCCAGTTTCCCAAACTTTTAGATGCAAAAATGCTGGAAATGCAGCAGTTCACAGCTGGTCATGCCACCTCTGAGATTGCAGCATCATTTGCAAATCACACAGGTCTGGGATCTATGGAGTAGTGAGTGCTGAGTGGACAGGAAACAGTGACAAGAGGGTGTCTGTGTCACAGGTGACTGTGTTTTTCATGATGACGCTGGGATGAGGCTCACTTGGGCACATAGCTGTGTCTCCAGGAGGAAAACAGCATCTGAGTAACGAAATACAGGTGTATTTAGTTATTTTCAGATCTTTGTAAGTCTTGTTTCTTTGTCTGTGACAGACAAAAGATGCCTATCAGACAGCAAACAGGTTTCTAAATTAAGAATGCACTAGTCTTTCAACTATTTCTTTTCTCTAGCAGGAATTCTTCCAATATGCCAAGCCCAGCATTAAGAGGGTTGCTGTGGGGAAATGAACTCCATCTCAGCCAGACCCCAACACAGGTGTGGGTGTGCTTTCCAATTTAAGCAACTGTTGTCAATCTGAAAACTCAACTAAGAAATAGATATATGTTTTAAAAAAAATCTTTTGAGACAGAGACGGTTAGAATTTGTTTCAAATTTTGTCCTTTTTCATATAGTTAAGAATAAAATTTTATTATTATACAAGAAAACTACTATTTAATGGTAGATTTTTATTAGTGCTTAATTCTTTCTAAGCAAAGTGGTGCTTTCATTTCCTGTATGTGTTTTTGGGGGTTTTTTAGAAAAAAGACAAATGAATGAAAGAATTTAGGAATAGTTCTATGTACAATATAAAAAAGTCAGTTTCACTTTTATTGAAATACATGTCTTTGTACAAAGAGGTTGCGATTCCTCAGGTATTGTCAACAGTAAAAAATCCTACACATAAAACAAGAAATTTGCAGAAATCAGGAATATGCCAAAAGTCCTATCTGGGCTGCAGGAGTAGGACTGACTGTATCACAGAGGCATTCATAGACAGCTCTGGAAAAACTGTGATTGGTGCAGGGATCACCTTGAGGAAGAATCATGCAAAGTAGATACACAGATCACAGGTTTGAGTGTGTGTGGTGTGTGTCTGTATCCCTACCTACAAACTCCCTGTGACATGCCTGAGCATAGCTACTCATCTGTAGTAAAACCTGCCCTATCTTGTCTTCAACACACCACTCTGCTGCCAAAACTTTCTGTCACAAAAATTTGGCTCCTCCTGGTCTGGCAGAGTTTTCTTAAGTGTTCTGTGGGTAAGACATGACTGGCTGACGCATGCTAGTGCTCCTCACGAAAGGTGCCAGACTCTGTACCAGCTCTAGTGGCAGGATTAGAAAAAAAATGCAGAAAAGAAAGTGAAATGGATGAGTTCTCATCAATGAGTTTCAAGGAAGGCTGCCACTGAAACATCCTGAAGGTTCAGGATGTTTCAGTGGACTCGACCAGGAGTGGAGAAATGAGTGGTGGAGGAAAGGTGTGACAAACAGCATCAAACAGATGGAGACACAGCTGTGCCCAAACTGGAAATCCCAACCCCTCTCTGCCTCATGTACCTAGAGAACTACAGTCCTGAGGCAGCAGCCTCAGCATTCAGCAGGGCTGTGCATTCAGGAGGGCCATGAGGATGCAAGGAAAACCTTGCAAATGCCATCCCATGAGCAACAAAAGAGGCTTCTACTTACTGAAACATCTGCATTGCCCAGCAAGCACAGCTTAGTAGCTCCCTCCAGCAACATGTGCTGGATCAGCCCTTTTCCTAGGCTTCCAATGTTTTCCCTCAGTTGTTCTCCAGAGGCTGGAGGTGTCCTGTGGCTCCGTGCTTGTGCAAGCAGTGAATTGGATGAGCAAACATCATTCATGCCTGCTAGACTTCAGCACTATGTGTAGCTCTCACTGTCATTCAACACATACATCCTCTCTGCACTTTCCTCTTGGAAGGCAAGTCTGGCCTTGTTAAGCTTTGCTGTCCCAAGCCAGCCTCGTTGTTTACATCAGAGCAGCAAATCTACAGAGGAGGCCAATTAATTGAGTTGCATCTGTGGCCAGTTTGAATTGAGCTAAATTCTTAATAAAGAATAATAGGAGATGGTGCTGGCCACAGAGATTATTTGGTTTCCAGGAAACAGCCTGCAACTGGGAAACCAATATGTTCAGTGCTGAGTGCCAAATTGCCAACACAATCCTCCTGTTTTGTCCTGCAGGCAGCTAGCGATCGGCCTCTGGTGAGCTCAGCCGGCCTGAAAAGCACTGGGAGGAGCTGCTGTGAGCTCCTCTACCTTGTCAGATTTCCAGTAATATGTCAGAGCAGTTGACCCCTGGATGACTCAGCCACATCTCAGAGGGGAAATGCCTGGCAAGAAGATCATACTGGAGGAAAGGTTTTAACAGCTGGAAGAAGCAGCACTGTCATAGTGGCAAAAGAGGAAAGTAAGACACTATGATCTAGCCTACTCAGAGACCAGCATGCAAAGGTCAGGAGACGATGGATGCCTCTGTTGATGGTGGACTGAGGTTTTCATAAGTCAAGGCCATCACAAGAGCCACAGGGATCAAGCTCTGGGTACGCTACTCTGTAAGATGAGAAGTGTTGTATCTTTACATACATGCTTGCTTACAACAGTGATTTCAGAAATCATTGGCCAGGTTTACCAGTAAGACCCAGTAAGATCTGCTTTGTTGCTGCTCCAGGGGCTGAAACAAGACATCAGAGTGCCTTGTCTGATGAGTATGTGTGTGTGTTGTGAGCCAGAGCAGCAACAAAAGGGATGAAACATGCCAGAGACTCCAACCCTTAATGTCTTCTACAGGGCGGGACACGTGCTCTGTCAGAGATAAACGGCCAGCACTGTGAGGACAATTACTTCTGTTACAGACTGGCTGTTCATGGACCACTCACTGTAGCTACAGAGTCCACGTTCCCGTGGCTTCCTGATCCATAGTTAAAGCATAACTCTCCTGTTGAAGTCTTCTGCACCATCATTTGGCAGTTTCCCCAACACTTTGCTGTCTCTCAAACAGATATCCTCTATCCTCAGCTGTCTCTGTGGCCCTTTAATTTTCTTCAACACTTGGCTTGCAAAGCTTGAGACCAGAGCAAATGGGTTTTTCTAGTTGTGACCTATGGGACACACTCAGCAAACATGTGAGCTTTTCATTACATGTGCATATCTCTTTCCATTGTATTTCAGCCTTCTAGGCCATCTTTGGTACCCTTTGGGCACATCTTGACTTGCTGAACTTCTCATACAGTGAGAACCTAGCCAAAAAGTCACTAGGTCTAGACTGCCCAAGAAAGAAACCAAAATTCCCAATGTCATGTTAATGGTAAATGGTAATGGTTAAAGGTAAATGTCATGTTAATGCCAGTAATAGTATCTTCTAAAAATATGCCATACTGGTTTAGACATCTGTGATATCTATTGCTTACACATGCTCTATATTTTATGTCTCTCTCAAACTCCTTAGATGGAAGGAAATTCTCCTATCCTGAGATGTAAGTCACTTAGACAGGGATACTGATAGGAGCATCCTGCAAAGGCTACAAGCATAACAAAACCTCTCTCTGACTGTTTGGATTTCAGTGACCCAGAAAAATGTCTTATCATCTGTCTGGAGCTGATTGGAGGTTTTCTAAAGTCCCTGAGTAAAAAACTAGGAGCCCTTAACCATGGTGCACGTGTGCTCCATGCAAAGGTCTCCCACCCTCCCATATGGTACAAGACCTGTCCATTTCTTTGCAGAGTGTCATGATTTGGTAGCCATCAGATGGTTCATATCTGACTTTTTGGGGTGGACCTTTGGTCTGATTGGAACTTGGACCAAAGAAAAGAAGTTAGGAATACAGAAAAGAAAAAGGCAGTTCCTGGCCATTAATTTTGCCAGGTTTAAAGACAGAGTTCCAAAGACTTATACCTGTGTTTAATATTATAATCAGAAATAATTGTGCTGAGATTACTGGGACTGTTCACGGGATTCTGCTTACAAATGCATATATAACTTTGACAACTCAGTGTCATGAACTGCATAATCACCAGAGGTGCAATACACATATGCTGTAGATTTGTACATTTGTCTTTCTCATCCCAGATAGACAAATCTAACTGTCATTGTTTGTGGAATCTTGCATTTCCCTGTGCCAAAGTTCATGCAGTATAAAAGGCTGTCTTTATACCCTTGATCTTCTCTCAGATTTCCACTGTGACTTCAGGCTTCTGAAAAGTTTGTGATTTAGTCCCAAATGTTATTTCTGTCACTCTTCTGGGATTAAACATTTCCATTTACCTTTCTCTTCAGTCATGACTTGTAGATTGGGTGGCCCATAGACTCTTTATCTCTTAAGTGTTTGGAGGCTTTACTTTCTATTTGAAATTGCTATTTTTTTCCACAGTTGAAGGAGAGAAACCATTGTCACTTTGAAATCATTTAATAAACTGGTACCCAGGAGCCTTACCTTCCCCAAACGTTCATCCATGTGCCTTATGTTTGTTGGCTTTGTTTTGTAATCATAGAATGGCCTGGGTTGGAAGGAACCTTAAATATCACGTAATCCCAACTCCCCCTGGCATGGACAGGGACACCTATCACTAGACCAAGTTGCTCAAGACCTTATCCAACCTGACCCTGAATAGATCAATTTCCAAAAATGATGGATAGTGGCTTAGCAACTTTGCCTGCCAGCTCCCTCAAGACCTGTGGATGAATCTCATCAGGTCCCATGGACTTGTGCGCATTCAGGTTCCTTAGATGGTCTCAAACCTGATCCTCTCTTACAGTGGGCTTAGGGTCTTCATTCTCCCAGTCCCTGCATTTGCCTTTCCTGACTTCAGTGGCATGGCTGGAGCACTCACCATGGGAGACTGAGAACTTCGGCCTTCTCTTTGTCCAGGGTAACCAGGTCTCTTATTTCCTTCCAGAGAGGGTCCACATTAACCCTAGTCTTTCTTTTGTTTGCAACATACCTATAGAGGTGCTTTCCATTATCCTTGATATCCCTGGCCAGACTCAATTCTAACTGGGCCTTGGCTTCCCTAACCTCATCCCCAGCTTCCCGTACAACTTCCCTGTATTTCTTCCAGGCCACCTGTCCTTGTTTCCACCTCCTGAGAGTTTTATTTTTTGCTCTGAGTTTGCTCATCAGCTCCTTACCCATCCATGTCTCCTGGCATTTTTGCTCGTTTTCATCCTTGTTGAGGTACATCACTTTTGAACTTGGAGAAGGTGATCATTAAATATCAGCCAGCATTCTTGAGCCCCTCTGCCCTCCGGGGTTCTGTCTCATGGGATTCTACCGAGTTGGTCCTTGAAGAAGCCAAAGTCTGCTTTCCTGAAGTCCAGGTCAATGAGCTTGCTGAGTGCCTTCCTCACTGCCCTGAGGAGCTCAAACTCCACCATCTCATGGTCACTGTATTCAAGGCACCTGACACACAACAAGTCTCAAGGAGAGGTTTCTTGCTGTGAAAAAGGGAGGTCATGCAGTGGGATGGGTGGGGAATATGGCTGAAGTGGGCTGCTGATATGGGAAGGGTGTGTTTGAAGAGCAGGGTGCCCAGAATCAGGAGGTTTTTGATGACAGGCATTTTGAAAGCATAAGAAGTTTTTTCATAAGCCTTGCTTTTGTAATTTCCCTGCAAAGCTGTGTCCTGTCCCCCACCCCCTCCTCTAAAGTGAATTTTTAAAATATAGTAAAAATAATTTTATCAAAATGCATAATCTCAGTAAAGGCTCCAATTCTTTACGTCAGTGTTGCCATTTTGCCCATCCTAATGCCATTCCAGTGTACCAGTTACAACAGATAAGCAAAAAGTAATCAAGAAATTGAGGGCAAGTGTCTGAAATATCAAGGATCAAAGCTTCTCCATCCAAAGCAGAGCTGGCTGCTGTAACAGATTTGGCCACATGCCCACAAGGACAAAAAGGAAGAAAATGAGACTCAGGAGACAACAGAGCATCAAAGACAGATCATGTGTATACTGCTTGGGAAAGTCCCACTGAGGGCTCAGTGAGAGCTCCATAAGTCCCTCACTGAGCATTTCTAGTGGCCAGGAAACTTTTCATAAAAGGTGTAATGTAATATTGAGCCTGTAATATTGAGCCCTATAACACTGAGCAATCCCCTTCTTAACAGACATCCTCAGTGAAATGGGCCTAGCAGCCACTGAGCTGAATGAGCAAAGATATCACCACCACGCCTGAGACCATGTGGCTGGGGCAGCTTATAGCATTTCTTTTCATAATACTCTATTCCCGTACTCTTGCTGTGTTCTTTTTCCCATTTCCTCATCTTGGAGATCGTGCCGTACAGAATCGGGAACTAAATGTATTCAAAACCACACAGGTAATCACATATAAGACCTTTGACTGCTTTAATCAGCATATGGAATTTAAATATACACTCCTATCCCCCCGTGGATTAGTAGCACTTTTAAATCTGCCTTGAAATCAATATTTTGCATCAGTGACTAAAGAAAATTAGCAGTGGGCTGGGACTGAAATTTAAACCTGCAGCTATCTGCATCACATCCGCAGAGCTCCCTCCCTCTAGGAGACTGTGCCATCTGCTACGTTGTGATCAGTACACTTGTCAGGCAACAAAATCGGGTTGAGGGGGGGCTAAGAGCTCTTCAGTTCAGACTTTTACTGGTATTAGGAATAATATCACTTCAATAATTACTGAGAACTATAAGTACTAAACCTTTAATCCGTGCCCTTTCCAAAATCAGAGAATCAGAAATGCCTTTGTACCCTGTTTCTGAGTTTGCCTCTCGAAAATGAAGTTTTTCCACTGAAAGTGTTTCATCCATGGTGGCTGCTAGTGTCAAATGAAAGTAGTACTTGAAAGAAATTTCCCCAGTGTGACCTTTCTGCAAGACACAGGCCACAGAGCACAGGCCCGAGAAGTGTTTTAATTCTCAGTCAGTAAGATGCTGTGCATATTCTTGTTATGCCTCCATCCTCATTTGATCTGCTGCAAATCACGTGTAGCTGTAAGCTTACTTTGCTCTGCAGGAAGATGTGTAGCTTTCAATGAAGCAGCAATCCACCACCCCAGCAATCAGGCTGTTTCCTAATAATTTCCATCCTCTTTTGTTTTTGCAGCTCCAGAATTTCGAAATTTTTTTTTTCTTTTTCAATTTTCTTTTTCTAATACCCTACCTTCCCGTTGTTTTGTTATTTGCAAACCCCTCTTTTTAAGTCTTTGGAATTAACATGTTCCTGAGCATTTTCCTAGGCAAAAGCTGATTCCAGTCCAGCAAATTTTGAATGTCTAATTGTGCTGGATATCCTGGATGGCTTCTTGTCAGTGGATCAGCAACCACAGTATGAAAACCACTGCTTTTAGAGTGATCAATATCCCACCCTTCTCTCTCTAGATAAAACCAAGGTCCTTGAAGCCTGTTACTTCAAGGCAACATTTTCAGACCTTGAACCATTTATATATCTGTTTTCTGAGCCCTTCACTTTCCCATTTTATCCCTTTGCCTCCTCCACTGTCCTCTCCATACCAGTGACACCAAGCTGAACAGAGCAGGGCAGGGATGGTGTCCCCAGAGCTAGAGCCCCTGTACAGGAGGACTGTGTTTCTCTTTTTAGCTGCAGCCCCTCACTTAAAATGCACATTAAGTTTGCTTGCCAGGGGCACTGATTTCCAAAACTGTCCTTCCCCTTATTACAGACTACTTCTTACTGATTTTAACTATCAGCCAAACACAAAGGTTTACATATCAGGCAGTACACATCTTAGTAATCTGGATTTCCCCGAGGAACCCTTCCTTAATCATTCATTATTCTATGTATTCCTGTTTCTTCCACAAATTTTATCAACAATGATTTTCCTGTTTCCTTCCAGAATATTGATTAAAATATTGAACAGCTCTTGGACTGAAATCCATCCTTCAGGGATACAACTAAAATCATCTGCATTCACACACTGGTCCACTTGAACAATTACCTTTTGAGATCTATTTTTTGGTTCATTTTTAATCCATTTAACAGGCCTCATTGATTTCTAGACCATGCTTATTTTAAGGAAGAGACACTTTAGAACACAATGGAAAGCTTATTCATTTGGGAAAGTGCATTCATTCTGGCACTGGCAGCCTGGGGAACTGATGTCGACTTCAGTCCTCACAATACAGCATTTATTTGTGGGGTTTTTTTTCTCCTGTTTCCTACCACAGTTGTTTGCCGTCCAAGGAAACACAAGTATGAAAAATACCACTGTTATTTCGCAGATGCTGTGCTTTATGCTCTACTTCACCACCCTGTTCTACACAGGAGCTTGCCTTCTTAGTTGTAGTAGTTCTTGATTAACACTAGGGAGCAGCGTTTTATGCCTGGTGTCCAGAGTTACTGCCGGAGAGTTCCCAGGCCGTTCTCAAAACTCTTAATTTTAGAAAAGATGCGAGGAGGAAAATGTGTTATTCTCCAGTTTAATGGTTTCGAGATCATCCATTCTTCCTCCACTGACAGAATCTTTATGAATGCCGTGTATGAAGTAGCAGGCTGGTGGACCTCTTACCAACAAAGTGTTTGTCTTTAGCTGTACCTAACTCTGGGAATTCTGTTCATGCAGGCAGAATTTTCTTTGCTGTGCTGTGAAAAAGTCCTTTTCAGGCAATTGAAACTGAACCCTTCAACTGTGCTGAGGATTTAGGAAAGGCTTTCAGTCAAGAATTCAACTAAACAGTCCTGAAAAAATACTGCTTGAAGAAGGACTACTTTTAAGACTCAAGGCACACCGAGTTCACGTGTTTAGGTTTTTGTAGTATGCATAAGCAAAACAAGCCCCAGCACCAAGCCAGCTGTGTAACAAAGAGCCTGTCCTGACTCCCACAGAGAAATCAACCTCACATGGAAACCAAGCAACCTATCTGAACTGAGGAATAAATTAATGCAAACACCGCAAACACCACAAACATTAGTAGCAAGGGAATTTCAGTCTCCCCTCCAGGAAAGTCTGCAAGGCATGGGAGCACAGGAGATGAACCTGTTCATGGCACACCTGTCATTGCTTGCCAGGCAGATGGATCACTGCCCAGCAGCTCCCACGCACAGACCATTTACCCCGGAGATTGGTTTGGAAAAACTCAGTGAGAAAGAGGAGTTTATCATGACATTTCTTGGACATGCTAGGGCAGTCCAACTCAGCTTTAGCAGTGCAGTGCAGCTGAAAAAAGGATAAATCCAGCCACCAGAAAATATCAGAAATGAGCCTCACAGTGGGCACATATATATTAGTATATATGTTGGCATATTGGATAATAGGTATCCCAACAGAGAGCAAGATGAAGGCTATTACAGTGCCTGCATATAAATAGCATGTGTACAAGTATCTGCTCAGGATATTGGAGAAGACCACATGAAGACTTGCTTGGCAGATGATGCAAAGGTAGCAAATCCCTCCATGTGTCTAGACAGGCTTTTAGGGACTCCTGGAAAGGAGGTGATTGTGATGGACAATCAGTTATGGTTGAAAAAGGGCTGGGTAAGAAAGAAGATTCTATATGCAAAATTTATGGCTTTAGACAGTATCATCTTTGGAAGTCCTTCCAGAAGCATATTCAGGGCCAGCCAGAGATGTGAAAAAACAAAGCCTTAATGTATAGCTGAGTAGATGAGGTAGGGAAGGTGTGAGAGGGAAATGTTCAATGTCATCAAGAACACTCAGGGGACTGACTTCAGGACTGGAAGGGCTTCAGCTAATCCTGCATGGAAGTGAGCTGCAGCTAAAACTGTCAAATAGCAAATCAGAAAATAGAAAAGTAGAAAAAGCAATAAAGTACAGCAAAGATACTGTTCAAAATGTTGCATCTGTAAGGGTGAAGTAAAAGATACTGCACCCTCAAAAAAAGGGTAGAGTAGAAAGTCATGGAAAAGAAAAGGAAAGGAGCAGTTTGAAGTGATATAATGTAGCAAGACATAGGCAATAGGAAATCAAATAATAATATATAGGTACACACACACACACATATATATATAAAAAATTTACATATGTTTTTCTTGGAAAATATTGGTCATCTTAGAAATGAGTGTGGGAACTGACACCATAGTATTAAAGGAAACTACTACTAAACTGGCTGTAGCAGAAACTTGGTGAAAGAGTGATAATTAATAGAGCACTGAAATGTCACAGCAGGTGACTACCTGGCCCCAAGCAGTGTGCAAGACCCAGTTCAAAAGAGAAAGGCTGACAGGATTAAACAGCAGGGTAAGAGAAGCTGCCAGGAGGAGGAAACATGTTCCAAATGAGACCAAGTGAGGACAACAGGAATTCGTCTGGTTAGTCAGAGTTATGAACAACCAGGTTGAACGCCTTGGAGAAGCAACTTGCCAAGGGCATATCTGTTTGCCCCACTCATCAGGAGAAGGATGCTCTCCACAGGCTGTGTAAAAGGTGTAGATGGTTGCAGAGCTCAAGGTGAAAAGATAAGGCCATAGCAGAAAACTGAGCACATTCTTCATGTCTGCATTCACTGGAAAGGAGCTCTCTGAGGTTCACAGTTCACTTTCTCTTGGGGTACGCTGGAGTTGTTCTGAACCTATAGAACAACTCTTTAAAACAGAGTGAAAAAATCACCATGAACAAAGACATTAATCCCAAACTTCAAAAGGACTCCAAGTATGAAATTCCCACATCAGTTGTGTGGGAGCTATCATTAACCCCAGCACAGGAACAGCAGGTGGCCAATAAGGTGTGTTTTAAAGAAGCTGTGGAGAGGAGTGTTGTGGGCATTGCAGGTTAGGAATTCTGATATCCGTGCTGAGCTACATAAGATAGAATTTATGGATACAACAACTATGATCAAGAAGAGCGCTTGGGTTTTGCAGAAGGAAATGATATTTCACTAATCTGTGAGGCTCATCTAGGGGAGCCAGTGAATGTGTTTGTGGGGAAGACTCAGGTTTTCTTAGGACCTAAGGACTCTCCATGATTGTATTTGTTGTATCCAACAAATCCATGAGTCCCTACAGGGTTTTGGAGAAGCTAAGCTCTGACAGACTACAACCAAAGAAGTATTGCGTAGGTGAAGAACAGGCTAAAACAGATGAATTGGTAAGTGACTAAAAAGTAGGAATTTACAATGAACAGCTTGCAGATGAAGAGGATCTACACAGAACTACATGTTGCACAACCTGTTTACAAATGATGGGTAGAAGGGGTAGTTGCCTAATGAGGCAATCAACTTTGGCAAGCACACAAAGTCAGGGTAGTAAAACAACTGGTGCTGAGAAGAGTCGTCAAAAAATCTCAAGGTGCAAAATAACATAAGAAAAGGTTGTAGATGAAACTCTGCTATTTAACACAAAGCAGTCCCACAGTGTCAACACTGTTATGCAAAGTAGTTAATTGTGAATGCCACAGTTTCGCTAAAAACCAGATTGTTATATTACTGTGGGTTGGTCTGCAGAAACATTCGTTCAGTAAACAGCAAAAATACAAAAAGCAACTAATGGTAACAGTTAGTAGATGGGAAGACAACAGAACAGGTTATATTACTGTTAGTCCTACAGCCTAGGATATCCATGTCTTGAATACCAGCTCCAATTCTTTCATCAAAGAATTTTGAGCAACCACAGTAGCACCATAGGAACTACTGGTCTGTGGAGAAACTGCAGCACATAGAGTGATTAAATATAAGCCGGACACTTCTTCCTGAGAAGAGGTGGCTGAAGAGGAATAGGCTGGAGCTCATGCTAACCATGCAGCGTGATGTCCAAACCCAGGGAAACTGGGTTTGTAGTGCTGAAGCAGTGGGAATGGAGACCATGAGAGGGAAATGTGTTTGGGATTTGAGCTGCCGAAACTCACTTTGAATTGAACTTCATTATTGCAGAAGTTTAAGTTATTTGGCTCTACATGGAGAACAGACATGATGGCAAAGAAAGATGAGTGAAAGAGAATTCTAAGGAACCTGTCTCCAACTGCTGAGGACACACTATTCCCTGAAAGCCAACATGCACTATTGTGGGGACACACTCATTTCTTGAAAGATGCACTTCTGAGACTGACGTGTTCTTCAGCAGAGTTTTCTTATAAGTCTTTTCTTACTTCTAAATAAGCACCAGGACTGCTCAGGTGGCCAAGAAGGCCAGTGGCATCCTGGTCTGGATCAGGAACAGAGTGGCCAACAGGTCCAGGGAAGTGATTCTTGCCCTGTACTCAGCACTGGTGAGGCCACCCCTGGAGTGCTGTGTCCAGTTCTGGGCCCCTCAGTTCAGGAAGGACATTGAGGGGCTGGAGCAGGTCCAGAGAAGAGCAACAAGGCTGGGGAAGGGACTTGAACATAAGTCCTACGAGCAGAGGCTGAGGGAGCTGGGGTTGTTTAGCCTGGAGAAGAGGAGGCTCAGGGGAGACCTCATCACTCTCTGCAACTCCCTGACAGGAGGTTGTAGCCAGATGAAGGTTGGTCCCTTCTCCCAGGCAGCTCTCAGTAAGACAAGAGGACATGGTCTTAAGCTCTGCCAGGAGAGGTTTAGGTTAGATATTAGGAAGAAATTCTTTACAGAGAGGGTAATCAGACATTGGAATGGGCTGCCCAGGGAAGTGGTGGATTCTCTGTCGCTGGAGGTTTTTAAGATGAGACTGGATGTGGCATCAGTGTCATGGCAGTGTTGGATCAAGGATTGGACTTGGTGATCTCAGAGGTCTTTTCCAACCCAACTGATTCTTTGATTCTATAAACAGAGTGTGCTGAACTGGCAGATCTCACATTCATTATCATTTGAGCAACAGCATTTGGAAATGGCCTCTTCAGTGTGCCAGAGGCTGTACAAACATAGAAGAGAAGGGCAGTTCTTGCATTGCTCTACAGCAATTTTTCCTTGTTGTGGGTATTAAGGAGGCCAAGGTGCTAAGCACTAGTGACATTAATGATGGGTACTGTACACAGAGAAGGATGCCATTTATAGTCTTAAAATCATAGTGCCTCATTTTTCGAAGTTTAGGAAATGTTTAACAGTAAAAAATGCTAATGCAGCCCACAAATTAGTTTCTTAATATCCCTCTTCCCCTGCTCCAACTCTATTCTTTTTGAATGGTCCAGGATGAATGATCCTTCATCTTTGCAGCAGGGTGGTCCTCATCCACATCACACTAACTCTTCCACACAACTTGTCTTCCATATTGTCCATCTCAGTTCCGTGATGCTTTGTCTGTGCTACCAAGCCACCTGGATTGCCAGGTATCCTAGCTGAAGGACAATCTATTCAGGGGTGCCTGAAATTTCCGACTTCACCTTATTTCTTCTGGGTTTTCTGTCTTAGCACTTCTCAGTTGCATGTTTCTTTAACCATATTTCTTCACCTCTGCACTCCCTTCCCATCATTAAAGCATCACACCTATTATAGGAAGCAATTCAGCTTTTGAAAGTAGAAGCATAATTTCTGCCTGTGATTTACCGTATCTGTGAAAAATCCATAATGTGAAATAGGAAGGCTCCCCTTTCTCATGATGTGAGCAAAAAGCAAAAGTGCAAAGGTCAGGACAGAAAGAAGCTGTAGAAGAGTAGGGAGTTCTTAAAAATTTTGAAATTCTAGAATGAGCCCCCTAAACGTAAAATTTATCATCTTGCCCAAAACACTTTTTGCTGGCACAGGCTGGAGGTATTGATGCTTGTGGTGCTGCTTTCATTGCTGGACATGAAAAAGGCTGTTAGGAGGGTGTTCCTGAGCTTCATATAAACCTGCAAGGTTGTCAGGCTTGTCCAGGTTGTCCAACCTGTTAGGCTGGAGCTGGTCAGTATTTACAGCTGATGCTAGTTTTCAGCAGATAGGCTATGGAATTATAGACCATATATGGAATTAATATGCCATCATTTATACACACACACACACACACACACATATATATTCAGTACAATATAACTTTAGCGTCATGGTACCATTATAGTCCTTAATAAATGAAGGAGTTCAGGAAGGCTGAACACACTCAAAGAAGGAAATCTTAAAGGCACAGGAGCAGGCCATCTCTGTGTGCTGAAAGATGAGCTGTCAGGGAAGAAGATCAGCCCAGCTGAACAAGGAGCTTTTGCAGGAACTCATGGCAAAAAAAAGAGGGTTTATGACCTTTGGAAGAAAGGGCAGACAACACAGGAAGAGTACAAGGATGTCATTAGGTCATGTAGAGAGAAAATTAGAAAGGCAAAAGCTCAGCTAGAACTCCATCTGGCCACTGTGTTGGCCAGAGATAATAAAAGTTTTTATAATACATCTTCAGCAAAAGGAGGGCCAAGGAAAATCTTTATCCTTTATTGAATGGAGGGAGGGGAATATTGCAACCAAGGATGAGGAGAAGGCTGAGGTACTTTATGCCTTCTTTGCCTCGATCTTTAAAAGTTATACTGGTTATCCTCAGGGCCATCAGCCCCCTGAGCTGGTAGGCAGGGAAGGGGAGCAGAATAGACCCCCTGCAGTCCAGAAGGAAGTCATTAGTGACCTGCTGTTCAGGTTGGATATCAGGAGAAATTTCTATGTGGAAAGAGTTTTTAAGCATTGGAATGGACTGCCCAGGGAGGTGGTGGAGTCACCATTCCTGAAGGTGTTCTAGAAATGACTGGATGTGGCACTTAGTGCCTTGGTCTGGTTGACAAGGCGGTAATCAGTCAAAGGCTGGACTTGATGATCTTAGAAGTTCTTTTCCAACCTAAATAATTCTGTGATTATGTTGTACCATTAAGGTTGGAAAAGGCCTCTAAGAACATCAAGTCCAACTGTTAACCCAACACTACCAAGTCCACCAATAAACCACACCCCTCTGTGCCACATCTACATTTCTTTTAAATACCTCCAGGGACTGTAACTCCTCCACAGCCTGTTCCAGGTTTGCAAACCTTTTTGGTGAAGACATTTCTCTTAATGTACAATCTAAACTTCCCCTAGTGCAGATTGAGGCCATTTCCTTTTGTACTTGTGACTTGGGAGAAGAGGTTGACCCTCACCTCACTCCAACCTCCTTTCAGGCAGTTGTAGAGCGTTATGAGGTCCCCCCGACCCTCCTTTTCTCCAGGCTAAACAAGTCCAGCTCACTCAGCTGTTCCTCGGAAGACTTTTGCTCCAGACTCTTCACCAGCTTCACTGCTCTTCTCTTCTCATCATCCCTTCAACAGTGCCTTGTTCTGCCTTTAAATACCATGTCTTGTGCTTCATTCAGTTTCAAAAATGATGAGAGGCAATGCACAAACTGGGGCAGGGAAGCTTTAACCATCAAGACAACCTCAGTAAACTGGAGGTGCTGTTCAGTGAGTACAGGTCCAAGGAAGCAACACTTGAGCTGCACAGAGGGGATGGGCAAATCCTGCATTGAGGCCAGCTCCGCAGAAGGGACCTGTAGCCAAATGTAGGTTGTGTTGCAAAGACCGGTATCCTAATAAACATTAATTCACTTTAAAAAGGAATCTCCAAGACTGGAGGTCTTAAAAGGCTGCTTAGATTGGCACCTGACAGGGTACACAGACCTACAGCTGCACTTGCTCTGGGATATCTGGTGACCGTGCTGGGTGGACCTGCTGCACGACCATGGTCTCTGAAGAGCCAGACTTACTGATAACAAAAATGCTAAGGGCATGATCATAACTGCTAAGACTCAGGATGAAAATGGCCGGAAAAAATCTCATTTGGAGCCCTGGGCTTGTGTTTTCTGAGTACTTAAAATCAGGAAGTGGAATAGTGACTAAAGACTAAGTTGGAATTAATGCTGTTTGTCAAATACCTTCTCTCTATCAATAAACAGACTGAAATAAAGAAGGTATCAGAGGAAACTCAGAGAGATAAGAGCTATTTTCCCTGTACTTCAGTTGTTTTCATCAGACTTCATAAAACTAGCCATGCAGTGTGGGTGTTTTTCTCTTAGTTTTGGTCCTCTTCCTGGCTGTGACTCCTGCGAATGCAGGACATCATCTTCCCTCCCTTGGAAGCCAAAATTGTAGCTTTTCTCTTGGGACCACAACTTCCAATATCTCCAGTCTCTCCACAGACCTATGTTTATGGACAGCACCCCATCCAGACTGTGATCTCCCTTGCCATAGTGGGGGGAAGAGTCTAGGAGACAAAGGTCTCCAAGGAAGAAGAGGTAAAGCAAAAGTGTGTGGCCAGGTATGTGACATTTTGGAGAGGAGGAAAGAAAAGGAAGGCATGGGACTGAGCAGTTTTCTTGCCATGCCTGTCTCAGCCAGTAGACATGTAGGATAGGCCAGGACCCCAACAAACAAGACACAAAGTCAAGACTTCAATCTGCTGTGACACCTCAGTTCCCACAAGTGACTTTCAGGTAGTTTGTTTAGAGTGTACCACTAAATTCAGGAAGTCTGAATCTCTGTCTTTCCAGACAGACTGGTGGGAAGGGAAAGTCATAGGGAAAAGGTGTTGAATGACTGAGAGAAACACAGCAAAATAAATCCATGAAGCAAGAAGAAAAAGTCTGACATATACAACACTTTGTTTTTATCACCAAAATGAAGAAGTTTAATTCCTCCACAGGTAATCTGGAAGTGCAAGTACAGCATAAAATTCCATGGGCTGAAAACTGTGTAGTTTCTTTATGGAAAACTCCTTTCATTTAGAGTATGACCACACACTGTAAATCAGTTGAATGAGAGACGAGTCACACACCAGTCTCAGAATTGAATTTGGAAAGGAAAAATAAGATGAGAAACCCATTGTGTTTGAATTAAGTGGAGTAAACTATCATCTATAAATGAATAGATAAATATGAATGTTATTACCTCCTCTAATAGGCTAGATTTTATACACACCTCTAGTTTCAGGAGGGATATGCCTGGTAGAAAATCATCTTATTAAAACACAGCAACAACAAAAACATCCAGCTGCTGGCCATCATGCCCACCAGTTAATATCCTGAGTATAACAAATGTGATTGAGAGGTCCAGCCAGGGGATGGAGAAAAATCCAGTATCCAGTCATTGCAGTGGCTGCTTTGGAGGGCATCCAATGGGCAGGCCAGGGTTCTGTGTCCTGACTGTAGGAGAGACAAACAGTGCTGCAGTGGCACTTTCTTGAGTCTGGTCTGAAGTGGTCCATGTCACTGAACACACCCTAGGAAAGGAGTAGGGCGGCCTTTGACTCTTCATATGAGATGGGAGAGCCTTTAAGGTTACTTCGGTTTTCCCTCACCCTTACATCCAATAGGTCCTTAAGATGCTGGCACAGCCAGTCTTACAGCAGAGAGTTAGCCCAAATATGCTTTGTCCATTTCTGGCCCATGAAACACTACCTGAACAAACTGATATTTGCTGGAGAGGTGTTATGCACAGGCTAAGACACAAGCTGTCTGATAAAACAAATGGTCAGCAGGCATTTTTTAATCAAATCTGAATAGTGGATTACTGTTCTACCTTCATCAGCAAGGTAAAGTCACCTTTGACACGCTTAGAAGCAAACCTGAAAACAAATTCACGCTACTTGTCCAAATGGCACTGAATCTGCTGACAGTTTCAGGCTGATTTGTGTCACTAGGATGCTAAGTAAGCCATATCAAGGCAATACAAATTTATGTAAAGCCAAAACTGTGGGCCAGTGGATTTTCTTCCAGCACTGTGACATCTATTTGACTGCTGCACAGGCAAATCTCTGTTATGGTACCTGTATAAGATTTCACACAACTGAAGGCAGGACACAGAACTTGGCTAATCCTATGGTAATCCAGTGGCAGTCTTGCCCAGGTTAATCCTTCCAAAAGTAGATTTGGCTATTTGCACATGCTGAATTCGTACACATGGTGTGTGAAGCGCCTCCTGTGCCTCACTGGACCGTATACCCCTGACAATCCCTGGAAACATTTTCTTTTACTCCAGCTGCCGGGAGCTGCTGCCATTAAGTGGCAGACATGGCACTGGAGATTTTCACTTGGAATCAGCTTTTGGAATTCAGCATGAAGAATAATTTTATTTATTTTTTTTTTGCACTGGTCCAGCACAGCAGATTGCACCTCTGCAGAAAGACCAGTGCTGTTGGCCAAGCTATACACACGTGAATACAAGCGAATCTTTGAAGGCCCAAGTTGTGCGAAGACATAAAGGCAAATTAGATAGCAAACCTGAAAGCTGCACTTTGGGGAGTGCCTGTTCCTGTGCTCATGTCATTGTGCAGGGTCCTGCACAGCATGGTGATTCCCAGCCCGTTAGCAGCAGGGGCTGCTGAGGGAAGGGGCTGTCTACAGCTCAGCTTATGCTGCTTATAACCCATCTCTCCTGTACTTCGAGGGGACCAGGATGGTTACTCCTGTTGTGGCACTAGCAAAGACCAGGATCAAGGAAGATCTTCCAAATCCTTAAATTGCTGTAGCTGCCTCACCATAATTCACCTGTCAGGGCCCTAAAAGCATGTTCAAAAGCTCTCACAGAGAAAATGGCTTATCCTGGGCTAACTTTCATTGATTTGTTTAGATATGCAAACCACAGCATTTAGTTAAATCACTGGAAGTGTTTTTACAGCAGGGCTTGCACAAAGGGTCTGTTTTTGTTAAATTACCACAATGGCTGTATATAGAAAGGGTCGAAGAACCAAACGAGAAAAGTGTCCCGAATACCTGATTCAAGGTAACACCTCCACTGCCCTCCAAGAGAGTTGCAGATGTGTCCTTCATCTTGTGACCACAGAGGCAATGGAGACAGCTGGATTTCTGCATTTATTTGCTCAGAGCACTAACGAATTAGAGGAAAAGGCAATCTGTCCATTTGCTTTTCTCATTTTGGAGCAGTGAATAAAGAGAGAACAATTCATTCCTCTTAGAAAATTTATCAAACTAGCAGAAACATTGGTGAAGACAGTGTTCTTATAACTGCAGCTCACTCTCCAAAGAAGTTTTTCACTCCACACAACGCTGCTACTCCTCCCCACTTTTTCCCACACACTATTTTGCCCCTCCAACTGGTACTTAACTGCTTGGACAAGTGGCATAAGTTAATGAGTCATCCCACAAGCCACTTGGTGAACTTAAATCGCAGTCCCTTTTATAGTGGATCTCCTATCCAAGTTTTAGCCTCCACAAAATATGTGGAAATGTATTCCTCTGAGATACTAGTGAATACCTTCAATGACTTTTATAGAACAGCGTGACTGATGGCAAGCAAACTGCATATTTATATATCCTGATTCCTGATAAAAATCAGACCCAGATTTTTTTACTGAGAAGGCAGTTCTTTCTTGAAAGATCCATTTTCTGATATTTAGGGATTTTGACAAGAGAAAATATTTCAGAAAAGGGAAATAATAAGCAAAAGTAAATTTCAGTGCCTTCAAAGGGCTCGTGTCCACATTCCACCAAATGCTGTAAGTATGGATAGTGCATGCAGAAATTTCTGACTAAGGGTTTCTATTTTTATTCTCACCCACACTACTTTATGGTTGGAACAAATCAATTTTCCAACCCACTCTGCAAATAACCTCTTCTGCCTGCTGTCATCTTCGTTTGCCCTCCAAACTGCAGAACTAGGTAGAAGTCTGCAATTTTCCCAGCAGCCAAGAATGCATTACTTCTTAGTACTTGATTATTGCAAAGGTGAGATGACTAGAAAGATCTCTGCTCCAGGTGATATTTGTCACTGTCAGCACACTATAGGTGTAAAGCTTTGGAAAAAGGACAGTCACCGAGCTCCTTATGAGAACAGGGTCCTGAATGCTGTTGGAGGTCAGTCGGGATGTCATTCTTCATGCCACATCCTTGCCACCTCTTTCTTTGTACTTTAGCAAAGGTGACACTGGATGGGCAGACTGCTGTACTAGAACACCGTAGAAAATTTCAGAAAATGGAATTCCTTTCCAGAAGAAATGGTTTTCTCCACCACCTGAGTTCCTTAGAGGACTCCAAGGCTTTAAAAACCAGGGGGCCCCATAATACACCTTCTTTTACTTTGCAGGTGGATCTATTCCACACACATTGCAGTATCCATGCTCTTAGAGCAGGGCAGAGAAGCCTGCCTGCACAAAGTACTGAGTTATTGCTCTATTCTTTTCTCCCTGAGAAAGCCTGTGCCTATCCAGGTATACTGTCACTAATAATATCTCACCCTGGGACTGAAATCTGCTCCTGAAAAGAACATGTACGCTGCCATTTCTGATAGCAAATGTCAAACCACTCGCTGCCTCTTCCATCATACCCTCTAGGGCTGAGGTGTTGTTTCCTTTTTTAACAGAGATGGCAAATGCAGTGCACACCTTAATTTCAGGACTGTCATTAAGGGAGACAAGCAATAAACAGGAACTGAGAAGAATTATCTTTTCCACACCCCCACTGGGCACATTGTTCTGTGCAGTGTTCTTCTCTACCCACCAAAGGAGCACTGCCAGCTAATTTATGCTGCAAGCTTTACCTGGCACTGTGGAACAGCTCAGGCCTTTGCTTTGCCACAAGGAAATCAATCATCTCATGGTGCAACATGGGTGAACCTTCCCAAGTTCAGAGAGGAGGGCCAGGAGAGGAGGATGGGGCATGAAGAATGCAAAAGCAGGAATTGTATCCTTTAGAAGAGAGGCATATGGACAGTATATATATCTCATTACTTGATCTCCACCTAACGCTTTAAGAAGTTTTTCTGGGGTCTTGACTGCCCAAGAAGTAACTTGGGGGCAATTGCCCACCATGCAAATTCTTAATGTTCCAAGGTTGCAAACCACATTACAACCCCTCTCAGTTCCCTCCCATCCCCATTGCAACCGTTGGAATCAATGAAGGAGGGGACAGTGGACCCTGACATAAAAGGCAAAGAAGACATGGGAGCAAAACTCATGAAGATAGCAGCATGTGTGGAAGATAGCAGTACTCTGGAAAGGTCAAAGACTTTCCTGGTTTTCCCTGAGTTTCTACCATCATGTTCAGTCTCCAGTTTAGAAGGGCACTGTGGTGTACCAGAGAAAGGTCCCCCATGACTGTCCTGGCAGACATCAGTCACAGGCGGCCATCAGGACCAGCGTGTCTGTGGATGCTGGTTTTGTTCCAAAGGCATCTGAAGTGCATGTAACACTCATTTCCACTGTCCTGGCTAGGGTCATATCTCTGTCACACTTGGCTGTCCAGAGGCCTCTTAGGGCACCAGCTATGAAGCGTGGTTTCCTCCGAAATGGCAACACAACTCCTCTGCAGTTTCTAGTGCCAGTCCTCTAAAGCGTGTCCGGCAACAAGTGAGCTCATATGACCTGAAAATCAGGATGAATTACCTCATCAATTTGAAATTCATTCTTTTGGGGTGCTTGTCTGGATTAAAAAAAACCAAAAACCCACAACAACAAAAAATCCCTTTTGTTATTTTAAATCATTGACCTCAGACAAACCAGTGGATAAATTATATTTTTTCCTATGTCAACTGTTTGTTATCAGAGGAAATGTCCTCAGAGTCAGGACTTGCTGTTTTTTGTGTTTTATCTGTGCAGCAAATTCCATTAAGTGAAATTTAATGCCAAAGCTCTAAGATCTGCATTCCTGGGTAATGACTGTTTGGGGGGCATTGTCTTTGAATCAGGAGCAAACACAAGCTGATAAAACACTTGTTGGATTATTTAGTCATGCCATCTTTAGCTGGATAGCTAACACACACATACAAATCACTAGAGGCAAAAATATTTCCTAAGTGGAACATTGATGATTCCTGAAAGATAAAGCAATGGTCTCAGGCAAGTAAGCAACCCTACTGGTGATTAAGCTGTTCCTGACATACATAACAGCCTGAACAAGATCTCCCTCTGCCCCCTCAGAGCGAAAAACCTTGTTTGTATATGGCAATGTTGTGCAGCAACGCACACAGGGAAAGAAAACATCACCCTATTCCGTCTTCTCAAAAACCTAACTGTGGCTGATTCCTCATTGCTATGCACCATGTCATTTGGTTGCAGCTAGATGAGGCCTAAAAGTTGTGTCTCGTCCCCATCTGTAGAAAGAGGGGGCAGAGCAAGTTGAGGCAGAATGGCTTCTTGCTCTGCTCAGGGACTAAGGGTCCGACAGCATTGCCAAGCCTCCTAAGAGACAGTTGTTTCGTTAGGGAGGCACTGCACTGCTTGTCCTCCTCAGACACCACTGCCTGCCATACTTCTCCAACTGGAAACTCATCTGTGGCACATAAGTGACCAGAGAGGAAGGACTTGTCTCTTTCTTTCCACTTCTCCCTCCTGTATCCTGTTGTTTTCAGGGCATGAGAGAATACAGAGACATAAGAACCAAAGAGCCTGGTAGCAAGACTCTGCCAAGACCCTCCTACAGCACTGTTCTTTATAATGGACACAAAGGTATTATTTTCTCTAACCTAAGGTTGATGGGCTTATAGAAATCAGTATCTAACATGCTAGGCTGCAGAATATTGTGCACATGACTCTCTTGCCCAAATAGCAAGAACTGCTGGATTTGTTCAGACCTATGTGTTTGGCCACGTTGGTTTTGCAGAAAGCTCACAAGCAGATGGAAGGTCTAGGGCTGTCTAATAGTTGTCAAAATGCTACAACAGCACAACTGTCACAATGATCCCAAGCCTAATGGTGTTCAGGTTACATGACTGACACCTACATGGTCTAGATCCCGTTCTGAGACCACAAGCAGGCTGTTAAATTGTGCTAGCCCCAAAAGAGTTAACTAAAGCTTGTGCACAGAGACAGCAGAAGGACTTCTTACTGAATGTAGAAATTTTATGCTTCTCAATCCAAGCTTAGACCAAGCCCAGTCTTCTTCATCAGTCTGCCTTACTAAGGTACAACAGGTCACAGTTAGAAACGAAAAACTGCCCTTTGTTCTCTTTACAAAGGAACTGTGCTTTCACAGACTACCTTCTCAGAGCTGCCAGTGCCAAACCTGATTTATATTCGGATAGACAGAAAACCACAGGTTGCAGTAAAATTTTAGTTTACAATATCCAGTAAATGACCACTCTTTCCTGAAGGTCCCAATTTACATTGAACAATAGCTCAAGTGCTATCATCTGGATGAGGATGTCTCTGCATGGCGGAGTGGATGCTCCACTCTGCAGAAACAACTGAGGGCTACCCCTCTGACTCTCCTCTGTCTACAGATCAGATGCAGAGACTTTCCAAGGCAATGCATAGAGAGATTTTAGTGCCTGAAGAAAGAGGATGAGCCTACACCTGTCTAAGCCTGACACAAGTGAGTTGCAGAGGACTAGAGCAGACCAGGAAGACGTAACCTCTCTCTGGATCCCCAGCATAAAGACTTGTCCAGCTCCTGCCTTTGCACAAGGGAGCACACTCCTGCACAAGGCGGCCACGAACACATGGTAGCGATGGACTGGCTGGGATGAGGGTGAGAGCAGCTCAGATTCTTGCACTGATGGGTCCATATTAGGTATGGGGTAGGAACTTTAGCATTCCTTTCTCAAACTGAAAAATAACACTTCATGCACTAGCTTATTGACTAGCCCAATCCACACTCCTTCCCGCTGGAGCTGTTTGTTGCAGGGTACCGGAGGTGCTGCAGCTTTTGAAAGGTCAAAGGCTTTTGCAAACAGACTTGCTGCAAGTTGGAACTTGCAGCTCTGCAACCTGCCTTCTACTCACAGTGCAGGACTTTTTCACCCAAGATGCTATGGTTTGTTTTACAGATCATCTGCTGAATTCTTCTTTTGTTTTGCTGTTGGTCTTGCAACCTTGGCTCTGTTAGTGGTGCTGTAATGGGCTCACACAGGGAGCAACTGCCACCAATCAGAATTCTGCCTGCTTTCCCTCTTTCCCCCTGCCTTTTGTTGCTTTTGTTTATATTTGGGAGCCTGCTATATGTATGCACAAAGCTTAACAACCAGCCAGTGTGCAGCAGTCCCATCTGAGTGAGGGGTGCATTAGTGTGTACAGTGTCCAATAAGCAGGGAGAACCAGGAAGGAGTCTATGTGCCTAGAGAAAAACTTTATGATTGCTATGGGGAAGTATTATGGGAGATCATTTACTGCCCTGGGGATAAAATCAGGAAAAGGACACTTTTCTGGGGAACCTCTATTGCTTCTCTCTTGACTTGCTGCCAGGGATGTTTTTTGTCTTGTCTTTTCTTGTTGTCTCATTCAAATATTATTTTCCCCCAAAATAACATTTACCATAATAGTTAATGAAGGTCAAGAGCTACAGACCCTTCTAATACATGGGTGTGCCTCTGGTTCAATATGCTTTGTGCAGCATGTTCAATATGCTTTGTGCAGCATGCTGGCCTTATCCAGGAGCCCCCACACTCATTAAACACAGGTATGAGTTCAGTTTCAGCTCTTGGATTCCTCTGTTCTGCCTGCAGGGGAGCAGGTGTATTCTGTGGGGTGGTTGGGGATCCACTGAGGGCTCCTGGGGTTCCCACTTTGTGAACAGTCATGCTGGAAACCCCAGTGGCAGGACAAGTGAGACTTGTGTGCCTGAATGTCCTTGGGAAATTGTATGTATAAGAAACTCCAGCTGAATGTGCTAAGCCCTAGCCTGGCTGAAGGAGTACCATGGAAGCAGTCAGATGGCCAGGAGTTCTGATCAGCATTCTCATGCCCATGGCATGGTGGTAGCTGATGTGTGTTGCTATGGTAGATGGAGTGACACAAACCAGTTGTGATTGCTTTTCAACCATGGCCTGGTGAATCTGCTAGAAAATTATTGATCAGCCTGACAAAGTTCATTAACTACAATGGGTCCACAAAACACTGCTGTTTCCTCTGCTGTGTAGGGGCATCACTTGCCCCCCTGTATGGAAGGCTCACATTTGGGAATGTGAGTGTCCAGCTGGAAAGAGTGAGAGTTGTTGGGCAACAGCTACTTCACCTGATTGAATGAATACAACTGTTTTGCTGAGCTCTGTTCCCAGTGTTACTGAGGTTATGATTTGGTTGTTCCTATTTTGTCTTAGGCATTTTCATGGATTAGGCATTTGATTTCCACACTGTCATTAAACCCATGCTCTGGCTCCAGAGTACTCTGTCCCTCTGCTGACCTGTTGGCTTGCTGAGCCTATAGGGTTAAGGTGCTTGAAGAGAAATGATTTTGGAAAAAATATGCCACTCGTTCCACTGTGGGTAAGAACCATCTGAGCTTCATAGCCACCAGACAAACATAGCAAACAGACGACGTCAGCCCCATGGTAATGAGACAAAAAGGACTCACTTCTGCTAAGAAATGTTCAGGGCCAGTTTCTTACACCCTCTGACTCTCCTGACTGCCTTACCTATGTATGTGTGGCCCTGGAGAAGACACTGGCAGTATTTTCATACGGAGGCACTTCCGTGAGGAGGGAGCAGAGTGATCTCAACTGCTACTAAAGTGCTAATTCTGCGGAAATCCCGGGAGCCAGCATTGTCTAAAGGATTAGTACAGTAATTAACAGGCTCTCTAAACACCTCTGAGTTTCCAGAAGTTCAGCTTTAATGAACTCACCCCAGTGGTGGAGGTTTCCTGGCTAGACTACAGCCAGTTAGAGTTATTTGAACTTTATGATGTTTAGCTAGGTAGTATAATGATTTCAAAAACAGGAGTTTCCCCCATTACAGCATTACAGCACAGGATATGTCAACATGTTCCAGTGTGTATCTGTACTTTGTTACTGAGGCCAGGCTGGATTTCCAAGTATCCAGAAAAGCACCAGGTTAGCTTTGGGAGTCATTATGCAGGCTCTGCCACTGGAACATGCAGCTGGGCTACAGGAAGTCTCAGGGTCCAGTGCAATGTGTGGACTCACTGCAGCAGAACCCACTCTCAGGAAGAAAACCCTATAGTTGTAGGTCAGATGTCACCTGGTTTTGGGTCTTAGAGAAGTTGCCCCTGTTCTGAGCAGGAAAGGTAGCATTGATAATGTTCCTGTAGGGCTCAGGGCAGGCTCCTCAGGACAGAGGGAGTCCTGCAGCCCTTCCTGAGAGTGGTCCTCATCTCCCTCCTACTCTCTTACCCTTTAATTGGTGGCTGTTTGTCCCAGATCATAATGGCCAGGTAGGCCATTCTCTGTTTCCTTCTTCCTGGCCTTTTTTCTGCTCCCTTCCCCAAACTGGGTGGATTGCAGCAAGCAGGGAGCACAGTGACACTCAAGGTTGAGGCAGCAGCCAAACCCCATCCCAGCTTTTTGGCTATTAACAGGGCATTCATGGGCTGAAAGACTGCCCTGTGGTTTCCACATTATCTCATCCTGCCCTGTTCCAGGTGCCATCTCTGCTCCTATCCATTCACAGGCAACAGTGCCCAGGAAAAGAGCAACTGGTCTGGGGTAAAGCAGCCTTTCATTCCTCCTCAACCCAACTCTGTAGTCTTCTCCTTTCTGCCTTTTTTCCCTCTCTCCCTCCCTCCCTCTCTCTCTCTCTCTCCCCCCTTCTTTCCCCCAGCTCATCTCTTTGGGATGCCCTTCCTGTGCTTTCCCCACCTAGATGGCTCTGGGGTAGGCTGGAGGAGCCCACAGGGAGAGGCAAGGAGGCTGCCAGCTCCTCCAGGTGCTGCCCTTCTGTCACGCTGTTGGGGTCTGCCAGAAGGACAGCTGGTACCCTCAGCTGTACAAAGCAGCCTGAGATAGTTAGCACAGAGTCTGTCATCTTGTGCCTGAGGGTGAATGCAAGAAGAGTGAAGGGGAGGGAATACCTCTCCCCACTGTGCACTTCTTAGAAAGAAACACATTTTGTTATCATGCCAGAGCACCAGTCATGTTGTTGCTTAATTTGCCTTTCAGGCCTTTTGCAAGGCTTACATCATAGCCTCTCAGCTAAGATCCATATGTTATCAGCTGCTAAAAGGACTAATCTGAAAAATATCTGACACCATAACTCTATGAGCTGCTGGAACAGTTTAAACAGATACACTGTGCTTCTGTTAACACTCTTAGACACCCATAAAAATGCTAGTCACACAAATAGTTAAATACTTTTCTACTCATGAAACCAAAGATTATGCCCAGTTTTTCGAGATATCTCATCCTGAAACAAGGAATTATAGGTTTGTTGAAGAATAGGAATACTCAAAAATTACCTTTGCAACCGTAGCTTAAATTTATGTCCCTTGCCTACTTGATCATGTACCCCGTCTGATACTCTGGACTGTTCAAAATGGTCAGTGTTTGACTGATGCCTTGCAATGCAAGTGCAAGTCCAGGCTTTCAGCGTGCAAGGTTTTCACAGCTAATCCCAAGGACAGGGTAAAATTGTCTGGAGTTTGTGACCCTGTCAGACTCCTCTCGGTCTGACATCGTGGTAGACAACCTCTGCATCTTTCATGTGTCTTTGCCCTTCTGGTTTGTTAACATCACAAGAGACTTTTTGGTGTTTATATATGGGTTTGTGTGTTTTGTCTGGTCAGTACACCTGCATTTTAACCCCCTTTACTGTACACTTTCCATCCCAGAACCCCATCTGGGGGGGTGCCACTAGGCTTACCTGCTGTATTTGTCTTCCAGGCACCAGCTCAGGACATCAGTGTGATTAATCCAAAGCTTGAATTTAACCCTCTGAGGTTAAAAGAAACCCCTTTACTGGTAATCCTGCATAAAATACAGCAGCCTGGGAGCCAGATGACATAGCATGTTCATCTATAAACTGGTTGCCCAGTCCTGGAAGGGAAGAGCAGTGTAGCTGCCTATAGTTAGTCTGCCTTGAATAGACCTGTTTCTGTTCCAGGATGGAAGGGTATATTCCCATCCACTTGAAATGCCTCATTCTGAAGTCCCTCAGTGAGAGACCAAGTATGGGCAGATGCAAGAGAGCACAGTGCATGTTGGATAAAGCAGGTTCATCCCTCCTTACGCCAGGTACCAGAGGGCTGTGTAAAAAGTAAATGCATATTTGAAGAAGACAGTTGAATCCAACCTTTCTGGCAGGCTCATTGAGGAGAAGCCTTGGCTGAAGGTCTGTCAGTGTCCTAAAAACAATTTTTTCTTGTCTCCTATAGAACACCCTGGGAAAGCTGATGTGACCATACAGACTAGCAGCTACCTTCATAGTCTCACTGCCTCCTCTTAGCATGTCCTTTTTTTATGAGACTTTGCAGCAAGCAGATTTTTGATAATGGCCTCAGCATTACTGGGTTGAGGACTGAATCCACTGTGCAGCCCATACGTGTGCTGTCTGCACTTATGCAGTTGGGACAATGATGCTTGAAGAACACACTCATGAAAACATTTGTTATAGCTGGTAACTAGGTTAAACACTGGAGATGTCACAGATTTTTTTCTACAGATCTCATTAATTTCATAAGTAATCATCTGAGACTGTTCAAAGAATGACTACTCCCTGCATAAGACAAAATCAAGGGGCTACAGGGACTTAGTTGCAACTGAGACTATGCCCTGGCTCTCCTTTTATTTTATCCATAACTTCTGAAAACCCTTTCCTATTGCATTAATTTAGCCCTCAGCACTCTCAGTCTGAAATTGACTTTGCCTGCCCCCTACCAGAGCATTTTCAATGCATGAATAGCACTGGATAGGATAGATCAGCATTAAAGTGAGACCAGAAATCTGATCAAATTTCTGGCTTGCTCTCATTGCCTACAGCAATAGAGTCTACACACCCAGAAAATGATTTTTCAAGGGGCTGCACCTCAATGCGCAGTTTGACTCAAATAAAAATTAATTAACCTTCTTGACTTTTACCTTGCTTAGGCTATTTCCCACTTCCACAAATGTCTTTCATTTCTCTTCGAATTGCATAGAAACCAGAACATAGTAACTCAGCTCCTTCAGCTAAAAAGAAGCCAGACAATACATTTCAATTAGGTGACTAAGGCCTTTACATTTTGTTTTTCCATGTGCAGTTTCAAGTGTCAAACTCTTAGAATTGCAGGTATATCTTTAAGAGAGGTTTTTAATCAAAAAGTTCTAACAGCTAGGGAACGAGGGATTTTGTGTCTGTTTGGTGAGAACTAAGGTAGGGATGCAATAGTGTCAAGGCTGTAGGGTAGCCTACCCCTTCATATGACTTTGTGTGGGTCAGATTGTCTATTGGAGACAGAGTTTTTAGTAATTATAGGTACAATAACTATTATCAAACATAAACGCTGCTAGGCTCCTTCTTGTGAGAGGGGGAATTGGTTCAGCAACTGGGGGGACATAAGTTGTTAACCATGAAAACAACAGAGATGGCCAAGGGTCAAGGAGAGCCACTGAAGGACCTGCCTACCTTGGTCTATCTGCACCTTCACAGTGCCTGTCCTTGATTCAACTTTCACATTGCCTGTCCCTGAAGCATACAGGTATTGTTCAGGTAGACCACGCCTTTCCTTGTATCTAACATAAGAGGACTTCTCTGGCAGTACACAGCAATTTGTTTTCCACCCATGAATAGCTGCAGACAGATGATGGTCTCTGAGAGCCTAACTGAGCCTCTGGGCTGAGGCATGGACCACCCTACAGGCTGTGGGAACTCAAGAAGTAACAGAACTGGCAATGCCAAAGTGCAGCTTGGTAAGTGCTGTTGATCCTTAGAAGAAGTCCACAGCACATCTCAGAGAAAGCCAGTTTACCCACTCCCAGGGTCCTGCGGGGTAGCAAGAAAATGTTACCTGATGTGTTACCACTAATCCCTCAGCAGAAACAAAAATCTCAGTTCTCCACAAGCGACAAGCTGTATCAGCTGGATGAAGTGTGGCAAGACTGGAGCAATGTTCTTATGGGAAGGTTCCCCAGCTGCAACTGGGAGTTAAACTGTGATCTCGGAGTAGAAGAATTAGATGGGCGAAAGATCACAAGGCAAAACCTTGTCCCCATCTGAGTCCAAGAAACAATGTCTTGTTTTCTAGCAGTTTGTGTTTTTTTCCTGAGGTCAGGATAGACTTAGACACAGGGTAACTAGGATAAATATCAGACTGGGGATTAGGCTCAACACTTATGCGGTGCTTCAGAAGATGGGTGTGTTTCTGCTCTGAAGGTGCAAAAGTCAGAGCAGCAAGGATGAAAGAATGCCCTAATGACCATAATTCAGACATCACACAGGCCTGCTGATTGGCACAGTGCCTGGGAGTTGCTAGTGGATGGTCATATAGACATGTCCCAGCCAATCAGTTAAGTCACTCTTCCTCCATCCTTAGAGGAAATGAGGAAAGGCTTCAGTTTCTGGAAGCATACTGCTAATTGCAGAAATTCATTGTCATTTTGTTTCTGCTGTGGAGGGTCTCAGTGCCAGGAGGGAAGCAGACCTCTCCCTGCCATGCAGCAGACTCCCTTGCTGACTAAATGTCACTTTTTGTTTCACATTTATTTTCCTCCAGTGCTGACTGCACAGGGATAACTTAACTCATGCTGCTTCTAGCCACTGTATATGGTTGTTTACAACAGAGTAGAAAACTACTGCTTCTTCAACAGCAACCTGCTGTCTTAAGAAGCTGGATAATTCACCAGTCCCATTGGTTTTCTTCCTCCTCTTAGTACTTGGTCTTGATGACCAGGCAAGTGTTCCTGTAAACATGGGAGACATGAGAGATGACTGCTGTGCACAACCTTCCTAGACTAGAATTAGCTTTCTGTGAACTAATCAAAGTGCTTTTCCTGTCCTTGGCCACTGCATTCTGGCTGCATATTGTAGGTGTCAGGGGAATGGGGACCATGTGTGGGCTCAAAACAGAATTGCAAGTCCCAGCTATTCAGTCCAAAGGCCTGTGGTGCTGTCCCCAACAGCGGTGTGGCATTCCTAAGTGTTATAGATACCAATATAAAATTTATGCCACTCCTTTCCAGTTATGCCTTTAGAACTGCTCCTGCCTTTCTTTCTCAAAGGTCCTAAATACTCACTGCTCGCCAGCTTCTTGCCCTATTCCACGTATAGATATCCAAGCAGACTTACTAGGCAGTCCATAGAAAATGGGAGCAGCAGAGAGATGGTATTTGCTTCCCTGTCTTTGAAGCTGGTTATGGCCTATTTCACATGCACCCTAGATGTCATCTTCTGAGAATCAGCCATCATGGAACAAGATCAAACCATATTACTGACCACTCCAAGCAGCTTTGTTGTTTCAGCTCCCAGCAGAGATGTTTTCCTCTCTTCCTACTAAAGGCACCAGGCTCAGATAGATTTTTGTTCTGGGGCCCTTCCAAGAACTGGGACATTGCATGGGATTGGTATTTCATACACCAAATATATGCCATTTGCAGCTGAAACTTACTGCAAATTAACTGAGAGAGAATCCAAAAGTATGTTAACAAACTTCAGCTATAACAAGGTTACGTACTATGCAGCACTGTGACATTATCACTGCCACGTTAGTAGAACTAGGAATCCAATTTTTAATCCCAGGCATTGAATTAGTGATTACTATTAGCAAAGCAGTTATTCACGAGCTGTCAAACCTCTGCAGCTTCGTGAATGAAGGCAGAAACATTCCTCATCTCTAGAGAGGATTCAGTGTGCTCATCTGCACAATAAAAGTGAGGTGACACTGAGGCCAATCAGCACATGCAAATCAGGGCTACATGCCTGGAAAAGGTTTTCTCCTCCAGGGCAAGTTGTTACTCTTCAAAGAACAAGAAAATGGCAAAGTTTCTCACTGGAATGTTGGGGTGAAGGCTCCATGCATTTAACCCAGTTCTCTTAATTTCTATTTTAAAAGAGAACAACATGTTTTTCTTTAGGGAGGCACAAAAGCATTAATGATTTGTAAGTAGGATTCTTTTCCCCCAACTGCTTGAGAGCTTTTTCACTTCCCCAAGCCCCTCCTCCTTAATCTCACCTCAGGCATTTCGCCTGTTTAACGCAATAGTGTAAAAGGCTGTTCCAGAAAGGCAGGATTCAGCATACACAAATGGGTAATTTTGTACTTCGACTGAGTCAAATATCTTGGGGAAAGGGATGGTGTGCAATTTACTAGTCTGAGTACAGGAGTGAGAGTTAGGACCACCATGTTGAGCCATAGAGATATTTCATCAGTCCCTGGAAATGTCATCTGTTGAACAGAAGCCTAGATAAGTAGCCATGTGGCCAGTGCGTGTTTGGTTCTCTGCTCTCATTATTATTGTTATCAGCAGCAAAGGGGATATCCTGTGCCCTTAGAGGGATTCCAGATTGCAAAGTCTTGGACATTTTAGAGTTACTAAAGAGTCCTCTAGGAGAGTGTACGAAGGAATGAGTGCAGTTAGTTTAGGCAAAATAAGCAACTTGCATGGGCAGTTGATAATATCCAGCAAGTTCTTGCCACATAGGTACAGGGTTTGTCTACAGGTGGATGGGACAGCTGGTTACAGAACTGTAATCTCTGGACACTCATGTCACTGTTTGTATGGACAAGGATGGTGTGACCCTGTCTCAATGTCAACCACATAGCAATATCACCACTTAAACCAGCCACCCTCCCCTCCTGAAGAACCTTCAGTGCACCTATTGCCAGCAGCAAGTTGAGGTTCCATGTTGGTAGTGGGTGAGAGCATCTGCTCTTGAGTACTGTCTGTATCCCCAGGTTTTGAAGAATGCTCACCCAGCCTGTAGGCTGCAAGTTTCCATTGCACTTCATCATCTCAGCTCCCACCCACCACCCCTCCAAGAAACCAGGGAAAACATTTGCTCTTTGGTGCAAGAGATTGTTCAGCTTCTAAGTCACTGGATGCCTCTGTTATGAAGTAATTCTCGCTACCATAGCTGTCATAGCAGAGTATTGACACAGTGTCTGGTTTCAGGCCAACACACAGAAAGTCAAGCTGTGCACTTGTTTCCTCCCCTGGGTGGGAAGGAGCACTGCTGATACCCTGAGTGTCCTAACTGGCTTCAGAAAGCAAGCCCTGGCTAAGGTGTCTTCAAGCCAAGGGGCTTCCCTGCCAGAGTGGGAGCACTTAACACCCCTGAAAGCGAGTTGCAGCTGAGAATGGCTGACCATTGGAACCTCCACAGATGCTGAGGGCATGATGCACTACAATGCACTCAGATAGCCACCTTTTTAGAGCAATTCTCTGAAATAATTTTGGACCTCCCAGGGCAGCCACATCTCTGGGTTACCGTCCTTAAATGCAAGAGGTTTTGAGCCTCTGCTCTAAAGTTCAGCATCACCAGATTCCACAGGCAGGATGGCACATTTCCCATCGCCTCAGTCTGACATGAAAAATACCTTGCTCAGTGTGTGTGACACAGCTAAACATGGGCTCTCTGGCAAAGCTGTTTATCTTTTTCTCTCAAGACAGAAGCTCACAGCATCACCTTTGTTCTGCTCCCTCTCAAAAGCTCTTTTAATTTCCTAAAATCTGAAAGATGTAGGGCATGCATGTGAGAAGAAGCTGGGAAACAGAGAAACTCAGGTCTTTCAGATCTTCAACCAAAAATCTTTCCAAAGAGCAGCCTGGAACTATGTGCTGACATTGATGATGTGATCCTGGTGAAATACCAAAGAAGGAGCAGCAAACATGCTCTTCTCCTGCAGCTGAGGACCTAGTGAAGTCACCTTGGGACCAAGCTGAGAACTGTTCTGCTGCTGAGCCAGCACAGCTCTTGTCAGTAAAATGGAGTTGTAAGGTAGCAAGTGAGGTTTACTAAAAATAACCATGGTTGCCACATCTGTAGTCCTAGAATAGCCATTTTTACTAACTATGAGAGGCACAGAAATATTCAGATAAACTTTGGACTGTATTGGGCAGTCAAATAAAAAACTGAGGGTACAATCATTGTGAATATGATCCTATTGTCTGGACTTTATGTCACCTGAACTTCTGTTATCTGGACTTCAGTTATCAGAGTAAGTTCTATTTGAAGGAAGCTGGCTTTTGGAAATGAAAGTAATAGGGAGTAAAGTACATTAGTTCCTTTCTATCATTTCATTGATATGACCCAGAATGTGTAAATTGGTACCACGACAACTGAAAGTTTGATTATAAAACAGAAACAAGATAGCTGTAGTCTGCCAGTTCTTATTTGGAGTTTTATTACTTTGAGCTTTATTTCATAATCATTAGCCATCAGATAAATACTGCATGTTTTAGTTGGATATGGTAAGATGGTGTGTGCAGATGTTAAATTGACAAAATTACAGGGCTTTTTTTTTTAATTATTAAAATGGTTAATGTATTACTAGGATGGCATTAATTTGTTTTCTAGAGATTTGACTAGGGGATGATTTTAAAACTGGATGCTGAATTGCAGGTTCCTGGATTTATAGTGTGGCATTCACGTAAGTGGCTTTTATTTCATAATTTCTGGATTACTGCTTTCACCACCCTGGTAGTTCCCACTGGTTTTTCTAGGAATGATGCTGTACTCCGTGCAGGTATCTGAGCCTTCTCATATACATTGAGCAGATTACTGGCCATTTCTGTAGGGGATCTGACTCATCCCACCCTCAGATTTGATGAGGGTCAGATAGGATGAGAAAGGGGAGCATAAGATGGGAACCTCCTTGGAATGAAAACCTGGGACAAGAATTGCTCTTTGGAAATTGTCTCTCTTTGCCACAGGGCACACTACTTTGGCATCTTTAGTGACTCTTTTTCTGTTTGGGATTGAATCCATTGTGTCTAGGGTTATTTCAGTGAAATGAGAGCCACCCTTCATGCTAATCTGAGTCCCCTTACTCTTCCACCTTGCCAGTCCATTCTCAGCTATGGCCCTGTGAAAGCTCCTCTGCAATCTGTGATCCAGCCCGTCCATCTGGGGAGGAAAGAGGCATTCCCTTTCAACCTCTTTACAGCTGTACAGGACAAATACCACCCTCAATTTTTCCTCTCTGAGGTGCAAAAGGTGTTTCCTCTTGCATGCAGGAAGTTTTGCAGCTGCTAAATGGCCTTGTCATGGCATTTTTCCTTTCCTGTCACTGAGCATGCACTGAACATCAGGAAATCATTACAGAAAATTGAGAGACTGTGTGTGTGTGTATACACATACAGAATCCATAACCCAATTGATGCAGTAATGTGCAGGGTAAGTTAAAATACCTCCCACACAATATCTGGCTTCTGAAGCACAGCTCCAAATTGGCCATTACCAGAGTAATGACTTAATCAGTTGTTAACAATCATTGTACTCCCTACCAACCTATGAGCATATAACCTTACAAAGACTCCCCTGGTACCTCCTCTGTTGCTGTCATCAAAAGAGCTGGCCTTATTTCAGGTGTTTTCAATGCACTGCTGCCAGGGTTCCTCTCTCTTGAGTTCCTAAGGCATCGCTTCCAGTGCAGGGAACTCTCTTGCTACCCCCAAGGGGAAGAAACTAAGTGGAAACTCAGCAGCTGCCATTTACGTTAGAAGTCCAGCTTCCAACTAAAGTTGGTGCTTTGTTACCTTCTGGACTTAAAACCTTGGAGAGCAAGGTCTAGCTTTCCAGGAAATTCATTCTGTTCACACTGACGGCTTTGTCTCAGTTTCTGACAGTCCCTGCAGTGCTTAGAAAGAGCAGTGCTCCAAACACCCTGGGGTGGAGAGTGCTGTGCTGCCCCAACCCCAGTGACACTGACAGACTTCCTAGACGTGCATGGGCCAGATCTTGTTCCACCTCTTCCTTGATGGGAGATGTGGAACTTTCCTTTAGTCCTTGTCTTGATGGGTGAGGTCATCAGGAGCATACCAGTGATTTCTGACATTTGTCCTGCCACACTTAGTCTGGAGTCGAGGGGAATAACTTCACAATCAGTAGGACTTTTCTAATGAGGGCTACTCTGAAATTACTCCAGTGAAAGGACATATCATCACATAGAAAAAGCACTGTGGGATCAGAAACCCCCAAGGCTCTGTGTCTTTTTTTTTTTTTTTTTTTTTTTTCCAAATGAAAATGAGCTTTAGCCCTGAAGGGTTCCCAGTGCCACTGTTAGGAGTTTGTTAGGAGTTCTCAGACTCATAACCTGAGCACAGTCCATAACCAAAGCACAGTTGCTTTGTTTGAGCTATACAGGTTAATCACCAATGACTAGCTGCAACACCTCAAAGCATTTGATATAGTTTTCTTCCCATCAGTTGTAACCGAGACACAGAGAATTAACTTGGGGAATGCATTATCCAAATCATGTGCTCATAACTGGGTGGAGTTGGCATGCTAAGAGCATACCCAGCTGTGGGCTGCAGGAATGAGAAGGATTTGCTTGATTTTCCTAACGCCATCTGCTTCCAGACCTTGTGGAGAAGTGCAGGGGCAGAAGCTTGGCAGAGAAAGCCAATAGGATAAAGACAGCATGGAGTGACAAACAATTTTTTCAAGGACAGCTATTTGGGACACACAAGGATGTGTTACCTAAAGCTCTCTGGTCTATATCAAATGTAACATCAGGTCCTTAGTCCTCTTGACTCTGAGTGGTTCTTTTGGTACTTAATTGCTTCAGAAATCTTCTCCCTCCACTCCCACCCATGAAAGGCCAGTGGGGATGCCTGAGAAAGGGTCTGGTTTCTCAGAGCAATCCATTTCAACCACATGCAATGAAAATAAGAAGGCCATCCTATCCTCAGCAGTAGCACTGTGTCATAGGATGTGCCTCGTGCTTGCTCTGAGGTGGCAAGGCCTTACCCAGCTAAGACATTCAGGTGAGGCAAATAGCCTAAGCATCCAGACTCACAGCTACAAGGTCCCTCTATATAAAACAGAAAGACAGGGAAGTTGTTCAAGGGAAACTGAACCTGTCCTGAGATTTGACTGGCCCACCAGGAGGAAGAGTGACAGAAATCCCTTGCCTCTCCCTCCCTCCTTCCCTCCCTCCCTCCCTCCCTCCCTCCCTCCTTCCCTCTCTCCCTTCTTCCCTCCCTCTCTTTATCCCTCTGTTCCTCCATTCACCCATCCCTCCGTTCTTCTATCCTTCCATTTCTCCACCCATTCCCAGTTTGGCATCTCATTCAGTACCAATAGGTAGGTGAAAGGAATCTGACCTATGTGTTTCCATCAGCCCAGGGAACAAATGAATGTGAAACACATCCAAGACCTCTTTACTGCATTTCTCCCTCCTCTGCTCGCTCCCAGCTTTGTCTTATTTAACACTTCTTAGCAGCAAATGACTTTACATACTTATATCATGTAAGCACAGCCAGATTAGATATCTATTCTCCTCCCTTCCAAGTGTAGCAGATAGTTGGAGAAGGGTAAGAGCAGGGAAAATATATAAGACATTGCCACCTTATACAACCTCCATATGTTTTGAGTTCAATTGAGTTCAATTATTTCCCACATATGATTGTGGTTTTCATGGATTTAGTAATTTTCACTGGATTAATGTCTAAGATCTGGCCCTCACCATGAATCCATGGAAACTTTTATGATCCACAATC
The DNA here is from genome assembly GCF_036250125.1 of Pseudopipra pipra. Classification (NCBI taxonomy): domain Eukaryota; kingdom Metazoa; phylum Chordata; class Aves; order Passeriformes; family Pipridae; genus Pseudopipra; species Pseudopipra pipra. The sequence continues at coordinate 68,720,984 of NC_087581.1, forward strand.
TCTTGCAGTAAGTAGTTCTCCAAGTTCCCTGCACCTTACATGAAGAGTTACATCTTTCTGAATATGGTGCCCAGTAGTTTTGATTGATAACTCCATTTTTTTACTGGAAGAGGTACTAAACATCCAGCCCTTTCCTACCTTCTACAAGAAAATTATGTTCCCACAGACCCTTGTGATATCTTCCCCCAGCTGTCCTTTCTTCCAGACTAGTGAGACACAGCCTATCCTGTGCTTCCCAGACCCCACTAGCTCCAGATACCTCTTCACTTGGGTTGCCCTCCAAACCCTTGCCTGTTATACTATTTCTCTTCTGAGACAAAAAGACCAGGACCACAAGACCTGCACAATTTGGGTGGTGGCATAGTGACGCTATCTGATAATTCCTGGTATCTGATTTGCTTTATTGACTGTTGCTGAACGGTGAGGTGCATTTTTGTAGAGCAGGCTCCCACAGTCCCAAGACTGTGCTGTTTCTGCCTGTCCCCCCGCCCCCCCCCAACCCTTCCATCTTAAGTAGTCATGGTCAGGGTAGAGCTAATAATTCTAACTTCAGAAACTAAAAATATTGTACACAGGAACAAGAGTGTCTGCCAGAGACCCCCACGGGGATGAGTCAGAAATCTCAAGAACAGTGGCCCACAACAACAGAACAAGACCTTTACAACAATGTTTGGATACAGAAAGATGGTAGCTACTGACCTGACACAGTCTGCTGAGCAGCTGGGCCAGGACCACACATAACAATTTAATCCAGCACCTCTTTTACTGAAAATGAATAACAAAACCTTAATAAATCAACAATTACTTATTGCTGTATTTGGGGTAATAAATTCTTTAGTTTATCAGTAGCTTGTGGCTTCCATAGCATGTTCTTTGAACAGTTTGCCTTTCAGTTACATCCCCTTTCTCTCCTGAACAATAAATTAGCATTCTTTTTTTTTAAAGGAAAAGAGGGGAAAAAGAGGATATATTACAATTTTTTCAAAGCAAAAGGAAAAATGCAACATATTTTTGACATATATCTTAAAATAATATGAGGATAACTTTCTCTGCGTGTTAGATGCCTATGCATAAATAATAAAGGACGTTATGTTATTTACAGTGTTACACAATAAACTAAGAGCATCTCATTTAACATATAATCCATAAAGACAGTAAATAATGAAAACATCCATGTATGTACAAGATGTATTTACAATAGAATAGAGAATTACAAATGATGGTAATTGGCCATGTTCTTTGTCTGCCCTTCTCTGCAGCATTTCATAGGTGCTTTTTTTGTTTCTTACTAGTAGTAAGTCCCAGCTGATGTTAAGTAGCCACACTGCAGGGCCAATAAGTGCTCAACAGGCTGAGAAGTGTGTCCTTTGAGGAGACACAAGTTTGCTATCCTGGATGCTCAGGAAACTGCTTGCAATGTGTGTAAGAGAAGCAGGGAGATGCAGCATTGTTGTTTTGGAGGACTGGAAAGAAAGAGCTTTCCTTTTCCCTGATAAAGGCAGTGATTAATCTCTTAAAACCTGGGGGTGTTGGGGTGGCTCAAATGAGGAAGAGAATAACTGGGTCAAGAGGAGGAAGTAGGCTTTTCTCTGTTACATGAGAACCTCTGTGGAGCTGTAATGATTTACACCCCCTGAACATGTAGGCCGTACCCAGGTTGTGCACAATATACTCCAGCTATACACCCCTTAAAGAAGCCTTTTATCCTGGAATAACTCCTGCATATAAACACATACACAGGGAAAACTCACGGCCAAAATTAAACGACATGGAAATAAACCAGGACAATCTCAACAACTCTGCCACCACTGGAATATTTCCCCCCTCTTCAAAGAATGTTTCTTCTTGCCACGACTTTTCAGCCAAAAAGCTGGCAAGGATTGCACAGTGATGGCTCAAGGGTGTTGGGACTGCCTAGCTCAGAGGTCTGGGTACTGAAGCAAATATCCCCAGCAGGGGAGCTGGCCTTTCCCGTAGGCACTTGCTGGCTCTGCTCCGTGCTGCTGCAGCCTCCTTGGCCAGCAGGAGATGGCTGCAGCCTGCCAGCAGCATCTGTGGCCAGGTAGACTTGCTAACGTCTGGGTGTGATCTTGACTGATGAGAAACACCCTCACAGAGTATAAACACAAGCTGAGAGGTGGGGGGCTGTGTCCTTCTCCCAAGTTCTGTGAGTGCCAAGCTGGGGCAATTCCCCGTAACTTGCTGCTGCATGAATTGTGCTGTAAGGCTGGGTTCTCCACAAAGACCTAAGGGCTTAGGCAGCCATATCCCCAATTGTATTTTCTTGTTCTTAGGTCCGTGTGAAGTCTCCAGCCTAATTTCATGCTTACCCTATAACACACTGTGTATGTCCCGGGAGGGAGGAAGAGTGGGAACTGCACACCGCTTTGACTTTGAGGCACTGCAGCAGAAGAGGTGTGACATTTTTCCCTAGACCTACACCAAATAAATCTCACAGGTACAGCTCCCAAATAGGGAATTGCTCCTTCATTTTGTACTGGCCCTCTATAATAACAGTGTTAGTAGTCAAATAATCTGCTCCACGTCAAGGCATGTTCCCTTTCCATCCCGATTAATCCGTCTGGGCTATTAACAGACACTTCAGTGAGAGCTGGCCTTGTGGGTGATCTATACTGGAGGAGTTTACAAAAGACTTGTGTTATAATCTCTATTCTGCCACTAAGATGGGAAATTTTTGGGGAAATTCGTTGTTTCTCTGCCATCCTTTTTCTGTCTCATCTGTCCTGCAAGGTCTTTGCAGTATCAGAGGCCTTCCTGAAAGGACAGATTTTCAAGTGCCTCTGGAAACTCAACAGTGTGAACCCTGTGGAAACTCGTGGCCTTCATCAGGAAAGCCCACTTGGCCCTCTGAACAACTGAGTTGCAGAATTACTGGGAAGGTGGATGTTCTGCTGCATGGGATTGCAGATAAACAGGCATGACTAAAGGGATGAAAATGAGAGTACGCTGTCTAGAATTTGTAGGGGAGTTTTTGTTTCAGTCTGCAAAGGCAAAGTGTGTTCAAGTACATGCCAACTAGGGAAAAATGGCAAAGGGGACTTAAGTCCAGACTATGTATTTGCCATCTCCCATAGACTTCTCAAATAACCAGGGCCATTTCAGCCACCATGTAGCCCAAAGCTGTGCTAGTTTCCTAGCATACCAACATCCTACAATTTTGTTATCTTCTTCTTCCTATACCAAGGGGTTTTTTTGTTCTTTTTCTGCTGAATCTGGTGTTCAGGTAGACTCACCCATGTTCTTACTAATATGATACATTTATTTATACGGTGAGCTACTCACTGATTTTTGTCATCCTGGCAAAGAGCTTCTTTTACTATACTTTGCTTTCAGGTCTCAAATTAATAGGACATGCTTTGTTCATCAAAACTCTTAAGCACATGCTTAACTTTGTGCATATGCTGGATGTGTAATTGGGAGTCTAGCACATGCTCAAGGTAACTTCTGCTCAGATTAGCACAAGCATATGCTTGAACAATTTACTGAGTCGGGTCTTAAGTTCCTCAGGTTTGCATCTCACAAAATTTCTTTGACGTATTTCTCTTCATTTAACTGGGACCAGAATGTGGCCCAAAGGATGAGTGTAGTTTGGCTGAAATTCTTTTTTTCTTGACATGGCTCTTATTTTGAGCTCAGTAATACCTGTAAAACATATGTTCTCATTTTCAGAATCCCCAGAGTCTAGGAAAAGCATTTGTTTTCCACATCAGTCCTGAGTCAATGCTGTGCCAACTGAATACACAACAAAAAATCAAAAGAATAGAAGAGGCAGAGTGACCCTGACTAAACTGATAGGAATTCAGTGCAAAAGAGGCCATTTGCTTCTGCCTGGGTGGATGCAACTGCTCCAGCACTGGCAGCATCCTTGTTCATTACTAGTTAAAGACTTCAAGACTGTCACTGGCTGTATAAACACTGATATCAAACAGTCACACATGCGTTACTATGGCTGTAACCCACATGGTGTGCTTGCCTTCATAAGTGGCCTTTGCATCATCCTTGCCTCTCTCTACCCAAGTAATGGAGTAAAAAAAGGCAAGTAGAAATAAACTCCATACATCTGCTATGTCCTTCCTATGTGCCTATACTTTTTAACCATTCAGCAAATCAAGTTCTTCCCTGAAAAGCATTTCTGTGTCCAAGAGTAAGCCTTACTCCAACAGCAACTCTAACAATGTATTGCTAGAAGCTTGTCAGGGTTCTTTCTGAGAAGGAGAAAAAAAGGGAAGAAAAATTGAGGGGAAACAAAAGAATAAATTGTGTTTTAGAAAGCAACATTAAAAAATAGAGGTGAAAACTGATTGCACTTTTATTAGTGGCATTTGTTTTCCAGCTAGATCTCTTCCTTGCTTGGTTACAGATATCTGCTATTATATAAATTTTTTTTAAATTTTTTTACTTTTTTTTTTTTTTTTTAAATAGAGTATTGGGTTCAAAGCCTCAGTTAACTTAAACCCATTTCCTAAGGGATAACTAGAACAATTAATATCTGGAAAATAATGAAATGGCAGCTCCTAGTGATTACAAGCTGACCTCTGATTAATAATAATATATTTGGTTTAAAATCACAGTATTACTTTCTTTCTATAAGTAACATTACTTAATGCAGGTTGGTGCTTTTTTTTTCATTTGTATGTTTTTTGTTATCCTGCTGTAATTAATAGTAGCATGCTGTTGGATCTACTATTATCCCAGTGCTCAAAGAAGCAAACCTTTTGGCTGGCAGAGAGCAGACAAAACTCATCTCATACACAGGAAGCAAATAAAAGTTCTCATAGAAGAAAATTTTTTTTTCTAGTTTTTTATCTTTTTTTTTTTTTCCTTTTTCTTTTTTTTTTCTTTTTTTTCCTTTTTTTTTTTTTTTTTTTTTTTTTTCTGTGTGTGTGTGTGTATGTGTTCTTCTGGTGGGGTAGAGTGGGAGTGCCATTACAGGGCTTTCTGATCTGGGGATTCTACAGCAAGCGACCAGAGGGACTTCTGCAATTCTTGCAAATCATACATCCAGTCATAATGCAGTGCACAAAAAAGCTAGGACAACTGAGGGCTAAAAGGTTTTGCAAAATACTATGGGACAGCCATCATTGCAACTGTACAAAACTTGCTCTCAACTTAACATAACATAAAGGCACCATTGATATCTTTCCCCATTTTTGAAATACTGTAAAAAATTGCTACATATGGCACATAACACATTTGTACATACGTATATTTAATTTATAAAAGTTTTTTTTTTTTCCTCTCCTGTTTTCTATCAGCGGAATTGCTAAAATAAAATAAATCGTTTAATTTAAAGGTGGAATACTTCATTATATAAAATAAAGTTTTACATGTGAATCTATGTGTTTTATGTTTTATACAGCAATAGGGTCTTGGTTAGCTATCACACTGGACAACCTTGCTTGCAAGTCTTCTGGCGTGGAGAAGCGGTTTGCCGGGTTAGTCCTGCTCTCAGCCAGCCGGAAGGCAGTGGCCGGCTCCAGACCGGTGGCCCCGGGGTTCGGTATGCTCAGGAACGGGGTATCCTCGCCTATTCTTTCGTCTTCGGTTTCGGTCTCAGAGCTGCTGCTCTCAGAGCTCGTGTCGGAGTCCACTTCCACCCTGCTGGAAATGTGGCCGTTGGGCTTTGTTCTTTTGACCCTCCGGCTGTTGGTGAGTTTCTTTGGAGGCTCCTGTGCTGGTTCGTACTCCTGCGTGGTCTCGTACTCCTCATCCTCCACTATCCGCAGAGGACTCGGTGGCAGGCTGTTGCTCTCGTGGGTGGCATTGTGGTGAAAGGAGTTGAATTGCTGAAGGTGGTGGTCATACTTCTCGTGTAGCTGCAGTGGGGTCACCAGGAGCAGTGGTCGCTCCTCTTCTATGAAGGGACTCACCGCCACTGAAGGGATGGAGACGGTCAAGCTGGAAGCCGGTGGTGACATTGTGGAAGGGCGGGACTTGGGAGAAGTTGGAGTGTGAAAATCGACGGGTGACATGCGAGCTGGTGTGGTCATAGCTGAGACATACCTGAAGAAAAGAGATGGGGAAAGGTTGCAAGCACAGGAGCAGTGGTGACCTGTGTGAACACAGCAGCTCGTGGACTGGGAGAGAAGTAGCAGGGATCCCTTAAGATCCCCATCATCCTTACATAGGGCTACCAGGGAAACTTTCCTGTTGCTATTAATCCTATAAACTGCTGACTTCTGGGACGCCAGACAAAAACATTTAAGAGCAGGAGGAGCACAGCAAAGCCCCCAGATCTGTTTGCCTCACAAGAGCCATGGAGATGCTGTAAATTATTTGCCAGAATAACTTTCTGGAATTAATCCAGGAATGGGATTCAGAGACAGAGGGGCTGCCAGAAACAAAATGCATTTGCAAGTATTTTCTCAAAAGGGAAAAGGGCTTCTGCACTTCTGGAAGGATTTGACCAGAAGTTGGGGTGCATGTGAACAGACAGGAGGAGAGAAAGGAAGGGAATCAAAGGGCAGTCCTCTTGGGGCTTCATCCTCTTCTGGCAACCAGATTGTCTCAGGCTAAGGAGGAAAGGAGGAAAGTAATGTTTGGATAAAATCTAGAGCCAGATTCTTCTACTTTTATTCGATGGGGGCAGTCAGAGAAGTATTTGCAGCACCACCCCAGCAGCTTTGTGCTGCTCCACTGCTTGGGTGCTTGTTACCTTGGCTGGTAGGTCTGTTTGCAAAGAAATATGGAGTATCATTTGTCCTCCTTTGGGAACAAATGCTAAAAGACAGGATTGTCCAGCCTAGTCTTCATGATATCTCTGCAAAATTTGTCCCTGTTCCTGTGGGAAGGGTAGTGGTCAAAAGTGATTTCTGAAAATGAAGCTTAGGTGCCATTTCAGAGTCTGTCCCAAAGAAAGAGGACAAAAATTGTGAGACTCTCAACTGATGATGCTGGTGGGGTCATGTGTATTCATGCCAGGTGAGGATCTGCCTGAACCCCCTTGATGGAATGCACAGTTCCCAGCATGAAACTTTGCATAGTTTGGTTTTGCTTTTATTCTTATTCTAAATTCACCTGTTTGAATTTAAGCTGTGTCCGAAGTTAAAATCTTAAGCTCCATCTCTTACCCAGGCCCATTGAGAAAAGTTATGTGTCTATGATTGATGTAGTTATTTAATTTTTCATCAGTGATTTATTTATCTGAGCCCAAAATTACCAAAATACATCTGAATCCAGCTTTCTTATCCAAATTATGACTCAGTTGCACATATTACGCTTGATTAGAACAGAGTTATTGGACAAAAGAGAAAATGGGACAGATTCTGAACAGATGTGTAGTAGAGTAAATTAAATGCACCAGAGGTACACTGAGGAACAGGAGAAAGAACTGAACTGAGGAACAGGAGAAAGAAAAACAAAACTGAAATTATGCATGGGAATTAACCAAGTTGGTTGGGCAAAGCACAATTAATAGGTCTGTGCATTGGAGGAATTAAGTCATTATTTCTCCTTCCATGAGTGAGCTTTTCATCTCTTTCACATTTTTAAATAGGCATTGTCTGAAAAGACCGAAGCCTTTCTACTTCACCACCTGGTACAGTGTTGGATGTACATCTTCATGACACGCTGGATTTTAGCTAAAGTGGTTCTGTTAACGCATTAGGTTAGTTAAATGTGTTCAACATACTGTGCACGCTTCCAGCAGCGTCAAGTTACTCCTGCTGGAGTGTTTGTGCATTCACACATCGCTGGTGTGTTCTCCCCACACCGTAACAGGGCAGTGCTAACTAGCTGCTGTCTGCAATCTGAGGCACAGGAGCTGAAGCCGTGCAGCTCTAGCCCATCCTGAAAAGAAGGTTAAAAGGTGATTGATTTATTCAGCTTCATGGTCAACTATGCTGGCTCAGTGAAAGGGGATCAGAGTGTATCCACAGCCATCCAACAAGCATTAACTAGTTATATGCTGCCAAATTCATTGTATAGTCCAGCCTTTTGTGCAGAGATAGTGTTTTTTGATCTTCTCTTCTGTAAGACAGCTAAGGAGATCCAAGATAAAACTCCTTGGGTTCTCTGCTTTTCTAAACAGGTGGCAGGGCATGGGATCCAACAAAGGGATGGGGCAATGCAAAAGAACCCCTCATAATGTCCATTCTATCTCCTTTCAAAATTGTGAGGTATCTGGTGGAGGAGCACAGCCTTGATCTACCAATTCACACCATATTTGATGGCTTCGGGAAGTAATTTGTCAGGTCTCACATTCCTTTATGTTTCAGAGTAATCTTTAGTTGCAAGTAACTCTCATTCTCCCCCTTAAATACACACACATACATGCAATCCATCTAGGGAGCAATTGGCCATGTATTTCCTGCTTGCTAAAAATAGATCAGGCCTGCAATTAATGCCCAGGGAACTATCATCTCCTGCATTCCAAATTCTCGATCGCTTCAGGCACAAGCTAGGCTGTCAATGCCTGATGAATTATCCAGAAATGTTGCTGCTTTTCACTTGTAGCACAACCTTCAGGAGACACAATAATTGATGAAATGCCCTCTTTCTTCTCAGCAAAACAAAAAGGAATATGCTGCTCCCCACCCTCCCCCCCCAAAAAAAAAAATAAATTAAACCTAAACAGTTCATATCAGAATGATGCTCTGGGTGTCCCAGGCAGTGCCAGGAGACAGCGTGAAAGATCTTTGCTTCTCACATGCAGATGCCCAAATATACTAAGCTGCAATACTCACCACTGGCAAGTGTGTGCCCGAGCATCCTGTACAGTTCCCAGGCTGGAGACAATGTGGTATTTACTGCTACAGGTCCTGATCCAGCAAAGCACTTAAGCACACGCTGAGCTCTACCCGTGTGAGCATTCTCACTGACTTTAATGGAGCTACTTGCACGATTAAAAGTTAATCTTGCCGAAGTGCTCTTCTGGACTGGGGCCACGGCTGTTTGTGTCATGTGAGCCATCTATCTTGAAATTAAATTCCATGGTAAATAAAGGATAAGTTATAAGGAGAGAGCTAGTTTACTACCCTTCATGGCACTACACACAGGGTCCTTGCTCAGTGGGCCCTCTCCCTGCTGCTAAGCAGTTTTTTGTATGGCAGAGGAAGTACCACTGAAATGGTTTTTGCTGCACTTGCACATTCATTTTTCCAGAAACCACAGTTTGCCTCCTGCACAACTCAGTCTCCTTGAGAATTGCCTGGCTGCATTTTTGACATCATGGACATCCCACAAGATCAAATTCCTTGTGACTTCGAAGTGCTCAGAGAATTGGTCCAGTAACCCTCTGTTTCCCTTTTCTTCTGCCTATGATTCCTGGGAGCAAAATCCTCTTTAAATGTCTTGTTTCTTCTCAGTCTTTCTTTTGCTATTCCGAGGCCATCACATGCTCCTGAGGCAAAGTGCTAGCCTAAACCTAAGATGAATTTTTTCAGTAGAAGTTGTCTTGCAACTCATGCACCTCAAGGCAGACCTCAGGAACTGATGAACCAGCCTTTTCAGAGAAAAAAATTACTTTGTTGGAAAACTCCTGGCTAGCTTTATTTCTAACTACTCCTCATTTAATAATGACTTGGGTCCTTCTGGCTTGCACTTTGTGTTCCTCGCTTTTGTTTAATAAAAGGTCAAAGGGAATTTTTAAAGAAGATAAAAGGTTTAGTACCTGAAATCCTCCAGAAAGGAGGCGGTGGCATAATATCTAATACTGCTTAGGAGTCCTTAGTGCCTTCCTCCTCTGGATCAATACATTGCTTTCTCCCTACAAAATCCCTCAGTTTCCTCATTTGCATCTTCTAACAAAAGGATAATTAAGCAAAGATGTGGAAATTTCTGACTAGTTACTCCAATGGAGCTTTTCCGAGTGTGAACTGCTGGCTAATAGGAAGAAATTCAGCAGAGGCAAGAAGGGAAGAAATGCTTTTAGTAGACTTCAAACCACTATTAGGCCCTCCACAAATGAGGAGGCGTGTGCCCTACACGAACAGCTGCACTGTTGGGTTTCCTCCTGTGCTCCCAAGCTCCCATTTGGGAACACCAGGCCTTCCCGGCTGAAAGCGAAGCGGTGGTGCGTCCTACCTTTCACTGTGAGGAGAGTCTCGGTAGGAGTCAGGGGTCTCTCTTGCATGCCGGAGGAAGCTGTTGCCTTCCCGTGGGCCGCCGATGCCGTTGAGGCGGCCCCGGGGCCCCGCCGGGCTGGCGTGCCGGCTGTTCTCCATGGAGGAGCTGACGAGCACCGAGTGGCTTTCAGAGAGGATGCTTTCAGTGTGGCCATTGCTCCAGCTGGAGAGCAGCAACCAGGAAAAGAGAAAGGGAGATCATAAGTTTGGGCTTTGCTGGCAGAGGCATATGAGCAGAAGTTTAGCCAGGGGATAGGAAGTGGCTCTGTTGCCGCTCAGGACGTACAGCCTTTGGGTTGGCAACCGGGGCGGCAGAGCTTTGTGAATTGTATGGATCCACACGCATCAAGATGATTTTGCATGTATGGATAAAAGGAGAGGGAAGGAGGGCTTTCCAGTCATCGCAGCTGCCACTGATTTAGCAATTTGCACATACTAAAATTCAAAGTGACAGTACTGGAATGCCATTCAGATGGCTCTTTGTAGATTCACGGGAAGATAATTAGTTAGGTGATATGACATAAAATATTGGTAGTCTTAAAATGAAAACACCATGGAGGGAACACAGATTCTCCCCAGTTTGTTGTTTCACACATCTTTTTGGTTTTGTAACAGTAATAGATAGTCTATTACGGGTGCCATTTGCCTTCCCCCTCCAATACCTGTGGCTAGGTGTCTGGGTGACTGTCACGGAGTGGTGTGTTGTTGAGGTGTAGTGGCTCGTAGAAAATGAGGTCTCTGTTTCTCGCTCGATGACATGCTCACTGGAGATTACATTTTTCGAAACGTACTGCTGAAAAAACCCAGACGAACCTCAGGTTTACAAACTGTAATTCACAGCACATTTGTAGACACAATTTCCAATCCCTTCTCCCCACACTGCAGTCTTTTACATGTGCCAAAGCACAAATTTCGTTATGTAAATACATGCAGAAACCATACTGACACACTTGAGCAGTTCATGTACACATCTGCATACATACCCCATCTAGACTCAAAGTAGGAGGAGATAAATGAGGAAAGTAGCAAAGTTTTGCATTCCAATGAAGCTATAAACAACATATGTATTTAACAAGATGTCCTCACAGACAGAGACCTGGAAAGGCAACCCCCCCCCAACCATCAGATACACCAAAACCACTATTCTCTGATGAAGAATTTGGCACTAGTTAGTGGCAGTAGTTTCTCCACCTGGGTGGAGAAAGCCAAGAGAAATGAGTCACCAGCCTGCAGCAGGCGGAGGTTTAGAAGCTGTGGGGTGAGCTTTCCTGAGGCACTGGCAGCCTGGGTTGAAACGTGGGCAGTGAAACCTACATTCACCAGCTGGACGTTGTCCGGCGGTGGGTTGGGGTGGTGCGGCCCGTTGGCCATGTTCATCACATTGTTCCTCTCCGAGCGCAGGCTCTGCCGGAGGCGGTCGTGCAACTTCTTCCTCTGCTTCCTGTGCGCGAAACACGGAAACGATTTTAATAGACAGAAGGAAAGCAGCTGCACCTTTCAGCACATCGATGTTGACGATAATAACGTAACACCACTTTTTTTTTTTTTTTGCCAGAGTTTCCCTGCGCTGCTGCAAGAGCCTGGGGTAATTCTGAAGACTGCAGGTCTAATTGCAGCTGGAGTTGTGGGGACCTGCAGAGGGGGGAGGAAGTTTGGGATCCCTTCCAGGAGTCAGCAGGCCACAGGGGGATGGGAAAAAGTGTGAGGAAAATGGAAGCCATTTCTAAGCAATGCTCTGTCTCAGGATAAGGTCTTTTCTCTCCTCAGAAGGGACCGGGGAGAGATTTTAACCCAGTGACCATGATGCCCTCACAAAGGCCCAGGCAAGGTTTTTGAAGTCCACTGTGTTACACCACTCTGTTCACCACAGGGAGCCGAGGTGGCTGTGCCTCAGGCCTTGCTTGCAGACACTGGAAAATGATCTTTGTGACATGGCAGTTACGTGTTTTTTCAGTGAGTTTCATCTCCTGTCTCAGCAGTGCACTTCAAATTCATAAGCGTGTTAAAGAAGTGAAGGGTGCAGAGGAAGCCTCAGAAATCCCAGGTAATCGACTACGTGAGGTATGCCTGAGCCTGCAGACTTCCTGGCAGCTTTGGAAGGTTTCGTTTTAGCAACATCAGGTTCACTCTGGAACCTAATGATTAACAGGTGGATGCCATGGCTGCTAATGCATTTAGTAGAACCACCCATGTACTAATGAGAGACATGGGCTCTGGCTGACTTTGATGCTTCTACTTTGTCCTGTCCTCAGCTACTCTTTCCCCACTTGCTATTAACATATAAGTCATATGAGGAGTGGCTGAGGGAGTTGGAGTTGTTTATTCTGGAGAAAAGAGAGACTCAGGGGTGACCTTATCACTCTCTACAACTACCTGAATGGAGGTTTTAGCAAGGTGGGGTTGATCTCTTCTTCCAGGCAACTAGTGACAGGACAAAAGGAAATGGCCTCAAGCTGCACCACAGGCAGTTCAGGTTGGACATGAGGAGAAATTTCTTCATGGAAAGGGTTGTCAAGTATTGAAATAGACTGCCCAGGGAGGTGGTGGAGTCACCATTCCTGGAGGTATTCAAGAAACGATTGGATACGGCACTTAGTGCTATGGTCTAGCTGATGTGGTGGTGATCAGTCAAAGGTTGGAGTCCATGATCTCAGAGGTCTTTTCCAACTTAAATGATTCTGTGATTCTGTAATCCTTCCGTCCCTCCTCAGAAGAACTTTTCAGGAGATTATTACAAGCTGTCAGCAACAAAACTTACAGCACAGTAAAACCTGGCGCTGTGAAGGCTATGCAGAACACACTAAACAGTACACCAAAATGAACACCTAGAGAAATAGCTATTCAATTTTAAACTTAATTTATCAATATTCCCCAGTATTGTCTGATTATGCTGGAGAACTTCCACCGTACTGCCACAGAATCTATGGAAATGAAGGGAGGATGCAGGCTCCAACACACTGTGGAGTACGTGTGACCTTGGTTGGGGCAAAAGCTAAAATACATACAATTCCCTAAGCTCTAAGCAGAATGCAGACAGTGTTGGCAGGGTAGGACAATATAAGATATAATAATTTTCAATCCTGTTGTGAACTTGAGGGGACTACTCTAAGCTTTATGAAAAGGAGAGGTGAAGGAAAACAATAAATATGTTGAAGCTTGATAGCCAGGAAAGCTTAAAGAGAATGAAAACATTACTTGACACACAGAGCATTTTACATATTTTCTCAGTGTGTATGTGCTTGGACAGTGGAAAATGCTTAATTTATATTGCACCACATGAATAGCATGAGCTGAGATGGCTACTTTGGAAATGCTCCTGTCTCAGAAGGATACAGTCCCAGATCCATATGGACTTTCTCCTTTGAGGATAACCAGGCATCATCTTAGGACACATAAGTGGTTAAGGTGGATGGAGAGTGCAGTGCCAGGAAACATTTGAGCAGCTGCCTGAAGACCTGACTAGGCTGAAAGGTGACACTCGAGCAAGGGTTTAACTTGATTTCACAGCTCCCTGAGACCCTGGAGACCTTGGGAGCTGAGGACAACCTGAATTTTTTGAGAAGGTAGAGAAAGTAGGCTCTTGAAGGAGTTTATCATCTGCAGGACCGAGATCCTGGCACATATAGCCTGGGAATCTGTCCTTAGCAAACCACGTTACTTCCCAGGTATTTGCATTTGCACGCTTCCATCTGTGCTGTTTATCCTCTAGGAAAAGGACACTGACTAAAAAAAGAAATTACTCCGCAAAACTGAGAGAAAAGACTAATGCAAAAGCTAGTGTGTATTTCACTTACTTTAAGAAGCTTTTCCCTTAAGGTAAATGACCTGAAAATATAAAGTGCCACTGAATTAAGACTCAGTGTCTGAAGATATTGCCTTAGCAATTGACCAGCAGTATCTCTTCTGAAGAGACCAGCAAAGTCTGAGCCATTACATTTTATTAATACTGTTCTCCTAACACCATTCCCAGGATTCCTCCTGGTTTCTGGGTTTTCCCCTATTTGGAGAAAAGAGCATAAGGAAATCACCTGACAGATAGCTGTCTGGCATCACTGCTGCATTTGGAGGGCCATGAACTGGCATGGTGCTCTCATCAGCTGTGTTGGAAAACATTTAACTTTTGGCTTGTGGTGATTGCTGATGTCTGGGGCAGACAAAACATCCAGACCCTTGATGGGTTCTGGGGGCTGTTTATATAGAAAATTCTACTTCAAACATACTGACTATGTTTGTTGAAATTCATGGAGATGTCTTGGCTGATTTCAATGAACTCTGAATCAGGAAATATACTATTTAGCTGCTGAGCCTTGCCAGTTGCCATTTCTGAAAGCAGTAATTGATCTGATTATTTTATAACTGTTTCAATTGTTCTTCACTGACCACTGCCACCAGTTTATGGGTGGGAGCAGCTCTATGTGTGTGTGTGTGTGACTCTCACTGAGGGGGAAAAATGATCTCTCTCCTCCCCCACATTTAACACATCCATTATTGGTGGGGCCTGTAACAAAAAACAACAACCCAACTGCCAATCAGACCCTGAAACAGTAAATCAGGTTTATGGAAATGTGGAATATTTATGATAAGGGTTTTCTGTATTTTGGTGGGGAGATTTATAAGAGCAGCCAGAAGTTCTGGCAGCAGAAATTCTGCTGATGTTCCGTGTAATTTATGGTCCAGGGTGCCTCATGCATGTTTGAGAGTCACCCCCAGTAATTTAGAGACTCACAGAATGCATTTAAGTGCCTACTTTTGCATTGAGAGCACTTTTGTGTTCATTTTTTTGGCCTTTGGTGCATAGTAACTTTTAGCACCGTTAATCTTGTCTCAAGTACAAACAAACTAGGTTGATATGTAAAATTTACTGCTGGGCAGCAACATGATTCCAGTTTTGGAGTTTGTCCCTTTTCAGTTGGGGAAACTGGCTCGAGTGGGTGATAGGAAAAAAAACCCCAAAAAGCAGAAAAACAAACCAAAACAAAAACCCCAAAGCCCCTTAGAAACCTTTCAGATATCTGCCTTATTTTTGCACTGCTGATGGACATGGAGAACTGCACTCATCTGGCTTGGATCAGAGCACCCTGGCTATAAGTTTGTCTCTTCAAGTCAGCTCTGGAGAAACCCAGATAAAACCTTATGCTCAGAGGAATATAAGCTACAGTCAACTGGGAAGGCCCTGACCAACAACCAAAGATATAAAATAGAAAAGTTTACTTGGTTTTGCAGTAGGCCACCACACACATGATGCCAACTACTAGAAGAGCAATGCAAATGCCAGTTATGGTCAGCACCCGTTTCTGGTACAATTCCTCAGCTTCTAGAAAGGGACAAAAAAAGAGAAAGTCACAACATGGAGGGTGGCTAGGCAAGGAGCACATCATCAACAGCTGACATGCTACAAACCACTCCACAAATTCACACAGTCACACAGACACGGCCACCACACTTCAGGCAGACTCTTTATTAACTGCGAAGAAAACAGGGCTACACCACAAACTCTTAACACAATAGTGGAGATGAGTACAACTACAATCAAAAGTCAGTTTGGTTTTTTTTTGTTTGTTTGGTTGTTGTTTTGTTTCGGTTTTTTGTTTGTTTGTATTTTTTTTGCTTTTTTTGTTTCTTTTTTTTTTTTGTTTAAATCAACGAGAATAATATCTAAGCAACAACTTCACAACTGACAAACACTCAGCAATTGCTGGAAATAAAAATTCAATGTTCTAAGGTAATAACATGAATTTGCAAATGTTTTGGAAGTTTTACTCTGCAAAGACAGCTGGAATGAAAACCAATTTTACAGGTCTTAAGAGAAATTTATTTTCTTATTATCTTTTTTGGGTTGTTTTCATATCCAATGTCCCTCTGCTCCCATGTCAATTTGTATCTCAGCTGTCTTTACAGGAGAGATTTCAAAATATTCTTCTACATTTGAGACATGAGCTTGGCTTGTAATTATATCACCAATGGAAATGAAGATATGTTTTGAGCTCTGGTCATAAAATTCAGAGTCTTCCTCCAGTGCTCTCCTAAAACACAGCAATATCAACAACCAGCAGTGCCTTGTATGAGAGAAATGTTGAATTTCTACTTGCATCTCTTTGTGACCAACAAAGGAACTCTCTATCTGGGGTGGCAGCTTGCTCAGTGATGACAACTTCTTACCGATCTCATTCACCAGAGATATTTCAGCATTACAAAGGTGTTAGTAGCACTGGTAATGTTTGGGTTGGAGCTACTGATGCTTTCCAGCCTCGCTCATGCTTGGCAGAGAGCACTGCTGAGTGCTCTGCTGGGGAAATGTTATGCAGGGAGTGCTGAAACAGAGGCGCATTCTGTGCTGACGCTTTACAGATGTGGATTTGCATTCCCGCTTTTAGGACAAAAATGGGTGTCTAGTTTTACTCAAGTCTTATTTTTGGTTAAGCAGACAGTCTGATAATGACCTGCAGTATTGACCACAGTTGGAGTACCAGCAGGTGATTAAAAATAAATGAATGAATTAGAGCTGCACAGCTTTGTGCTACCTTCGGGATAAAAGCCAGCGTTATTCCTGCTGGAAGGGGCTTACATGAACACATAAGGTCTGTGGAGCAATTCACCAGGAGGTACAGAGGTGCACAATGGTCCCTCACATGTGTCACGTGTCTCTGTCCAAATGATGTGCTGTCATAAATGACACACCAGTTCAGGGAAAAATACTCCTTGCTGAAGAGGCATCAGTCTTCCCTTCAAGGTGTTTCCTGAGCTTGACAGGTTTAGTTTTAAAGTTGCTGTGAGCAAGTGGCAAATACTCCACGCAACAAACCGAAAAGCAAAAAGAAATCTTAATTTCTCTGATACAATGCACGGCACCATGGAACAAATTTTTCCTACAAGCCAAACCCACTGCAAACCAAAACACCGGCAAACAGGTCATGAGCACTGTCAGACAAAATTAATAGCTCTAATTATTAACAAGGAGGGGAATGGGGGGAGAAGAAGTGAGTTTGGTAAAACTAGAATGCTGCAAAAATGTATTAAAGAAAAAAAATAACTCCAAGAACAGAAAGTCAAAAAAGGGAAGGAAGAAAGGGCTGAAACTCCAACCAAACCAAACCAGGACAAAGAGAAAGAGAGGAAGGTGAAATAAAGGGAAAGACAAGATTAAAGGGTTGAAAAGTCAACTGCAGGCCTGGCACAACATGCTTGATAGTGGAAAAAAACAGAGAGAAGAAATGCTTAGGGACAAAAAAAAAAAAAAGGTTGAAGCAGAGTGTGAAGGGATTTCTCATACAGCATAACTCCTCGCCTAGTTAGTGGCACTTGATCCCCTTCCCACTTTTGCCCCTTCTGAAAGCGCTTATTAGTTAGCCATGGAAATGGTGTATTATGAGGATGTCACAGGAAACAGGAGAATTGTGCTAAGCAATTTAGGGGCTAATTTGAAAAGCTTTGAATATTTTTTTTAATTTTTTTTTTTTTAACTGTCATGCCGTCAGCTGTTAGCTTGTGGAAGCAAAATGAGTAATGACATATCAACCTGTTTTTCTTGGAGGGGAAGGGAGAGGAGGAAGAAGATTAATTAACAGCGGAAACTCTGCTTGGTTGTTTATACTCAGGGAAAAATTGCACTGGCTCCAGGAGGTTTGCTCTGGTGTGAGGCTGTTGCAAACGAGCTGGGATGCTGGCTGGTGATGGCCTGGCTGAGGTCATCAGTTGTTACTTGTGTGTTGGACACTTGTGGGCACTCACCCCACTGCAGGGGAGGGGGGATGCAGTGAGGGAGCAGCAATGCTCCTTGCACCAGCATGTCTGCTGGGACAGTAGGTCTTGAGGGGCATGGAAAATTAACCCCCCAAGTCTGCTTTCAGTGCCTCAGTTCCCTCCTGTGCCCCTAAAAACGAGGCTCTACGGACAATCCGGCTTGATGTGGTGTGTGGGAATGGTGGTGCTGCCATGCCCTCCCCCAAAATCTGTGGGGGAATGTCTGCCTGGGAAGGCACGTGCTCCTGGGCATGCCATGCTCAGCAAACCAGCAAGCTCTCATGTAACCCTGGCTGTGTTTCTGGCTGACAGGGGACAGCAGGGGCCAACTGGGGGTTGTCCTGCTGTCCTTCAGGGGCCAATTTGCACTACAGGGGATGCTGGTGACTGGGAGGGGACAGGGATTCTGGTCACCACTCTGCAGATGGCATGGCGCCTTGAAGACAAGCCTTGGACTCTCTGTTTCAGGCCAGAAGAATTTTGCAAAGCAGGGACTGGACTCATGTGGGGCACTTGAGGTTATACTACATCTTGCCCCGAAACTGACTTCTCTCTCTGACCAATATCAATATTTACGTTATTAAATATTAATAATGATGCTCAGCTAAGTAACATGTGCTGATGAAACTACCCTGAAAAAACTAACAGCAGCCTTGCAAGGAAGTCTGTAAAGAATTGTATGTGCAGTGAAAATTTAGAAAAGGTTTTAGCCTGTTAATTATTAAAACTAATTTCAATACATTTTTTCCCATACAGAGTGCTAGGGAAATCAAATCAACTTAAGACTTAAGTCAAGATATTAAATCCCTCTATGTGCAGTTTTTCAAACACGCGCATTATGCAATTAATTTCACATAATTTTAATTTATACATAATTGGTTATCTATATGGTCTTAAATTTACTCTGTTTCAAGTTTTTCTTCTTACAGATCTCTGGGGATTTTTAAAATAATTTAATTCCAAGAGGTGGTTCCACTGATTGTTTCTTATACAAAACAAAATTTGCAAGTCAGTTTTTAAAAGGATTTTAATTTAACTACTCAAGCGTTTATGTAGCCATGTATCTTCTACTACAATCTATTACTTATGAGTGAGAATTAATATTACCTTGTGATAATAACAAAAATAAGCTGGATTGTGAGTGGTTTTTTAAATTAGGACTTGTAATGGGTTTTCCACAGTTCACAGCTTAAGCTAATGACATTTTGTGGGGGCATTTTTAATAAGAACATGAACTAAAACTGTGTGAAAAGCATCACCATCTGTTTTTTCTCATTTGCAGACAATTATAGGAAATTCCAAACTAAAAGTGACCTGAATTTCAAGTTAACCTATTCAAGAGATGCGTTATCTGTACCTCTGAATATGCATAGCTAGTCAGATAAGTACAGTCTACTCATGAAGAGGACTTTAAAAATCTATTTCTATTATATTTAAAGCTGAGATGTAAAAATACAGTGCCAATGTTCTTGGTTGGATGCAATATGAGTATAGTATTAGAAATATTGAATATATTTGCTGACTTGAGCATCTGGAGTCTAGTCTACTTAAATTCCTAAATAACTTCCAGTCCACTTCTAATTTACAGACCTGGAAATGAATGTAATATATGCATATAATTTACACATATGTATAGGCAACTGATTTGCACACCTAGATGTGGTTTTAGACATGAAACTTTGCTTGGAAACCAGAGCTCAAAACTGCACATTTGCAGAATTTTAAGTGGCCATAACAGTTTATCTTTTTTAATATACTGGTTAGTCATTTTGCTTAATGATTATAGTGTTTTCAAAACCTGCCAACCTTAGAAGAACTCAGCAAAGAAAATGTCAAAACTGTACAGCAGAGAAAGGAAACACTATGTTATGATTACTTCAGTAACTCCTAGAATTCCTTAGGTCTGCTATATCCTGTCACTATTACCATTTTAGTGAACTGATCTCCACTAACACTTTGACAAGGGTTGTTGTTATAGCTGTATGATCCCTTCTAAAGCGTAAAGAAATTGGTTAAGAACTGAAAAGGGGAGGTGGAGAAAAAAAAAAAAAAAGGGGTTTATCTCTCAGGGTCTAGAATCTGCAGGCTAAAAGGAATGATTGGTCCATACCCATAAATTCAATCCCAAGATGCTCTGCCAATGCAGAAAGTTGTCAAAAAAAAGAAAGAAAAAGGAAAAAGTTTCAGAAAAGAGCAATACACTGTACTCAAAAATAAATCACATATGAGAATTATGACTATTCTGTGTCTGCACATGAAACAGGACAAAGGGGCGCCCGGTTACGGGGGCAGTGCTCGCGTATGCCTTTCTAAGCTATGTGACCAGACCTTCTGCAAGTCTTACACACAAAAATATGCATGTATGGGGGATCTGAGCAGCCACAGGAACCATTAACCCTTAAAGATGTAGCTGAGATGAGAGGGGCTATGGCCTGAGGATGCCAAGTGCAGTGGCTGATTGGTTCCAGGTGGGACCATGAAAGCAAAAGGATGCTTTACAAAGGGCTGTGTCCCCCTGCAAATGGGTTGTGCATCACTCCCCCTTCTGGACCTGCTTCTATCCCCGGAATGCATGTGCTTGCTCTTGTAGGTTGTGACCTGGAGGTGGCTGGCACTGTTTGCTCAGCACTGGGAGTCCTTCTCTGCTTTGCAGATTGGCTGACGCAGGGCTCTGGCTTCTGGAAAACGAGAAACCCAGCCCATTTTTCCCTGTCTTTGAGCTGTGCTGCCTTGGCAGAACAACTTGTTGGCCAGCTGGATGGACCCTGGGGTGCATGGCCTGATGCTCCTTACGCAGATCACATGCCTAAATCAGCACCCCCAGGCACCCAGTAGCTGGGGGTAAGGAGGAACACGGGTTTTCCTCGCAGCAGGTAACCCTTCCCACGGGGCCAACACCATAGCCATGGTAGCCCTTGCCATTTTTTGTTCTTGTGTGCTGTGAAATTTAAATCCAATCCTAATTTTCTCACCAAATAGATTTTTTTTATTGTAGTTTGCACACATGGAGAATGCAAATTCTTTGTTGCCAATCAGTAACATTTTAAGGGTTAAGTAAGCTGGAATCCATCCAGGTCTCTTCCTAAAGAGCCAGTATTACATGCCTACCTGAACTCTGCTAATGATATACATTAGTTGCATAGAAAGCTTGGTTAAATCTTCAATAAAATGAATGTCATGCCCATGCATATACATTGCTGTAATTATGCTTGCTTATAGGTAAGACACCTAGCTTGAAGGTGATTTAATTTTAGGGGAAGTAATTCATGTCATGCAGTTTCTACTTCAAATAATTCAATAAGAAGTTGGTACTTAAAATGGGAATATGTTCTGGCTGAAAAACCTAACAAAAAACATGCTGAAAAAACATGCACTGTTTATTCAAACCTACATGTTATGTAGCTCTTACTTGTCTATGGTACTCCTAGGTACATTCCCTAGACCTGATCAAAAGAAAGCAGAATATCCCAACGCTTCTCATTTTATAAACAGACTATTATTTTTGATATTTTCCTATTTAACCCAATTATTGTTGCATAGTTTTTGCATGCAATGTGGTTTCTATTGAATATTTGTCTAGGTGCTCTAAGAATAAATTCAATTAGTTATTTTTAACAGCTCAGTTTTCATTCTGGACGTGACTTGAGGAGGGACATGATAGTATTGGAGGAAAAAATAGGAAGCAAAGTTATTTAAAACTACAACTACTGAGGCACAGTGTCTACAGAACAAGAAGATGGTGCCTGGAAATGTGGAACAAATCCTCCAGAACTGCATGCTCCGTCCTTGAGTGGTGTGCCAGAGCTACTGGGCACCCAAGGCTTTGGGGTGGCTACTCAAAAGATCTAGGTGGGTGGGTAGCCTGGAGACACTGTGAGGGGTGAGGACTACCTCAGTTTTTTTGTAGAGATCTCGCACCTGACAAAGGAAGGACACATTCGGATCAACTGCAACAGCAGAGACATCCAGGGAGACCCATTTCAGCTCTGAAGCAGCAAGGTGTCATGTTTCTAAAGTATTGTTTAGTTTTCTTATTAAATGTGTTCTGTGGGTAATGAGAAATTTAAAAAGAAATTCTTTTTCATGTAATTTGATTTGGAAACGAACTAAAGTCCCCTAAGCTATCACAGAACAGAACCCCTAAATGTCAGACAATTCTACTTGAGGGATCAGGATACAGTCTCTTTGTGACATTTAGGATCCACTTTGTATTAAAAATTTTGATTCATTTCAGTGGTTCTCAGGCTGCAAAGCAGGTTTTGAACTTTGAATTTGAAGTCCTATGGCTCCTGTAAAAGTGTTATCCTACAACTGGTTTGAGTCTTAGAAAAATGGAAAATTTGCTCTTTCCTAATTGAAGTATTCTATCATAGCAATTTTAGTATTTAATTAACATTTATTGAGTAGCTTATAATGAAAAACTGTCTTTTTTAACCTTGAGCAGAAGATGCACAATGGCATTTTTCAAATTTGTATCATTTAGGGGTCTTGGTCTCAGCACATGGATTTGAAAATTGTGGACAAATTAGGACAATTTAGGGTGCTGAAGGACACAAAGTGGACAATTTAGGGTGCTGAAGGGCTTTAAAAAATGAAAATTTCCAGTAAGATTGTATAATAGCCTCATACAGATGTGAACACTTGAAAAATATATCGAAACTGAGAAATACTGAGGTAGCAAAACAACTAAAAATGTACTTTTGAAGATCTGTAGTTCATATGAAAAGACTGAAAAAATCAAGGCCATCACGGAGTAACTGCAGTTTTGACCACCCTTCTAGGATATCAGAGTTTTCCTCAATTCTTGCCCCCTTTATCGCCTCAAACAGATTCATCTTGACCATATGAGGCAGGGGCTGTCATCTAAACAAAAATTTCCCTCTGCCCTTCTTGGTACTGTCCCCCTTGCTCATCAAGGATGGCAGAGCTGAAATGGACACAGTTTAAACTGGTGTCCCATGCTGAGGGAAGGCATGACCCATGTTCAATTCATGCCCAAGAAGGCACAGAACACGCCCCTCGAGCTGAATTCACTGTTCACTAGCAAAATAAGCAAATCCATTGGCCCTTTGGATGGGATCCTTGATCTATCTGGGCCATTTGAGGGGACAAAGGGTTTACCTGTGATTATGCTCTAGAGAAGCTTCCTCAACTGTCTGTTAATTCACAGCTCTGTCACTGTCTCTTATCCCAAGGATCATTCTGCACAGTGTTGTCCTAAGAGTTCTCACGCACAACTACACAAAAATTAGCCAAAACCTTTAATGCTAACTAATTATTTTTCTTCCATTTGCCTTGATTCCTCGACCTCGAGGGAGTGAATGTGTGAACATTCAGATGCAGCAAATATATCTGCACGGAACAGATGTATTTTTGGAACACTCTGAGGACTGCCTTCTGCTGTCTTTAAGGAGCAGTGGTGGACCACGAGCCTCAAAGTCGAAACGGTCACAGCGGAACGGCAGGGTGGCACCCCTGCCAGCAGCTGTGACTGCTGTGCTCGAGGAAAGGACATTACAGGGTCTGACAGCGGGCTCCAGAGACTAGCAAAATGCTAGCACAGTTTGTTCTTCAGTTTCCCTTGGACTACAAAGGCGGGAAGCACCAGCTGAAGGGGAAATATATGTGTCTGCGGCGCTGGAGGTAACTGTAGCAGTGGGGAATCTCACAGTCGTCACCTCTCAGCAACCACTGGTTGTCCCGTGGTTTGGTGTGCTTGCAAAGCTGGAAGCCAGCGTAAACAGTAAGTGTAAACATGTGCTTTCCAGTAGCCTCCCTCATGTCCATTCCCAGTTATGCTCACACTTCCACTGACAGAAAGGAAAGGCATTTCTGTGGAAGAACTTTTCTTAAATTGGAGAGCTACCTAATCTCCTGTGTCCCTTTTCAACCTATTTCTAGTGCACTGTGATAACTGAATTGTCTGGGGCTAACCAAACCACTGCCAAGATAAGCCAGTTAGCCTTGCACTCTGTTGGGACAAAGGGTTTCCAGAATGCTCAGTGGCAACCTTGTTCCAACCTTGCAAAGACCCTCAGCAAAGCTCATAACTTCAGGAGTCTCAAATACCAACTTTAGGGTAGATTTCTGAAGCCAACTTTTCCTCAACAGCCCAATTAAGATAGTAACAGCTCATCAGTAGGCACACTTGGCTTGGAATCCCATTGACTCTTTCTTTCCAAATGAAGAAAGACCCTTCTGAAAGCAAGTAAAATTAGATAGCACTGTATAGTTCACACGTACAGTTTTTGTCTCCTACTGGCACTCATGCTGTTTAGCATCCCAGTTTGCTCTGTACTTTGCAAAAGCTGCATCTACAGAGCTAAGTCAATCATCCACAACACTTGGTGCAAAATATGAGCTTGGCTTTATGCCCCAGATGCAACATTTGCCTAAAGAGAACTCTCATTCTAAGCCCTCTCTTAAATGGTATGCTGTGGTCTTCTTTCGTTTTAATAATAAAAAGTATATAAATGCTTCTTCATTAATTTTTTTTTTTAAAGTATAAATGTACTCTCGCTGGACGTTTTCCAAAGTGTCATTTCCACATCTCTGGTTGCATAAGAAACCAGGGGTTGTAGTGCAGATGCAGGGTGGGCAGAAGAGCCAGAATCTCACAGCCATGGACTGGGGCTCTCAGAGTAGCCTAAGGCAGGCAGTGGTGTGCTCTCCTCCAGTGCATTTCAAGGAGAGGAAAGACTGGACCAACTCAAGTACTTGTAACTGAGCACAGCCCTCGCAGCAAGGCAAGGGCATCTATGCCTTTTCCATGGAGGCAACTTGAGAAAATCTCAAACTGGTGTCTTTAAATATCCCAACTGAAAAACCAATGAAGGAAAACCCACCTAAACTCTTCTTTTTTTTTCTTTTTGTTTTTTCTCCTGGACAGGAAAATGAATTTATAATCAACATGCAACCGTTCTAAAATTTTCAGGGTAAATTCAGCAGCAAAAAATGGATCTCATGTTTTTACACCGCCTCCTTTTAAATTATTCTTCTAATATCAGAAAAACTTAACTGCACTTTTCACCACAATGCACAGGAAAGGACACTTAAATCTAACATTTGGTAAACAAATACTGTCACAGCATAAAAAATTTTCAAATCCATAGTTACCAAAGTCATTTTAAAAATAACTCACACTAATAAAGCTTTTAAATCAGGGCATAAAATACACACTTGAGTGCTGGAAGGTCTGGTCTCAAGTCATCACTCTTGGGATTTACATGGGTAGCTTCCATGATGGGCAGTATGAATTATATATGGTCCTTTTTCATCCATCAATATACAAGAAAACCTATGCATCTCTTCAGGCTCCAAAATGTCCAGCACATGCTTACAGCTTTTTGTCCTATATACTAATGGAAATTAAATTAGGATAGCCTATAGTCTTTCTGTGCTGGCAAGTAATCCATCAATAAAATTGTTTCTATCATACTGCTCTTAGATCACAGTACATTCTGATGCCAGCAGCAATTAATTGTGCATAGTACACATGCATTAAAATGTAAGATCTAAGCAATTTTCTTATATGTTATCTTCAACTTTGCTATAGCCAGTGATAGAAAGTAAGTATTTAGTGTACCCTCTATTTCTTCCCTGACTAATAATAATAATAATAATAATAATAATAATAATAATAATAATAAACAACCCATTTCTTCATGAGAAAACTGATGGGATGTAATTGCAGTGCTGATTCTACCAGAATTCTGACACAAAGTCCTCTCTCTGTTTGTGTATGTGTTTGATACTTTTATTTTGCCAATTAATCTGAAATATTTGATCTCTTGCACCTGTTACCCCCAATAGACCCAAAATGTGTCAGACCCCATTGTTTCAGCCATCTCCCTCTCTTTTCTTTTTGTTTACGTGCTCTTTCAACTGAAACTCAGACAATGAGGAGAAAGTACATTTTGATCCTGTTTGGCATGTGCTCATTAGAAACCAGGTAAACACCTCAATAACCTTTAACCTCTAGTTCCAAATGCAAATCTCATATACAAGTAGAGGATTGGCTACCTGTCCCTTTGTTGGGGGAGTGCTGCCCTGTACCATGATTCATTAGCTTTTTGTGGCAAATAAAATGAGAGACTTTGAAACATAATTCTAGTACTTTTTCTGCTTGATGTCAGTGGGGAGTCCATATCACACACCCAGTGTTAATTTCACAGAGTTCCTAAGTCTTGCATTTCCCCATAACCCCAACGCCAAACAATCCAGGAGAGTATTGCAATTGCTTTTTTTTTGTTACCGTTTTCATGCAACAGGCAGAGACAATCAATATTAGGCCTTAGGCAACAAATCTAGTTACAGATAAAAAAAAAAACAAAAAAAAACAAAAAACCAAAAACAAAAACAAAAAAATTGAAAGAAAGATGCAGCGACAAGAAAGCAGCACCAACTGAGCATGCTTCTACTGCGGCACAGACAGAAAAGTAGTGGACGTACTGTAGAAGCTGGCCATTACGTAGTTTTGGCAGCGATCACCAGTAAATTCATTTGGGCACCTGAGAGGAAAAACAAACAAAAAAATGGTAGAGAAAAAAAAACAGAGAAAAGAGAAGAGGTGAATATATGCTAGGAAAGAAGCTCCTTCAGTGTGAACTGATATGACTTGGTGAGTTCACTTTCAGAAACTGAATCTCGGTTTAGCGTGTCAAAATGGCTCAAGACGTTGAGAGCAACTCATTTGCTCTGTGGAAATGTAAAGAAATCCCCCCCTGAAAAACCAGCCAAAACCAAACCAATCCAGATCAAAGTGTGTTTCAAGATGTGAGACAGAAATTCACCATTCCAGAGTCCCAAATTGGTATTAGGATGCACTTTCCACAAGGCAGCAAGGACACAAGATCTGTACATCACTCCATGAGTTTGCTCTTTTAGGGTTGCACTTTACAGCAGTCTCCCAAACGAGAAAACTGCCAGTGTGTGCAAAACAAATGCATCTGTGAATGAATGGAAAGATCAAAAATCACACAAATGAGAAACATTTTGGAGGTCAAATAATGCCATGGTGTACAGATTGTACTTTAGAGAATCAGTCATAAATTAGTGAGTAAAGAGGCCAGTTCCAGCTGAACTGTGAAAACACCAAGTACTATTGATTTTGTTGCTGTAGTTGGGGAAGAAAGCAAAGTTCAGATTATTTTAACATACTTTCTTGGTTTTGGATTTTCATGGGCAGAGTTTCAGTACATCTTGCTCCAGTGAATCCAGGTTGGCACCTAAAGGGCAAAAACGTGATAAGCAATAGTACACCAAAACCACTGCACTAACAGACTTACACCTGCTGGTCTATGGAGTGGGAGTGCATTAAGTGACTTCCTGGTTAGGTGTTAGTGAAAAATGATCAGAAAAGAGGCAAGAAAGTGTAATCTTTCCAGAAGAAAACACTCTGCAAAATTTACAGCAAAAATCCATCAGAGAAAAAAAAATCTAGGAAGTCTTTTTGCTTGTCTGTTTTGAAAAAAAAAAAAAAAAAAAGAATTATGACTAGCAAAAATGTGTACCGGTTCACTGCTTATTCCACCTCATGAAGGGACCTGATTGAGTTCTTTTTTCAAATTTGCAATGCACTGTTGCTTTCACCAGTCACACAAAATCTGCAAAAATACCATGATTTCCCTATTTCTGTAAGGGCATATTGTGCTTTGTGGTAATTTGCTTCGAGAAGGAGTATTTAATACAACAATCACAGAAAAGCCAAAAATATTCCAAAAAGTGAGAAGACAAACTCAAACCCAAAGTGAAGTACATTCAACATGGCTGACAAAAGGAAAAAAAAAGTCAGTCCAGTCACTAAGCAAGATGAGAAGGCAGAAGTGCTCTCAAAAGAAGCCCCGTAGCTGTCCGTCCTTTCAGTTCATAAGCTCTTCTGCAGAAAACTTCAGTGCAGCTTTCCCCCTGGTCATAGTGAAGGAGGTTCTCTTCTGTGCATTGCCTGTCTTTGCTGCTGCCGCCTGTCAATTCTTCCCTCACCTTTATTCTCCATTCTGGGGCAGAGCTCAGGCTCCCAAAATATCACTATAGTCCTACAGACATAAGTGTGAGTGACTGTCCACCACACTAAATACCTACAGATTTCAGTCTTCTTTCTTTCTCCTTCTTCTCTCCAGCGTTACTCAGTATGTAATCTGAAATTACCTTTCTTGAACGTGTCTCACTTGTGTTGCTTGTCTTCATGATGTTCTCCATGAGTTCCCCATGGTGCAAGAATCTCTCCCTCCTCCTGCTGATGATATGGTGCTAGCCCCTTTTTCAAACTTCTTCATCATTTACTTGCCAGGGGCTGAAGAACCCTCTTATTTGCAAATGCACATTGTTCAGAACAATCCTTCGTCTCTTATATCCATCTAAGTTTCATGTGTGTTGAAAACTGTCCCAATTTTTTAAATTCTGCTCTTCCACAATTGCCTCTAGCCCGAGCAGATAAGGATACTGCTCTTGCACAAGTGGGACTTTCAGAAAATCCCTTTGGCAGAGGACCAGCATCTGACATAAATGCTAGTATTTTCTTCAAATAAACCGTGCAGGAATTATTTTTGTATAATAAAATATATATTTTGACGATCTGCAGATAAGCCTTTTGAGCGTATTATTATTATTTTGCTTATTAAGGAAGGGAGTTTATGTTCTCCAGAGCCAAGGTCACATCTTTTCACAAGTACCCAGTGTGGAGAGATCCCAGTCTCCACAGATACATTCAGTTGAGAAAAATGCAACAAAGATAACTCTGCTATGAAAAGGTGACATTTCTGGGCATGACAGAAGACTTCTTGCATCTTTGAGAGAAGGCAAAATGCCTTTGATAGAAAGCATTTCCATCTGCGCTACTGAATGAGAGTAAAAATATTTTACACTATTGTGATCTTGTTAAATAACTGTCCCTGGAAAGCTGGCATTAGCACATGCATGGCTTTCCATTCACAGAGATCTCTACATCTTGCTCGTCAGGCTCAACCCTACACAATCCCAAGGAACACACTGCTGATTAAAAGCCTCAGGCTTTGCTCCTGCCACTGGCCATTGGTGGGTTGCTTCCTCTGTGCTTGTTTTCAGATGTTGGTGCAGCTGTGGAGGTGATGAAAACAACCTGAGCACTGGTGTAGACAAAGCTAAAATCACTTCCAGACCAACCAGGGTCAGCCCTGTTGAGATGGTGCCGAAAACAGCTCAGGTGTGTTTATACTGTCTCTGAAACCATTGTCAGCAAATGGGCTGGAGCACCTGCCCCTGAGAATGGGCCCAGGGTGGGCCATCTGAGAGGAAAGCTGGGATGAGCCGGTCCTCTTATGATGATGTGTGAATGCTAAAGGCATTTTATTGCTCGGATGTGCAGTGCAGCACTGTTTCCAGTTCACAAACAACTTGCGATTGTGTCCTTTTCAAAACACCCTGTCCTACTCGAAGTTTTCAGACTTTATTTCTTGTTGTGTCTTTCTTTTCTGGATCATTATCCATGTTCCATTTTCTTTTACGACACCAGCAATAGTTGAAGTCAAACAACTTGGAGCAAAAGGTTTGTGCTGTGAGAGCTTTATAACTTCCCTTCAGCCTTCCAGAAGGCTACTCGGACTATTTATTTATTGTATTAACTGGGTAAACCCATGATACTGAACCATGTATAATAGAAGAAATGCTTTTTTCCTCTACACACAGTAGCTGCAGAGAGCAGCATTTGCATGCATTCAGTAGATGCATCTCAGAACACCGAATGCATATCACCAAACTGTTTTTCGGCAGGAGAGGAAAGGCTGAATGGATGAGAAACTCACATTTCCACTTCATTTACTGCCTATAAACAAATGCATTCGGGGAGAACATTTTGATTTTTTTTTGTTTGTTTTTGTTTTTGTTTTTTTCCCGTGGGAAAATAGTAGCCCATTTCATTGCTGAAGTCAGAACCAGTATTTCTATCCCACCTCTTGAAAGAATATCTCTGGAACTTCTCCTTGCATCATTGAAATGAATTTTATCTTTTCACTGGTTTGAATAACCTTCTGCCCATTTCTATTCTAGAAAGGCCTTTACATGAAGATAGATATAGAAAATGGCTATGTCTTTAAAAAGTATGTAATTCACTCTTCTGCTGTTAAGAAAAGCAGCAGCCTACTTCATTGAGAGAGCAGCTTTATTTTCATCCAGTGAAATTCGGATGTAAATTCATTTCTTCAATAACAACAAAAGCACTAGAAAAGATGATATCTGTGAGTAAGAAATCAGTTAGTCAGACTAGCAAGGCCTTCATGGTATGATACTTCAAAAGAACACTTTAAAAGTGTTACAGATACTATATTCATACAGATTTTTCTTCAAGTAAGAAGGAAATGCTAGGAATTTTGGTCTTAATTTTGTATTTATTGAAAAAGCTACCTGATCTTTCTGTCTTCAGTGAACCTGGGGACATGTTTCCAACTGAACAGAAATGACTTAGGAATCTCAGTCTCATAGGAAGCCAGTAACATCCAGGCTTCCAAGGTCTATGGCATTTTCAGAATGTGGTTCGTGTTCCTGTGAAGCTTCCAAAAGTTTTATACGCTAGTTTATTAAAGCAGTCTCAAAGCTTCCTTTTTCATCTCTCCTACTTTGAGACTGTTTTGTTCAGTCTGGGGCCATAATTAAAATGCACGTAGGGAACATACATGCTACCATAGATGTAGCTGTACAATGTCTAAGTCTTCACATATTTCTTGAGTATTTCACATGGTTACCGCTTGAAAGCAGGAAATTTTCTCAAAGCTCACATCAGTACCCCTGAGAGCAGGATCAGATCCTGTCTGGATCATTTTTTATTTTTTTTAATATATAGCAAGATTTTAACAGAAGATGAATGTGGTATCTCCCTTTTTTTTTTTTTTTTTTTTTTTCTCATAGAATAGGGGATTTACAAAACCAGAGATATCACTTGGAAAATTCCATGGTTGTTTTGAATCTGAGTCATGTTTTTTTGGTTAGGGATAAAACTAATTTAGAATGATATGGCTCATGCTTTAAAAATTTTGTTTTTGCTCTCAACAGATGGACCATATGGAAAAATGTGAACTTGCTACTGAGGCAGAAATATGAAGAGCAAGTACCATATTTCAAGCATTCTGTTTCCACAGGCATGTTCTGGGAGTAGATTTATTTTCTCAGAACAATGAAGGCAATGTGCAGTGATTAGGTACTTATTTTAATTAACACTGGAATGCTAGAATTAAAAGTAGACATCTGTATTTTTAATGAAATAAGAAGAAAACTGTATTTTGTCTTTTCAGTTTCCCAGTACACCCACTTTTAAGTACTCAAGCTTTTATTTCTTATGTAGCTGTATTGCGTCCTGTTTTACTACTCAACATAAAGTTTGGGTTCTGGCAAGTGGTAGAGGGCATAGCAAATGGCTCTGGAAGATAGTAATGGCCCTGATTGTTCTCAGGATAAGAATTCTTCTCCACTGCCTTACTGTAAATGAGATTCTCCCTCTCTAACTTTAAAGCTCTGATGCTTTTTCCAAATAGGTCTTGGACCACCCAGGGAGAGGCACATCTGCCAAATCTGGGAATTGCCTTTTCTTTCAGATCCAGTCCCAGAATTAAAGGTTCTTTCTTGCTTACAATAGGGGAAAAAAGCACCCACTACATTAAAATGTCTCTGATACATAGTATTAAAATAATTAGCCAGTCTATAACATCATCAAAAAACATACACAGATCTCTGAACTAAAAAAAAAAAAAAAAAAAAAAGTCCCCATACCACTGAAAATGGGACACCTCTGAAACTGTCAAGACAATGTTAATGATTAGCAAGTCTCCCAGATGCTCAGCTCTGCTGCCCTGGAGTTTTCTGGACACACAGGTGGGCTCTTGTACATGCCCTGAGGAGTCATGGCAAACTGCTCATCTTGTACTGCCGGTTTACAATGATCATGCACATTTCAAACAAATCTTTCTCTCTCTCAAAAATGGATCCAACACACCACAGCACACTTTTCTGTGTTCACTTTAGCTACAAATTATCCTAAAATCAACGAAACTTTCAGCAGCAGAGCCATCTGAAAACCCAAAGCAAAACAAAGCCTGTGAAGTGCAGGTTACATCAACCTTCTACAAAAAAAGGAAAAAAAAAAGAAAACTTATAGGTAAACCAGAATATTGAGCTGCTTGGTGGGGGTTTTTGATGGCTTATTTTGGTTTGTTTGTTTACCTTTCATTTTTTTTTTTTTTTTTTTTTAACATTAACAATAGAGACAAGCAGTCAATGTCTTCCTGGCCTAATGAGAGCATCATAGACCTTCATCTAACTCACCCACCAAAGTTACCTTCACAATTAGCGTTCTTTCACTTTTAGTCCCAGGAGATTGAAAAATTATGCAATTACAGCTGATGACAGTCTTTACCAACCACCACCTCTTGTCTGTCAGAAAAACAGCAATATTCTCAGAAAAGTGCACTCTTTCCACTCAGCCCTCTTAGGTACCAATGATGTTTCCCAAGATTTAAATGCTGAGTTGCCTCTCAAGCTAGAGAGAAGCAGTCTCTATGACTAGTTCATCTCCAGTGGTAAATGCTACATGATGTGCTCCCAGGCAGCAGATAAACTCTGTAGCTCTTCCTGGGCGTTCTCTAAGACAAGGGACTATTGCAGCAGTCCAAAACAGCACAGGCCAGGACCTGAGGAAGGTGCACAAGCACGCCCTCAGACTAAATGCATATGTCTTCCTGATCCTCACGCAAGATAGTAATCTCCACCAATTAACGCAACATTCATTGCTTTTTATGCAATTAAACACGACAACCAGTTGTGAATCTGATCTCCTCAGAAACTGTTCAGTTACTGCATCAGACAATTAAAATAACAGTTTCTCCTGTACAAAAGGTAATTATCCAATGCAGTCACCCACACACCTTTTCTTTTTCTTCTTTTTTTTTTTTTTTTTTGGTTAAATACGGTGTATCTAGTTTACAGTATCTGTTTCATTATTTGTAACATAAGGCTCAAGTTGTGTTACTTTATGCCCTATAAACGTCAGTGGAGGTTGCTGTGCCATTATCATGTGGGAAGATTTCCTGGTTAGTCTCTGCTATGCTTCATATATAGAACACAGGTGTCAGTCTTGGTATGTTATTTTCACATCCACATGGTGAAAAACGAAGAAATGCAAGTTCAGAAGAAGAAATTGTTCAGGTGCTCCTTTAAAGAAAAACCATTTGTGAAAACTGGTGGCTCCAAGAAAAGAGGCAAATAGGATTTCTTACCTGCACAGGTATCTTGGGGGGTTTGGGAGGTCTTTAACCATATAACACTCTCCCCCATTTACACAGAAGGCTTTCTGCTTTACGTCACATTTTGTGAGATGACTTGTCCCAGTTGTGGATGTGGAAGTGGCTGGAAAAGACAAGAGCAAGAATATGGATCAGACACTGTTTTTCTTCCTGACTGGTAAGTGTACTTACATGTGAGGGAAAAAGTAAGGCTAGGGATGATTTGGCAAGTCTCACCACAAGAACCAGTAACTTGACCTTGTATTTTGTTGACTGACACAGGGAGTGGAGTTTAAATACACACCTCAGACACACAAAATCCCCACACTCAGCCTGGGAGGAAGTGAGGGTTTCCCTAGCCCTGTCCATGAAGTGACCTTAAATTTCTGCAACACTCATGTCTATTTCACTAAAAAAGTGTAATTTACATGCAGCAACTTATATTGCATTAATTGCATTCAAGTGATTTTGGGGTGTGAGAGTCATTACAGGTTGCTGATACAGTACCCAATAAAATCAGGACCTGGATGAGATTTCTTCCTAGCATTGCCCTGAAGTAGGTATTTTTCAGGAAGCTTAACCTGAGGCCCTGTGCTGATTCAAGCCCTCAGTCCAGGTATTTCGCTCTTCCCAAGGGAGAGGGTGAAAGGCTGACTGCTGAATGCCTCTTCCCTAGCTCATAAATGAGAGCTGTGGCTACCCTGGTTCGATTATGCAGGAGGAATAGGACAGGGAGTTTGGAGGTTTTGAATCTTCCTGTGCATATACAATTGTCACCATTGTGTCCACAGGAATCTTTGATCCAGAGGCCAATTTAGCATCTCCTGCAGATGTGTTCATGATCATGGAGTACATTAAATGGCTAAACCTGTCTGCAAACCATAAAAAGTGGTGAAGATTCCTGGATGCATTTTGTTTAGCCATGCCCAGGTGTACAGAAGTAAGAAATTTTGTTACTGTGCTCAAAAAATCCCAGAATACAGACTATCACAGATTATGCCAAGTTGAAAGGCATCCACAAGGATCATTGAGTCCAACTCCTGGCCCTGCACAGGACCATCCCCAGGAGTCAGACCACATGCCCAAGAGTATTGTCCAAGTGCTTCTTGAACTCTGTCAGGTTTGGTACTGTGACCACTGCCCTGGAGAACCTGTTCCAGTGCCCAACCACCCTCTGGGTGAAGAACCTTCTTCTAATATCCAACCTAAACCTCCCCTGACACAACTTCAGGCCATTTTTGTTTCTGAAAGACAGTCTACCCCCAGGTGAAACAATGCTATTATTTAGTGACTGATTCCACTGGAGTCACTAGAAAGCTACACAAAAGTTGTCTGATATTCAAAGCCTTTTCTAACACAAAGGTCCCCAAGGGGCATGTTTACAGGAGGCGATTTCCTACACATTTTGAATCTGAAGATTTTAGCAGATCTGCTCTCAACAAATACCTACTTACACATTTTGAGTGGTAATGTGATGTAGCCCCTGTCACATTTGATTGTCATGCATTTCCCATTTTCTTCCAGGTAGATGCATTTTTAGCACTCAGTACCTGGGAAAATGAACCACCTTGGCTGGCACCATTTTCAGAGCAGCTTTACCTATCTGGTTTCAATGAGGCATAAGACAGTGACTGGGACATTTAAGTCTTCTGTTTTACTCCATCAAAATTGCATCTGACTGTACAGCTAACATCTCCCATATCTCTTCCTTCCTTTGCAATCAATCACCAGTGTGTCAGCTTTCTCTTTCTTCCATGCTGCCTTTCTTTCATGGGGTGCCCTACTCTAACAGGCAAGGAAAAAACCTCCCGTGACTTCTTTCAAAACTCAAACTCCCTCCTGCTTTTCGCTTTCACCCACCCATTGTGTGGGTGGGTGTCACATCTTCCCAGATTCTGGTCCTGACTGGGGCCTCTTAGTGCTAATGAAATGCAAACATAGAGTACTGATTCCTCTTAATAACACATTCCTTTCTCCTGGCCCCTCAAAGCGTGATTTATAACCTCTCAGACGAGGATAAATTTATGTCTTGTCTAGGGGCAGGAAAAGGGGTCAT
Source organism: Pseudopipra pipra (assembly GCF_036250125.1). NCBI lineage: Eukaryota > Metazoa > Chordata > Aves > Passeriformes > Pipridae > Pseudopipra > Pseudopipra pipra. The sequence continues at coordinate 68,756,107 of NC_087581.1, forward strand.
GTTTTAAGAGTAGTCTGACACTCTTTCAGCTAGCACCGGTTCAAACAGGACTTTGCACCCAATGTTGACAAAAGGCTGGCCAACAGACTGCCATCCAGTCAGCAGGGAAGGGCCCTCTGTGCTTGATGTCAGTGGGTTGACAACCATCCTTGACAAGAATCTCAGGATGGGGAGACTTGCCTTGTAGAAGAGCCTTTCCTTCTCCACTGGCTTGAAAGGAGCCTGGATTATTGGCCCAAATGTGATGCCTGACATGACAAGCTAGGTCATACCAAGACCTAGGACTGACAAATGTGGGTAGAGCAAATTCCATCTGTACAGTAATGCATACTTTGAAGCCTTTGTGAGTCTCAACAGGTAAACTCAACATGAAGCTTATCCCTGCTGATAGCCTATCCACCATTGTGTCCTTTTACCTTATTAAAAAGCAAAAGGGCACACTTAACCTTGAGACAAGCACTCTGAGGATCAGCATTTCTGAGGATTCTCAAGCTCAGAATGATGGCACCTTAATTTGGAAAGGCAAACCCCCCAACACTTTAGGAAAAAAAACCCACAATTTTGCTATCCTGCTGGCTAATGGAATGCTTTAAATTGAATAGTTAAGGTAGATATAGTAAGAAGTGGACTTGTACCTCTCTGTAATTGTTTCCATAATCTCATTTGCTGCCTTTTTTTTTTTTTTTTTCTCATCAGTTCAATCAAAAGCAGAACACTCAGGAGTTTCAAAGTAACAGTTACTTCCCAGCCGATGTAAGTGAGATTCCGACAGCAGCAATTGCTCTGAACTGATTACTAGAGATGGGAATAATCTGCAGCTCTCAGAGAAACCTCATGATACAAGGGCTTTGCACATATTTGTGAGGAGTGTCTTTACCCACGTTTTGGGCATCACGTATTCAAAACTGTTATATGAATCTTGCACAAGAATTTTCTCTGCATTACTGATCTCCTGGCACCATGGTCTCAGTCTGCCTGAGGTTTATGATGGGGTGAGGGGAGGAAAAAGGTCTCCAGTGGGTTAATTCTGATATTAATTTTTCTTTGCAAAGTATGCATAGTTTTTATGGCATATAGCCAGTATTCACAGTGTATGCACTCTAAGTCTACTTTGCCAATTAAACACAAGAAACACTAACTATGGTTTTGGGTTTCACTTAGAGCTACATAACGGAAGAAATGTGGTGTTTGGGAGCAGGTGTTCATCAGAGTCCATTTCATACAGTCCATGACCAGCCCCAAAATACTGCCTTTCTGTACATCTATAGCAGACACAGGCTTGGAGGATGTATAGCGGGAATGACCAGCAGTGGTGAGGTAAAGCACAGCTGTAGACCGTTTATCTGTGTGTTGTTACTTCGTCTACTCAAAATATGCACCTCCTTTCTTTTTTGTAATGTTTTCTTCAGCTATACAACCACAAGATAGATAAGTTGTGTTCTAGAGCCCTATACCAAACACGAGCCTACCGAAAGGACTAAATTACATGCATTACATGCATATTACAATTTGAAAATATCATGCATGAGATAAACATCTGAAAACACTGCACACTCTACCTTCCCTTCCCTCTTCCCTGAACACAGAAGCACCACATTTAAAAAAGCAGCTGCAGGCAGTGTGAACAAAGTCCCTATTAATGCAAATATTCACATGGCACTGAAAAACAATGAGATCTGCTCCCATTCACGGGAATTGCCTAAAGACATCAACAAGAAGAAAAATAGAAGCTATTGCATCTTTTAAAAGCTACTCTCTAGAAGGTGAAATACCGCTTAAAACCACGTTAGGATCATTTCATGTCAAGCAGATACAACTGAGCTTACCTGGGGAATCTCTGACCCTTTTTTGCCTTGAAGTAGAAAAATGCATTATTTTTCTCTGTCTTGCTTTCCAAAAAGCCCTCTGATGTTGAGTGGCTACAGCACCAAGACTCTCAGACCCCGCACAGGTGAGACAGTCCACTGAGAAGAGCCCTAAGGGATCTCTGACTCAAGTCAGACTGAGAGGGAAGGTCTTTGCAACCTAAACAGAATAGTATCCAGAATAGTATCCATGCCTCTTTGAGCTGAGTTTCTGCAAAGCTGGTGTAAAATCAAAGGACAAACTCAAAGTCATGCAAGGGGGCCAGTGAGATGCTTATGACTCTATGGAGACATAGAGACTCTATGCAGCTGCAGCATAAACAAAGGTTTGCCATTCTCACTGGAAGGCCACTTACTGGAGGTAAATACACCACCTTATTGGACTGCAGGTGGACACCTTTCCAGTCTCCTTTTGTGAATCTGCAGCTCATGGCAATGGAAGAAGAAGGGACCTGCATGGATTGAAGAAGGGATAGAGGGAGTGAAGGAGGCGAGGAGAGAGTGCACACAAGTGAGCTCTGGGGTGATGAAGTGTATGCCCCCAGATGAAAGGCAGCTTTACTAGGTCACGTTCCCTCATCTGAAGTTCATTCATTTCTTTGAAAGCACAATCCAGCTCCCTCTTGACTTGCTGATGTGCAGTTTAGAGATGTACAGCCCTGATCTGCAGGGTAGATTGATTTCCTGTGTAACCTTGGCCGTAGCACTTAATTCTTCTGTATCTCCATTAAACCACTTACATTTTCTTTGCACTGCGTACTGAGTCTCTTCAACTCACTCTGACTCCCGCGATGCACCCTACTTGCAACGAACTTGCAATACGGAAAACCTTGGCATTTCTGTACTGCACTGAATGAGGAAAGCTACTGGGGCCAGCAGAACACAAGACAAAACCTGAGAGCAATCAAAAACTAGCCCCTTTCTGAACAGACAAGAATTTCCATTTTACCAGATGTGTAGAAAGATGTTTCACATCCTTCATACTTAATTGTTCCAGACCTGAAACTGCATTCACGTAGCTCTGAACATGCCAAAGGTTTAAAAAATCTGCCAACACCAACAAATAAACACCAGAGGAAAAAAACCCAACCAAAACCAAAAAGTAAAACAGCCAAATCTCTATCTGAGACATCTACAGTACGTTTATTGGGGCTGCTCAGAATTTTTCACATTGCTTTTGTGATGTAATACCCTAAACTGGATGTTCAATGTAGTTATAAATTTTTTCAGCCTCCGTCTCTGCAAATAACATGCAGTGTAATAGATTCCTGGGAACTTCACAGGAGATCATTTAAGGATGTGTTTAGCCAGCATCTGGAACTAAGTGCTTACAAGTTAGTGGAATTATTCTCTGTCCGTAAGATAGTGCTTTCTCACTTTGGCACTATCTTTATGAGGATCAGGGCCAGAAAGAAGGAAACAGGAAATCACCAGGGTCTGCAAGATAGAAACTTCAGGAAAGACTGAGAGCAAATAAACTCTTGTTGAACCAAGCCAGCATGTCCCTCTTCTCCCTACAACATGGATTCAGCGGTGGTTTCCTCTCACTAACCCAACCTAAGCAAAGCAAAGGAAAGCAAAAAAAAAAAAAAAAAAAAAAGAAAGAAAAGAAAAGAAAAACAAAGCACAGACACTTCAGCTTGCTGCACCACCCGATCACTTCCTCCCCGATAGGCCAGCAGATTGACCCAGTTGGCAGGCGCGAGACTGCGGGACCTGCACAGCATCTGGCTCACCACAGAGGGTCAAGAGGTGACACATGCTAAACACGGCTGACCAGGAACAGTTTTTGTTTGCTTCCTTTCAGTTTGGGGTGCAGAAAAGATGGGCGCAGACACACACAGCCCACAGGCTGTCAGCGAGGAAATGCAATTACTGCTTGCGAAACGAAGTTTTCAGAAAAAGGATGGAAAACGTGGGCTGTGGAAGAATTCAAGTGAAGGGAAAGACGTGATTGAAACTGATCTTGTGAGGCAAGGCATACTTTTTCACTGCCATGAGAGATGTCAGCTTTTACTTGAGGGTTGTGTGACAAGCATGAGCAAAAGGTCTGCAAGAGCCTTTAGAAAGCATTCCCCACCTGGTGAAGGGAGATGTGAATGAAAAAACACAGGGGAATGACAGATCAGAGGGTCCCAGGAGGAAAAATGTGTGTGTTGTGGGGAGGGACAGGAGAAGAAAAGAAGAAAGGAGGTGCAGAGGAAATATGCACAGATTGAACCAGTGCAGGAAAAACAGGCCTAAGCTCAGGAGTGCTAAACAGACAGACAGAAGAGGAAGTGTTTTTACTACTGAGGGACTCTGAAACAACCTTGAAAATACCAGGAATAAGTGTGAGAGTCTGAAAACTTAGAGACCCTAGATTAAAGCAGACAGCAGATAAGGAGCTGAAAGCAACTATCAAGATACATTGAAAGTTATCCAGTGTGTAGTCCTTTGCTGTACTGGAGAACATCCCATCATGTGGAAAGACCTGAGTGGCCAAATAAACCGTAGGAAAGGTTTCCTGGCTCACTTTGCTTCAGAGGCCACACCCCACTCTTTTCCACGGTGCAGTACAGCAAGGTAAGGTACATAACTCATTGGGCTGGAAACTTGTAATGGGCAAAGCCCATGCAAAACAACACATAATGCATTTGTTGAAAGGAGCTCCATCACGGGCACCCTTACTCCTGTGTATCTCACAGCTCCTCCACAGAGCTCTGAAAGGTCTCTTCAGGCTTATGACCACCAGTGCAGGTGCAGAGGAGACCCTCGAAACTGTAAAGGAGACTGAAAGAGGAAGGGGAACTTCGCATATCAGGAGCTGCCCAGATAGTCCAGTTCCTCCTCTCCCTGTCCTACTCCTAAGCCATCGCACACAGAAGAGAAAACAGCTGTTGAACAGGTGACAAGCCACCTCCTTCTCTGTGCCAAGGCATAGGTATCAACCTCAAGAGAAATGACTGAACCAAATCACTGGGCAGGTCAGGTTTTCCCACTGGTGTCATGACCCTGCTAGTCAATGAGAAAGGCACTTTTGAAACCATCTGTGGTTGCACTACAGCCTAGAGAGGTGACTGATGGGACCCAAAGGGAAACCTCACAGCTGTCAGGAGGACAGGGCTTGAGACAGTGAAGCACTGGGTTCTTTTCTCCAGTTGCAAACATCCCAATTCTGCAAGGCAGTGTGGGGAGCACTCTAATGCAAACAGCATCATTTCTGCATAGGGCAAGTAACGCAACCATAGTCAATAGTTTTAACTCAAGAAGACTTTTCTCTTAAAAAGAGGAGAAAAAAGAAACTTGACAGAACTGAAAGGACGAACAAACAAAGACGATGAGGATTATGAAGAGAGACTGCTGTCCTTCAAGAAACTCTCCAGAGAGAGTCCTTACACTATCCTAAGGCCCTGACAACTACTCAAATCCAACTGCAGATTTGGCATGGCAATAAGCCCCCTCAGGAGTGAGGCAGCAAGTACAGCTGTACTAACTGTACAGCAAGTACAGTTGTACTGTGCTTTCCCTGCCTTAGGATGAAAAATCTGGATTTTTTTCTCTTCTCTAGCCCACATCTGATGCTTTCTGCAAGGGTTGATAATTTAGTTCACCAGTGCTGTAATCCACATAAAATTACTAAATTAAGTAATGATAGAAAACTCTAGGTCTGATTTCCTGCAGTTAGGCTCAGCTCAAGTAGAAGAGCTGTCTTGCTCCTGAAAGTTACTGTGGCAGAGGATTGTATTACATATTCTACCTGGTACCATCAAGTTTACCCTGATGGGCATGTAGTGATACTGACATAACTATTTTCTTATCACACTGAGAATTGAAATAAATTCATTCCATTATGATATAATCAGTCAAAATCTGTTCTTGTTCCTCTTTCCTCAAAGGATTTTTCTTTATGATTCGAAGTATCCAATTATAGTTCTGCAGGTAAGTGCAGAATCTTTCTCCTTTTTTAGTCCTAGCTGCTCACAGAGATGCAGGGATAGTAGAGACTATTTAGCAGGTTATGAAAGAAAGCATGCAAGCTTTCTACTACAAATGATGTTTCATATAAATTCAACATGATAATCCTTGTCATGAACCCTACTTCAGGAAAGCATTTCAGCAAGAATATACCCAAAAGAGAACAAATAAGCCCACACAAATTCAAGATTGCACTCAAGTACCTGCTTATTTTATAGCCACATTCACTTCCAGGTTTTTCCCCGGTGTCTTTAAAAAGTTTTTCTGAAGTAGAATGGATTTCAGCACAGTGCCTGAAGTGTCTAGCCTTGTTGAAAGCAAGGCTTGCCCACTGAAATACCTCACATTAACTAAGTCTGCAAGAGGAGCCTGTGTCTGCAACCTTTTCCTGAATAATTCCAAATGTCCAGTCCAGGATTCCTAGGCACCCATTAATCTGTTTCTTATTGCATACTCTGCAGTGAAAAACACAAATAGGTTACTAATTCCATAATGAAAGAAGCTTTCATTGATTTTGAAGCACATCTTCACAGACATTAAGGACATGCTCCCTCCCCATGCCCCCATCCCCAAAGCACAGAAGACTATCTGTTGCTTTCCCGGTGGCCTTCTTCTTCATGGAGGTGGCTATGAGAAGAAGCCACTGGAAATCTGAGGCATGAAAGGGATGTGCTGACCCTGAGGCAATTGGAGCTCAATCTCTTTAATCAGCCTGAGGTCCCTGGGTGGTGGGGAAGAGCAGAGTAGCAGAGATTAGCTCTTCCCATGTGATGGTAGCTCTTTTGACACACTTTGACACAGACTAGTACAGAAATATGCCTTCTTTTCTAAGTCAAAGATACAGCAAAGGCAAGTTCTCTCAGAAAACACAAAGGGTGGCTCACAGGTTGCCAAGTATCTCCTTGATATCTATGATAAGAAAGGATTACAAGAAAGGGTTCCCAAAAGGACTGGCAGGTACAAAGATAAGTGAAGAACAAGAATGCTTATCAAAGACAGCTTCCTTTCTAATGCACTGAAGCCTGAATTTATTCACTAGTTTACTTGAATGTTTGTATTCCACGAGAGACTTCCAAGGTCTTGGACTTTTTACTTTTTTTTTTTCTTTTTACTTTTTTCTTTTATTTATTGTACCATTAAAAATTAGTTTTGAAATATAACTGGTAGGAAAGGAGACAGTCTTATTCTCTTGCTGTTAAAACTTATTCCTTAATTTGAAATGCTCCAATCCCCTTGGAAAACAGTAAGAGAAACTGTTAGATAGAGCTACTGGGTTTCTTATGCAGGTTCTGTTAGAGGATCCAGTCTCTTGTCCTGTTCATTGAGACTATGGAGAAAAACCCTCTCCTGGCAGGTATACAGGGAAATTTTCACTCTCCTATCCACCAGCACAGCCATGGGACCCATTATTTCTCAAAAAAACACAGAGGTACCACTTCCCTGCTTAGAATTTCTCTCTCCAGAGAAGACCAGTGTGGAGGGACATTATTAGGTGTTTGGACTCTAAGCAGAGTCCTCTCATTGCAAACTGTCAAAGCACTTAGAATTCCTATCAAAGAGTGAGCTTTCCGTAGCAAGGGAGTCTTTTCTCATTTCCCTCCCTAATTTCCTGCCTGGAGGTATGAAATCATCACTCTTTATAGTGCTGCTTGAAAATGAGTGTGTATGAAGTGGCACTCAGGGAAAACATACTGGTGACAGTAAAAAGACAAACAAGAATGGCCTAGAAAACATGATTAGTGGGGCAAAGCAGAAAGATTTCAGGTTGCCTAGCCTGAAAGAATTTTTTTTTCCTGCTGTTAACTGTAATCCTGGTGGGACTGACTCCAGTAGGCTTCAAAGGATTGCGTGATGCGTCAGGAGGTGTTACACCAGCAGGCACCAGCACAGTGTGTCCTCAGTGAACCCCTGCCTGGACCTCTGCAAACTGCTGCACGCAGCAGCTGTGAGTGCAGAGGAGCCAGTCCTTATGCCCAGAGCCAGTCCTGTGAGACTGCTCTCCCTCCCCTGCCCTCAATCCTGCGACTTCTTCCACCATCTGCATTAAAAGATGTGCAGTAGTTCACGTTGAGCTCACGAAAAAAGCTCTGTGGCAGAGCTTCCCAGGTCACTGCAAAGGGAATGGAGTGCTGCCCCTTGTATCTGCTATCACCTTGGTTTTGTAAAAATGAACAGAAGTATAATTATTGCAATAGAAAGGACTACTTTCCTTCTATGAACGGCACTGTTTGTTCTCACACCTTATTTTCACCTGCTAACCCGATTTTATTCAGATGTTATTTCTACAGTGAAGTTTTATTTTAATATGCTGATACAGTAACTGCCATTTAATCAGTACCTGTTCTCAAGAAACATCACAGAGGACTATACAATAAACATGTCACTGTGCCAGACAGTTTTTAAACGTCTATAAAAAGGTTGAAGTTTTTTTCACTTTAAAAGAAATACATTAAAAAAAAGCATAAGGTTATTTTTCTAGCCTCTAAAGGAAGTCTAGTAACAACTATGTGGAAAAATAAAATGTGTTCTTGTTGAGAATAAATGACACATTTCCTCCAGCAGTTAATTTCTACAATCTGGTTATAAATCTGTCAAAAATCAGATCCCAGGCAATCGCTGTGTTAATGGAATCACTTGCATACTCATGTATTCATCCAGATTCAGACCTGCAGAAGGGATGGATCCGCAGGAAGAAGAAAATTTTGATTCAACAGCCTGATCGGAGCGTGTCATTTTGCAAGAGACAGTCTCAGAGTGAAGGATAACATGCAGTCCACATGAACTTATGTACTTTCTACAGAAAGCAAAGATTTTTGTTCAGCTAAGGGAGGAGATATGGCAACAGTGCGTGTAGCCACACGACCAAAAAAAGAACCCTGTTTACACATGGTAGCTGCCTTTCCAAAATGAACCAATTTCCTAAGGCAGTGTTATCCTTAGTCCTTGCTCTTCAGCCTTAAAAGAGACTCTTTGCTGGTATGGAGCTCCTCTTTACAAGGAAAGGCTGAGAGAACTGGGTTCAGCCTGGAAAAGGGAAGGCTTCAGGATGACCTAATTGTGTCCTGCCAGTACCTGAAGGGAGCCTACAAGAAAGCTAGGGAGGGACTAGGACGACAAGAGGGAACAGATTTAAACTAAAAGAGAGTAGGTTTAGATTATGTGTTAGGAGGAAGTTCTTTGCTGTGAGGGTGGGAGGCACCAGAACAGGCTGCCCAGAGAGGTTGTGGATGACCCATCCCTGTAGGTATTCAAGGCCAGATGGGATGGAGCTCTGAGCAAAAAAGGCCCAGCGAAAGGTGTCCCTGCTAATGGCAGGGGGGTTGTACCAAGTTGATATTTATGGTCCCTTCCAACCCAAAACATTTTATGATTCTATGGTTCTGTGATTTATTATTTCTGTTACTGTAAACAGAGCTAGGATGCTGTCATGTAGCAAGACAGAGGAGAACAAGAATAAGAAGTGCGAAGAGTTCACAGGTCCTGTAAAGGGCAAGAAACAGAGGTATGAAGAGATTGGGGCACAAAAAACCAGCATGAAACTCTTGATGGTGGCAGCCAATATTTTTTGTAGCTTCTTCTGCAAGAGAGCATATCTCAAGCAAAATTAAGAGGCATGGCGTGCAGGGAGCCCCCAAGCAGTGGACAACATTTGAAGTGGGTGTGTGAACAATGGATTTACTGAAAGCAGCACACAGTTGCTGCCTGGGGATGGGAACTTATAGGGTGAGTGGGAGGGAAGAGGGGATAAGCTGTAAGGGTGCTGGTCTGCAATGAGATGAAAAACAACTACAGGGATGCAGAAGGAAAGCACTGGTGACACTGGAAAAGCCTGATGGTTAGGAACAGGAGGAATTCCTGAAAGTCTCCAGGATAGGACAGAAATTTTGCACAAACCAGTTAAAGGGGAAGCTAACAAGTGTTCAGGTCCAACATCTTAGGAAAATGCTTGATAGAGGCGTCAGTGGAGCTCTCCTGAGGATATGGAAAGTGTAGGCTTAGCACTTATTTATTTAAAAATATTGTCTTCTACTATGAGCTAAAACAAGAAGATCAATAGTCTGAGTGTTTAAAAACCTTGAGTCAAATCTTCAAAAACCTGAGTTTAGTTTAGAACAGCAGAATATAAAAAAATCATTCACTTACTGTTTCTATTGTTTTGTTGATAAGCCTTTGAGCTTATCTTGTATTGTTAGACTTTCCCTTTTTCCTTTCAAGTGAAAGCTAAAATGTGGCTTGAAGAAAGAACCCAAATGTTGCAGGGATTCTGTCTGCCTCGTGTGCTAGTAACACTGCAACAGCAATTTACCATAGTCTGAAAAATAATCAATCCACTTGAGAGGCAAAGTGCCTCTAAATATTGCTTACAAAGGATCCCTGGCTGCTGTACCAAAATACCTTTGCAGACTGAACTGCAAGGAGCAAATTACCTGCCTGTGATGAAGGCTTTAGTAACGATCCATTTTTTTGACCCTCAAAAACATTGAGAGAAGGTTCATCCTTTTCACAGGACAAAAGTAGTAGCTGGTCATTTCTTCCAGGGTTGAGAAGTGTGGGGGGGAAAGGATTTGGATGCCAGCCTGGTGTGTGTGGCTGTGCCCAGACAGCGCCGCAACTCTGTGCTGCCAGAGACAAAGCTGCTGGTGTGAGGCTGCACCTCAGAGCTCTGGAGGCTGCTTGCAGAGAGTGATGCCTCTTCTCTCTCTGCTCGCAACCGTCTCCTGTAGCCTTCCTTACCAACTTGCACCTCCAGAAACTCAGCAAGCTTCCTGGCACAAAGACCCCACTAAGTAAGGGTATCAATTCTAGCCTAAACTGCTCCCGCCTTTCACAGGATGCATTTCCTCACTGGAAAACACTTCAAGGTCAGTGAAGGCAAGTCAAAGTTTGATTATTTCAGGGCAAAACAGAATGATTTTTCTTTCTTCAGGGTATTCTCTTACAGCCAAGCAAAGCTGACTTCATGTCTTTTTCAACTTTCCTGTTGTATCAGAGGCCCATGTCAGCTGTCTGCCTTACTTAACCTTGGTCAGCAGGACACAGATAGTGCTGTGGCAGACACTGTTGTCTTCCTCCCTTTACTCAACATTGCTTCATTCCATCGAAGCCATGCATTTTGTTACCAGCAGCAGCCATATCATGGAAGCAATGGAAGTCTTTTGTTGGTAACATGCCAGTGGTGAGCTAAGTTACAGGGCTTGTGCAATCTTTTACTCTCACAGTGCTGTAGATATGACCTCTGTATGCCATTAATTTCCATGGCCTTTATGAAACCCACTGAGTAGGATGAAATTGCATTTTACTGTGCAAGGAGTCTGCTTTGAGACAAAAGGGCAAACAGGCCAGGAGAATTTATCTGCCAGAGTCTCTTATGACCTGAATGAAATGAGAAACTGATGCCACTGTGAGAGACACAGAGAGAGAGAGAGAGAGAGGGAGTCCTCCTCTCTGTCATTTTTGCATGATTTCTCTGCTTTTATTTACATGCACCAATGAAGAGTGGTCCTTAGAGCAGTTTTCTTTAATGATTCTAAAGCTTAAGAGCAACTACTCAGATTAAATAGTTTGAGACAGTGTTGGCATGAAAATGCCTGAATTTGAGCATCTAGTTGAAAATTTTCCTTTTTAGCTAGGGATGGCAACAAAAAATAGGTTAAAACATTCACATGTGGGGAAAGATAAATCTAAATCTGTGGATGATAGCTCTGATTAAAGAACTGATTAACAGAAAAATGAATTCACACATAATGAAATTGAACTAACATGAAATGAGTTTGCTTAACTTTTTTTTTTTTTTCTTCTGTTTTTGACCTGTTAGTTCTGTGTGGTCTTGCAGAAATTTGCCGTGGAATACGATCTTCCCTTCATTACTTATGCTGATAAGAAGAAATGTGGGTATCAAAGAGATATCCATTAAGAGATGACACTAGAAAAAAATAAATTAAAAAGAACTTTCCTATATTTTACAAAGCTAGAAACAAGTTCAAGAAGCCTGATGAACACATTAAACAATTTTGTGCTTCCAAAAGCATGAGGAACATTTTTCAGTGCCTAAGTTTTATTTCCTAACCAGTAATCAAAGCAAAAGAAAAACATCAAGAAATCCGTGGACAACATTCAAGAAAAAGGAGACATCAGGGAGGATGTTTAATATTTTTAGAGGCATTTGAAAGTAAAAAATTGGGAAAAATAGAGGGATCTACATTTATTTTTATACTTCCTTGAAAAAGAAGGGGAAGACTGACAGTCATAGTTTTCTCTGCAAGGAAACAATTAGTTTTGTTTATGAATTTGCTCGAAATTACAATGAAGTACTTTGCATGAGAACTGGTAAAAAAACCCCCCAAAACTTTGAACTGAATGATTATACAAAGCTTTTAGGCATATTGTCAACACATGCAGCTTTTGACTAGTGCATATCCTGTGCATGTCTACTGGATGGGTGCAGTATATGCTGTTTGTGACATGGACACCATTACTTATGTCTGAACACCAAAAATCCTTGTTTTCTTTTTTTTTTTTTTTTCCACTCATTTTACTGCTCAGTAGTTGCGATAGCCACAAAGTGGTTCTCCTAAAATAAAAGATACAAGCATTTTGCTATAGCATACTGCTGGTTTTGGCTGGACCAGCGTGAGAAACTGGGCTCGTCCACCCTGAAGCTGCCTTGAATGAGGGAGTCTGAAAATGGAAGTACCTAAAAAATCAGCAATCTTTTCATAAAATCTGAGTTTAAATGCAACAGTAGGAACTCGTACTGGAATTAGGAATCTTTGTCTTGTAACTGAGACCAGCGTTTGGCCCAAAGTCAATAGCAGACACATTTTACAAACGAGCGAGAACAGGATGCCATTCATTACCTCCCATCTTTCACACACATTCTGTGTGGTCTAGGGGAGTGTGTCCCATTGCAAAGAGGAATGGAAGAGGTTATCACTTTGAGATAAAATCGGAGAAAGCAAGTTTCAGGGATTTCATCTTTGACCTTATTCTTGTCTGAAATTTGCTAACCAGACTGTTTCCAGAAGCTAAAAAAGAATTATGGCTGCCTAAAATGATACTTCTGACTCCACACAGAGCTGCAGTTCAAGTCTGGCTCTCACTGTTGCAGCAGTGAACCTATAGAGCAGAGCATTTACCCTTTCTGTTTTCAGATCCTTGCACCCTCTACCCAGCAGTTTTTTCTAGGCTGTGTCAGACCAGCAGTCCAGTCTGTCTGTCTCCTTGTTTCTTGTCACGTTTTTCCTTCTAGCCATCCCCACATCTCTCCTCTTCACCAGCTGAAGCCATTCCTGTTTGTTCTCCCTACCCTACCACATGCCCTTATGGTGCTGGCCCTAAGGTGTAAGGGCAGAAGGGATGTCTGTGCGCTGCAGCAGCACCACACCTTGACAAATGCTGCCCTGCCCTCCTGCAGGTCAGAGGTGTGCAGCAGCTGGTGATGTGCTAGGATGGCAAAAGTGCAACTTCCCTGCAACCAGCTTGAACAGGGGCTGTCCTCTTTCCTTACCTGCAGGTTTGTCTGGCAGGCAGACAGGCAGGAGAAGTGAGTAATCAGGTCGAGAAAAAGAGGCTGGGCACTGGTTCTTGTGTGGGAGCAGGCTCGACACAGTAACCAGACCCATCAGTAATTGCATCCCCTGCATGTTCTGGTGTGCCTGGCTCCTCTCCTAGACTGACTGCTCTCTGGAGACAGGTCTGGTTATATCTTGATACAGAACATGCCCTTGGTATTAAATAAAGGGTCACAAAGAAAAGCCTCAGTTCAGCTACTTAGTCTGAAGGAAAAAAAAAAGGCATATTAGAGCTTATTGCTTTGGATTTGAAATTGGAGATTCAGCTTTTCTGTGGGTTTCTTTTCCCTAGCACTTACCTAGGCCTTTCTGGATTTTTACTAAAGAATGACAGGCACATTGTGAGAGGAAATTACCAAGCAATAGAGGGCAAGAGAAGTGAGGAAATTACCTGAGCTAATTTCAGCAATGAGGTAAGGAAGCTGAAGGAAGAACCCTCCTTCCTTAATCTGTTAAATAATAGACTTAATTAAACTTCAGGCTTAAACTTAACGTGAAACCTAGCACAGTGAGCCTGCTTAAAGCACTGCCTTGATGCAACATGCACATATACCATTCCCAAAACCTGTACAAAGAATATCTACTGGGGGGTCTGGGTCTCAACCTCAGAGGCTCTCCAACGCCTTGAAAAGCCCTGTCTAGAGTCAGATTTGGGTGAGAAGATCCAGAGAAACTCATGTCACCTGGTCCTGCTGTATTCTGTGCCAAGCTACACTCAGAAGAGCTGTGGGAGCATCCTCTGACTGTGTGGTAACTCAGACCTGCTCGTCAAGAAAGGAAACTTTCCAGACATGCCAATCCTTCCTGCCCTTCCTGCGAAAACACATTCAGCTCAGTGTGTTCCAGCAATGCACCAGCTACCTGTGGAGCTGACTTTACTGTCTGATCAAATCACGAGCTGGTTCAGCCTGTGCTTTCACACATTGCAGCCCACACACTGCATCCCAGTAACACTCCTTCAGTCCCTCCCGGTTTATGATACAATACGATTCTTTGAGGAGATCACCTTTTGCAAAATTTTTTCTAACTGGCAATAGAAGTAACACTTAGAGCAAACATGCATGGGTGCAGATAATTTTTGTCAGCCGTGATCATTTTACAGCGACCTCAGAAAAGGTGGGATTTCAAAGACTCAGATCAAGAAAATCAAGTGAAATTTAGTTGTTGGTGGTTCTGGCAGTGGTCTGTTGCAAGAGGGAGAGAGTCCAAGGTAAATTAAATACTTCAAGATATTATCTGCTCATAGAATTATAAAAGATATACTTATGTAAAAAAAAAGAAGGAATAGGTAGAAAATATATCTCTGACCATTTACAGTATATCCACAATCATGTTCTTTTACTTTCTAAGAAGCATGTTCAGCCACTAATCCAGCAGCCATTATGTAAAACAGACTTCAGTACTCTAAGTATTTCTGATCTGAAGGGTCAGCAAACCCTGAAGAGGAAAAGAGAAAAGTGCTTATGGATCCCAAGACTTACAGGTCTTTAGATCCTTTGAGTATGACTGCTATTTTTGTCCCTTGGAGTGCTTAAACTGAAATGTTTGGTTTCCTGCCTACTAAATATAATGTTTGCAAAACTTCTCTTAAAATGAAAGATTGCACTTCCAGGTGGACATTTAACCACGTGGAATCACATATCACATGCAATTCCCAATTCCCTGCTCATGCATCTGCATCAATCCCCTCTTTCCTTAGAATCAGTACACTACCACAAAAAAAAAAAAAAAACCCAACAAAAACCCAACAAAAAAACCACCACCACCACAACAACAACAAAACCAAAAAACAAACAAACAAAAAACAACAACAACAAAAAAAAAAAAAAAAAACCAAAAAAAAGGTTTGGCAAGCTTTTTCAGAGTATATTCCAGAATTCAGCTTTGCCCTTGACTCTGTCTGTACTTAAATATTTCTTCAATTAAATAATGATCTCATATAGTCCATTTTTTCATAGTGCTGAGTATGAACAGCTTTCACTGAAATCAAAGACCCTGGCAGGTGTTTATTACTTCTGTTTAATTGATGTTCTACAGGTTTTTTCAGACATTCATGCACAGCAGAGATCTCTCATGGTGGAAGGAGTAGGTGGCACCCTTCAGTGAAAGACCAATGACTTATGAGATGGGTGGCACTTTGCCAAAGGCTTGCAGGCCCTTGACATCAAGGACTGGTTTGGGATATCCAAGTTGATCGATGAATTTGGACAACTGAGCACTTGAACACCCAACAGGACTAACTGGGACTGCTCCCGTCAGTCCTTTAAGAAAATCAGGCTGCATTAAAAATTGCAGTGAGAAGCACCTTAACAGCCCTTCTACTTTCTCTTATTCTTCTTATTTCTGTGCAGTTTCAAGCTCATTGTGGTGACACTGAAGGTGCAGGGAAGTAAAGACACAAGGGACACTTTGCAGCATCAGTACACCCAGACTCCCTAAAACATTGGAAAAAGGAGCCTTTTCTTAGGTTCCTGTGAGTATCCAAAAGCTTAGGCTGTGATTGCTATCAGGATTTCTTCTTCCAGCATGTTAACAAACCCACAAAAACCCTCCTTGTAACTGCACGCACCTATTTCAGATTACATGAAATCTGGCTTGATCTCCTCTACTGCTTAAAACTCTGGGCTGTGTGCTCTCTTTGAAGGTACTGGAGTCTTAAGGGAAGGAGGAAATTTTGCTGCCATACATGACACATGTGGTACTGCTAAAACCAGATGAAAAAGTGGCTGGGAAGAGAAAACCCCATTTCTCTGGGGAAGCAGCAGAAGCAGATGAAACTGTATCTTTCTTCCACCTGCCTTCTTATTTTCATATGCCTCTGTGGAGGAACCCTCAAAGTGCTGAACAAATACGGATGAGGATGTGGTGGAAGGGAAATTCAAACAGAGTGAAATCCACTCTTTGGCACACAGAGAACAGGCATTGATGTTCCTGGCCTCTCCTGCGAGGGAATCAGACTTACAGAATAGCTCTGGAGCCTCCCCCTGCCTCCTCCTCCACCTCTTACTAACCTGTTCTTCCAGCCTTGCTAGACCTCTTAACCTGGCTGACCAAGACCACAGAAGAAGAAGATACACATGACAGGTACTCTTCCTGGCCATGGGTATCTTTCCATGATTTGCTAAGGCCCCTCATCAGGAGAAAGATGGAAAGGACTGCCAGTTTCTGTATGCATCATAGTAGACCTTTGTGCAAGGATGCTGCAACAGAAACACCGATGTGTCTGCACCTGACACTTCTTCAAGGATGGGTCAACAGGCAGAGCAGCAACAGATGTCTCAGGCAGACAGGGCCATATACAGGAAAGGACTAGTGGCATTCTGGTGTGCTCTCCATACACCTAATACATCACATTCTGGGAATGTCTCCACCAGCTATAAGGAGTGCTGAAACCAACTGGCTTCTTCAATAGCATGCTGGGAGTTCAGCTCTTCTGTCCTTTCACCTCTAAACCAGGACAGTAACTTTTCAGGCTGCCTATGAAGGGCTACCAAGGGAGAGAACAAATCATCTTATTTCAGGCGCTTCAGTCTGCCCCAAATAGGATATACAAAACATCTTAAAGAGAGAGAGAGGTGGCTAACACCAGCGGGGCAGGAGCCCAGTGCCCAGTGCCTCAGGCTTCTCTAAGCACCCCAGACCTACCAGGCAGAAATACAGGCAAAAATGAACAGATTCCAAAACCTCATAGGCTCAAGCATCCTTTGTTCCTGAAATCACAACATGCCCGGTTCAGCTGCAGGTAACCACCAGCTCATGAACTGCTGGACATCACTCTCCTGTTGCCGAGCAAGAGGAAGACCTCAGCATGGGCAGCATCACATCAACTAACAGGGAATCCAGTCACTGCCAGAGAATACATGGGGCAAACAGTTGGTCTCTGATATCAGTCCCAAAACACTGAAGCAAAATAGCTGCGCAAGGTCTTATTTTCCAATTGTTTTGGTCTTCCAAGGCTCTGACTAGAAAAAAATCTAGGAAAGTTTAAAACCCTGGGGTGAAGGGTGGATGAAGAAAGAAAAGGCTTTGCTTGCCCTTGCGTGTGAACCCTGGTGCTGATGTGGTGTGTCACACACTGGCACCAGGGTGGTTTGAGTGTCCTAGTTCTTCTGGATGCTGGAGGCAGAAACTATCTCCTTCAGCATATGTAAGTGTCTGTGCAATCACTGTTTTGGGTTGGTGTCGGTGTTTGTTTGGTTCCCGCCCCCCCCCCCCCCCCCCTTCAAGAGTAGGGATGTATTATTAAAGGAAAAAAAATCCCTGAAAGGGACAATGAATTTCAAGGCAGACCATAAATCACAAATGTACACTGGGTTTACTTTGGGGGCATTGTTGTACCTCAACAAAAGCTAAAATGTTACTGACGTCATTGTGAGATTTACTCTATCTTTTAGTATTGAGAAAAGTAAAAAAATGCAATTAATTTTGCTTTGCAGATATGGTTTGTAAGGGAAAAGATGTTTCAGCTCCTGCTTTTGCCTATGGTTCTGTCTCACTGTTTTTCACTGTCCTTAGCCTGTTTACTTCAGAAAATTTGACCTGATTAGTGACAAGATTTTCTGTATCATGTTTAATTTGTCCTTCATAGTTTCTCTGCTTTACTTTTTGGGATCATACATTCTCTGACTTAACAAAACATACAGGAAGTTTTCTCCACTGATACGATAAATTGTTTAAAAAACACAAGCAAGAACATCATGATATTGAAAGAAAAGAAATCCCTTGTTACAGCATCTAAAATGGGCTGTTTGATATGGGCTACAGATGGTCTCAGTCGGGTAGCACAGGGAAACAGTGAGTATTTTTAATTCAAATCCACCTGTAAAGAATCAGGTTTCAAGTTTTAACATGCTGTGTGTTTTTCCTTTTTTTTTTTTGTCTTTTTTTTTTTTTTTTTTTTTTTTGCAGGAGGCCAAAAGTCTAGCTACATCTGTTCCTATCCTGAATCCACACAGAACCTGTTGAGGGGAGCAAATCCACGCGTTTTTATCAGTCTGGGGCCAGGACATAATCTTCAAAAGAGAACTGTGTTTCCTGCAGAGATCCATGAGAGTAGAAGGGAGTAACCAAAAGC
The DNA here is from genome assembly GCF_036250125.1 of Pseudopipra pipra. Classification (NCBI taxonomy): domain Eukaryota; kingdom Metazoa; phylum Chordata; class Aves; order Passeriformes; family Pipridae; genus Pseudopipra; species Pseudopipra pipra. The sequence continues at coordinate 68,774,574 of NC_087581.1, forward strand.
GAACTCCTGGGCTGCTCTCTGGAAGCCGTGGGATGCAGCTCCCACAGCAAGTTACCACCTCAGCCTGTGCATTAGACACAGTCCCACTGCTTACTCCTAGCTGCCCCTTTACTTGGGGTATGCACTTACAAGGTAGTGGGCTGGAAACAGAGGAAGGCAAGCCTGTGAGGCTCAAGCATCACCTGGCAGCAAAAGACGGACCCAGGAGAAAGGTGTGTAGGGAGGACTGGTGCTACCTCTGCTGTTGTTTCTCACCTCTGTAACATCTCTCTCTTGTTCAGCGAGTTGTCCTACAAGTTTCAGAAGACCTTCTCCTCTCTGGTGGTATGACAAACATGGTACCAACCAGAGCTGGAAGGTCCTCCTGCCCATGTGCTTTGGGGCTGAAGGTGAAAGAGGTCTCCACTACTGTGGTGCATTCCTGTCTGACTGGAAGCAGCTGGCAGACTGCCATTGGAAAGTTGCCATTTTTGCCTCGTGATGCTGTTGAGTGGCCTGAAGGACCCCAGAAAGCCTGGTTTCTGAGAGCCAGATAGATTAGGCAGAAACTTCATTCGTTCCTTAGCTAAAGCATTTCCTTCTGCTGACCACTCTCAGCTGCATTGTTTCCTTGACAGAGCCAGTGCAATCTCCCTCTTCACCTATCCATCACCTTGTCCTGTGTTCTTGTTTTCGTGCAGGGTTTGAAGTTGGCCAGATACTGCAACTTGTACCATTACCACACAAATAGTTCCAAGAAGAAAAGTCAGGTTCTCTGACAGCTTCCATAGAGCAGTTCCAGTGCTTTTCTGACAAACCCCTGCTCAGAAATCTAATCTGGCAAAACATTGTTCTGGTTTCAGCCTCCAATTTTATGTGGCAAAAAACTCCACATTTTAATTACATGTAATATAAAAAAAACCCAAAACAACATTGACTTTGATCAGCTTTTTAGTCCATCAAGCAATAGGACTGAGCAAATTCTTGCTTTTTACCATCAGACAAAGAGAGCAGGACCCCCTGTCTATCCTCTTAAGGATCGCCCAGCCTCCCCATTATGTCCCCCAAATATTTCAGCTTCAATCTCTTCACACAGGAAAAACCCTGAGAGTTATTCCAAGCTCTCTGCTCTTCCTTTAAATCTTTCCTGATTCCCTTTCTACTCTGTTTTTTTATCTGTGAAATGAAGCAGGAGGCAGAACTCCAGAGTACTGGAGTACATCACCACGTTGCATGAAGGCATCACAACATTTTCCCTATAGTTTTCCTATTCCAATTTGTATGTTTCCTAACATCTACTTGGGTTTTTGAGCACAGTAGTATGTGCAGAAGAGCTGCACATACAGAACTACAGCTGTGCTGAGGCAGCAGAATAAACTGTTTCCATTTCAGAAGTATCTGTAACACAACCCAAAGTCAGCAGACAGATAAAAGATAAGAGATGATGTGATAGACTGAGGGTCAGTAGCAGAGACAGGGAAAACACTTGGTTATCTTGAGCAAAGACCAAGGCTGTGGTTGAGCAGCTTGGTTCTGGCTTTCCCTCTGGGAGATGGATAATTGGGCTAATTACACCTACGTCCTTTGTCACCTCAAGCAATGTGACAAAGTGGGAAGGCAACCATCACAAAGGACTGTTAGGAACAGTCCTGTTTCCTTAAAGTCTGTTTTCCTGCATCCAGGGGCCTACCTCTCCCACTGTCCCCTAAGAGGCTCTCTTCTTCCTCTTTTCCCCTTGTATCATGAATTATTTGCCAGGTCTGTTTAATATGAATCAGGAGAAATAATTCTGTTCCATGAGCTCTGCTCTAACAGATCTGCACAGATATGGTCACCCAAGAGACAACGAAACTTTAACTGACCTACTTGTAGCCAAAATTTAACTTTCAGCAAGGAAATAAGCAATGACTTCGATCCAAAGTTTTTAAGGAAGAAAAAAGGAGAAAACCAAAGATAAAAGTCAGCCAGTTGTCCCTGAAAGACATAATAGACTCCAAAGTGTATTTTTCAGGGTAGAGGGGAAGGAGGAAATGGGGAGCTCTTAATTCATGTTCCTCATTCCACTGGTCTCAGGGGTTCTTTGAGTCTTACAGCTGGTCTGATTTATAAATAAGTATATCTTTTGCTTTTTATTTCTTGATTCTTTGTCATTTTCCTACTGGGACATCTGGTCCAAGAATGGCCACTAGACAGGAAAATATTGCAGATGCTTTAATGAACTTTCTTATTGAAGTGACAATTCCAATAACCAGACTTATGTTCTTGAGCCCATATGATGCTAAATGAAGAAGAGACCCTTTATTTCCTCCTTCACACATTTCCAAAACTGATTTTCTAACCTATTTCGAGCTCTATGCCTCATTTCAGAATACAAAAATGTCCAGTATTGATATCATCCTCTTTCTAGATTTAACAAGAAATTATTTTGCAGTTTCGAAGAAGAAAATTAACTCAGTTTGAACATCCAGAGAATGCCAAATTTGCAGCAATAAAAAGTAACATAATAAAATGAGGGCAGACTGCTCCAAAGACTTAAATCTGCCTGCTTCCACTACCAGGAGCTGATTTTCTCTGACTATGGCTACTCTTGCCCCAGCCTGTGGCGCTGCACAGGGTTGTTGTGGATGAAAGGCAGGACCCAGGCCTTGTTGAACCTCATTCCATTGGCCTCGGCCCATCAATCCAGCCTCTCCATATCCATCTGCAGAGTCTTCTTACTCTGCATGGGAACCCTTCCCTTCCTCTCCACTAGAAGCAATTGATGACAAGTGTGTTGACATGCTGTTCTTTTATGGGGGCTGCAGCTCAGTGAGATTTTTCTGGAAGGTCCTGGGGCAAACCCAGTCTTGGCAAAATCCTTGCTGTGTTAGCAGAACTGACACACCTCCTGTCCTGCACAGCAGGTCCCATTGAGATTACTTTAAAAATCAAAAAGCTGCACTAAAAATAGAAAAGGGTTTTGATTGGCCCTAGCATCACAGTAGAACAGGAAGATGTGGCCTCTCAGACTCATGCTGATGTTCAGGTTTGAAGATGTGTGTGGTTAGGTCTCATTGAACTCAATAGATTGCATCAACATACGACTGTAGGTATTATGTTTCCTGCTTTTGACCTGGGATAGGCTAAGCTTGGTTTTTTCTCTCAGAATCTGAAGTGAGAAAACTTGTTCTGCTTTCCCAAAACTTCAGCTTTGTTTCTATTTCAATTCTGAATCTGTATTTCACTAAAGAAAATTGGTTTTTCCAGACAATGTCTGGCTGAGGGCCCAGTCACTCAGTGTCCCCTCTCTGACAGTGGCAAGCATCGGATGCTTCAGAGGAAGGTGCGAGATACTCTGTCAATGCTCAGTTACAGAAGAAACAGGCCCTAGGGAAAATTTCTTCCCAAGCCCTGTTAGCTAGAGCTTGGCTTATGTCCTGATGCCCAAGGATTTATATTCTTTCCAAAATCCCTTGTTTATTTTTAAGTATTAACTGTAATGAATATGGCTTACATTGCTTTTCATGTTATGCCTAATCCTATTTTGAACAGGTCTGCAGTCTTTGGCTTCAGCTGTATCCTTTGGCAGCAAGTTCCACAACCTAATTGTGTATTGTGTGAAAAACTATTTCCTTCTATTAGTTTTCACTTTTTTGTCTGAATTATTTTGCTATTTTACCCCTCCCTCCCCTTTTCCTGTTTTCCTCACAAATAGGTATCCAGCCCAGAGCTGGAGCAGAAGGGAGAGATGTGTATTATTGATCTAAGTTGTGCCTATGATTCAAAGACAGGCAATGGATTGGAACACATCACCCAGCCAACTCCACACCTAGCCAACCCCGAGCAGTCTGCACTGTGCTGTGCCAGCACCCCAAAAGCAGAGCTTCTGTAAATAGCTTTTAGAGTCACAGATGTCCCTAGAATAACTTTATTTTTTTTTTTTTTTTTACTTTATTGTAACAAGTTCTAATTTTTGGTAATGTAGTTCAGACATTAATTTATTTAGTTAGTTATGTCATATACTCATGGCTTTGTTACAGACCTGTGCTCTTCAGGGCCAAAATTGGCAAGGGTAAAATTTGCTATTAGTTGCCAGCTAGCATTCCTCCTCATTCACTAGACACAGTTCCCCTGAAAAGAGACAGATGGCAGAGGCAGCGACACACTTCCTTGGAGATTTTCCAGCAAGGAAAACTTCCTTAAATTAAAGGCTGAGTTTTCTGAGAAACCAAGTAGAAAAGTCTGCATAAGTAACTTAGGACTTATTCTTGCAATGTTCTTCACATCTCTTAAAATATGGTAAGTAAAAATTACTTTCCAACACTGCCTGTCACTATGAAGGTTCTCTGCCGGAGGTGTAAAACTGCTGGTTTACCAGTGGCTACAACTCACATGATTTCAGGCTGAATGGGCTCAGCTGGCCTGCATAAAGAATGCTTCTTTCACGGATGACTCTGCAGCAACACAAGATTGCTCCTCATGCTCTTCGTAGCATTAAATCCATCTTTTGATTTAAAAAAAAAAACACGACTGCATTACACTTAAATCTCCTCTGATAATTAGATGTGTGCCACAGCCTGTACTTCACAGGGGTTATCTACTGTGTCTTCTAGAAAAAAAAACAGATTTCAGTCCTGCAGGCACATAAATCACTAGCCAAGCAAGCAGTTTAACTAATCAAAATCTGGGTCTTCAAACTGATGAAATTTAATGAATCGATTTTGGCGCCATTGTAGGCACACCAGGCCGCTCCGTCATTGTCACTTACGGAACTGGAGGAAGTGAAACTGCTCCATTTTCAGTAACTACTTACTTAAAGGCAGAGTAGAAGTGGCATGGCAGTTTTATTCATGGACAGCCACCGTTCAGGGAATTCAAGGAAGCCAGTTGAAAGTGGGGGTGATCGCTGGGCTAGGTATTCTATCTCACAAATGTGTTCTTGGGAGGTCTGGGAGATCACTCAAGCCAAGGTACAGGCAAGGTACAGTGTTGACCTCAAGGTTACTGCAGTACCTCAAAGAACGGGATGTTCATCAAATGACTACAGAAACACCTCAATGAAGGGCTGCATGGAAACAGGAAACACACGGTAACTGTGAGCTTTCCACGTTGAACTTGTCCTTTGCAGTTGCCCTGCATACTTGGGCACGGCCTTGTGTCAAAGAACCATTGCCTTGCAGCCCTTTGTCTTAACTGGTCTCACAATTAATTGTTCTCACAATAAAGTCATTGCTCAAGGTGTCTGGAGTCACGGTGCCATGACAATGGGTGCGACAGTGTGAACAGGTCCAGGACCTCACTGGGTGAAAATTGGGTGAAACAGTGGCAGATATTTATCCACTAGTGGGTGTTGCAAAGCAGTAGAGATGAAAAACAACTCAAGCACAAGTAACAGGAAAGGGAGTGAAGAAGATGGGTCTTGCACAGGTCCTTACTCAAGGTTGAGGGCAGTCATGGCTGCAGAAAAGGAAGAACCTCTTCTGCACAACTCTGCTTTCTCCAATGATGTGTGTGAAAAACAGAGGTCTCCTTATAAAGCCTGTAGAACTACTTACATTTGGGATCCTGTACATCCATAATGCTTTCTTGCCACCTTAGTTTTTAATTTAGAAGAGAAACTGTGGTGGCTCTCATGAGCTGGTCAAGGACTGCAAAGAACATCCTGTAGAACCCACACGACCTTGACATGGCACCTAGCCATAGCTAGGGACCTGTGTGATGCTGCCTCCCTCTCTGCATTGCCAGCTGTTAAACTGTGCAAAAGGACAGCTCCAAACTCTCTGCACACATTCTGCCTCTCCTGCTCTTCCATTCACCCAAGTGCCTCCTGAGCGGGGTCTGGGAATGGAGTGGATGGGAGGTGGCAGTGAGAGAGGGCACTGTGCAACAGTGACAACAACATGAACGATGGAAGCAAAATCTGCAGAGGACGTGAAAGGTTATATGACTGCCACCAGATACAGATGAACAAACTGCTACCTGCCTGCAGCAGCTCCCTGACGAGTCATGATGTACAGGTGTGACATCTGAGCAGGAGGGTGGGAACTTCACCCCCTTGCCTGTTCCTCTGGAATGCCTCTTCTGAACATTGGTTTAGTCTTGTCAGCTACCGGGTCCCAAAGGACAGTGAAGGACTGGAGCTGTGTTTGGCAAAGTACAGGACAAGTAGTTCCTGAATCCCTCCCATTCACAGCCAAACTTCATTCACTTCATCTCTGAACACTCAAAGTTTTAGCTGTCATGCATATATAGTAACAGGATGGGTTTTCATCTACTGCTGCATCAGAAGATCCAAGACATCCCAAAATTTTCGCAGGAAAAATGCACCAAGGAAGACTGCTCTTGGGATTAATTTTATTGCCATCAGAAAGACCTACTTTTGGAAAATCTTGCAAGTATTTGTAATTTTCTGAGTGCTTGCAGAGTGTCGTGAGCACCCTGGGGACACAACTGGGTGCACAGTAATCTTGCCTGTACTGTACCTGGTGATCAGGAACCACAGGAACAATCTGGAGAGAAAAGCTACTGCCAGCTGATTGGGGCTGGAAGAAGTAACAAGATAAAGCAGTGTGGTAGGTGTGGCCAAGCTGCTTGGACTGAAAGTGAGCTGAGGCCTCACTACAAAGTGGGAAGCCTTAGCAATTGCCATAGCAAATCTCCCTAGCAGGAGTGAAGGCAGGCCCTTGCAAAGTGCCCCAGCTACACTCTCAGGTCTCCGTGCTGCCCAACATTTTTTGCATACTGAGCAGAGAAAGAAAGAGGTTGACTGGCCTTTTGAATTAACAGATTAAATTCTGCTGTGTTATTAAAAGAGGTGGTGCTTTGATAGGGATTGATGCCTGTTTGTGCTTAAATGCTTACAAAGGCAAAAAAGAATGAATCGCCCTAATTCCAACACTGCCTGGACTACTAACAAACTGAGAAATCTGAAGCTGGAAGCAGTCGCATTTTGCTAGTGACACAAAACAGGATACCAAAAAAGAAGGATTGTTAAGACAATTATAAGACTGTAAATCAACTTCTATTAATATGAAGCAAGATTGCTGCAATTTTTCAGTATCCTGACTTAGAGAAGATCTATTTTCATGTAGCTACAAAACCCAAGCCAGAAATTTGGAAGAGTTTTTTTGGTTTATCTATTCCTTTAGGGCTACTATGCTTCGCTCTTTACACAGACCAGTGCATTTGCTTTCAATTAAGACAGGACAAAAGCATAAATCTAGGTTTCTTGCTGGAGTTGTTTCTGTAAATCATTGTCCCCCTCTATCCCATCCAGTAGCCATCAGAGACATGCAAAATTGGTAATATTGAGTTTTTATGTTTGACAACCTTCCTCCTCTGTCCCATTTAGTTATCCTCAACTTTCTAAAGCTGCAGGTACCTTGCAAGATCTACATGTACATCAAAGATGGCCCAACTTCATTTAAATGCAATATGAGAGATTAATTCCAGACTTTAAAAAAAAAAAGCTAATCACAGCCTTAGCTACAGAGAGACCACCAGTTCTTCTTAGTTTTGCTGTAGCAAAGCCTGCTTTTTACAGTAGCAGTGTCTACAGCTTACAGATTTCAAAGATGTTGTGCTGGGGAAAAGAATCAGTTGCATCAGTGTGTCATTAAAATATGATTTTGACAGAGCTGGCATTTCTGAGATTCTGCTTCTTTCAGTGCTTGCACACTTGCTCTGTACCAAGGTAGGTTACATTGAAGGGCTTTGCTGTTCATGTTGTGTAATGCTGAAAAGGAAATGAGGAGAGGAAAACACAGAAAATGAGGGCTTTGAGGGGAAGAGCATTACAGGTTTTTTATTGGAAGGTAAAATGTAAAAGCATTACAATAAATCATAGATCTGTGGTTTGATGAGGTGTCTCTGACAGGACAGGGTACAAAGAAAATCACTGTCTCTACCCTGTGAGTTCTAAAGATAACAGTTATATAAGAAACTGCAATTAAAGTAAAAATTCAATGTGGAAATCTGAGACCATCACCTACAATATTCTTCCTGGTACGCTGCAGGGTTACCAAAACCTAACCACCATCTTATACCATCTTTCTGAGCTCTCTCTTTCTTATGTACAGCGAGAGCAAAAAAACAGAATTATCAAGAACAACCACAAATTTAGCTATTCTGCACAGGATTTCCAAAGAGCAGTCCAGGGCCAAGGTCCAGTGCCATGGGAGGTTCTGTTTCATATCAGGAGATGTTGGAACATCTCAGCACCTTGGTGGATGGGGATGCTGCTCTCACCCATTGACTGCCAGCGGGACAATTCTTTCCCTGTTCCTGCCTGTGGAAAATCCATTCTTAGCTGATGAGTATTCACAAAGTGTGTAAACCTACAAAAGATCTTTTGAAATCTGTGATTCCCAGATCTGAGCAGCTCTGTTTGTTCCCGAAGACATTCCTTCTGCCAGAGCTGTCACCCCTGGCATGAGCCTGCTGCTAACTCCTGCTCGCACTGAGAGTCCTGTGGTGGGCAAACTGGAGACCCTTTGTAACTTCCCGCACTGCAAAGCCCCGATACTCCCTTCTCCATCACTTTCATGATCATAGTCATGCCCCACCGCACCACAGCTAGTTCCTGGCCACACAGGGCTCCCTGACCTGTGCAGGGGGGCAGAGCTGCTCTGCCAAGGCACCTGTGCATTTGCAGGTTTAGAGGCTCTGTTTGGTCAATGGAGTTGAGTTTTCCAGCGCAGGAGTGGAACAGTTACCATCACACAGCTCCACAGAGGTTGTGAGTAACAATAAAAGCCCTTTCCCACTGACAGCTCTACACAGGGAGCTCCCAGATCTAGTGCTGAAACTCCAGGCTGCTGGGGATCGATCGACGGGGGAGGAAGATAGAGGATACACAGGCAGCCTGTGATGGACACCAGAAGCTGGACAAGCCTTGCACAAAGCCCTAGGAGTTGCCTAAGAGCAGTTACAGAGATGCTAGCAAATGGTGCATTTTACTTTTCATGCACCCTTACATGTCACACTGGTTTTGTCATTTTGAATGCAACAACCACAATGAATGAATCAAACACAACTCAGATAAGATGGAATGTAAATTCAAGCTGTTATGCACAGTCCAACAGGCTTATATGGCAGGTAAAAAGATTAGCAAAGAAAATTAGCCAGCTAATGACCAAAACCACACACATACACCCATGCACACACACAGAGAGGTGCATGCAGTCACACTCACTCTTGGAGGCAGAAGGCTAAACAACAGAATCATATCCAATGCCGGAAATATTGTATGCTCATTAAAATACTGTCCAGACTGCTTCGTGATTACTATCCCAGGACTTTAAATGATGTCTGAGTTTGAGATGAGCCTTTCGGAAACAAAAACTGCTGATGAATAGAGGAGGGAAGTGGAGATGAAGCCAGTGAAAGGGAGTTAGACATATAGGAGAGACTTTTCTCCTAGAGCAGCCAGAATTAGTTTGACAAGTAGCCACTGTTTCTAAGGCAATGTTCATTCTTTCTGTCTGTTGGGGCATTATCTTAGATGATCAAGAAATTATGGAAATGAATGGGAGAAGCATAGCAGCAAAAGCTACTTAACATTACTCACAGCCACTCACAGCAAATCAAAGGGGAAAATAGAAACATGGGCTGTGCTACATCCTCTCAATGCAATTGGAAGGATCACTGATCATGCCAGCTCTTATCCTTAACTGTTTGGGGTTTTTTTGCCGTTGTTAATTTTTAATTTGTTCTCCATTTGCAGTTTAAGACTGCATTAAGTGAATGAGCTAGTCTGTATCTTTCAGCTAAATGTAAAACAGATCATTCACAGAGTGAAAGGAAAAAATGCAAGGAGATGAATAACATTTAAAAAACTCATGCCTCGGGGCAATGTGGTCTTCAGTCACAATCCCAGAGAGTTATTCTTCCAGAAGATGAGTAACACCCTGCAAACTCTTCTCAACATAGCATACAATGCTGACTCACTCTGGGAGGCAGATCGTCTTTATTTTCTCTTAATGGTGAATCTGTCAGCTGTGCCAAAAGTGAAGTGAGAGCTTCTTCTCTCTTCTCAGGGATCCTGCAGCTAGCAGGTATACACTTTCTCTCTGAATTGTCCCCTTCTCCTCTCTCTCCCTACCTCTTTTTGGGAGAAAAAGGTTACCATGGTGAGCATAATATCTGTAATTTCCTAGCAGGAACACAGTAAATCAAATCAATCTGCAGTTGACATCTCTGTCCTCCCATTAATTCTCTGTCGTCTCCCCTTTATGGCATTTGTCATCCACAGAGGCAGAGATATTTTAGACTCCTTGGTCTCAACAGCAACAAATTAGCATTCCACATGGATGCAAACTGGGTGTTACTAGAAAAAAAATGGCTATGTGAAGAGGCTGATGGAAGCTGATGAGCCACAAAAGAGCTGGCAGGAATCCAGAGGGCTGGTAAATCCCTACCCAGGGCAGACCTTCAGGCCCACCACAAGCGGCCAAACGTGTAATGCAGAATGGGCTGACAGTTTTGTACCTTTTGTAGATCCCACCTAATTCAGACAACTTTCAAAACAAATAGACAGAAAAGCAGAAAACAATAAGCAGACATGAGTTAATGCTCACACTCAGGTCTGAGAATCATAGAATCACAGAATTAGCTGGGTTGGAAAGGGCCTCTGAGATCATCAAGTCCAACCCTTGATCCAACACTGCCATGGTTACCAGACCATGGCAGTGATGCCACATCCAGTCTCATCTTAAAAACCTCCAGGGACAGAGAATCCACCACTTCCCTGGGCAGCCCATTCCAATGTCTGATTACCCTCTCTGTAAAGAATTTCTTCCTAATATCCGACCTAAACCTCCCCTGGCACAGCTTAAGGCCATGCCCTCTTGTTTTACTGAGAGATGCCTGGGAGAAGAGCCCCACCCCCACCTGGCTCCCCCCTCCTGTCAGGGAGTTGTAGAGAGTGATGAGGTCTCCCCTGAGCCTCCTCTTCTCCAGGCTGAACAGCCCCAGCTCCCTCAGCCTCTCCTTATAGGACCTGTGCTCAAGTCCCTTCACCAGCCTTGTTGCTCTTCTCTGGACCTGCTCCAGCCCCTCCATGTCCTTCCTGAACTGAGGGGCCCAGAACTGGACACAGCACTCCAGGGGTGGCCTCACCAGCGCTGAGTACAGGGGAAGAATCACTTCCCTGGACCTGTTGGCCACTCTGTTCCTGATCCAGGCCAGGATCCATTGGCCTTCTTGGCCACCTGGGCACACTCTGGCTTGTGTTCAGCTTCCTGTCACTCCCAGCTCCCTTCCTGCCTGGCTGCTCTCCAGCCACTCTGTCCCCAGCCCGTGGGGCTGCAGGGGGTTGTTGTGGCCAAAGTGCAGGACCCGGCACTTGGCCTTGTTGAACCTCACCCTGTTGGAATCAGCCCAACTCTCCAGCTTGTCCAGGTGCCTCTGCAGAGCCCTCCTGCTTTCCAGCTCATTGACACTCCCCTGCAACTTAGTGTCATCTGCAAATTTGCTGATGGTGGTCTCAATCCCCTCATCTAAATCATCGATAAAGATATTAAACAGGAATGGGACCAACACTGATCCTTGGGGGACACCACCAGTGGCCAGATCCCAACTGGACGCAGCACCATTCACCACCACATGCAGAAGGAGCAGCATGTTTATCAGCATGGCTAAACAAAATGCAAGATGCTGACTGCTACCAGTGACCAACATACTCTGTCTCTCCCAAAGGTTAGCAAGGCTGATTTACCTTTCTGCAAATGCACCGATAATGTAAATGAAACATAATGCTGTGTATGTGTGCTCTATAGTAGTGTCCCTGCAGCCACATGACTCCATACCTACAGAGCCACCTGCATGTGTTGCTGTGTGAGCTCATCCATTAGGTACTCACAGGCTATTCTTTCACACTGTTACCTCATCTGCAAAAACTTTCCTAATCTGATTCTCAGAAGAACAGAACATTTCTTTTTGGTGAAATTTTTCAAGCAATGTTTGAAGAAGGGAAAATTTCCTTTTGAATGATCTGTCAAAGTTGCAAATGACTGACAACATGGACTTATCCCAGCAAATGCCATAGAAACTTAGCTACAAGACTAACATTTCAGTATTTAAAAGAAAGTAATTTATTTGTTATGTAAGATTTCTAGGCAGTTGTTTTCTGCTTCTGCTCAGGACTGGATGGCCTCCTTTATGCTTAACACAGTGGAAGAGAGTGGCAATGATGTCATTCATTGCTGCAGGGGAAATAAAAAGCTCTGAGCTTAGACCTTGGCAGGAAAAAACTGTTTTGCACTTAATTTCTAAACAAGTGTTTATTTTAAAACTTTTTTTTTATTTGAATGCTAATCAAGGTCTGACAGGAGGTTGGTAAACTTTCCCCAGGCACCCACTGTCCGGACAAATGAAAAGTCAAGGCAGAGCAGAGGGACTGAAAGCACCTGGGTGCTCTCAGTCCCATGATCAGGTTACAACCAAACTGCTCTCTGACACCCTTACCTCCTCCCCAGCACTTGTGGCTGTGCATGTTAGAAGAGGTGAACTTCTCTGCAGCAGTGGCTCCTTGATTTTTGCATGATGTCCAGTTAGCCTTTTCTTAAATGACCCCAAACTCCTGTGCACTTGACTTCTCCTGATCAGCCTCCTCCTTTGACCCACCAGCTCCATTGGTGGTGCTCCAAAATGTTCACTTCTTTGGAAAATTTGGGCCAGAAACTCTAATCTGTAAAAGGCGAGGCCTGAGACAGAGCTGAAGGTCACAGCTGTAGTATGTAAAAGGACAAGGCAGGGTAGTCTGTGTCTGGCCACCAGCTGTCTGAGATCTGAAACTAAAACATCACCTCACCGGTGTGTGGCTGTGGCTGTGTTTCTTCACACCTAAAGCACTGACAACACTAAGCTTACCTAAAAAGTGATTATGTAAAAGATGCCTCTGGAAGCAATCTAGAAACCACAACATGCAGAAGTAATTTGCACACCTGTAGCACAGCTAAAGGCAAATAAAAAGGAGCAGGAAACCCTGATTTCTTGTTTAGGGTTGTATTCTTTTCCTGGTAAATTACATAGTTAACAAACGTCCATAATGTAATTAATCTTAAATCTGGAGAGTGACGGAAGTGAAAGAAGGGCACATCTTACTGTGATCACAATTCAGCTTTATGTTCTAACACCATTAGGTTATGGGATGAAAGCTCATTTGTCCACCAGTAAGGGAGTGCATAGAGATAAGGGCAGAGAGGGGGTCCCCTTCCCAGCTCATCACAGGAGCCATCTGCCACATATTGAGAGAGGAAACCTACCACTGTGATCTGCCTGGAAATGCTTTCTTGTGCGGCTTTCAGAGGGGTATCACTGCCTGTGGACACCTGGTTCCCCTCAAGGGATGCAAGGAAAGTACATTCTGGCATTGTCCAAGTCTCGTGATGAGATATGTACTGGAAGCAAAAGCAGGGAAAGAGAGGGATCTGAGAGGTTTGAGGGTGAACAAGCATTGGGAAACTGATAGGAGGACAAGAGGGGGCTGTTCATGTGTAAACAGGATGCTGATCATTGCACTTCTGTGGCTGAGCCTTGCACCTGATCAGTGCAGTCTGTCCAATCTCCTCACTGAACTCCATTTCTAACTCTTTCAATGGGTGAGTGGTGTGGGTGTGTCTGCACGTCATGCGTGTACCTACACGTGTCCGTGTGCCCAGCTTTGCTTCTGCCTGGACGTGGGGCATGGATCTGCTGCAGCCTCACCTGCAGTGGGGCTGCCAGATTTTCCCACTTCCTAGCAAACAAAATATATTGCCTTCAGGACTTTGAGAGATGGTTAGCGTAGGGCAGAGCAGTACTAACTGCTTACAAGAAACATGCTGCTTTGTATGGCGCTCAACAACAAAAAAAATTGTTCTGCTTTCAGTTCCACATGGCTCATACGTATCATAACTACTTCTCACTCTAGGCACAGATAAATGCGATGTACATCTCCTTGGGTTGAGGTGATTAAGGCAAAAAGATAAGCAGGCTCATCCTTTTTGCTTCCTATAAAAGGTTTTCCGTGCAAAAATGGAAACAATACCTGTTTGAAAAAGGGAAACTTCTAAACAATTTGGGCAATTAAAAGATCTTGTCATACAGAGAAATATTTTTAAAACTAGGTGGTTTGGTGGAAAACACACCAGCACCATTTTAGAAATAGAATGCAATAGACCAGTTTTTCTGGTCTCTTATAAGACTGACTGTGCAGATGTTTTCAGTAATATCAGGTCTCTCAGTGCATACAAGATGCTATCCCTTTTTTTTTTTTAACTATTTTTTGGCTGCAAAATGGTTTTATTGGAATACATCAGGGACACAAAGCACATGTGTTTCAGACTGTGGTGTTATAACTCGGGGATGCTGACTGCAACTTGAAGGCAATAAACTTTAAGTGAAATAAATAGTAACAAGAGTTTTCCTTTGGAGATGCTCAGCTGACATACAGACAGCCTGTGATCATGAGAGGTGATCACACCTGAAGTTAGGTTGCAGTGAAGAAAAGAACCTTTGCAACACAGGGGGTTAACAGTAATTTTTAGGGGACCAAATTCAAGGAAACATAGCATCAAACAGGTCACTCAGCACAGCATCTTGTTACAAAAAATCTGCGGTAATGCCCCAGGTGCCTATAACTCAAGTTACTTCTGGAAAATTCCTCACAGTCTGCCCTTAACTTGTCTTGCCTTCCCAGTGTTCCTCTAGAGCTCTGAGATACGTCTGTTTGTGTTGGTGGGAGATGAGGATGTCTTGGTGACGGGTTTTCCAACACACAACTGGACCTTCGCCCACAACCTCCTTGGCTAGAGTGTGCAAAGGCTACTCACTACTGCTGTGGGATAGCCTCTGGAGAAACAGGAAAAGGGAGGACTGATGTGGGTGGCAAATCCACGGAAAGGAAACCCTGCTGCAGCACTGGAGCTGCATCCTTCACATTCCTGCTCCACCTTGCACTGCACACAGGTGCCGTGGCAAAACCCCCACGGGGCTGCTGAGAGTGTCCTGCATACTCAAGTGGGAGAGGACCTTGGGGATATCCTACACCTGAAGAAAGGGAGGTTCTGCCCATCTGGCTACTCTTCACTGGCAGACAAACCCAGACATCTGGCAGACCTCCACTAGCCACTTTCCTGACTAGGGAAAGGTTACTGTTCTCCTTTCCTCCCATTTTTAATGACTCATAGTCATTTGGCCTTTGCTAAATATGCTCCAGGTGTAGACAGGGTCTCTCCTTCAATAGCCTTTGTGGTATTTCAGATTCTTTTTGCTCCCTAACTGCCTATAAACAATCAGTGACTGCTGGAAAGGATCTCCTCCACTTCTGTTTTTTGTCTCACAAGATTTTCTACTCTGAAGTTGCCATGAACACAGACTACCATCACACTCAGCAGTGTGGATTATTCTCTCTGTGCCTTCTCCTGGAGATGGACGTCTACACTGTTTCACCAGGGTGTTCAGCAAAGAATAAAGTGTTGAATCTGCTTTTCCTCTATACCAGTCTACTTTCAATTAAATTTGCCTTTGCCTAAACATGAGGTATCCACGTTCTTGCAAAGAGCATTAGTAACTGAAGTGTGTCTGTGGTTCCTCACTGTTCCTGGCTCTATACATTCCTTCTCTGTTCTTTATGGTTTGCCCTGTTGTTGAGATTATCTGTTGTATGAAAACAGAGTACTATACACAGTGATCCACAGGGGCCTTCAGACTGAGTCACAAAACAGCAGACATACTCTCTGGTCTGGTTTTTTTTACATTGGATGGTGGCCTTTGCTGAGATCTACATGTAGACCTTGGACACAGTTTTTTCCCTCATCTGAAGATATACACTTGTCTTTCAGGGCTATTTGTTAGTCTGTAAGTCTCTGGAATAGCACTCAGTTGACTGTTTGCAACCATGTCTCCCATTGAGAAGAAAGCTTTGATCCTTTCATTAGTATCTTAAAACAAAGGAGGATTTGGGGTTTCTTTTGTAACCTATTAATGGATGTGAAACCATTTTTGCACATCCATTTTAACCATGCCATGCTAAACATAGTGGTTGCTTGAAATGCTTTTGCTGATGGTAGGAAATTTCTATGTACGACCACAGAAGATGCAGTTGTACTTTTTGCAGTAATATGGTTAAGAAGTGATAGAATATGGAAGTGATAGAACCTACTTTGTAACTCATACACACTAGTACACCTCAAGTTTTGAATGACCTAAGGTTTCTATTGGGAGGCAATGTCTTTTGGTATACTGGTAGATTGAGCTGGAAGAAGATACTTGAGCTTTTGAGCCCATCAATGTGTCTTCAGACCTTTACAGCTTCAACAGACTCATTTAGTCCCACAATGTCCTTATACTGCACAAGCACCACTTTCTGCTGGTGTCCTGGGGGGTCACAGAGGTCAGTGTGGCTCCCTACAAGTGTAGTGGATGTGGCTTGATATATGCATGTACTGTCTATATTACTGAGCATCTCTTAGTGAGATCAGCTGAGCTGACTAAGATGACATGGACTTAGTTGTGGTCCCAACGTTATGGCTGCTGGGTTAGTAGCTACAGGTGTTATCCTTTAACACAATAAATGTAAGTGTCTAAAGTTGCTTAACTTGTGGTGTCTCTTGCCTCTAAACATTGTCTGGACCACTTGCCATTTGTCTCAATTTATTCGTGCTGCAAACAAACCAAGAATATTTTTGAAGGCCCTTCTGTTGCATCCCATATATCATTGCTCATTAGCCCAGCAATTCTGCTGCCAGTGGTCAGCAAACTGGGAACACTCAGTCTGGGGTTTGTGAATTGCCAGCCTGTCTCATATGTACCTTGCTTCCCACAGCCCTCAGACAACTAGATGATACTATTTATTTAGAGGCATTTATTCAGTCAGCATTAGCCTGCTGCCTGCAATATGGATGCTAATGAATCCATGCTTCTGAGATGCCTTAGGTATCAAAGATCTCAGTTCAGTAATGCTAACAGCTCTGTTCCATTCTTCGAGCTCTTTGCATGTACTGCCAAGGATCACAGCAGTTGGTAGAAACAAGACACCCTGGGAAACCATGTCGTATTTTCTCTTTCTGGCCTGTTTCTGTGTGCTGGAATGGGAGGTACTACAACCTCAGTGATTTCAGACACTGCCCTGGTGACTTTTGTGCACGTCTGACAGCCTAGAAACCCACCCTGTGGCAGTCGGGGTAAGGAGCCTCATCCATGCAAACAGCTTTCCCAGCAAGTTCAGCATAACAAGTTCTAAAATCTAGCTGAGGCTCCCAGGGCTGGAGCCCATCTAGGGTCAGCAGTGCGACTGCGTATCACTGGCACTTCTTTCTAGCTGACCTGGACAATGGGAATCTGCTGGGTCATCCCAGCTTTTCTGATACGGTTCCTCACTTTCCTGTGCCTGCTACAGCACTCCTCCATGTTCTACACAGCTTTTGTTGGCTTGGAAATACAGACAGGTACAGTGCTCAGGAAAGTACTTAAATGCCCTTAGTCAGCATATTTCAGCTGTGAAGTAACTGAAGCCATATTCTCTAGTTCTTGTAGCCTGACCTCTTCTCATTTCCTGATGCTTTTCCTAAACACTTCCATGCAAAACCAGCTCTCTGATCCCTCTGGGATCCCTGCAGAAAGCTTTATGTATTAGCCTGCTAGGGCCTGTGTAGCAAGGCAGTACTCATAAAGGAGGTGTCAGAGAAATTCCCTGAACAACAAACAAAGCGAGCAAGTAAGAACAAACCCAAACACAGCATGTGCACCTTCCCTTCAGCCCGGGCTGCCTCTTACCGAACCTGCAGTGCCTGCAGTTCCCCACTAATGTGATTTTTCCTGGGAAGCTGTTCAGAAAGCCCTGGCTGAAAGGTCTGCCTAGGAGATGCAGCTTTGCCTGGCCGTGCTATCAAAAGCAGCTGCTCATACCAAGTACACTCTGTTTGTAACATTTCTCTTAGGAAGATGCTCATGACTGATAGCTGCTGGCAATAAGAGAAGGGTTTTCCTTTTCCTTGCTTACATTGGCAGAAGAGGAAAGCTCACATACACCTCAAAAGTGAACTGCTTACCCTGCCTGTGTGGAGCTAAGCCACAGGACTGGAGACAGAAGAGGGCAGAACTCTGAGGGAGGCATAGCCTTTGGGCATGGGGAAGAAGTACAGCCAGGGACACTACAGGGGATAGGCAGCGTTGGCTGTGCTGAGAGTTACACAAGGCCTGGGAACAGGCTGGCTCTTGGCTTCAATTACTGAGCAGCAGAACTGCACTTCAGAGACCATTTATCACTGCAATAAATCTTGCTTCTCGCTGAGCACATGTAGAAGCTGAGACATCTGACAGTGATGAGGGCTCCTGTAGGCAGGAGTTTGGCAGCACAGGCAGGCAGCAGTTTGTACAGAGCTACACACTACTGCCAGTAATGTGGCAGAAGCAATACTCTGTGACTAAAGCTGCTGTTTACAAGTACTTTCTTGGGGACTGGTGTGGGCAGTGAGAAGAGCGGGATTTAGATGAAGAAATCTCTTTTTAAGCAAAGAACCGAAAATGAAATTTAAAGCAAATCTGCAGCCTCACAGCTTCTGTACAACATGTCACGTGTCGTCCTCCTGCTGTTCTGCCCCTCCTGGCTTCAGCAGAAACTGCTGGCAGGGTGAGCCTTTCCTTTAGCGTGAGGAGCAGGTCCTGCCATGCTCCCATTTTTAATGCTGCATTTGCTGAAGAAAGTGTGAGATGTCAGTGCCTTCTAATACCATATTCACACCCGGCTGCTGCA
This sequence comes from Pseudopipra pipra, assembly GCF_036250125.1. Classification (NCBI taxonomy): domain Eukaryota; kingdom Metazoa; phylum Chordata; class Aves; order Passeriformes; family Pipridae; genus Pseudopipra; species Pseudopipra pipra. Next base: position 68,793,268 of record NC_087581.1, read on the forward strand.
CCCAGCAGTGAGTCAGCACCAGATGCTTGCAGGCTTGGGAGTCTCAGCTTCACCAACTGTAAACCCCTGCAGCTCCACTGGCTACAAGAGCTCCTCAGAGCAACACCAGCTGGAAACCTGCCCCTGTAAATCTCTGGGGACAAGGTGCCCAAGCAGCTCTGCCTCAAGCTGCTCCTGCACAAGGGTCTCATTCTTCCTAGTTCCTGAGTCCGTTTCCACTCCTCCTGAAGCATAAAGCAATTAGGTGGAAGTGGGAGCCAGGGCCCTTTATTTAGACTGAGCATGCAGAGTTTGCTTCATCCCTAGTCTAAACAAAAGTCCAAATGAGTGTAAATGAGAGTCAGGAGCTTGTGTGCCTGTGTGTAGGGAAGTGGTAGGGTTGCAGCCTGCTTCTGTCTTTCTGGGAAGAAAATGGATATTTGTAAAGCCTGCACACATCTAGTTTGGAGACAGACTTAATATCCATTATGTACAAAATAGCAGGACCCTATTTTTAGCCACTAGGCAGTGATGAGGTATCTGTCAGTGCAGTGTTCAAAACTCCGTCCCATGCCTGTCATTTTCTTTTCCCCTCTCTTCATGTCATTACCATCTCTCCTCCAAACTTCCCCCTTCTTATGGAAACTGGGAGACACTTCATGGAGTTGGTAATGAGATTCCATCTCCACATAGACAATGAATCATCCAAGGAGTTTTCACCTCCTTTCTCCGTGATTTTTCACAACAAACAGATCAACAGACAATTCTGTGATCACATAACAGGAACAGGAAAGTCTCATGTCCCTTCCCTTCCCTTCCCTGGCACTACTTTATTACCATGATGATTTTTCAAGTGCATGAGTTTCATAGTACCACAAGTCAAAAGGAAATCATGGAACAAAAGGGGTTAACAAGAGTGACGTAGCCCTCACATGCATTGCTAGAGCCAGGGATGACAGAAGCAGCACACAATCTGCTAAGTGGAGGGGCTGTGCTAAGGCCCTTAGCAGCACACAGTGCCCAAAGCGTTGACATACGGGCACAAGCACAATAAATTTTTATTCTGCTATGTTTTATGGCACGTCATATCCAAAGACATACCTCAAATGGTCTGAGGCACCAGAAACCAATGATAAGATCGGCAAACCAATGCAGAAAAGGGATAGCATTGCATTTACAGACAGTTCACAGGTAAACTCAAGCATTTCAAACAACTCTAGAAAATAGGACTCTAGCATGGCTACTGCCCAGAAACGCTCAGCTGTGCAGAGCTATTATTTTAACAGCCTTATACATAGCCTCTAAATAATAATTGGTTACCAAGCTCTCTAAAACTAATATCTAAAAGAATTGCCCTCATTTAAGAATTCCCTCACTTCCCCTCATATTAGGGTCAGCAGGACTACTTCTAACATGACTCCATTATAGCAAAGTTATTTTGCCTCTGATCTATACAGTTACACCAAGTCAGTGCTGTACTCTCAAAAGCATAACTCAACCATGACTCCAGAAGACTGGAAGTAAAGAACAGCCAGGGTCAGTATTTTCCTCATCTGCTCCAGCTCTGTCCTCAATATATACAAGGTTGCATGATCCCTGTGATTTAGGAATAGGCAGACCCCAGCAGGCAAAAGTTGTTCTTGCTATACTGAAGGAGAACTGAAAATATGCAACATCAGGAGTCTCCCCAGTCATTTACCTCTGAATTTCAATGAATGTCTGAACACTAAATCATGCTCTTCTAAAACTAATTTATAACCTTTTTTTTTTTTTCTCTGTACTAGTACTCTGGAAACTTGTGGGCAGGGCAGTAGTTTTCCAAGGCTAGTCACATGTTGTGTCACTAAAATACTGCAAATAATCATCGTGTTCTTGGATTGCAAGAAACATGCGAGAGCTCCAGTGATGGAGGAGTCTTTCAGGTAGCATATGCAGCAGTCACCTGAACTCAGTAAGTGATCAGAGGTACCTCTTGGCTGAAGGGCAATGGAAAATGAGGGTGTTAAAACAGTCTCTGTAGCCCATCGGCAGAGAAAGGTTACAACACAATGCATTCAAATGAGATTGCTGCACTCCATCACCTCCTGAGAACCCACCTAACTCTGATTCTGATGCATGGTGAGCTACCAGAAACTGATGTGCTACCTGAGAAATGTCTCATAAGTCACAGCCTGGAGGTGCTACTGACGAAAAGTGTGCTGGCTGTGGTGCTGGTGTGCTGCCTGACTGTTCGCTTGCTGTTGTAGGCTGTGCGGAAACAGGGATTTTCCCTCAAGTTATTTTGCAGGTCTCACAATAGGAGTTGTGTGCACCCAGAGGGCACCACCTGCTGCCCCGAACCACCCACCCCCTCCCCCTTCAGACAGCTGCCTTGGGCAATGTCCACGTGGAATTCCTCATGTCTGGGGTAGGTATTTCTGCAATGGATCACTTTTCATCCAAAACCCCAACAATCTAAAACCAAAGATAACCCCAAAAGCAGGGCTGTAGAAGCAGCAGGTTTGTACTCCAGAAAGAGGACATGAGACAGCTGATGGGGTGTTACAAAGGCTATTTCACTCATGACTAAGCTGTTTTTGACTTTCTGAGTCTTTTAATATTCATGCAACATTTCTCTTCCTTCACATTGCACAGTAAATCACTATTTTTCAAAGCACAGTGCCAAAGACCCTGCCCAAGGGAGGCAAGTACAAGAAAATCCGTGTTTCTCTGTGTGGTATTATATTTGTTTGTTTGCTTATTTAATGAGAGCTTTGCTGTTTGCATGTCCTCCTTGATTTCTAGGAAATCTAGCCAGCCGTCCTAAACCAGCTGCTTTTCAGCAAAGGCTTTGAGGCTGTCCATGACAGATCCCATGGGCTGGCAGGATCAGAAAGAGCTCCTGGCAGAGCAGCCTGAAGTCTTGCAACATATAGTGAGGAACAAATCACTATACAATGGTTTGTATGCTGGTACCCAGACCAGTTCCAAGGCAGACGTGTCCAGCAGAGCTGGGTGATGCTCTTTCTAATGGTGATACTCACTAACAGCTTGACAGCCAGGGGTAGCAGCTTGAAAAACTCTGAGAGGAGGAAACTACCAGCTCAGCACTAGGGCTGAAGCAATGAAACAGGACCCAATTCCTTCTGAATGACTGCAGCTTGGTTAGGTCACTTGTAGTGTTGTCCTACCCTTGTAACGGAAAGAAACACACTGCAGAACTGTGCAAAATCAGTTCTTGCCAGACTGCATGCTAGGGGCAGAGCAGGCTGCTTATTTCTAAAATTATCTCCTTTGCTGCATTGGTTTTTTTCCAGAGTATTGCCCGTGTATTCACATCACCTCCTGAGACCACACAAACACATCCTTGCTTGTGGGTTCTGCTTCCATCCACTGCCAGGAAACATTACACATAATGCATGATGTGCATAAAACCACAAGCCTTGAGATAAGGCACAAAAGAAGATGAAAAATACATATCTCTATTGCTTTGCTTGAATAAGATGGCCACAAATGAAACTTAAAAACTAAAGAAACCAAACTCGAACCATGGAGAACAAGAGAACTGGGATTCCACCCATTGCAGTGTGGGGGTCAGGCAGACATGCTGGAGAGGTCAGATCTCTGCTGCTGCCATGGCTACAAAGCAAGCTGTTCCCTCCTTTCTGCCACACTCCTGTTTTTCAGAGTAAGAGCTGTTAAGAATTATGGTACTTGTTATTCCTTCCTCTCAAGTCCTGTTCCTGCTTTACATACCACTTTTCCTGCATCTGCAGCTATACTTATTTCTCCCTATAAATCTCTGGAGCACCTTTGTTTCTTGCATTCCCCTGTGGGTGCCTTCCACGCTGGCTTGGGAAGTTAATCCCTGCATTTCCCATGTGTTTACTGCTCAGATTTGTTCACCACTCACTCACTTTCTCTGACTGTGTGTAGGGCTTGCTCAGCTTGAGCTTCAGTTTTGGCCTGAACGCCCTGTGTGGGGAAGCAGGACCAGCTTCAGCATCGGAGAAAGCAAGACACCAACAAGGAACAGGCCTCAGGGAGAGTGAGATGCAACTGTGCACATCCAGCTGGCTGTCAATATCATCTGCTTAGCTGAAAAATCCCAGAGGGTGTGGATTAGCATGCGTGAGAGCTGAAGTGGGGTATTCTTTCAGGAAGCAGTGACTTGTTGCAAACAAAGGATTTCTGTAGAAACAACTAAATTTCTACAAAGCTTTCAGCTGGGCTTGAGATAGCAGGCTTTGGAACAAGGGAAGGCTGATGTGCTTAGCCAGGGTGTAAAAGACCTGGTATTAAATCCCATGTCCCCTGAAGTGGAATGAATCTGCATCCCACATTTTGAAATGGATCATGTTCACTGTTGAGCTGGTAGTGCTCAGTGAAGGGAAGAACTGGAAAAGAGTGGGTTTCCTCCTGGTCCCCAGCTGAAACACCTCAGCCAGAGTCCTAAGCAACCCAACAGCACATCAGCATCTTGTGGCTTATATTCACAGGTACTGCCTGTGCCCTCAGAGAGTGGAGGTGTGAAGGCTGCCTCCCCCAGAGGGTGTCTATGAGACCTGCAGGAACACAGCAAGCCCATTTCTAACCCACGACCAGGGGATCTGGCCACTATCAACCTTCTGTCTCAATCCTCCTCCAGGTTTCATTCTCCACCCCTTGATTCCTGAGAGCCACATTCTTGATCCCAGGTCTGGCCAGCCTGCTGGGTGATGCTGAACTCAGGACAAGACCAATCCTGGTTTATTTTTCTCACATGTAGAACCACCACAACTGTTCCTGCAAAACTGCAGGAGAGTCTTTGCAGATGCAGTACAGGACTTCTCAGAGGACAAGCTAAAGGTGGAGCTGCTCTACAAAAGCACTTTAATTGCTTTTGACTCTGCGTGCTAACTTCATTAAGCCCCAGGCAGATGAGTCAGAGTAGCTGGCTGTACTGGTGAAGGAAACAGAGTGTGACACCGGGAGGAAAACAGCCTTTTCACAGTAATTAGACAGTTTCCCTGTTGTGAGTGGAACTGCCTGATGTCTCGCCTTTAGCTGGACTTTAACAGTAGGTGATCAGAGATGTCCTCAAGGACCAAAAGATGCTTAACAGTGCCCAGCATATCTGGCTTCTGTTGACAGGAATAAAGTAATGGTTTTCCTCGAAGGACCCAAGTGCTAACGGTCTCCTTACTTCTTTCCAGCAAACAGAAAACCAGTATTCCACCATGTGCTTCCACTGCTTTCACCCAATTAGATCTTGTTAACCTGGCAGACCCTCACCAGTACGTGTAGGGGAAGGGAATGTCTTTGCTGCATGACTGAACCTAGAAGGCAAAACCTGAAACATTAACAACTCATCTGGCAGCAAAAAGGACTTAGCATGCTTTCCCACCACAGTTTTGCTAGGCTGAGATCCAAGCTCCCTTGCTGTGGTTGCTGTCACACATAGTAACTAATGCAGGTGTGGGTCCTGTTCCTAAGAACAGGTGTGACCCCCACTGCAAGCCCAGAAATGCACCACAGTAGTCACCATGAGCTCATGTCTCAAGAGCTCAGGCCTTCCTAAAGCTGTCCTGGCAAGAGAACTTGGAAGCAATCCTGTTTGAAGGCTTGGTTATGAATTTGGAAATTTCCAGCCCCTGGGTATCTGAAATTGTTACTGTTACCTGTAGAAAGACAAAGCTGTGATGGAGATCCTCTTGATGAGACCACACCGGGAGAGCTACTTCACCAATCACATGCACATGGGCAATGTGAGCTGCTGGAAAGTGTCCCTTTGGCTCCTCCACCTACTGTGGTCACTGTGAATCCAGCACTGGATAGACTTTGACTGCAAGAGGCAGTCCCGTCTGTCAACAGAGAAGGGAAGACATGCTGCCTTCCAAAAAGGGGCATCTAATTACAGGAACTGCAAGTTTTTTTGCTTTTTTTTTCTAAAAAAACCCCATAATATCTAACTCTCAGGTGAGACCAAATAATTCATAGGCATACTTGTGCTACAAAGCATTCAAACTCATCAGGCAATCTTCTATGACTCTGTTACTTACATTTTCATATGGAAAACAAATACTGTGAAGGCAACAGCAAAAAAATCAACAAGTGTAACTGAACGAGGAAAGATACTTACCCCTGACACAATACATTGCCTTAATGATATTGCAACAATGAACACCCATGAGAATGTCTTCTTTTATTTCTTGTACTGTGAAACAAGTAGCTACGTCCTGAAAATGATCAGGCTCTGAAAAGTTATCAAGTATTTGCCTGAGTGACAGAATTTTCATGACAGAACATTGTCCTGAGAAGAGTTATTATGCAATATGTTTACAGAAAACTTTGCCAACAAACTGCAGAAACTTTTTAATTTAGGGCTCATCATTAATTGCCAATACTTATAAAAAAATCTTGAGCAGCATGGTTATGGCGCGTAATGCTTTCCTACATCTTTAAGCACTTCATTAAAATAACTATAATAACTAATGAATGCAAAGCAGTCTATAGCGGCTGTTGCTGTGCAGATCTAGTGATAACTGCAGAAGGGAGCAGCTTTTTCAGAACCTGATTTTTATTGAGAGTTTTTTACTTTTTTGCTGCAGAAGCTATGTAGGAGCAGCTGCAGCTCTCCACACTTGAGATGTGCTTCTGCAAATTTATTTGGTTTCTGAAGGACTAAAATACACTTTTCCTCCATCATCTATTGGTGTGGGGAGGTAGAGTAGGGATGAACTTTCAGCTAGATGTATGTTTTTATGTCCAGACTTCTGGTGAAGCCTAGGGCAGAACCCCCTCCTGGACAACCCCTGCATGTCTAACCATGATAAATAACAACTCCATCATAAACCTGAGAAAGAAGGCAGATGTCAAATTTTGCTGAGTCACTCTGACTGTCTATTCTCCCCCACTATAATATTTGATTCTTGATGTTGGTGCAAGTGAGGATTACAAGAGCCAGTATGGCAAGGGATTTATTTCCAGGTAAACAAACAGGTGTCTTTGTACTCCTTCAAAAGCTTTTTACACTTCTCTTTCCCATTTTCACTGCTAGTTTATTCTCATAATCAATACATTTATGGAATGAGGGCACTGTGGTAACAGCTTTCTAAAAAATACAGAGAAAACACCATTGGTTTTCTGTGGCATCCCATGAAGAGCAACGTGCAGCAAGGCTCCTTCATTTCAATTGCAAATCTGAAATGTGGCAAGTTTTTAGAATGGGTGTGAGATTGCACATTTAAATGTGATCTGGGTTAAAGCTGCTATAAAACTGGTACTATTATTCTCCCAACACATTCACTGGATTTGTGTTGGCGTGGTGGTGGTGGGGGGGGAAGGGTGAAAGACTCCTTTCTGTGGCGGTCCCAGATTCCACTGACAGATTTATAATTGCAGGACTCCTAGGCCAGCTACACCAGTGGTCTCTTGTCCGTCTGCATCAGAGATGCCTTGCTGACTCTCTCCCTGCCATGGGATACGTGCACTGGTTTCTGGCACGGGGCTTTCTACCAGTTAACTCTGTAGCCACCGCTGAAGGAGCAGCGCGGATGGAGGAAGTGTTTATATCCAATTAAGGTTTTGTGCTATGCCGGAAGGAGGCCTGAGCTTTATCCCTGGCGCTGCTATATGCTTCCACTGCACTGTTAGTGAGCAAGGACGTTCTCGGATATGGCCACTAATCTCATTTCACTCATTTTTCTGACAGCTGGGGCCTGATCTTTCCAAAACACCGTGCCTTCTAACGTGCTGTCGGCAGGGACTGAACGGGTAAGAGAGAAGTTTCAACGTTCAAGCCCTGAGAGCGCAAGGGAGAGGCTTTATAAGATGGTAGCACGTTTGCAGGTGGTTACATCTGGTCCAGTTTCTCTGGGGAGGGGCAGGAATACCTGCAGAGTTACGGGAGAGGTTACACATAGGAGCTAAGTCAGTGGGACAATTCTCTTTTAGCCACCGTCTCACCCTTGAAGGCACCAACAGAGATTCCCAGCTGAGGTTCTCTGACTCAGCCATCTGACAATTTGGCCACAGCCATCTGATAACTCAGCCAAAGAACCCATTTTGCAAATCACATGTAAACAAGGGAGTGACACAAAGTGTTTCATGTGACTCACACTCTCCGAAAGGTACTCTGTAAACAGTTTATATGGCTAAAAATGATTCTAATCTGCCAATTACAGCATGCTATGCAACAGGGCACAAGTGTTCCACATTTCTGTCATTTGTCACACATTGCTATGGCCTGTGTCACACACTGGCAAAACTCTAAAGGTTGAGAAGTTTGGTTATGGTCTTGAGAGTATGAGTGCATAGCAGGCAGTATCTCCATGAGAAAAGATTTCGAAAAACAGGAGAAGAACACTGGTTAGCAGGAACAAATAAACAGAGTGAGACAACTACAAACACACAGGTAGGAATGAATGATTCTGCAGAAAGTAAGTCTGAGGCATTATGGATCACAAATGGTGGGCAACAACAAAGCCTGAGAAAAGGCACATCCCATGGTGAGCTGCATCAGGAAGCTTCCCCTGAAAGACTCCAGTCTGCTCTTTGAAGAAGGAGGACATGTCAGGGAGAGACCAAACATGAGAATGAACACATGAAAGCATGAACATAAAGGAGTCAGTAACTTCAGTATCAGAAATGCTTAAACGATACTGTGTGCATCTAAAGTGTAGATCATTGCTCTGGCTTTAGCAGTATAACAGTGCAATGCTACTGCTGCCGCAGATCATTGCAGGCCAAAATCTGACTTTGCAGGGATATAGAGTTTCCTCACCCATGTCAGATGCATGGTGTTTGAATTTACCCTTTTAGAGTTTGAATTCTAAAGCAGTTCAGTGTACTGGAGAGGCTAGCCCCTGTGGCAGGATAGACCCACTCTGGTAAGACCTAAAATCCAACCCACCTATCATGCAAGCTATCATACAAGATCAGCTGCTGGAGCCTCGGTGTTGTCTTGGTGTTAATTATTCTCAAACCAACCTGGTTCACAAATTTTGAATACACACCCTGCTTTTGAAGTCTGATTTGACAGATAAGCTGATAGCTGGCCTGTAAAGGTGTGACTAGCAGTCAGTCACTTTATACTATAAAATTCCAGTCCCCTCTCATGCAGTCAGGTTCTTCTGGCATAACCCTTCTTGGGGTGTATGTGCAGAGATTCCTCCCTTGGGCTGGGGACGCCCCCCAAGGATACTCCTCAAGGATGAGAGAAAGAGATCCCCCCACGAGCGTTAGTATGGGTGAATTACATCAGATCTCTACTTAATAATTATTTTTGCTAGCTTTAATATAACTGCTTCAATAATTGCTTTATTACAGTGCACTATACTACTTTATGCTATATTATACTCTACTAGTAAATTTTTAGCATTTGTATTGTGTAGTGAACAGTTCTGATTAAGATCTTTCATCTGTTCACCTGTTTGTTGATTTGCCATAATAAATAATTCATTTATATAAACACATCTGTTTTGCCATCATTAAAACCTTTGGGACAGAGTGGTTTAATCACACTTTTATAACACCTTTAAATTCAAACCGCTAACACAGTCTGAGGCTAAGATGGGATCCAGCTGCACCCAAACCCTTCTCTGAGAGGGAGTTTAGAAAGCAAGGGAGTCCTTTCTCTACCTCGAGACTCACCAGCAAGGCTTTGCCTTTTAATAACTTTGTCTAAGCCTTCCACTCCCACCCGTGACAGCCCCACAGGAGGACACCCCTTGTAATTTCCAAGGAAGGTTTTTGAGACAGACAACCTGCTCCATGCTTCTTCTGGTATAAGGGTATTAATTGAGTGAACCTTGAGTCGATTGCTGTCTGCAACCTATAAACTCTCAAGTTAAGAGTGCTAGCACTAGATAATAGATAAGAAAGAGTTTAGATTTTAGAGTGGGCTTATAATGAAAGTGGAAGTTTTTAGCAAAAATTTACCAGTCTGCTTGGGGCAGCCGATAAAACCGTCTGGTTGGCTCAGCTCTACTTTTCATACTCAGCAGAGGGAGGGTTGCCATATTCCATGGATATGACTTTCTGTTGAACACAGGACATGCAACTCTTGAGGCGGTAGAGGAATTAACGAGGAGTGAAAACGATTCTGATGCTGTGTTTGGCAAAACATTCTGCGTTATGGATCACGGTGTGTTTGTGTGCATGTACACGTGCATGTGAGCACATCAAATTTTGCGTGGGGCTGAGAGGAAAGCACTATTCACAATTCATCAGCTTAGTGTCATTTGGAGGATGTCGGCTGTTTATTATTAGGGATGTAATAGTCACTTCCTGTGGGAAAAGACTATTAGTGGAGTAATTCCAGAAAGTTTAAAAAATTACCCTATGTGTTTCTGAAACATTCTAGAGGATTTTAGACACTCGTAACATCATGCTGATCTTCCATCAGTAACACGTATGGGCCTGTTTACATTTTATTCAGCCAAACTGGAGACTTTCTAGAACAAGAAAAACTAAAGCAGAAATCTGGCCTGAAGGGCTTGCCATAAACCAAAACAAATTAAAATATATCTAAGTGTAACTCAGGGGGAAAAAAACCCATTTCTATTAAAATTCAGATTCCTGAAAATTCCAAAACTTGAAGCCTGTATTCTCAATGAAAGGTTATACAGTGCTCAAAAATCATGAAATTGGCATGAAACCGAAAATTGCACATAAAATGACACACTAAATTCTCGCCTCTGGATTTTGGAACTTTAGCTGCCCAGTTTTTAAAGTTTGGGTTTTTTTCCTGCAATCACCACAACTAGAAATTATGAAAAAATAACACTGTGAAAGAAAAAAACGCAGATGCTTTTGTATTATCAGAACGGAACAGGCTGATAGTTTGTCAAGAAAGCTTTGAGTACTGACAGCTTCATGTCTGTATCTGGATGGATTTTACAAGCCACGCTCCATTGCTTATGTTTTAAGTGCTGTATTGGTGGAATATATTACTTGGTTACAAATGACTTCTAAGTCAATTGTTCTGTCAACTGTTCTGAGGTGCTTTTTATTACAACACAGGTGTCTCTAAAGAGCAGTTATCTTAATTAAGGGTTGCAGATCTTTAGTTAATAGTCATTATAATTTTCGACAACAGCTGACCGAATCACGGCCACAATCCAAGTGACAGCTGACACCATGTACACTGGTTGATTTCACAAACCAGGAGCTTTTATTGCCAATCTAGGTAAATAATGGCAGAACAGATGCTGTGGGGGAAAAGTGCTACTGCTGCAAGAGCTGTGGCCCTTATCATCTCTCTTTTGCAGGCAGAAAACCTGTGGAAAGCAATGCTGGATTTCACTTTTTACTTGCTATTCTTTCTGAACAGGGGAAAAATTTCCTGGGAAGCAGTAGACCAAGGCTACAGCTGCAGAATTTGTTTTTCATGGGGCAATCCAGTCTTTCTTTAATGCACGGGCACAACTTCAACAGGATTTAAATACCTCAATAAGGTGGTTGACACCTAAGGAGATTTGCTAAAAGGGTCTAACTCTACCCCTGGAGTAAAATGCATCCATTCTTCCTTGCCTGCCTCCATCTTGTACAGTTTTTAGGAGGAAAAAGTGAACGGAGAGCAAGCACATTTGTCATTTGTCAGCCACAATTCCTTCCGCATAGGGTAGTTTCTACAACTTCATCCGCTACCAAGGGGTCCCAGCAATTTGCCACAGAAGGAGCGTCCATCAACAATAGCTGAGCATGTATCTTACACAGCTTTGGATGTCAGCCTCACTGCCATTGCCCCCATTGCCTTTCACTGCTCTTTGGGAGGAAGACTGGGTGGTTCACAGGGGTGCTGGGTGTGAATTGTCCCAGGGGAGGGGATTTCACATGTGAGGATAGAGAGGTTAATTTGCTATTGTCCTCTGGAAGAGTAGCTGTGGGTCTGGAGTGTGAGCAATATCTGAACTTGCATAATCAAAGAAGGAGACAGCAATAATCCTGACCGTTTCCAGGTGGGTAGTACAGAACAGACCAAAGCCTGTGTGGTGAGGGATTTTGCTCCTGTCCACTCATGCAAAGTCTGTCCTGATGAGTTCCTTATCCAAGGCAGGAGGGGCAGGTTTTGAGCTTGGAGATGTGTCTGGTAATGGAGGGGGAGGTTGGAGGATGTAGGGACACAGTGGTCTTGGCACGAAGCAGTTCTCACATTACACAGCATTAACTAAAGGCTGCCATACAAAATGAGCCAGCAGCTGTAACTTTGTTTTTGTAGAGGTTTTGCATACAATTACAGCCCAAACCAGCAGGCACTGCAGACTAAGGCAGGCTGTTGCAGCTATGGGACAGCCTTCTCACATGCCCCTAAGGAGCAGTCACAAACTTTGCCCTTAGCTGGGCAGCACAAGGGACGTCCAACCTGCTTGGGAAGTGGTTTATTATTGGCCAGGCATCGGGGTTGGCACACACTGCTTCTGCTGAGGCTCAAACCTGCAGCTTTCTGCCCTGTTGCTCTGAATTCCTCTGGCCTTTGGTCCAAAGCAAAGCCAAGCCCTGCCAGATCCATTATGCCAAAAGGATGAACATGAAGAGATGCTGCCATGCCAGCCCTGAGAAAACAGACCATTGTTGCCCGTATTGCACAGGACAGTGCGTCTCTCAAAACAGCACACTTGTGCTTGTGGAAAGAGCTGATTAGTTCTGCCCAACTCAGATAATAGTCAGCCCCTGTGGCACTTCAGTGGTACCTTAGCAGCTGGGTTAGTATAGAGTTTGGATGAGTCCTTCCCCAGGCAACTACTGCACAGTGAAATACCGTTTTGTGATAATCCAGGACCTGATGGGATTTCAGAACCCTTCTCTGCTGCCACAGGCTCCTGAGCTTGCAAGAACTCAGTTTCTTAGTGTCAGGAAGACCCTGCACTGCAGGAATGACAAAGCAGGAGTTATGCAGACAAATACATTTTATGAGAAGCAATTATGGAGCCGAGCATGTCTGTGTGAGAGGAACTGAGTAAAACGCTACTAGGAAAGGTCTGGTATAACTGTCATCCCTAAAATTGGCAACACACTGGGAAGGGGAGTGGGAGCCTGTATGAGAATCCTCATTTACTAGAGAGCTCTCTATCTGTCTCTGGAGATTTATGAACCTTGTAGCTTGTTCACTGTTAATGTCTTATGCTCCTGAGAATCCCTTTTTGGTCAGAATAAATGATGGCCTCCCCTGCCATGGCAAGAACAGACTGTTATATAGTTCTCCAAAAGAACTTGACTGCACCATGAAAGATGAAACAGCATGGCATTTCTTTTGAAGCAAAAGTAAAACTAGTTATGCTCTGCATCTGAGTTCTTTCTTTTAGCGAAAGAAAGAGAGATGAATAATAGATGGTCCCCTGGAAATATTGTTCCAGCAGATCTTAGCTGGAATCAGGCAATGTTAATATACTAGAAGCTTTCAAGATTATTCTATTTAATCTCTGTAACAATATAGTAATTTTAGCCTAGTGAGAAGCCATTGCAACTATCCCCTTCCCCCTATAAAGACCTTGAATCTGTAAGTGAAAGGAGGTCTTAGCCATGTCCCAAGGCAATAGATAAAAAGCCTTTAGTTTCCCTGTCATTCTCTAGAAGGGTCAGATAACCAGGACATGATATAAGGCACTGCAATCAGGAAACAATATACCACTAAAATGCTTCAGGATGCAAGGGACCTCTAAAAAAAAAAGTACCTTGGAAATAGAAAGTAGATGAGGGTAGTTGAGAGACAGTTAATCACAAATATCAGTGACAGCAATAGGATAATAAACCTTGTTTACAACAGATGTTTTTGGTTTTGGAGTTGTCAAATCTCTAAGAAAGGATGAGAAGATAGGGCCATAGCATATAAGGCCACCTCCCACAACATCCTGAATCCATGTTTCTCAGTTATCTTCCAAATACTGAGATTTAGTACCAGTAAAAGTCCACACCAGCATCAGAGATCATCCCAACAAAGTAAATGAAAAAGTGCTTGGATGTTCCAGTGTGTTTGGTAAAAGCTTAGCAGTCAGGCCTAAAATTAAAGCTTCATTAATCAGGCACCAACTCACACATGCACCCTACTGTAGAAGTAGCTATGAAAAAATAGGTATGTTTCCTCCGAATGATTTTGACTCTTGTGACAGATCAGCCCCCTCCCATACCCACCAATTCATTTCAGTTGTCAAAAACAGCCTACAGTGTGATTCCTTTCTGCTCAATCTGAATGCAAAATGGATGTATCATGTGGTAGAGCATCACTTTGGCTGCTGATGGTTTGGGAGCCAAGCAGTTCTTTACTGTTTGGTGTCCAGGAGGTGTGCAGCATTTTGTCTTATGACTTGTGGACTCCACAAACTATGCAACCCTGCCCAGTAACAGATGATAATGAGAAGTCTCGGAGCTGCTGTTTCCCTGCCTTACAGCTGACTGCTCCTCCTGTATTTACCAAAAAGTGCTTGGAGTGTAGGATGGATATAGGTTGTGACCCGAGAAGGTGCAAAGGCCAGGAAAACACATAAAAGAACTAGCAGATCCTGACTAAATTTAACTGTCGGCATAATCAGACTCTGAAGAAGGATTAAGACCTCCTCACGGCCTACAGTCCTGAACAACAACCAGCCAAGTCTACAGCCCTGTACTGGTACCCTAGCATCAGTCCTCACCTAAGGGGCAGTATGTAATCTGCTTTCAGACTTCTCCAGGCTACTGTGTGAATCCACCATCTTCCCCCAGAAATGTCTGCTCTGGAAGATGAATTAGCAGCAAAGGGCTGCCACAAATGAGATGCTCTGTGCAGCACGTGAGGCTCTGTGCAGCACTCCTTAGGGACTGGTCATGGACCAGCAGCACTCTCTCCCTCTTGGGGCACCCCTTCAAACCATGCATTCATTCTAGTTTTATGCAAATCTCCATTCTGACTGTGAGTTGTAGCCCTGTGCCAGCCACAGCATTTCTAAGTGGGAGCCTACACTGATCATACAATAATACTCATAAGCTGAACTCTAAGGACTCTTGGAGGTAAGACAGATGGAAAAGACATTTGTCCATTCATTTGCACATCCATCCCCTGACAGCCAAGCAACACAGCCTCACCTAGGCAGTACACTGGCTTCATGTGGCTGGTGAGGTCAGTTTCCTCTCTGCTCAGTGGACCACTGGAGAAGAGGATCACAAAACAAAGACAAAGCAGAACTTGATCTCCTAGCTCTGGAGCAATGCCAAAATCCCTTGATCTCTCCACTGTCACTGATGTTGGAGCAGAGGTCTGCTGCCTTTTGGTTATTGTGTGTGGTACCAACAAAGTTGTGATCCCTCCATTGCAGTACACAAGGGCCACCAGGCTTTTGTCCCTGCAGTAGGCTTCACGTGCTCTGCTCTACTTCCAGTAATTTCCCTGTAGTTTCACACTACATGCTTTCCAGAAGGCTTGTTTAATTCTGAAGTGGGATTTAATGTGTTGTCATGGTGTCCCATCCTAATTGTGATGCAGCAGAGTAATTCAGACCATGGCTCAAAACATGTTTGAGTCTTCTGTACATAGCACCATAGCAGAGCTGAGCTCAGATGTAAGGAGGATACAGCTCCCTGGGGTATCCCAGCAACTGGTCACGTGCTGAGTTTGGTATAGGAGATATCCCATGCAAACCTTCATTTGACCTCCCTCCTCAAATACAAGTCTGGCAGTGACCCAATCCCATGCATTTGTGCTCTGTACCAATCTGTCTATCTGTAACAAACTCCATATTAACATTGGCGTTTTCCACTCTGAAGAAACAGTATTAATCTGTTTTGGAGCTGATTTCATGCAGGACACTGGGAATAAAGCACATCTAATGTAATCAGTCTTGCATTTCTAGCTGAGGCAGTGCTTAGGTTGCTTTTTACTAACAGCAGCATCTATAAGAACCAGTATGTATCCCTGCTGCAGAGAAAAGCAAACTGGCAGGAGAAGAAAGGATTGTTCCTGGCATCATTTCCCCACCTACACAGCAGAAGGCAGAGCTGTATCAAGGCAAGCAATTATCCTCAATTTATTATAGTAATGACAATAGTGAAGGGCAAAGCTAAAAAATCTTTCTGGACTGGGCTGACAAGCAAGGAGGGGGTTTCTGCCAAAGGGATTGCACTCAGGCCTGTGAGTGGCCCATGAGTGTTCAGAGTGCTTACATCCCTTCTTCTCCTGCCCAAAGGGTCTCCCTTTTTGCCCACTGGGCTGGAGCTGTCCCTGTGCTACATACCCATAAGATCCCTGCAATCTCCATAAGCAGCCAAAGGGTGAACAACTAGTCTATGACACTCCAGGCTCTACCCTTTGGAAAATGTCGCCAGACCTTGGTTAACTTGTCAACTGTCAAAGTGAAACACTGTTTGTTGTTTTTTTTTTCCTGAAGGAAACCATTAGCTAACAGTCTATTACATTCAATGACAATGACAGAAAAACAGTCTGACTTGAAATGTCAGGATCTGATTTTGTTTACATTTATTTCATCCATTTTTAGCAATAAATGCCAATGAAGACATATTGTCTTCCTATGTATTTAAACAATACTTTGTTTCACTGACTCAAAAAAAACCAAACAAACTACATTTCAAAGGGAAGGATTCTGGAATGATTTTTGCTTTGATGTGTCTTTATGCACATATGTCTGTAAGTATATATCTGTACTTACTACCCTTTATTCACCAGTTTTCTGCCCTTCCTTCCTGGATTTTCATTAGTACATGCTACCACTTAAAGGGAGGACAGCTGCCTCTCAGGCTGTGGGACTGCATTCTTGGTGCTGCCAGAGGTTTCCTCTGTGATACAGGCTAAATCACAGAGGCATCTGTAAGAGGGGCTGTTGACGCGCAGAGACCATGAATTCACCCAAGCAAGGCAAAACATTTGTAAAGTGTCACCTACAATGTTATTATTGACTCATGCTGTGTAAAAAGGGACTGGTGAGTATACTTCCTTAGTTCTCTCCCAGGCTTGTAATGGATACGAGTGTAGGCTGCTGTCAAAACATGTATTGGGTGGTGTTAAGTGGAAGATCACTCTACTATGGTTCTTTCCATTTCATGCCACGCAAGCTGGGGTCCTACATGGTCCTGCAGCACACTCTGCAATGATATTACAATGATATTGCAATGATATTGCAAAGCTCACAGCACCAGGCAATGGCAGGCTGTGGCAATGCAGGTGAACAGTGCGAACAAAGTCGTCATTACATCTGCAGCAACACCCTCCTCTACTTGCAGGTCTGGATATTGCTGCACACGCCGCCCTGACACTTGCAAAGGAGAAGGTGATGTGTCCCCCCATAGCACAGTTTTCTCTAGTCCAGGTTAGGAATATCTCCCCACATCTTGAAACCTGAACAGCCTCGAGCATTTCAGCACTGTTCAGCATGCAGTCCAAAGGGCTGCCGTGCACTGCAGTGACATTTCAATCACAGTGGCCATTTTCACATCAGGTTGAAGCCCATTAGCTGCTAAACTGGCTACTTCCCGGCGCTCAGCTGAAGGAAGCACTTTGTTGGGAGCATAATCAATCTTACCACAAAACTCTGGCTGGTACTCTCTCAGGTGATTAAACAGTCACATGGGAGAAAAATGACACAATTCAAGGCTTGCTCTTAACCGAGCTAGGACATGAAAAATGAAAACTGTCACTATACTACTTAGACTCCCTTACATCACCACCTCCAAAAAGGAGCCATGAAGTGCAGCCCCTCCGAGATGGGTTTATGCATAATTCAAAACATGAGCTGCTTTAAGGAGCACAACTCAGGGTCCAAATCTGCTGAGAATTACAAGCAGCACGAGCTTGAAGGCTTCTCAAGCAGTGAAAAGGGCAGATCACTAACAATGCGAGAAAATGAAGCACAGGAAAGACTGAGGTTGAGATCACACATGGGAAGTCACAACTTGACAACTTCAAAAGCTCTGTTAACAAGTGAACATCCCCAGAAGCTCTCATAGTTTTACAAATATCACTAGATTTGTGGTCCTTCTGCTCCATGGTCTTCTTTTGCTTTATGAATATTCACTGGATGGGCTCTCCACAAGAATGTAATATAAGGCTTTTGAAATAAGTAGAACTTAAAGCAGATTTCAAAGTGTCATTCCAAGATTTCAAGTGATCATCCCAACATTTCTTTTATTTTTACGTTCAAGCACAGAGAGGTTGAGCTGCAACTAGAAAGGTAGAGAGTATTTCCAATCCTGAATTCACCACAAGGTAAGACAAAGGCAAGTGTAGCTGAACTGTCCATTATTTTCAGGGAAGACTAGAGTCAGTGTGTAGGATAAGAGTTGATTCTAGTCATTATTCTAAACATGAAGAAATCTGCATTCACCCAAAGTCACTAGAGGGAGGAATTTGAATTTGCTAAAACTTCTCTCTTGATGAGGTTGGGATATGAGTCAATCACCTTGGGGTAACATGTTACTGTGGTACAATTGGTGACATTACTGGTTGGGACACACATTCTTCCCCTGTGGTTGATGAAAGTTAGTTAACCCCCAAAGGAAAAATTCCAGCAGTTTAACAGGTTTATCCTTAAAAGAACCGTGGTAAACTTCTAACTTGAATAATCTATTTTCAGCTCACTCTTGCATGATGCAGATTTCCTTGACAGATCTGAACACTCCACATTTTCTCCTATGTGACCTGTCATTACACGAAAGTCGTGATCAGGTTATTTGTCTGATCTTTCTCTATTGACTGACATTTTTAAGTCTTCTTTTGAAGGGGCAGTATTTACGTGACTTGAACAACATTTGCAAATAATGCTTTTTTTAAAAACTGTGCCTAAGTTTCTGATAAGTCATAATTTTGGATTAATTATCAGGAAAAAAACCCCTGTCATTACGTCATCATCATCTGTAAAACAGGATAACGTATGAAAAATAAGATACGAATTAAATCTAAGTTAACATCAGACAGTAGTGCTAGTATACCCATTTGTTAAAAATCAATGGGTATTAGCATCCTGAAAGCACTGGTAACAGCCCTGAGAAGACATTATAGATAATTTCCAAAAGCAAAAGCAGAGCATAACCACGTACTACTCTGCAACTTGGGGAACCTGCTGATACATTAGGGGCAAGTAAATTCAGATCCAAGTTCTTCTTTGAATGCTGGCATGTTGACCTGTGATGCTCTCTGGATCTCAGTCCTGTTCGGGAAGCATCAGAATCTTTTTCTGTCTTCTTTATCTTCAGCCCCCTCCCCTGCCAGCTCTGCCCAGCCAAGTGGCTTGAGGGAACTGATACTTCCACTGATTCACAATTAGTCAGTCTGCTTCGTGGGCTCGTAGCAGTTATCTGAATACACTTACAGAACATGTCTTTTTAATCCTTCCTCCAAAATTGGAGAAGTAAAAACTGCACACATTAAACAATCAATTAGCAACAATTAGGAAAATTACAGGGTTGCTTGAAAAGCTATACTGATTTGAGGGGCCTCCGTTAATCTCCACAGCATGGCAAATTCAAACGCTTGGAGCTAGCAAACAACAGAAAGGTTGCTAACCATGTTCTTAAACATTCACATGTTCAGATCCCCTGTTGAGGGCTTTGCTGGCCAGGTGCCATTTTATAAACCAAAAGGAGAATTTTAAAGTGATAAAACCTTAACTGACTTTGAAGAAAAGGCTGTATCCTAATGCATTAATTGGCTTTTTCATCCAGAAACACAGCCTTTCGTTGTTCACAAAGAGAATGTATGTCCCAAAAATTATTTAGCTGAAGAAATTCTCAAAAATTGTTACTGATGATGTTCAAAATCTATTAACACTATCACTAAATCAACATCTCCAAAATGTAGGGTGGACTGACTAACCTCCATGAGGCAACTGCTGGAGTGCACTGAGAAGTTTTGAACCAAGTGATGAGGGGGAATATCAGAGAGACTCTGTGCAGTCTCTGCTGCACAGGCACAGCAGAGTGTGACTCCAGCCCTTGCGGTGCCTAGAGAAAGAAGGGTGTGAAGGGCACTTCCTTGGATCTCTGCATCAATGAGGAAGGAGCCCATACTCATCATGGACGGATGGTAAGAGGATCTGCGCTGCAGAGGATCCATTAGAAATCCATAATGGACAGAGTGGATGATTGCATTCCTAGTCCAGATCCTCAGCAGGGAGAAGAGCTGCTTGGGGATTTGCTGCAAGTCCCAGGCAGACTACAGGTATCTGTGGCACTAGGGAACAGATTTTTCCTGCTTTCTTCCAGTCAAGACAGTATCTTCCCTGCTCTCCTGTGCTTGATAGGTAAAATCACTTCTTTCCAGTTTCCTGGCCCTTTCCTGGCTACTTAATGATGTTCCTTTCTTGCAAATAAGAGCTCAAGCCTCTCCAAGTCCCTGTTCCAACACAGCAGGAAGCCTTTTCTCTTTCTTCTTATCCTATGCCCTTTAATTCCTGAAACCATAACAACGCACTCACTAGTTTGTTCCCTGACCAGCTCAGACAAGATACATAGATGATCATTCTTCCATTCCCCTGTAGTTGTCCCTCTCACCCTTCATTTCCCTTGCTAAGGCAGTATTACTGTCACACTGCTAGCTGTCCTGCTGAGCACACCCACAGCTCAAGAAAAGCTATCTTGAAAATATAACAATGTCTTAAAAATCCAAGCTATCTTGAAATTATTAACCATTGTGACTTTCTTGATATGATCACGCCCCACTATTCTCATGTCCTGTGATGACATGACATTTTTGTGTCCTGTTTCATTATGCTTAGGCATAATGAAACCCTGTTAGGCTAAGTCCCTCCAGCAGATCCACTGTAGGACAGAAATGCAAAGGAATCCATCACATAAGCAAAGTGTCTTTAAACTGGGTAAACAGGAGCAGTGCAAACACCAAAATCCTTCCAACCCCACTAATCCATGCACTAGGGCTGTTTCCACCTTCGGAAGGAAGAACCAAATGTTGGAGGAGTTGAGATAATAAGGTGGTTGAAGAACACAGTGATGCAGTGGTCCTTGGGCCAACAATGGGAGAAGTGCCAGCGGGGCACAGAGGAAGGAATCTTTGCAAGTGTGATCAGAAGTCAAGCAAATAGCGGAATTCTGCACAGTTAAAACCATTGAGTCCACCCAAGAAGCCTTGCTGAAGGCATCCTTCAGAGCAGGATAGAACCAGATGGAGAAAGAAGGAGCTGAAACTCCTCTGAAAATGTACACAGTGTTGCCAAGGCCAGGCAATATTTGTCTTCTCTTTCCTTGACAGGACCTTAGAATTGTTGTTCCACCCCAGTAAGAAGAAATATACAACCCTGAGAGTTAAAGAAGCAGGTTAAGGAAGGCCCCTGCATGTATGAGTCATAGGTCTTTTACACTGATGAGATATTATTATTATTACTATCATTAATTATTATTATTACTTATTTATTGCTTAAAATATTGAACAGCCACTGGTTCACACATGCTACAGTAGCCACATGCTACTTCATGCATCTTGAGTACTTCTGAACAGTGACCAAGACACTGAACAGAATTTTTGGGTCCTTCACTGGAATTTTGAACTAGTCCATGTGTAAGTACTGTATCAAAATTACAGCTCTATTTATCTGAAAAATAAGAAAGCGTGAAGGGGATAAAAGAATTCAGAGACTGAAAACAATTCCCTTCATGAGGAGAATTGTGGAGCTCAGCCTGCCTGTGCTGTCGAAAAGGCTTACCCAAAGGTGAGCTGATTACAGTGTACATGCACCTCTGTGAGTGGAAAATACACACCATGAAAGAGCTTTTCAATCTAGGAGAGAAAGGTGCAAGCGAAAGAATGACCAGCATACAAACACGTATTTTCTAAGTCAAAGTAGGCAGATTTGTTTAAGAGAGATGTTAGAATAAGGGAAAAGGAAGATAATGTCTCGCTCTAAGGCGTCACACCAAAACTAGTGTGAGTCTGGAAGAAACCTTAGCCAGGATGATGCTGTGTTTTGTAGGTGATGGACCAGTGCATTCCAGCACTCCGCTGGGTCTTACAGGGCTACAGACCTGAGAACCTTTATGACAGTGAAAATTCAGGCCATTTCATTCAGGCTGAAACACTAAATTAATTATCCAGATTAATTTAGTGTAGGGAAAAGCCCAAGTTTTTCTTCTCAGGGTGCTGTTCCAGTAGCTTTTCACTGGCTTCCAGTTACCACCTTGGAAGATTCAAGTCATCTTTTATGAGCTCAGAGTTTTTCCTTTTTTTTTTTTTTTGCATAAGAGAAAGGCTTTGAACGAGCTTGATACTCTTTTTTTTGTACTTTGATCTGTCTAATCACATGAACTAATTGACTCTTAAAAATTGTAAAATTCAAATATCTTTCAGGAATTCCATAGAAATACTGAACTATGTCACGAATCATGCTTAAGATCATAGCTTCATATACTCCCCTCAGTGCCATGTGACTATCAACCCTGTATTGATTTCCTTTCATCTCAAAACTGAGGTGATACTCATTGCCAAAATAAAAAGCTGTCTGAGTTTTGAGAATGCACTGCCAGCAGGTTCCAGGATGAAGCAGAGATATAAAAAAGTGGGGGAGGGGGTAGCGAAAGCATATGTGAAAAAGCTGAATATATTCTTGAGAGAAGACATATATTGAAATAGGGCTTTTCTAACAAAAAAATACAGGAGCAAAGGTAATAGATGGATGCTACAATACCACCAACCTTGTCCAGATCTGCACGGATCTTGCCTCTGGTTTAGCTTAGAGAAGCCTTGAGTGGTGGCCAGCCATGTCCCACTGGTTTGTTCCTGCCTATTTTTCCTCAGCTGAAACCTTTTTGTCTCAGTGACTAAGACTGTACTGGGGAAGGAGGAGTGGGGTGAGAGGCCGGATGAGACAAGTCAGGGTGTAAATAAGGAGACTTTACATTGCCCCAAAATAATGCATTTCTCCCTTGCTGCTCGCTAACTGCCAAACAATGGTCATGCTCAGGTTTCTGAGTTTAATGTGTGTCTCCTGCTGAGTCTGATACCTCACACAATGTTTTAAAGGGAGAGATCAAGTTGTGATTCACAGGGCTCACTCTCCGGGAAACTGGGCTCCCTGCAGTAAAACCAGTAAAGGTAGCCAGTGTGCCTAATATAAAACAGTCTACAAAAGGCAGTGCCTGCTACTCTCTATGGTCTGCCTGGGGAACAAGAGGGCAAAAGCCTTTACCAGAAGATACTCCAAAACCACTTATCCATCTCCGAAGTTATACACCATGACTCAGTCCTTTCGTGATTTCATGCGGCTTGAACATGACCTGAAGCACAAAGACTCCTGTCTTTGTTTAACTTAATGCCTTGTAAAAAAAAAAGAGAACTTTGAGCCCAAACAGATCTGAATTCCTCAAAGGAAATTATTCTCTTCCATCATTCAGTAAAAGTCCTTTCTCCTAACTAGGTGAAACAGGCATTTTCCTTCCAGAATTCTTTTATCACCTACCATGACATCTTTTAGGGCTGTCTGCCCTTTCCTGAGAGACAGAACAGTCTCTGCCCAGGTACTGTCTGCAGCAGATTGGCATCACATGTGCTCTCCCTGAACCAGCTGCCTCA
Organism: Pseudopipra pipra; assembly: GCF_036250125.1. Lineage (NCBI taxonomy): Eukaryota > Metazoa > Chordata > Aves > Passeriformes > Pipridae > Pseudopipra > Pseudopipra pipra. The sequence goes on from NC_087581.1 coordinate 68,816,705, forward strand.
TTGCATTGCTATTGATTCCGAGTTGGATTTCTGCAGCAAATCTATTGCATTTCCATTAGCAAGACTGCAAATGATGAAAACGCTCATTTGTATCATTCCAGCTCTGCACCACAATTAACCTGCTACTTAGCCTCCAGCAAACCAAATTCTGCTTTCTCATCTGAAGCAGAGAAAGGCTTCTCTGTAACCAAAAGTTAGGCACAGCAAATCTGAGTGCATTTATTTCAGTGCATTAATAGGAAATAAAACAGTACAATAAGTATAGAAATATGGCAGATATGGAATGAGGATAATTTTAGTCCCCTACAGGGGAAATCCAAACCCTGAGTTTTGTAACTATATCAATTATTAATCAGTTTTGCTTAGAAACTTACGATACAGTACAATCTCAGATGTAATATTTAATAAAGAAATAATGGCCATATACTGCATATACCTATTGTATTTTCTATACTCACATATGCATCTGTATATAAATGAGGAGGGACAACATGCAGAAGCTCCACATAGTACAAATACATTACACCCCCAGTGAAGGTTACAAAGCAAAATGAAGTTTTAAAAAATAAATACAAGTGCAGACTACTGTTTTGTACTACGAAATTCAGATTGTTATTAAGAAAAAATACTTTGGGAAATACTGCTTTTTTTTTGTTCTGCACATGATGCATGGTGCATGAAAGGAAGGCCACACCCATGACATAAATTAGAAAGCCATAAATTTGGGGTGCTTGTCCAAGAGAAAGAAACACAGGACTGATCAGTACACTTCGCTGCAAGTTAAAGAGAGGAACTGTTTCCATTCCAATCAATGAATGCTAAAAAGGGGGATGGTAGAGGCACAGAAAGTAATAAAACAAAAAATTTGTCTAAACAAATTGTAATTGCTGAGGACATTTTAAAGACAGTGTGAACCAACTGGACTGGGGAGAGGAAGTGTCACTTTAGAAGGCTTAATGGACCTGAACTCCCTAAAATTTGCTGCATCTTCTGCACCTCACCTCATCAGTCCCCATGAGTGTTCCTGTCACAAGCATATACATCTGTGAGCCACCATGACCTTTGGAACAGCACAGAAATACAGACTGGCTGGCTCAGTCCAGTGGCACTTGCTTTACTGCCACTTGTTAATGGAGGTCCACGTGTGTCTCCTGGGCCTACTGAGATCAGCATTTCTTTACTACACTCCTGAGTTAGGCTCAGAACTTGTCTGGTATCTTAACTGCGATTATTTGTAACTTTCCTTTGGCAAGATGTTGTTAATCCGCAGAATACATCAAAGAAAAGTCGTGGCTTTTGAAATGAGTCCTCATGCTGCGTGGTAGATATTTAACTTAGAATCTGAATTGCAAGGGTAGTCTCCCTGTAGACTCATGGAAGAAACAGGGTTACTCCTGCTAGTGTCACTCTGGTAATCAGCTTGGGGAGGTCTCTCCCTTTATGCTGGATATGAAGCTGGAGGCCTCCTAATGTAGGTGCTAATCAACATCCACAATGTATCAGAAATGGAGCAGCACCTGCTTTAAGGTGCTCTCCCCCTGCATCTTCAAGCTTTAGGAAAAAACCAGTCTCTCCTGTGGTAATGCCCAGTACACAGCAGTGAGCACAGAAAAGGCTGGTATATAGCTGGTATATACCATCTGCCCTCCCCTCCTGTGAATGCAGTCCCTGGTGGCATTCTGAGACATCCCTGACCTTGACACAATTCAGGGATTGCCAAGTATGGACTCAACCCTATGGTGTTGTGATGGGGATTTGAACTACAGAGCGCGGGTCAGAATAAGACTGTTTCAAGAAAAGAACAAACACTGTGTGAAGCTGCTATGAACAAATCCTCCTTGCCCATAAGCTGAATCCTTCAGTTATAGGGCTGAAGCACTTATAACTGGAGGGAGAGGCTCCCTCTAGCCTGCCATCAAGCTACAATACAGACCTTCCCAAATCACTGTGTACAGGAGAAAGGACATCAAACGCGGAGCTGAGAAAGAACAGGGGGAAGTGAAAGAGACAGAGCAAAATTAGGAATATTTACAGTATGATACCACAGCAAGGTACAGGTTAGTTTTCATTCAATTTTTTCCCATTTCTAGCTCTAAAAAGATATAAGAAATTCAGCCATTTTGCCTGGATAACTTTGGAGGGGAGCTGAGACTCTTTCCTAGGTGTTTACCTAGGTAAACCACTACCAGACCTCAGAGGCAACCTTTTAACACCTTTTTCCATTGAGGCTGAAAAAGCAGCATCAGTTGCTGATGCTGACCCAGCACATCTGAAGTGACAGCAGAAATCAGAAACATGAGAAGGGAGCTGTCCTAGTCAAGGGTGGTTGACAGGAACACAGAGCCCTTTCTCCACTTTGCCCTGTTTTCCAGGCGATGGCCAGCATGAGTGAGACAGGAAGGGGCCCTGCCTGCCTCCCAGGGGACATGCACAAGTCTGGTGCTGCATTGATGCACCTGCCTCTGCATGTTATAAGCACCACAGGACACAGAGGTGGGGATATGGAGACATGTTATTGGTCATCTGCTGGCCACCAGCATGGCACAGTGTGTGCAGCTGGCCCATCAGCGTGTGGCACCTGAGATGCGCAGGGAAGCCAAAAGTGAAAAGGATGCAGGGGTAGCGTGGATGTGCCACCAGGGACAAGCACCCTCTGGACACTTCTCTCTGATGGGCTCTTTGCTCTGCTCACAGGGAAACCCACTCCAAGCAAAGTCATGCTGTGGCAGCTGTCTCCTGCTCTACCTCTTGTGCGCCCTGTGCCAAGTTGCAAGAATTGTAGTCCCAAAACCAAGGGCTGCTTGGGCACCTCTGCTTTGGGACAGACCCAAAGCACAGGACCACTTGTGCCACTTTGGCAGAGCTGTCACCACTGAAAGGCAAGAACCACACAGGCCTTGCTGTTCTTTTTGGAGGAAATCTGCTTAAATGGAAAGAGAAAGCAGTGGGAAGACCTTTAAAGAGGGGAGTGGTTGGTTTGCAGGTGTATAAAAGCAGCTATTACAGAACTACAGAGCTGAGTCTATTATCAGCATGGGTAAAGGGTGGAATTGTATTTAAATGTGATAGTGTAGGAAGAAGTGAAATTTATCTCCTAAACTGAGTTAGCACTATTACAATCTGCATGTCTTCTCACAGGAAACGAGATTGTAGGTTAGTGTGTATGTTATTATTTTCTGCTTATAGTAAAATCTTCTCTGGTGTAACTGTGCTAAGATTGACAAGCTTCCTAAGTAAGAGAATGCTTTAAAACATTCAGTTTCCCTTTCTGTTTCAGGAAAGGATAAATGACATTATAATGCAAAACGTAAACCAAATGGGAAGGAATATTTCTGTATTGATAAAGGGCAAAGTATAATAATAGGAGTGAGACCAGTCTGAATCTAGTACACCAGACACAATTACAAGGGTTGTCTCCCTTCTGCTTTTTCTTCCAGGCTCCAAGAAAGAAGAATCAATTAGCTCTCTGCAGACTATGACCTTGAAGGATGTAGCTTTAAGGGGAATATGCTGAGTAAGACAGAAAAGAGAGGAGAAGAGAAAAGGATTTGGAAAGTCATGGAAGGGCTAGGTTCAGAAACAGTACATCAACCACAGAATATGAAATGTGTCAGTTCTTTTTTATTTCTGCACTGGAAAAAAAAATTCAGCACATAAGGGACCTTCTGGGAAGAAGTTACTGCACTCTGATTGAAAAGGAAAGAAGGGCACTGAGAAGCAAAAGAAGGGACAATCCAATTTGCAGATGCTACTTTTCAAGCCATGTCACTGAGAATTTTATAGCTGTCAAAGGCATTAAAAAAAAAAGCTAGCACTGATGCAATCTGTCAACCTCTCCAACAAATCTTGCTCTACATAAAACACAATGATGTGTTTGAAATGCAGCTGTTTCAAAAACCCCAAGACAGTGCTTTTAGAGCTGTCCAAAAAGTTCTTTTTATGCCTCTTGGAATTCTTAGGCAGATCTTTTGCAGTGCATTTTTCCAGTTATATTTTCTTATTTTTCTTTGCAGAGGATTACAGCTGCTTGCCATAGTCAGAACTATGTGCCACAGTTAGAATAAATTCTGTCTACACAACCTTCTGCCTCAGAGCAACCCAAACTTGACCTGCTGCCAGTTCTCCCTCTCCTTTCAGTCTGTAGCTATCGGAAGACTGTGATGCCTTAATACACATTTATCTTTAGAAAATTAATGCAACAGTAAAAAAAACCAACAATCAACCCCCAAAAATCAAACAAATCCCCCTGCCCTCTCCCCCATACACCTACACACAAAAAACCCCCCAAACCTAAAACCTAAAAACCCCTTTGACCCAATCACTTAGCTTCTGGACAACCATTTATTTTCCAGATGTGAGCAGATCTGAATGCAGATAATGGCTTTTTGTCAGTGACTGCTCCAAAGACTCTCTTCCACCCCACCTCCTCCTTCCTTTACTTCAGAGATGAAGTTAGCATGTTATTGGTAAAGGTTTGCTTCATATGTGGAAATTCAAGAGGAATTCTTGAGGCAATTTTGACTGGATAGTGTTCTCTCGTCACTTTATAGAGTAAAAGTGCTGTCCTATATTTAATGTCACAATATTTGCACAACAAAAAAGATATTATGCATCAGCAATATTAAAAAAAGCACAAACCAAAACATTTAGAATAGTACTATATAATTGCAAAGGTGGTTAATTCAAGTAATATCACAGACAAAGCCCCCTGTCATTTAACAGTACAGCAGTATTTCCCTGTTAGAACTGTTTCCATCAGACAAATTACTTTTAACCCAAAGGATGGTTATCACCATTATCTAAGCAAAAGGAAACAGGGTTTTTACAGGAATATTTAAGACTTTCTTTCAGTGATTCTGAAACTGCTGTTCAAGATTGACTCCCAGCTGAAAGGACCTTCTCTGAAATCACTGTAGTTATGCTGGCAAGGTGGTTGGCCCAAAATGTTAGATCTAATCCAAATGCCACGTATCTATACCAGGTCCAGTGCTAGTGGGGCTAAACTTAGCAGTGGAATTATGGTGACTTCAGGGCTCCAGGGTGAGGTCCAGTATGTACCATCTACAAGGTAGCCAACCTGCAGCATTACGGGGAAGGCATGAGGGAGGGTAAATGACATGGTGTCCTGCAAGGAAATTTGTGAGGAATGCAACTGTGCACTCTGATCACTGCAGCTTTCTAAAGGAAACCTCAGCCCTGTGCTCTCAGCACAACGGTGCGTTGCCTTCTCTTTTACTAGAGTTGCAAAATTTTACACAACTCAGGGGGTTGCTGGCTTGATTTGCTCCGGATTTGGTGGGTTAAAGTCATGAATGTCAAAGAAATGACACTCCAGCAATGCAGCATTTTGATGCTCTACAACTGCTACTGAGAAAATAACACAGGTACCCTGGATGTTTCCTGCTTCCAGGACGAGCGAAGTCTAATTCAGAAATTGATTCCTCCTACATTGGCAAGAATAATTTCTTGAAATGCCCCACAAAAGACAAAAAAGCAATATATGAGAAACAGTTTCAATAAGAGTCAGCTTCTAGAGATGGGAAAAGACACAGAGAAATCTGTGCTTTGCTCTTAAGAGAAAGATCATAAGCTAGATGCTAAATTAATAATTCCCAGTTTCTAACTGCTTCATATAGGCTGTCACTTTTTCTCACTGGTCTGAGTGTTTCAGTAGGATGATAGGGATATTTGCCAGCAACAGATTTCAGGAAGGATGTACCAGAAGTGCTCTGCAGGCAAGGCAAAGAAAATGAACATACATGGAAGATCCAGCACAGGACGCAAATCAAATTTCTAAGAAAAAATAGACCATGTGGAATAGCTATCAGATACACAGTAAATCACGTATTTCCCTACAAGTGGATGCAAAGAAAAGGGTGGTATTAGGCCTTTATAAAGATCCCAGACAAAGCCCTCTTTACCCTGCACAGTCCAGAACTAAGTGCAGAGGACGGTAGATGCTCTCCTCAAAGGTAACCCATGCCATACCTGTCTCAGCACACTTAAGCTTTGCATGCCAATCCTATGCCCTCCTTGTGGACAGTCGCAGAACAGTGAAGTGCCTTTTTTTTTTTTTTTTTTTTTTTTCCCCTTTCTGGTGAAAGGGGGGGGAAAAAACCCAAAGAAACACACAGCTTTTACTTACAAAGTTTTGGAGAAGTTTGGAGATTGGTTTCTGTTGCTTGTGCCTGAGACGCTGTGGTAGGCTCCAGGGCGGATGGTGACAGCGAAGGTGCAGCAGAGGACAACAACCCAACATCTAGGATGCGGTTATACAGAGAAGGCTGGAGGAATGGTTTGGAGGACACAAGTGAGCTGGCACTTTGCACTGTCACTTCAGCCTTGCTCTTGGGGCTAGGTACGAGGAATGGTGAGGCATACACCTCCGAAGGCACCCGGGCAGACAGAGCTGTAGGATCCACAGCGCTCTTTGGGTCTTGTCCTATCCTCCCAGGGTCAAGGTGGGTAGGAGAGTCATACTCAAAAATCTTGTCCACAAAGACCCACTTGAGGCCAGCAATGCAGAGGCAAAGGCTAAGCAGGCAAGCCAGGATAGGGGCGATGCAGATCTTTTCAGAGTTGAGGCAGCCCTTCAGTCGCTCTGCCTCCAGGCACGCACAGCAGGTTGCGGCAAGGCCTGCTATCCCCTGGACCCTCCTGTCCTCTCTTTGGGTCCCCGGCATGTTCTCCTCATCTGGGAGCCCGTTGAGGGATGCATCAGGGCTCAGCTGAGCTGAGGGGCTGGGGAAAGTGTCGGCAGCTACTTCAGACATGTTTAAACATCAGCTCTCAAACAGCTCACCTCCAAAAGGCCTTAACTCTATCACAGTCCATTACTGTGAGACACAGACAAAAAGAGATGGTAGTAATAGTCACAGTGCTCTGCAAAAATCAGAGTGGGAGTCAATAAAAGGTCCAAGCTCAGCAACGTCATCCAAACTGGGAGAGGAGTAACGCACAGGAAAAATTAGATGCCCCCCGGTCCCCCTGCCCCCAAGCCCTCTGTCACTCTCTCTGCTTCTCTGAAGCGAGAACAGCTTTGCAATTACTGAGCTCCTGTTTGCTAGCCACTTTTATAATTCCTTAAATTCCTCTCAAGCAATTTCAGTTCTTCTGAAGGAGGGAGGAAACATTCCCCCAAAAGCAAGCACAACAAAACAAAACAGGGGGAAGGAGGGTGATGAGATAAAGAAAACCACAAACACTGAACAAACTGACCGGATTAAGTGAACCAGTAGCCCAGAGCGAAAGGCAAGACTCTCACCTTGAGCGTCTGAGGCTGGTATCTGCTTAGACGAGGAAAACAATTGTCATGCGGTAGAAGGAGCAAAAGCAAAATCTGTAACAACAGCGGCAGCGGCAGAAGTGACAGTAGCAGCAGCATCCTGTCGTGTTACAGCGGCGGCTGAAAGAGGCTGAATCATTACAGAGCAGCAGGTGCTCGCTGTCTGAGCATCACTGCAAACAATATCATTACACAGAGGTTTGAAAGGAAGAGCGATGCCAAGACGGTGGTAACTCCCTTTCTCTCCCCTCCCTCTTTGTCCTTCTTAAGCGCTCATTCACTTTCCTCCGTTCCCCCCCGCCCCGCTCCCCCAGCCCCCTCGCAGCCTGTTTCCCTGCTGTACAGACTCGCTCCTTCCTCCCCTACCCCACCCCCCGCCCTCTGCAGGGCTGCTCTGAGGGAAATCAGTACACCCAGCAACGCAGGATTGTCAGTGACTTCCTATTTTATCCAATTAGGAGGAATAAAGGCCATCAAATCAAAGAGAGGGAGCGGGCAGGAGTTGCGCACCCACCCGCTCCCTCTCTCCCGGCAGAGCGTGGCCAGAGGCGGCGGCCATCGATGGCAAAGTCCTCCGGCAAGGACCGGGTGTCGGTGGGAGCTCTTTGGGTTGGACTGGGCTCGCTCAGCCTGATATTCGATCTCTCCCAGGGGGAAGACCTCTTTCCATAAGCAATTTCTCCCTGCCCGACACCTAGAGACAGCTTTTCTTTACAAGCTCCTGAATAAGTTTTGTTCCCTAGGAATAGAACTGGGATGCGTCTTAGGTAAAGCGGAGGCAATAAAAACCCCCAAACCATTCCTGTCTCTAACAAATTTGCATTTAAGATATTACAAAGATATTTGCACATTTTTTTTAAAAAATTCCATTTTTCCAGCCTCCTTTTCCAAACCCCTCCTCTAAAACCAAAAACCAAAGACTTCACACTAAAATCTGCTCCCGAATGTACTTTCAAGAGCTCACATGTTGCTAGCTCATATCCTCACTCCACCTTAGACTAAAAGAAAAAAAAAAAAAAGGAAAAATAAAAGAATTTTATTATTCATTATTATTTATTAAAGGCTTACACTTTGTTCTTAAGTTTGACTGTCATTTGTCACCTCTACCAATACCTAGCACTACCATTTCCACCAGTGCAGCACACTGGTAAATTAACGGTCCAGTTAACATAATGAAAGTAAGATTAGAATCAGATCTATTCCCTCTTTTGTCTCCCACAGAAAGTACACCTGTGTAACAATACAGACATATGTATGAGAGGCAAGGGGATTATAACACTATTTCCAGTTCCTTGGACTTAATGAAAACACTTGCATTGAAGATTTGCTGATGTGAGCCCCTCTTTCTCCTTAGTATAAATGGCAGCAGGATGCATAAGGAAACAAAGAATCAAGTGCTATAAATTGCTCTGAACTCATTTTTGCTGGTATCTTAGGCATCTGAAAGGTAAATCCTTTGTAGTTGCATATTTTTGGTAGTGTTAAAAGAGGCATCTGGCTCTACCCACGTTCTCTCTCTGCCTCCAACTCCCCTACCACCCCAGCCCCCCTTCCATGGGAACATTAGTAACATGCACATGAAAAAGGTTTATGAAAATCTCAGTGAATCCCACCGTGTTTTCACAGACTGCCACGTCAAGGACTAATTGATGGATGTCTGATCACAGAGCTTCCTGTGAGGCTGTAGTAGCCAACTGAAGTAATCATGATGCTACTACAATCAAGTGCCTGGAGCATTTATCTTAAAGCACAGCCAGTAATAACACTCTCTGGAAGAATGTAAAAAGATAAATCATCATACAATCTAGCCTACATTACCACTAAAAAGTCTGGTCCTTAGGTTAATGATGTGATCAGTAACCTCAGAGAGAATGAACAGCTTGCACTGCATATTTACATACATGGCTTCCCTTATTATAAAGCACATGTTCTCCCTAGCTGGTAATACCTTACATGAGTGCAGCCTCTCTGAGTATCCCAAAACCTATTTCAAACAGCAGTAGCAACACAGCCCAAAGTGTAACATCACAGCAGCATTGCCATGACAGCTGCGGTGGTCCGTGGGTACAAGTAATCAAGGTTTCTAGAGAAAGGATATACCTTTCATTAGATTAACTGATAAATATGGGAAAACCAGACATGCTTTCGCACACACAAGCTGCTCCTCAGGTGTGAAGCTACAGCATCACTCTTCAAAGAGGAGTGCAAGTTGAGAACCATCTGGGAATATTCTCTTCATTGCACAGATGAGATACTACAGTATCTGAAGGCTTGGTAGAAATGTTTTAGAATGTCTTTCCTTCTTTATCCATATCTAGTTTTTCAACCTTCCTATTTCCAGTAAGACAATTTTCCCTACTGACACTTCTCTGAGTTTGTCTTTAATCCACTGCCCTTTCCGCATCTTTCCTGCGCTGGTCCTCCTGACAAACAGCCTGTATTCATCCTTCAGTAATCTTTGCTACTCTCCATCCTTCTCACATTTAACTGCTCTCCTTTAAACTATGTTTCTGCTTTGCTCACGTCTTGCTGGTGCTGCGATGAACAGAAGTGCATGTGGAGACCTTGCACCTTCTTTACAAGGGTTGCCGTGAAGTTAAACCGAACACACGCAACGCTGTGGAGCTGGACAGAGGGACAGCGTGATGCCTGCTCGGGGACACATTCAGGGGCTCCTCTGAAGGTGGGTGCATCACCCCCCTTCTCACCCTGCTGCTGGAGGGACTGTCAGCTCGCACGGACCGGCAAAGTCTCTGCCAAAGGGCTCCTGTCCCAGCCCGCCTGGCTAAACCGAGCCTGGACAGCATCTCTCCCTGCCTTTCTCACGCGCTTCTCCACCAGCAGGGCCCAGCCTGCCTGCAGCAGCTCCTCCCGGCAGGCAGGCAGGCAGGCAGGCAGGCAGGCACACTCGCACACCCCCCGTCGGCTCCGTGGCCGCAGCGTGTCCGTGGTGCCTGGCTCCGGGCCAGGCTGCAGTGCCCTCCTCCGCTGCGGGTCCCTTCCCCCGCCGCACCTCCAGACCTGGCGCGCAGGCTGCCTGCCTCAGCATCGCGCGGCTAGCTCTGACCAGACCTCCTCCTCCTCCTCCTCCCCTCGCCTCCCTTCCCAGGGAAGCCTGCAGAGCTGATTCAGCCCCCCGGGGGCTGCGGGGGCTTGCGGCGAGGAGAGCGGGGCGGTGCCCGGCACCCTGCCCCCGCCTTCGGAGGTGCCCGGCGGCTCCCGCTGTTCCCCGGCCGAGAAGGGAGAAAGGCAGTGCTGAATCATCTGCCAGGCAGCATCCCAAGCCCCGAGCCACAGGTGGCCAAAGCCAGGGCCAGGACACAGCCTACCTGCCATGCTGTAATCCGATACTGCATGGGCCGGCTCCTCTCTGGACCTTTGGGCCAAAATGCAACCCCGTTCTCTTTTTACCACGTCGGGGTGGGTAAGGGAGAACAACACCTTCTGTGACAGCTCTCGAGGCTGCAGTAAAGGCTGGCTGATGATGGTCTCTCACTTTGGGTCTGAAGATACAGTTTGCTGACTTTGGGGGTCCTTTCTTCTCCTCTTACCCCCAAAGCAATGCAGAAACACTTTATCCCACAGCTCCTGTTTTGAGCTTTTTATGTTTCTATTGTGGCATGCTGTGCTTAAAGATGGATTCTGGCCCTAGCTGGAGGAGATGAGTGCCTGGGAAAAGTCAGCAATTGGTTCATTGAAAGGGAGACCCTGGAAGAAAACAGGAGGAAGCATGACCTTGGAGGTAACAAAGTTTTACTAGGGTAGCACATTGGTGGTAAATACAGAAGGATAAGGGAGGAAATAACTTGCCTGTTCATAATTAGGTTAGCTCCTTGTGCAAAGATTTATTTCTGATTACCATGTGGCTTGGGCCTCTTTGGCTGAGAGGAAAAAGCAGTTTGAGACTACACTAATGAAGCTAATCTATGACTGAGATTTGGACTCCTGCCATATGTAAATGACAGGTTGAAAATCAGAGCCTTAGAAAACTGTAATTTTGTTTTGTGGAGTATTTTTGTGAAGAATCAAATGGTTTTTTACAAAGTTTCACTCCCAAAAGACTCAAGGAGATACACAAAGCCAAAGACAGCTTTAACCTCCAGCCTGTGATGAGGAGTTTGCCAGTTTTACTGGTGCTAAAAGGAGGCTGACTTCATATTACCAAACTGCAGAGGATCATTATCTCTGGTCACCATAAATATGTGAATAGATGTGTGACCATGACTGACATCATCCTGAAAACTAGAGCAGCAGGGACCATTTAACTCATCTGACCTTCAGTCATATCATAACCACACCCAAACCTGCTGAAAGTTTTGGAAAGTAGGCTTGGTGAATCATTCTCATGGAAGCCATTGGATTTTAAATATCTAAGATTCCCAAAGAATTTTCTACTTTCTTGCAACTACTGGGACATCAGGAAATTAAAATGCATCTTCATAGGCTCACGTGTCCGGATCATAGCTTAAGAGAGGATGCTCAGAGAACCATACATCAGTGCAGGACAAGTGATCCCCACACCCACCAGTTCTTCAGAGAGGAGCAAGCAGCAGCATGCGGCATCAACTGCTCCGTCGTGTGTTTGATTGCACCCCCTTTTCTATCATACATCGAGAAATTAAAAGCATTGTAACCAAGAATCTAATAAGAAAAAAGTGCATGCTCATTAACAAGAGATTGATGAGGAAGATAAAAGGATCTCTTTTTATTGATTGCACTTTCTTCAAATTAAATAAGTGCACCACTTAACGATGGAGGAGTGACCCAAAGAGAGTGATCAGGCCCAATGAGTGACATCACTGCCAGCAGTCATGGTGTGGGGAGAGCGGGCTGTAACACATGGTACGAAATTATTCATTTATTCATTCTTCCACTGTTTCACCAACCTCCCTAATCCATCTCCCTTGGACTGATGCCAGCACTCTTTGAGTCCTTCCAAAAGCTCTTACTAGGAACCTCATCTCTCAGCTGAAATGGCACAAGAAAAAACCTTCATTTTGCTTCTATGCTGGTCCTGTCACTGGAACTCTAAATGCTAAAATGTGACAGGCTGTCACCCACACAACACCCCCCCCCCCCGTTTTTCACCTGATGGAAAGCAAACAGGGTGTATGTGACAGTGCTGTTTGTGTGCTTCTGCCCATTCCCATCACCTTTTTCCCTTTATTTTTTTAAACCCTCTGGCCATTTGCAGTCATATGTGACTGAGGAGATGAAGATCAAGCCTGTAAGAACATGCAAGAAAAGATGAGCTCTAAAAATATGAACCTTTAAGCACATATTCAGCCATAGACATGAGGGTAAATATGTCAGTGTCAACAGAATCATTAGTGTCCTTAATTCATTTGGTATAAAGGGCTGCTGTGGGAAGACCCCCTACCCTCTGACAGCATAGGAGATTGGGACATGAAGAAGCTGTATTCTAACACTCTCTGTACCCTCAAACCAAACCAACTGTATTGGAATGCTGGTGTGTCAGAAGCACTTCCTCACAGTGGAAATGCCTGAAATTCAGTATGCAAACTGCAATGCTTGTGAAAAAGGTTGAGAGAGCTCACATTGCCTCTGTGGCAGTATTTTCTGTATTGGCATCACATGTGCACATTCACACAAAGCCTTTACACCAGGAACATGCTTCCTATAAGACCAATAGCTGTGGCTTGCAGAAACAGTGATTTGAAAAAAACCCCAACAAAACTACGGTGGCCGTTTTAAGAGATGTATGTACTTTAAGTAGCTACAGCCAGTAACTGAAACTGAAAACTACCATAAAATGGGCTGTTATTTTAGGGGAACCAAAAGGTATTCTGAGTCTTTTCATCTTCAAGTGAAATGTGAGACACTGAGTTTCTTTTATCCTATTCAAAAACAGAGCTGGTGGCACTACACGAGACACAGAAATAGGACATCAAACTACAAATTTCAGGGTTTTTCGTCAATGGCACTGACTCATTCCCGCAGCCTCTGCTCAGTCACAAAACTGGGATGGGCCTGCTATTGTTCAGGCTAATGATAATTAGCTCTGCCATGTGGTAAAGGAGCATTTAAGAGATGCAAAGACATGTAATGTGCTCAGCTAGGCTCTTCTGCCTGAGGGCAGAAGCAGATGGACAAAGTCCATGTGCAGTTTTCGGGTGGGTTTTTTTTGTTTGTATTTTTTTTGTTTGTTTGTTTCTTTTTTGTTGTGTTTTGTGGTTCTGTGTGTGTGTTTTGTGGTTTTTATTGTTTGTTTGGTTTTGGTTGTTTGTTTTTTTTTGTTGTTTTTTTTTTTTTGTTTTGGGTTTCTTTTTTGGTGGGAGGGGGGTGAGTCTGTTATTTTTTTGTTTGTTTGTGGGCCTGTTTTTTCTCCAGATCTGACACCCCCTTCCCCCTGTCAGTGGAGTCTCCATCAAACCTGCTGGGGTGGTTGCATTTATTTATTTTCATAGTGCAGCACTGAGCAGGGGTAGCACTCCAGTCTCAGGGCTCAGGCTTGATCATTAACTCCCACCCACCTCAGTGCTCAAATGTATCTGCATACCTGCATTTGAGCACTTTATTCAGATAAAAGAGATTCCCCGTGACAGAACAGTGGCAATACTGTTACTTTGCACAGGCTCATCTGTGCAGGATTTTGTACTGGTCAGCTTTCGTAGTCACAGTGCTGCTATTGCTGAGGGAGTCATTGGACATTGATAATTTGAGTAAAGGTCCTGAAAACCCTAAATCAAGGGATTATCCCTCCCTCAATGATGCCTGGTTAATAAAATACTTAAATGTACATGGAGTTAAACAAGTGGTGAAATTCCTTCCTGATTAGAGATGGACTACATCATATATCTAAGTGCCTTTTTGAATCATAGCCTAATTCAGGAGCTGAGAAGGCATTTTGGAGCATAGTGCTGTGGTTTCATGATAAACAGTTTGGGCAGCAACATCCTTTTCCCTGTCTCTCCTCTCTTTGTGCTCCCTCTCTTCTGTGACCTGCACTAATGCAGTAACATTGTTCATGCGACCAGGCTCTCAACTGGATCAGAAAACTGATGTTTGATTTTAAAATAATTAACTTTATTTTATTTTTTTTTTAACAGATAAGCTTACAAATTAGTTCCCAGCCTGGTCCCATAAATATATATAAGCTGGAAGAAAGAGAACAGGACTATTCTCCAGAGGCCTGAAGTTCCTTGACCTTGTTTTCTCACCAAAGACTGCACAGTAAGACCGTGACTCAAAGCCCTTCCTGAATCTGGGCTTAACTTAGGCAGAGGCTCCTAGTAGATCCCAATAAGACACCCACTACTCCGAAAAATCTTGACTCTACTGACTGCACCTGTCAGGTTTTTTGTATAGACAGAATTGTTTTTGTACCTGCATGCATTCCCAACTGCTACTGTTTAAAACCTAAGGCATCATACTTTACTTCACTTTAAAGCATCATTTTCTATATTTTAGCAATACATGCAGTTTTTCTTAGAGTGACTCTTTAGTATATACATAGTCAATAGTTTTTCTATTAGAAAACCAAAAAGAAAGAAGTCAAAGACGTGGAGCCAGCCTACTGCATAGAAGTATCTCTGTATCATTAAATAAACGGGTATTAATGATAGGACATCGACATATTCATGGCTTAGACTTTTTTGAAGTATATCTTACAGTACAATTATACATTCAGAACCTGCAAACACCAGAATTTTTCTTGCAGAAAATGCTATGATTTCACCTCAAGAGCTGGTTTGCGTAGCAGCTTTCTACAAATACTTCTAAATAATGATGTTAATCCACCTTATCCTAAATCAGGATATTCATTCAATTACTCTGGTTGGTTTGGCTCTGATCATGTCTGTATGCAGCCTGATTATGCTCAAGTTAGCAGACTTGAGATGTTCACTGATTAAAACAGATAGGTAACATGATATTTTTAAGTGCAAAAATTCCACAATAACAAAAGCAACAGCTCTCATTGTGCCTCAGAATCGTTGTACCATCGAGGACATTTAATATTTAATGTTTAATATTCTTTCTTAGTGCATTCAGAAAGCCATAGAAGGTATGAATCACTCCTTTGGCATTGGCTGGGAAACTTTGTCAATTTCCAGCAAATAATTAAGAAGAATTCAAATAAGTATGACAAAGGAGATTTTATGTCTAGTAATGAGGTTTCAGTAGTCTAATCAAATATGCTTTTATTACACAGACGTGTTTTGAATGCAAACCCTAGCCTGCCACATCTTTCTCACCCCTGCAACCAGGCTCTTTTTTGGGCTATATGCGGTCTGACACAAAAGCAAAACTCTCACCTTCTGGAAATCGGGTAAAATGGGTCCATTACCACTTGTTTGCATTTAACACAGGGGCATACAACAGCACAGGGCAATAGGGGCCATTGCTACTTGATGATGTAAACCCTGTAATGCAGCTTTGGAAACATCCCCTTCTGCAAGACGTTGAAAAGCCTTGAAATGGAGCATCGGAGGCGGTGACAGAGCTGATACATATGTATCAGAATGAGTTTATAATTATAATTTCATTTGAAGGACTCATTATTCCTGCAGCATTTCCTGCATTCAAACTGTCTGCTGGGGTGCATTATGCCTGCCTGTGTTTCACCACAGAAGCTGTGGAGTGGCAGCAGGGCTAGAAAAAGGGGATAGAGAGGACAGCCTGTCTTTTTCCTTCTTCTTGATGGTGTCCAGAGGAGTAAATGCATTTACTCTGAAAGACTATTTGAAAAGGTGGGCCAGACAGGCAGGGCTGAGGTCACCCTGTATTCCGTGTTCCCAGCCAAGCTCATTCAAATTATCATCCGGGGAAAAAGTCAAATAAAATAGAGCTGCCCCCCTGTACATGACTGTAGCTATGCTATGCCTGTGGTGGAAATTGTGGCTGTGAAGGTGGGGAAGGGAAACAAGCACCCACAGGGTGCAAGAAAAAGATAAAGGCACTTTGTGATTTGGCTTGTACACACACAGAGGAGATGAATAATGCCCCTAAATCTCTTTCTGATCAGGGCCACAGTGTGAAGCCAGACCCTATAAAATTTTACCATTCCTTCAGATATTTGCTTGGCAAAGATGGGATCAAGTATCTTGCCAGTGTGGGCAGGATTTCAGCCTGCTCAGCCACAGCAACAGTGAAGATCTAAGACCTGCTTTCACCTGAGGGATGCCTTGCTCTTGCTCAAACCCTGCATATTGCTCAACTGCCACTTAATTCCAATTAAATTAAAAGCTGCCAAAGGGCAATAAAACCTCTCAGTGTTTCTAATTTCACACTAAACACTGTGTCCTTCCTTCAGGGTTTTCAGCAAAGGAACGATGTTTTAACAACTTTGCAAATGCTAGAGGAGAAAACAAGGATGTGACCAAAATAGGTTCCACTCTACAGGCACGAGGTCCACAGGGCAAAGCCCAAGCTCCTGGGGATGGACCAGGCTGGCACACACATTCATTGGCATGATGATTCTACTTATTCCAGAAACCTTCAGCTCAGGTAAGGGAGGAAAAGGAAGGGTGTCTTGAATTTTGAACTCCTTTTTCTCTGAAGAGTGGAGATTGTACTCCTGCCTCACTGATCAATTTGCAATGATTCTCTGGGGGCCTTGTTAATAACACTTGAAAAATACATGATATTCTGTATATTGCATTCCTTTTCCTTCCTTAGGCATCAGTTCATGGTTTCCCCAGGAAAGCAGCCCTGCTCAGCTGCATGGAACTCGCTCTTTGAGACTACCTTGCAGGACAAAATATGACTAAAATTTAACCAAGTGAACTGAAAAAAATTTTAACATTTTGGCCTGTGTTGCTGAGTATGTGCTAGTAACACTACACAGTGCAGGTGTGAGCAGACAACACATTTCCTTTGCTAAAGTAACCCACTTAAGAAGAGCTAGTATTATCCCAACAGTGACTATTAGGGTTAGACACGGGCTAATTAAAAACCCGTGCAGCTGGGGTCTAGTCAGCATTAATAATTAGTTGTATCTGTTTCCACCACCTTCCACCCCCCACCTCCATCTTGTTTCCTCCTCTTACAAAAAAAAAAAAAATAATCTCTGTGCATGTATGTAATTACAGGAAACATAATGCATTATTAATGTATTAATGTGGTTGCAGCAGACAGAAAGTTCAGGTTTACTGCTTACCAGTGTAGAGGTAAGTTGTAGCTACTGGCAACAGTCAGCTCACTGGTGCATTAGGTAATGAGAGAGTTTCCAGGAGTGCCAACTGAAGTGGTTAAATAATACCAACTATTTGGAAAAGGTGCAGAAGGTGGAAGGAATGATGGCTCTGAATCTATCACTGAGGCAGACAACTATGGACAACCTGTAAGAATTATTCCAGGAACAATTAACTTGCGACAACAAGGTTGTGCATTTTCTTTGATCCACGAATGTGATTATGTTCAAAAGCAATTACACAAGTTGGAAGTCTCCAGAGGATGGGCAGAGAGGAAACAGATACAGATACAGTACCATGAGACAAAGCATCCCAAGTAAAGATCTTTACCAAGCCCTTTTCCTATCAAAACAGCAGTGTTCACAGTGAGCTGGAAAAAGGGCATGCATGTCCTGCAATTTCAAGGAATATCAGACAGGTCAGGCCAGAAGTACTCATTTCCTGGCACACTGAACGATGATCTATGATTACAGACGTATCTGTCAAGCTGGTATATGTATATTAATGCTTAAGAAATGCCTTTCAGATTTCATTTTCTAGTTACTCTGGACAATATATTATGCTGCACAGAAATATGGATACAGAGCCAGAACTGAAATGAAGGCTTAGAACAGCAGAAAAATAGAGTGTACTTTGAATAAGTAATAAAGTTACAGATTAGATACATGGATTAATGTCACAGAAATTAATTCAGACCTGCTCCCCCAGCAGGATGCCTCTGTGCAGTCTCAACCTGAGTCACAATTTCTTTTTTCCCCTCCTCAAGGTGGTCCTTTTTTTTTTTTTGTACAGAATTTGTTACACTCAATAAAGTGTCCGAATGTAAAAATTGTAAAAAGCAGCACGGAGCTGTCCTAAAGCTGAAGAGTCAGAAGCTTCTCCCACAGACTGCTGATGTACCTCACAGATTTCAGGGGTACACCAAAGAACCTCTACAAGTAGGCTCCCTTCCTAGTAGGTCAGAGGGGAGGACCCTGGTCTGCACCCGAAACCAAAGTGACAGCATAAAACTTGGCACACGCAAGGCTAAATCTCTGTTATCCCAGATCACTTGCATGTTACTGAACAAGTGCTGCAAGAGGGTTGTCATGACACCTACCATTTGGGTTGTGGCCCCTCACTTCACCCTGCTGTCCATCAGAGCCTCCCTGGTAGCTTCCTGCCAACAAGGCGCTACTGTTTATTCTTCCCACAAGCTGGGCACAAGGGAGATTAGGGTAAAAACCACTGCATTCCTGCCTTTGTGGACGACTTTCTATGGTTTGAGTGGCAACAGTTAACTATAACCTTTTCAGCTACCCACTGCCATTGACTGTTTCCATACTGAGGACAGGCTTTTTAATACGGCTGTGGGGAACTGTACTCAGATGACACGGAGAAATCCTCTGGTAATTATTTGCACTAATCCTATTAGGAAAGAAAGGCTTTCAATTGCTAAAGCAACAAAAAAACCCTTTCAGAGAAGGAGCCCACCACTTCAAATTAAATCAACGCCCCCTTCCAGTCCAGGATAACCTGATTATTATTGTACATAAGAAAAGTTGTGCTAACTGAAATGAAAAAATGTTTAACATTTTAAGAAGTTTTTTTTTAATTTATTTTTAGAATGCATTTGAAATGCCTACGAATTCAAAAGACACCACTCTACTTCCCTGCATGTATTTTATTTGTGCTTTACTAGTCCACAGCTCTACTTGTATATTTTTCAAATAGGAGACTTTTACAGCATGACATAGTTTTATGAGGATTTTGTCTATGCTCCAAATTTATGCTACAAGAGAGGACAATTTATGTTCCTGAAATTTGCTGTTATTTTAATGCCGTGGTAGCATGACAGTGGTAGAGTTAACTCTTTCATGTGCTCATCAGAAATTCAGCTAGAGTGTTTAAAATGACAGTGACTTGATTTATTGAGCAATAAGAGGAATTATTCCTCTATGGCTACCAGCCAAACAAGCAATCTTTTAATAAGGCATGTGCAGTCACGGCATTTCCTTTATGAGGGAGGAAAAAGAAATAGAAGCCAGCTAAAAAAAAAAATAAAATAAAGGTACCAAGGCACTTAAAATGGGCCTAATTTGGTATACAGGCATACCCTCCCATGTGGCTTTGAGCACCTCAGCTCCCTTCTCACACCTGCATCTGTGCATGTCTGAAGGTGCTCTTCCATTTGTTGTCCTAGAGGGAGCTGGATGAACCAGGATGGCTCCTCACATCCTTTTACCATGACAGACTTCATCCAAGGCGTTAATAGCAGCTTTTGGGTTTATTTTAAAATAACCTAATGTGGCTACCCCTTTTCTACCCATTGGGAGTCTTCTTTCTCTCCTGAGAGAGAAATACTGTCACACTTTCAATACTGTCATGGCAAGACTGTTTCAGGAAGAACTTCCAAGTTCCTCTTGCTGAAGGAAGTCTCCAGCTTTGCAGAAAATGCTGATATGTTTTTCACACCAGAGAGATGAATGTCACTGATTTTTTTTTGAAGCCTTTGTGGACAGAGGAGAGACATGGTGAATACTATCTCTTCATAGAATAATTGATGGTGGTTTCATGCCTTTTTTTTTTTTTTTGGTGCCTCCTTATAACTCTGAGAAGGTACTGAGGATCTAGGAGATGGACATAGCCGGAGAAAACTTCTCATGCTCCATCTTAGTCATCTACATAATGCTGGCTGGCTGTCTTACCATCAGCACACGATCGTGGAACAACCTTTAGTAACTGCTTGGACTAATCTTGGTGGGAAATAAGTTTAGTTTTGAGGCATCTAAAGTCTTTCTGGGCATTCACTGAGGTGTCTGCACATGTGTTTCAGAATTCATGGTTTGTTCCCTCAGGAGCCAAGCGCTGGTCTGAGATTCCCAGCCTGTAATGCACACTCATACTAGTCCTAAGGCATGTGCTTAAGGTTGCTCAGGAACTCTTTCCTCTTATCAGTGTCTTGCTAACCTCCAATTGCTAGACTATTTGTCTTTTTTGAGCACAAGAATGTGTCCTTGTAATACATTTTTGCATTTGCAGATGTAAAACATCCCCCAGGTAAAGGGTTTAGAAAAATCTAAGCAGGATTGTGTATGTATTAAAGACTCTTTGAAAGAGAAAGGAAGTGTTTGATGCCTTAGTAGCAGCACCAAGTTGTGTTCATCCTGAGCAGGAGTGTAAAAACACAGGAGAATGAGGCAGATGCTTTGTGGGACCTCTCTCCATTTATTTAGCAAGGAGCTGCAAGACTTCTTAACAGCCTCTCACATAATGAAAACATAGCAAATATTTTCGTAAGTGGAGGGAAATATTTTCCTAAGTGGTGAGAGAATGTGAGAATATCTATTAAAAACTACGATCACCTCAGAAATACATTACTGCTGCCAGTAATTAATGCATGAGTTATAAAAGTCAAGCAACTAACTTGGATCCTGTCTTCTTTTGTACAGCTTTCTTTCTAGCTGAGATCAAACACATTGTTCAGTGAATCGATCCCTTTCCCCTTCCCCACAAGCATTCCTATTTAAACATATACATTTTCTCGTAGTAACATTATGCATCATGTCTGAAATTGACATGATCATGGAAATTCCCAAAGGAACCTGGAGCAGGGCTCATGTTGCTCTTGCTGCACAGGAAATGCAATGGTTCTTACTCATCCTTCCTCTGTAATGAAGAGTCAGATTCATTGCCTCGCTGTGCTGAGGAGGAAATTGCTGCATAATCTCCTTTCATGGCTAGACAATCCCCTCTTTCCAAAGCAGGCTAAGCATGCAAATTCTCCAGACATATTTGATGAATTTCTAATCACAGTGGGTGAAACGACAGGGCAAGGGTGACTGCCAGTGACAGAAGCCTTGTGCTGGCTCCCTGATGAAGACATTGTTTTCCTTGTACGTTCACCCACGTATTAATTGTGGGTGATACATATTAATTGTATCTGCTCTGGGACAAATAAACCATGATCTGGTCAAACTGTGGCCAATTGGCCAGTTTTAATATCAGTTAGAAGTCTTGAAAAGACTGACACTCAGATCCTTCTCAGCACTTCACATGGATTGCAAAATGAGACCCCCAAGATCTCCCAGTTTATGATCTTACATCACCAGCACTGTGAAGGGAGTGCCTTCAGCCAGTCAGGATGTTCCTCTCCATCTCCTGAGCAAAGACAAGGACCTCTGTGGACTGCAAAGAGCAGGCCAAGTTATGCTTTTACAGCCTGTCAGGTGATTTTATAGCCCTCAACGACTACATTTTCCTGTATGGGGAACAGAAACATTTCCATTTTCCATGTAGAAACAAAAGAAAAAAATATTTGTCACCGAGAATTTGCTTAATCCCCATTCAGGTCAAGTTCTTAAAGAAATTTTGAGAAAAGGATTGATAGTTGCATGGAAAATAGGAACATGCATCCCTTTCCTGCACTAACAAAACCAAATGCTTCTTATGTTAGGGTTAGTAAGCCTCATGCTTTAGCACATATGCCAATAATTAATCACAAAAGGGCAAGGATGACATTTACTAGGTATTACAACAAGTACACAGTTTTCCATGAGGAAAACTGCACCTTCCTCTCCCTTTTTGGCCTTGCCCACAGTTAGTGGGCACTAATGAGTAACACACTGACATGCAAACTGGAGACATGTATTTGATAGGTGGACCACAACATGGATAGGGGGTTGGCTGGATGGTCACACTCAAAGAGTTGCAGGCGATGGCTCGATGTCCAAGTGGAGACCAATGACAAGTGGTGTCCCTCAGGGGTCGGTGCTGGAACAGGTGTGGTTTAACATCTTTGCTGGTGACAGGGACAGTGGGATCAAGGGCACCTCCAGCAAGTTTGTTGGTGACCCCAAGCTGTGTGATGGAGTTGACACAGCGGAGGGAAGGGATGCCATCCACAGGGACCTGGACAGGCTGGAGAGGTGGGTCTGTGTGAACCTCACGAAGTCCAACAAGGCCAAGTGCAAGGTCCTGCACCTGGGCTGGGGCAACCCAAAGCACAAATACAGGCTGGGAGGAGAATAGATTGAGACTAACCCTGAGGAGAAGGAGTTGGGGGTACTCATGGACAAAAAGCTCAGTATGAGCTGGCAACATGCACTTGCAGACCAGAAAGCCAACTGCATGCTGCACTGCATCAGAAGAGACGTGACCAGCAGGTCCAGGGAGGTGATTCTCCCCCTCTGCTCTGCTCTGCTTTCATGGGACCCCACCTGAAGTACTGCATCCAGCTCTAGGGCTCCAACACAAGGAAAATATGGACCTGTTGGAGCGAGTCCAGAGAAGAGACACTAAGTTGATCACAGGACTGGAGCACCAATCCTGTGAAGACAGGCCGAGAGAGTTGGGGCTGTTCAGCCTGGAGAAGACTCCAGGGAGACCTTACAGCAGCCTTTGAGTATGTAAAGTGGGTCTACAAGAAGGCTAAAAAGGGACTCCTTACCAGGGCATGTGAAAGGACAAGGGGGAATGGTCTTAAGATGAAAAAGGAAGGGTTTAGATTAGATATCAGGAAGAAATTCTTTACTATGAGAGTGGTGAGGCACTGCCACAGCTTGTCCAGAGAAGCTGTAGATGGCCCATCTCTGGAAGTTCTCAGGGGTTCTGAGCAACCTGGTCTAGTGAAAAGTGTCCCTGACCATGGAAGGGGGGTTGGAACTACATGATCTTTAAGGTCCCTTCCAACCTAAAGCACTCTATGATATTATATTCTGGCAGTCTCTATTCCCACATCAGTCATGTGCTACACTATTCAAGGTGTCTGAAATGGCATGTCACTCCAATCACAATATTTATGTGGCTTGTAGTTGTTTGCAGTTGATGTAGATAAAGGAGGATGAGGAGATGGCCGCAGACCAAAAGAATACTACACTCCATTTAGTGGCTTAAGGTTTAATCACCTGTCATCCCTGACTACCCTGGGTCTATAAGGTGGGAGAAGCCCCCTTTGAAAGTCATAGGCCACTGGTGGCCTCACACTGAGGAACCTAATCCAAGGCATAACGAGATGGTGTGTTTGCTATGGAAGAGTGAGAGAGAGCTGAAGCCAACAACAAAAGAAGATTACAGAAGAGACAAGACTCCCCATAAACCTAACTAGAGAAAAATAGGAGTCAGAAAGAGTGAGCTCCCTCTCATGGTCACAGCTTAGGAGGAAAATCATTTAGCAGAGGCATCATCTTTTTGCTGTCCCATCGGCACCCATTGCTGCCTGAGACAGGACACAGGGCTTGGTGGGTACTGGGGCTGGCCAGCCTGCCTGCTGATGCATATCTCTGGCTGTGCTGCTTCCCCATCCTCTGTGAGCATGGGCTGGCAGCAGAAATTCTGCCCTGCAACAAATGCTGCTTTCCAGAACAGGTCAGCTACCCCTTCTTTCTGTGACCAGGTGGAGGAGGTACAGCAGCATGACTGCTTCACATGTGGTTGTTCGACTGGCTGACAGCTGGAACTCTTGTTCAAGATATTTCAGTTTTGACAGGTGCCACTGTGTGCAGAGGCTGTGCTCAAAATTATTTGGAATGACTATTTTATGCAGAGCTACTGAAGGCCAAGACCTGATCATGACTGGGACTGAGTAAAAAATAGTCCTCAGAGATCAGAAAAGCAGAGTTCTTTAAAAACTCACTGGACCCTTATTAGTCAGTGTTTCTTATAAATGCTGTAATGTACTTCGCCATGCTGAGAATTTCCTGTGATAACAAAAGGGGAGATGCCAAGAACATGGCAGTGTTTAAGAAGTGAGCAGTGAGATCTGATTGAGACAGAGGCTAAGCAGAAGTGCCAGCTCATACACGCATGTGTTCTTCTGCTTTCTGCTTAGACTAGCCTTTCCTGCACTCCACCACCCCTTCCATACTGGGATACAGCAGATGAACTCAAGAACAGCAATTCTAAACAAGTGATAACCAATTCTCTGCTTGCCTCCCATTTCAGTTAGCTGATGCCTATTTCTTTTTAAAAAGCTTTTCTAAGAATACTTTTTTTCCTTAAGGAATTCTCAAAATTTTCAGCAATCATGTGCCAGCTATAGCTAATATGTTTCTACTAGAGCTACCTGTGCCACATCTTGTTCTGAAAATTTTATAATAGTCAAAACACTTGACTTACTATTTTTGATTTTTTTTTTTTCCTCCATCCAGAGAAAGTTCTTCATCCAGTACTTCATACATGACACTTCTGGGTTGTTGTGAATGGCAGTCTCATATTTTACGAGATATTTACAGATAATAAAAGCTATTCCTCAGGATGGAGCATCATCCAGAGAAACAGATTCTCATCAAATTAAAAGGAAAGAATCCCTCCTCTGTACACAGCCTTCCTTACTGACCATCTGCTAATGGTGCCCATGTGTGTATGAAATTCATTTGCACATTTAAATTGAAAAGCTCCATTTGCTCAGCTTGCCTATAACTGTGCTCTCTTGCTGGGGTGAATATTAGGTCTGTGATGTATGCATATTATCCAGTGAAGATATAATTGCAAATGCAATCCACATCCAATTATCTAGAGTTTTACTGCGTCTCTTCTACACATAACTCAGGCAGTAAGTACAATAATGCATATTAGCTTTCCAGGTGTGTGTTTGGCTGGAAGGATTAGTAAGATCCTGGCATCTAACTCTTGATCTTGAAAGTGTAATTGACTCATGGTGTTGCTGCCAACATGAGAAGTCACTTACATATGTGACACAGGATGCAGACATGGATAAGACACCAAGGGTCCTGTGCGTCCAACAGAAAGGTGTAACTGGACAGGTTAAGGTAAACAGTCCCTAAGCCATGCCTCATTTCCTCTCCTCTACCTCCAGGAAGGCATTTCACCAGTGCACAGTCCAAATGTGCTGGCTGAACACACGTGGAGAGGATTTCAGACCTATGTTACCTCCCGTGAAGCTTGGGATTGATCTGCTGGTCTTAGCGATCACAGCTACATTGGCAGGACTATAGTCCACTAGAAAAGATACGGAATCTGTGTTCACAGCATTCCTTCCCTGGACCTAATCTCAACCTCCTCCCTCCAAAGTGACAAATATTTAAAGGAGCTACAAGCACCTACTCCGCAGATGCAGCTCTCCTAATCGCCAGGAGCAGCATCTGATTCAGAGCTCATGACACCAGAGAACTGAAGCTCCAGTTCCTCATCAAGACAGATTGACAGGCATTTGAATGAGTTGCATCACTGCTCAAGGCAATTCTTCATCCTTCCTGCAACATTAGTGTTTAAGATTCTTCTGGCCTCTCGCAGTCTCTGAGATAACTGTTATCCTACTGTCTGTCAAGTATTAGTTGCCACCATGTCAGCTAATGGGTTTTGTGTAGATCATTAAAATATTCAAGAACTATGCATAGCCTGCAGCTTGTTTTAAGCCAAATATTTCCCTAGTGGGAAATGGAAGGAAAGAGCCATTCCAGGGAAATAATAAAAGTCATACTAACAGTATAAAAAGTATAGAGCAAGATTAGACTCCAAACCTATTTCACTGTGTGTCCTGTGGAATCACTCCATGTTTGTATTGCTTTAAATAACATAAAATATTAAGGAATTCAAAAACAATCAAGGCTAGTTTTGGACTTTCTTAGAGTGGAAAAAAGCAGGGGAGGTGGCATTTAATCAGGCAAAAGCACCAGACATTTAAACCTACTGTTCTCTCAGAACAATAACTAAACTGCTGAACTAATGCCCCACGGCACTGGACGCCAGTGCTTGAGAACTTACAACAGACTTTTAGCTGCAACTGAAAGATCATTCTCTCTCTATAAAAACACAGACATTTCAAACAAATAAAAGCACATGTGGTTAGCTCACTTCTAATTTGAGAAGACCAGAAAAAACATTCCGCCGCTGGCAATTCATGCCACAACCGGCAGCAGTAGATCTAATGAGTAGCTTTCTACAATGTAGGTAACCCTTGCTTTCACAGCTATATATCTGTGTGCAAATTGTGTGCTACTGAAAAAAACACCCTTGTAATTCTTACAAGTAATATTACAAAGGCTTATCCTTTCCTTTTAGAAACCAACCGTTGCAGTAATACTCCTCATCAAACTTGCTGACATTTTGGAAAGCTCATCTAAACACCTGTCAGACACTTGACTGTGTTATTAAGAATCATGTTTTGGATCATTGTGAATATTACCAGAAAGATATCAGTAGTAGAGTTCAGAACTTTACAAACCTCAGAAAAATAATGACTGTATTCAATTCTGAAGCGTTATTACCACCCCATGTATAAATAGTAAACTTTTAGATAAGCTCAGCGGCACATGGCATTTGTGAAAGCTTCAGGCTGTAAAACTGTGTCCAGTCAAATCCTTCCTCACTCAGCATCAATTCTGAACATTTATAGCTCTGCAGCAAGGACCTTTTCTGCACTGAATAAACAAAACAGAAACAAATGGACAAACAAATGAGCCAAATGCTCAAGGTTCAGAAAACAGTTGTCTTCTCTGTTGGCTTGGACTGGAGTGTAGTAGGTGGTGTCTCGTCTCTCCGTTCAAAAGCAGTGGCTGTGGTTGCTAAACTCGGGAGGGCTGGGCTATAATGCCAGCTGCTCTTTGCCCCACAAGTACACTGACATTGGGAAGGCTGGGGCTGAATAGACAGCCTCTGATGTTCCAGCGTTGCTCAATAGTAAAGGGGATGGATTATGCTCTCAGTCCAAGGGCAAGTGTAGCTAGGCTACATCTACATCACATAACACTTCACTGTGGCTCTGCCCTTCATTAAAAATCATTTACACGTGTCTTCTTCCAGTTCTCAGTGTCTAAACTGAGGAAAGGCTGTGTCTTAGCCCACCCAAGTGGTGTTTTAATGGCATTCACATGGCTTTATGATTGATTCCCTCTGATATAGTTAAAGGAACCTGGGAGTGTTTGGGGATTGCAGCTTTTGTTGGGATGTTATGGGAGAATTGATTAGAGTGAAAGGAGCTGGGCTGGGAGGGGAGCTGGGCTGGGAGGGTGGCACCCTTGCTGGCTCCTGGTCAAGGTCTCAGTCCTCTTAATCCTTCATAGTGTACTTAGGTGTCTTGAAAATTAGTAGCTGGCATGACCCAAAATGACACAAGAAAACATGTTAATGATGAAATAGGCAAACACTGCTCTAGCACTCCATCTCACTCCTCAGCCTCACTCTACTTAGCACCCTAGGTTTAGCCTTTGTGATCATCCATCGTAAATTAGAAATGCTCCATGCTATTTTAGCTTGCAAACAGAACTGATGCAGTTTGGAAATTGGAAGGCTGTGGAAAAATTTTCTCCCATGAAAAAGCAGATCCCTGCAGAACAGAAAATTTGGAATTACTTTGCCAAAGGATCTCAGATAGCTGGATACTGTGAATAATATAAACTAATAAGATGTATGAGCTGTGTATATCCATAATGAAGTTGAAATGACTAGCCTGAAGAGTGGGCAGTCAGGAAAAGAAAATCTTGTGAAGAAATCTAAGAGCCTTTTTATACATATGTAGTCACTGAAAGAAAATACTGGTATCCATCAGACACGATTCGTAAATGACAATTGCTCCAGGGCAGAGCTTTCTTTTCAAAAAAACACAGAGTGGGTGTTTTGTTGTACTGCTATGCATTTCCATGCTACAGCAGATGCAACTCAAAGTTACTGACCAGCTGGCTACTGCAAAATATTTAGGAAGATGCAAACCTAGAAAGATGATCACATTGTAGAAGGTTTCTCTGTAATTTCTGTGGTGACTACAGCAATTTCTTCTCCTCTCTGTACAGGGGGAGAATGTCAAGAACAGCAGAAACCATTAAGAACCTGAGGGAACATTTTGATAATGAAAGTCACAGGAGATACAACTTTCCCATTTTGCATCCAATTAGAAGAGGTTACCAAAAGGCAATTTAGAAGAGACGTGGACATGAAGGATAGGATAATAATTTCTTCCCAAGGGTTTATCTTGGCTCCCACTGCACTATTACAATACTGCTAGAATAGGAACGTGAAAGAAGAGTATTGTTTTTAATTTACCTGATAGGAACTGCTATAGTCTAAATTGAGTCTCAGCTGTAGAGTACCACTGTGTTTGTGGAGAAGCTAATAAGGGGACACAGTGATGGCTCTTCAAAGCCATGCATCCCTGAAAAGGTCATATTTGTGTGTACAGTAGTTTGCCTATAGCTTTTGAAATATCACTTCTGTAATGCAGCTTACATTTTCTAAGAAGTAAATAGTAATTTATCAAGGGGTTATTCTGAAGGAAATGGAAGCATTCACTTTGCAAGTTATTCTAAAAATAATGTGCTTTTCTGTTCATCTTCTGTTCATTTACTGCTGTGTTACCCTCTGCTTCCATCTACCAGAAACTGATCCAATCAAACACTGAGGCACCTCCAGTTGTTAAATATGGTACGGGCTCCCTGGATTCCTCCTCAAGAATCAAAACAACCTTGGAGAACAGGAAGATAACTCAGAGGAGTATCTTCCCTTCCTCCCTTGCTCTCTAAGAAACTTTGTTCCCTCTTCCTAGACAACAGCAACTGCCTTTGTGATTGACCAGAACTGCCCAAATTGGAAGCTCAGCATGAAAATAAAGCATTGGACCCAGCCTCTTGACTGCTTTGTATTTCATTAATTTTGTGTTTCTGCTTTGTCACAGATGTCCACTGCCAGACCACGAACTTGAAACAGCCTTTTATGGACCGGGGCCCTGATGTGCCACAGGGTGTTTCAATTTACAGACAGTGCAGCCCAAGATCTCCCCTGGGAGAACGTGGACTAGAAAGCCCAGAACACTCCATCTGAGGAAGCCTGCTGTGTGTGCCTCTCTGTCAAAGGGAGCCCAGCAAGCCTTCGGGCATGATGGGGTAATTCTAATATGGTAACTCAAATTCCCTTTGGGATTACTCTCTCTGTTGGAACCTTTCCCTCCAAAGCTGAAACAACAGAAACTCCACCTCCAAAAACAAGAAAGTGAGCTGTCATCATGTCTTTCTGAGAACGGAAGGGTCTTCTGAGGAACACAAAGGAACTTGCATAGCTAATCTCTCCTGGGGTTAACACAACACAGTACCTCAGGGTAAAGTCTCTTTGGGGGTAGATATTGTGTGGACAATGGGTGGAAGATAAGGAGATGAAGAGAATATCTGGATTATAGGGGTAGATTGGGAACTGCCTATTGTATTAAAATACAAATGCTATTCTGTACCCATGCACATGTTCATAAACACTCACTCTGAGCTCCTTGGCTCCTTCATGCTTTCGTACAAGCACTGACATCCTTGATTTCAGCGTGGATAATGACATTAAATAGATGCATGTTTCTGTCAAGGTCACATATTCTATTTTGTCCACAGATCTCTGCCCAGATGGTACGACTGCCTGTTGTGTACCTTTATTCAGCAAGAACTACCTCTGTGACTCAGAAGAGGGAAGATTTTGAGAAGGCTGATCCATTACCACAAAGTGTGTTCATAATTACTACCCAGGAAGGGTACAGCCAGGAGGGAACAGGAGTCCTTGAGCACCTGTTTTTGTCACAGTGACAGTGCCAGGGCTGTCGTCACCTGGAAGACACAGTGACCAAACCACCAAGGTCGAAACACCAACACATCCCTGTACTATAAGCTTATGTCCTCCAGTATAGCAGAGGCTATGCTGGCAAATCAGAAAGATGCTAGTTTTGGTCTCAGGTGGGAGATACTACATGTCACTTCAGCACAGTATGAAGAAGAAGTCAGAGAGGCGCAAACTAATGCTCTCTTAGGAAAGAATTTGCCATGATTTGACCATCTGGAAGGATTTCAAAGAAACCAGGCCTTACTAGCAGCCCCTTGAAGACAAATTCCCATATGACTTGTGGGGTGTCGGAAACAGAGGTCCTGACACAGCCAGGGTTCCTGAGGAAAGGTAGGGTTGGCTCTGAAATCCAGTTGAGGAAGAAATTAACACTATGGCTTTTGGACAGCTACCTTGTTGTGAGAGGCTCCCCCACTCCACCAGTGAGGACACATGGAGTTTTTAAAAATACCTTTTTCCTGAAAGACGGGCAGAGTTTCTGTTAGAACTTTGGACAGAAGGAGATGATCCACAACATGTTAAAGGCAATGAGAGATGACCTTGCAAAGTTCCTTCAGAAATGTTACAAACAACAGAAACATGTCAAGTAGATTTTGTGACTTGTATTCCATCAGAGTAGACTGCCACACGTTTCATGTTCTTTTTTATGGTGTAATCCATGACCTCAGGAAAGCAAATCTTGAAATAAACAGATCCAAACCATTGCCTTCACACTTACATACATATACTTTATACTCATACATGTATGCATGTTTATACATAAACTACTATTGCCTCCTCATATACAAATGCTGAGGAAAATGTTAGCCTTACAGATTTATTCTTACATGCACAAATGTACAGATATTTGTGTAATAAGCCAACGTCCTTAAAACCCTTTCACTCTGGCAGCTGTATTTAAGCTATATAAACTGTTGCACTTATTACTTTGTGACTGATGTCAGCTTCTTCCAATTTTAGCACTGCTTATACCCATCATTGCCTTTTACTTCCCTGATCTCCTTGAAGAAAAAACAGAAAGAAGAAACCCCAGCACAAAAAAGAATCGACTCTTTTTTAGTGGTGTTGTCTCAGAATTATGATGTACAAATTTCTCAATGGAGCAGCCTAATGCAGCTGAGGTTCTCAGTGACAACCCAAGTTCTCCTTCAGAGCAAGACTGGGGGATGAAGAATGCAGCTACAGAAAACCCTAGGATATTAAGTGGTTTGAAACAGAAATTTCGTGCCACGCCAGCTTTAGATTGGGAATCATACAAAAGATTGAAAGCTCTGTCTCTTTGGAAATGTTACCTATTCACATGAATTTGCCCTATCTGTGAAATTTAACTACAGGAAACAGGATTTGCCATGCCAGATCAAATCATAAATGTACTGAAATTACCACTGCATCACCCACTGTCATTCATGCCCACTGTTGAGAATGAAACTGCAACATACTGCGACTGTGGTAGGTTTTAACAAGGAATTGATGTGTCTTCACCGCTGCTCTTTCAGTAGCATTTCACTGACTAGTAGCTTTAAACTTATTTTACAGTAAACAAGAACTAATTATCTGACCCTGCCATTACTCACGCAGTGTGTCCTTAGAACAAAGCAAAATGTTCTCTCTGGAGATAATTATTCAGAAAAACAAACCCACTGAAATAGTAAAGCAAAACACATGAGCTGGCATAGGGTTTCCTTTGACCCACTGTCCCACCAAGGCAATCAGGTATATGGCTTTCCTGAGAAAGCAGCCTTTCAATCCATGCAAGGGATGAGTTAAATGCTGACAGTTGAAGGTGTCAGACTAATTTATTACAAGACCAGGAGCTGGGAGTCCTGCTGTGCTAGCATAAGTGGAACCTGAGTAATTGCCTTCACCATCTGAATTCCCTAAGCTTTGTCAACTGGTTACACTATTCTCCTCTTACCGTCCTGCCCCAGGTGACTCTACCCAGTTACTATCTCATAAAAAATTGTGCTCTTTCACCCCAAAATAGCTGCAATTCAGAAATTGCTGAGCTGTCACCAATGCATTTAGATTTTAATACAAAACAATGATTCAGGTTTGTATGATTCTGAAAATTTAAAGAGGTCTTCTGTTAGTTATAACATAAATAAATACAGGGGAAGAGGTTTGGGCTCACATTAGGAGATGAAAGAAAGCAGAATTTAGCAGAAACTTAACTTGCTTGTTAAGATTTTAGGACACAGATTATTTACTGGCCAGGTTGCTTGCTTCATATATGCAAAAAATGTTCCCATTAAAAATATTCTGGGAACCAATGACCCTCACATCATGTCATATAGAAGGTTTTATTGCTTGGCATGGAACACTTTTATCAAAGCAGTTCAGTACTGGACAGGCAAAAAGTCTTTCTGTGCTTCCTTTCTGTGTGCTGTACCTGGTCTCCATTTAATATGCAGGTTGGAATCTGTTATTGAGTGATGAGAAGATGAAATGTTAGGAAAGTGCCTTGCTGTGCCAGGCTTGGAGCTTGTAAGTTAATAACTCCGGAAAGAAGAGATGATCAGTTCAAACTGGCACATTTTTTATCCAACTAATCCTTCTTTTTAAAATTTCTGTGCAGGTTTTAGAGGCCAGCATGAGAGTCTGTAGGTAAATTAATCTGAAGTAATCTGAAGTTGGACAGATGACCAACACTGGATCTTTCTCTCCAGCCAAAAGGTCAACAAACTTGCTCTGTACTCCTCTGAAAAGAGAAGCCACAGCCAAGGTGAGATCAGCCTTCTACCTGTTCTTTATCCATATTCTTGCCTCCAGCTGGCCATCATATCAACCTGCTAGATGATGGACAGGAGGGTGCACACTGCAGAGAATATGCTCCGAGCACATCCAGTGCCACGGCTGCTGGCTCACCATCTTGCACAAGCAAACAAATGTGAACTGAGAATCCTGGTATAAGACAATCAGATCTGAAACATGAATACATGCAGAGCCCTGGCTGTTTGCTGGAGGAACTGCCTCCACAGACATTTTAGGGAGCAGCCCTTAGTGTGCAGCACAAACCAGCATGACGGTAATGTTGCAAGGTGCAACCAGGCAACTTCCATCTGTGATGAAGAGTTTGACACACACTCCCACAGGCTCTGTCTCTGTGCAACCTCTTCATTTTCTACTGTGAACAGTGCCCAGCTTTTGACCCAGCTTAGCCCTCAGAGCACAGGTTTCCAAACTGTTGTTGTCCATAGAACCAGTAAACCAAGTCGTGGAATCACTCTTGGTCTCTACATCCGTACTGTGCTCCTGGTGATTCCCACACAACAGGAATTGTAGTTATTGCAGGCAGCCCGTATCCCACCATTTCCCTTCTCCCCTCTTGCACAATACAAATCTTCCTGTACAATGCCTTCACCAGAAGGCTGTGTGCAGTGCTGATGATTTTAACCTAGGAAAGCTGATTGCCTCTTAATTTCTTTCCACGTATCTTGTAACTTACAAACAAGAATGCAAGTTTTGGGACCAACTTTCTAAAGAAAAGGAAAACCACCATATGTATGCTATTGGGGTGAGAAGCCAAGATTCCTTTAACAAGTCCCAGGAGAGCAAAAAAGACCACCACAATTTCATTTTCTAGCCTTGAATATATAGTTGACTGAACCCATAAAACCAAGGCATTAGGGTGAAGTTTCAGATTTACTTTTTCCACTGCAACTCCTCAGCAGAAGAAAGTCACAGGGTCATAAGGTACCTGTTTCAGATCACTGCAGTCCTAGGAAACAAGGGGTGGAAAAACCTCTTCCATCCCCAAATATTTCTGATGAGCTTAAGAATGGCCTCTGCAGTCCTTTGTAGTGAGAGCACACAGGGCTACAACTGCTGTTGTTTCGTTCACTTCATTCAGCAGGAAAAAGGGTATCACAGAGAGCTTCATCATGAAGGAAAATGAAAGTTGTAACTTACGGCATGTAGCAATAAGACAAGGAGGAATGGCTTTACACTGAGAGAGACTAGGTTTAGACTAATATTGAGAAGAAATTCTTTACTGTGAGGGTGGTGAGGCACTGCCACAGGTTGCCCAAGTAAGTTGTGAATGCCCCATCCCTGAGAGTTGTTCAAGGAAAAGTTGGATGGAGCTTTGAACAACCTGGTGTAGTGTGAAGTGTCCCTGCTCATGGCAAAGGGGTTGGAACCAGGTGATCCTTAAGGTCCCTTCTGACTCAAACCATTCTATGATTCTATGGTTACACAGAAGAAAATAAATATATGTGAAAAAATCCTAGGACTGGAGTAGAAGAGAAAGTGGGAAGTATTTCTACCTGCAAGGGGTAGCAGTAGCAATCAGTGCCACTAAGTCTCACACTATGAAACAGGACACAAAAGCATGAATTTTCTTCCTCCTCCCTTGGATTACTGACCCTTCAACCAGTCCTTTATGTGAAACTCAGAATGCGTCATAGGCTTTCCTTTCTCCTTTATTTAAGAATGGAGGTCCACGCTCTCGAAATGATCTGGATTTTGAGGAGTGCAGGTATATGTGCACATAAAAGGGTAGGGACCTTCAGTTTTGTAAGACACTCCACAGCTGATGTCTCAGAGATGGGATTTTTTAAAAACTTCCAGATCTCTGAATATCTGTCTGTCACTGGAACTCCTAAGAAAGCAAAGCATGACACATGTCTGTTCTCTCGTGAAAGCCCTGGGGAAGAGAGCCTACTGAATCACTCTGCTGTTCCCAGGTCTTTCCCAGTGTCTGGCCAACAGTGACAGTGCTGGCATGTTCTCTAAACATCTGCTATTGTCTGAAAAGTGGAAGGAAACAGTTTATTTTATCTCCCGTGGCTGTTACAAGATTGACAGTGACAAGTGTGAAATGGACATGTCCCACTGAAATTCAGAAAAGAAAAGCCCTAAGGAACTTTAGAGTAAGTACAGGGACTCAATTCCCTCATTACTCTGTGGAGAGACATTCACATCTGTTAGCAATAAACATTGGCTCCCTCCTGCTTTTCCTAACCAGAATAGGCAGCAATATCCAATTTTGCCCTCTCTCTTACATTACTTATTTTAGTGACTTGATAAGTACTAATCCCGCTACACATCAATGCTAATGAGAACAGAATGGAGAGAAATTACTGTTTTAAATTGCTCCAGGAATTATTCCTTCCTACCCTGCTGTTAAGCATCAAAGGGAAAAGGAGGCCAAAACTAGCTCTTCTCACCTTGCTGGCAGAAAGTTTTTTGAATAAGCTATCAAATTTCTGTAATTTAACACACACTTAAAACTAATCAGCCTAATAGCTGTGAAGAAAATCCACAAAAATCCAGAGATATGGCTTTGACCGTTCCTCCTGGTGCTGTTACAGTAGGTATTAATTGTGAGTTAAAGGCATTAATGTACAGTTTGCTATAAAGTCCACACCATATTTTATACCATCACTGAAACTGTAAGGATATTTTGGACCATTGGTCTATCTCACTGGCCATCCTATTCCTAGCAGCCAGCAATACTTAATGTGTTAGGGAAAGGTTAATACCCTACCTCCCACAACCCTGCTACCTCACACTGTGTGAAGTGACCTTCCTGACTGCTCAAAACCAGGCTGGGTATATGGTATATTTGCCTCTACTAAAGATCTGGATGGCTCTTCTTGATGGTTCTCAAGGGTGAAAATGTATAGGATGATGGCTATAATGCATGATTCCTTGGGAAGAATCACTACAGAGGAAGAAAAGAGACGCTTTCCTCACTGGTGCCCCTGAAACTCCCAGTGTGCTCCTGAGATAAGCAGAGACACAACCTCTCTTTCCCAGGCAGGGGAACCATTTCTGTTTCTCTGTCTCAGCTGAGGGAAGACACACACAAAGATGTCTTCACCTTCCTTATCTTCTTCCTATAGGTATTGGGGCACAGGACAAAGAGCCCAAGGTACTGTGACATGCATGGAGGCAAGGGAAACTGTTTGAAGACATATATTGTCAGGGAAGGGAATTCCAGGTAGGAAACACTTGTGAAGTTTCCTCCTCCTTTGCCCTACCCAAATGTACATTTTGGCCTTTCTGAAGGAAGGTGTTTAGATCTCAGTACACAAAGGAGAATATGTCTCTGAGAGTTTTAATAATATAAAAAAATAACAGTTGCCCCTGTAGTGCAGAAATCCCACCCAGTCACTCCTGATCTCTCAACACAGGTTTAGATAGAAGCACATTTTTTTTGCTGAGCTAGTAAATGAGAACTGTATTTAAGGTTTTGCCAGCAATAATTTAAACAACTTGTATATACTTACAGGAGGAAGTGTTTGTTCCTTCTGTTGAAGACAGTATCCTAGGTATGGGTTCTGCAACACACAGAAGTAATAATAAAGTTGTAAGAGTACAGCCATAGCTACAGTATTCTACTGGAGGAGCCCAAACATCTTCTCCCAGTAGAGCTTTCTTTTTTCTTTTTTTTTTTTTTCCCTTAGTAGTCAAAAACCCAACAAAGCAGAGAAAAAAAAAATGAGATAGCTTGAGAAAGCAAAGAACTTCAAAGTTGGTTCAGCATGTCCTAGGCACACTGTGAATAATCAATTACAGCAAAAATGCTCCATAGTCCTGGGAGGGAAGGCCAGGAGAAAACTGGCAAAGAGAGAGAAAAATTTTCAGCTGTTTGTGACAGCATCAGAGGAAAGTGGAAAGCAGTAGGTCTTGAAGCTCCACATGCTGACCCAGGAAGCACTAACTTGTTATCTTCTTCTCACATAACTTCAAATGAACATTCAGGCATTCAGATCTATCACAACTATGGTTAAGGACCTCTGTGGCTTGAAAGAGAGGAGGATCCATGAGTGTCACCACCTCTGCAGAGAGCTGTAGATGGAAGGGAGAGCGGCACACATTCCAGACCAAAATGGGAGACAGCACCAGCCCCAAAGGGGTTACAAAGAAAGGAAAAAGGAGTATTCTCAAGATGGTAAATAATCTTGTAGGACAGTTGAAGGAAACAGACCTCAACACAAATCACACAAAGGAAGCACTCAGAAAAGTTTACAGAAGAAGCAAGTAGCCTGAAGCTAGGTCTGAACCTCATGAACTGTAGGAACCTGAATCATGCAGCAAATCAGAACCATGCACTTGGGTGGCTTCATGGGCTTTCACTGTCTAGCAAGTTATATGGTGCCATGCATGAATAAAGAATTTAAGATTAGGGTTGAGAAGTACTATGAACCAGAAGT
Source organism: Pseudopipra pipra (assembly GCF_036250125.1). Taxonomy (NCBI): domain Eukaryota; kingdom Metazoa; phylum Chordata; class Aves; order Passeriformes; family Pipridae; genus Pseudopipra; species Pseudopipra pipra. The sequence continues at coordinate 68,853,829 of NC_087581.1, forward strand.
AAGGGTTTGAAGAGAGAGCACTTTGCCTAAGGTGACAATGTGACATGCCAGCATGGTGAGGGAAGAAGGAAGTACAGGTGGCTAACAGCCGGCTTGTGGATCCTAGGGAGCAGGTCAGGCATACTGCATGCTCTGAAGTGAAACCTTGAATTTGTCATGCCATGCAGAGAGGAGGAATCTGTTGCCTGATCAAGTCTGGTTTTAGGCAGAGTAAAACCCGTCTTAGAAACTAAGACTGAAGCAATACTTCAAGAGACCTAGCTCCTGGCAATTTAAACACCAGCATTTCACAACAGTCTATCTTCAATTAAAGAAGAAACAAACCAATAACTTATTTTCACTTGCAAAGACTGGAAAGAAAAGGATCAGCAGTGCCCAAAACCCCAGACATTATTAGTTAGCAGGAAACTGATGTAGTAGTAAAGGAAGCTGATATGATCTGGACCCAGGGCTGGGAGAGAACAGTAGGAAAAACAGCACCTGTCTGGGTTTGGGAGTAAGCAGGTCCAGCCACATATTGAAGACCTACTCAGAGGTCCACGAGAAGACCTCAATAAGCCGCCAGTGAACATACTGCTTTTTCCTCTCCTTCAGGACAACTTGGCATGAAATCTGCCAGTGCAGCTACTCATCAGGAATGCAGCCAGCCTTTTGATCATCCCAGCTTCCTCCCCTCCAGCGGCACAACAGCAGTAAAGAGGAGAACAGTACTTAACAGCAGGCACTGGAAGGGGCATAAGCAGGGAAAGAGACCACTCAAGAACAAGAACTTTAGTTCATGGGAAAGAAGGCAGCAAAGTGCAGAGACTGCATTCTTGCTGCACAAGGCAGAAGGCAAGGCAAGCCCAGTGGAGTCAGTGACCAGCGTGTCAACTTTTTTGAACAAAAATGGTTCCAATGGTTACAAGACACTTGCTATTAGCTATGTGATCTCATACATATCCAGTGAAGCACCAGTGACAGGCCCCACTGAGAACATGAAAGAATATGGGCACATCCAATGTCTCTTCTGTCAGGTAGCAGTGCCAAAATTTCAGAAGTAGGTCGCCACACACGCAGATGCATCAAAGGAAAGGCTGCAGGCATGCTAAATGCAAAATCTGGCAATCACACTGTTTTCCTTGATCTAGCCTACAAACACTGTCATTTCACACTCAAACCTATCTCTGCCAGACATAGCTTTCCCAAAAAAGCTAGCAGGACCCCAGCCTCTTTGCCAAGGAGGGTATATGCGCATCTTGTAAATCCTTGGGCTGCTCGACTTGCACTTGTCTATCTGCAGCTTCCTCAGCCAAACTCAGTGGTAGAGACAACTGCTTGTACTGTGGCCATATATAAAGTAACTCTACCAGTTAAAATAATGAAAGTGGTTTCTCACTGGGGTCAGTTCCAAGATTAACTCTGGAGATACGCAATCCATAACTGCAGGCAGGATGCTGAAAGCAGATTCCACCAGCCTGAAAGGAAACCACTTGGAGAAGGCTCCTAGTGTGTCGAGGCAGCTCCAAAAGTTGTTAAACATTCACAGACCCTGCAGAGCTGTCAGAAATTGTATGAAGAGCCCTGAGGAACAGAGCACTCTAGGCAACAGACTTTCTTGAGGACACATCCATAACTCTGTACAGTCTGCAAATTCACATGTGGCTGCTAGGATTTGCAGGAGCAGCAAGTGCTTTTTTGAAATACAATTCCTAACAACACAAATACTTTTTGACTGGGCATTCTGCAGCCTGACAACTGTAGGCCAAGTTATCTTCCTCAAAACAGCCCCAGGATATTAAAAAGTGTGATTTACCCTTCTTCATTCATATCTCAGTCCCTGAAGCAGCTCGAATATGCAAGGCGATACACAGGCACTGAGCTGCTGGATGTAGATGAATTGTTCTCTGCTATGAAGGAGCTGTTTCGGAGCTGCAGAAGCAGTTTCAAGAAGAAATGAAGAGAAAGAGACAGAAAGACTTCGTTAATTCAACTTACGTGAAGAAGTTTTTGTCCCTTCTGTTGATACTGGTATCTTGCTGGTGCTCTCTGGAAAAGACAAGAGGCAACAAGAAGTTATAATGTGGTGTCAGATGATCCTCTAACAGCATTCAGCTCCAAGAATGGACAAGGTAAAGAAGAAAAAGTTGTTTGAAGAGGCAAGTTTAAATCCTGCTTCAGTGGGCAGAGGCTTCAATCAGACACCAACTTGCAAGTTTTCTTTTGAGGAAAAAAACAAAAAATGGTAGTGCCTACTAGTAGAACTGAAGAAAAAAATGCCTGTTTCTTCTGAAAGAAGCCAGTTGTTCAATCTCTCCTTTTCCTCTGGGAATAACTGATCAGTGGCAACAGGAGAAATCACGCAGATGGCTCTGTTTCTGGAAGTCGTCAGTGTGAGTATTCACTCCTTATGCTTCTAGGCAGTTAAATTTTGCAAAGACATGTTCCTGTTCATATCACTTGAACTGCTGGTGAGTACAATAAAGTCACTTGACACTTCAGAGAAATCTTCTAAGTCACACATGCAAACCTTGTCCCTCATGGACTGCTGGGGCCTCTGTGATGGAAATGAAACTGTTGCTTTGCTGAAGAGATTAGAAAAGTTGCTTTTCCATACTGGTTCTCTATATATCTCCGTACGCTATTGCCAGTTACATACTTGGGTGGACTTCTTGCACACACTTGTTGAACTGGCTGATGGCTAAGTGGGGTGATACTGCCATGCTAATTTCCTAATGCAAAATGCAGATGGGAGAAAGCAGAACATAGAAAGCCTTTCTTTAGGCTTCACAAACTTGTACAGAGACCTTGCTCCAATGACAGCGTCGATTTGTGAGTGCTCTGCTGTCCCCACAAGCCACAACTGTGTGCAATTTCTTAGGTGTGAACAAATCGCTCTTCAGTTGTATTCACCAATAATCTTGAACTTCTCCAAGTTCTCAAAAAACATTTCAGACTTTTAGTGGTGCAGCTCAGTGCAGCTGCACAAGTTTCAACTCTGCAGCTGGAGAAACGTCCTGAATGCCAAGAAAAAAGCCTTGCCCTGAATCCTCAAGGCACACCAAGAATCCTCTGGTAGGTCAAACAAATAGAATAGAAAGAGCCTCATAAGAGATTTAGGAAAAGGAAACTCAGGAATGTTTTTACTCTGTTTTGTGGATCTGGATTCCAGTTCTGTTCACTGTCTCCAGAGTTCATAGAAACTTGACCAGAGACAAAGCTCAGTCCAACTATTTTCCCTTCAACATTCCTCTCATTAAATGTTAATGCTGATCCTGTATTTCAGTTTCTTACATGCTAGCTCTTCTTTTTTTTGTACTTTTTTTCCCAAATTTGTTCCAGCTTTCTTTGGCAAATCTATTGTTTACCTGGTCAGTAAGTCCCAGTTTCATCTCACTAATGCGAGAGAATGTGTTATGCAGTACTTCCTTGACAGCCAGTGATGTGTGGCATGTAAGTGAGTACTGTAAGTAAAATTTTTGAGGTCAAAACCTTTGCATTAGGTCTTGAAACGCAGTGGCCTGTAGCCAGGCAGCTTTCAGGACCATTTTCTGGGTATAGAGGCAGTTTGCTGTTGTGCAGCTGAGTTGTCTGAGCAATTAACCTCTCTTAGTCACAACAGGAGACAGGAACAGGTCTGACAGCTGTGTAGCCCAGCATCTGGCACAACTGGAGCAATTTTTTCCTTCACCATTAAAGAAACCATGTTCCACTTATTGCCTGTGCTGAGCTTGATGAAGCATTTCTTACTGGCACCTCCCCAGCCCAGCTGCGTCAGTATGAACGCTGACGGGAAGCTTCCCTGCAAGTGGAAAATACAGCCAGAGCCTCCTACACCTGAAACGTGCTGAGAAATACATTTGGAAAACATGTGGCAAAGTCACACATTACCAAGTCCCGCCAGTAACATTCATGTTAGTAACATTAACAGTGGATGCTAACGTTTGGCAGTTGCAACATTTGTGTGCATTGCTTACTGGAGACAGTACACCACAGCAGTAAGAAAGGCATTTTACACTACCTGAGAAGGCTAGCACACAGCCTTCTGAACAAGCTAGCACAAGCTATCTTAACACAAAAAGCAGAGAAAAAAAAAGGCTTCTCATAGGAGGCTGTCAGTGCTTGCCTGAGATGAAAGAGCTGGAAGCATTTTTCAGTCCTGATACTTTTGCTGCCGAACTCTGCCAGGGTGTGGAGACGGCAGTCTGCAGCCCTGTCTTCCTCATCATGTTTAACTCCCCATGAGGAGCAGCTACCTCAGAGGCTACATCCAGTTCTGTCCCCTGGCACTTCTAGGAACACTTAGTCTTGGTGGAGTGCTGTTTCCTGAAACTGGATATGTTTGTGCTGGGGGTTTCTTTTGTAAAAATATTGAAGGATAGATGAGAGATCCTTGTTTGGGGATGCTTTAAAGGACAGGTCCCTGCAGCCTCTCAGTCCTATTTCCTTAGTACTCTGACCAGCAGTATCTCCTGCTTTGTCTCTGACATAATGAGGAAGCAAGAACTCCTTCAACCCCCACAGGACTCACAGCAATGCCACCACCTTGCTGGCCTTGATATCTTGATCCATCCTTCGAAATAGGGAGCTTTGGGCTGCTGAGAGGAGACAACTCAGTTCCTGGGCAGGAGATCCTTCTTCTCAGGGAAGACCTTTTCTCTAGGGATAACCAAATATTTAACAGCCCTATAGCTGCTGTTCTGAACAAGCCTGTTCAAGCTTGCAAGTCCTGTGCAAGACCTCACAGCCCTTTTTTTACCCTCAGTTAGTTATCAAAGGCCTAGTGCAAAAAGCCTGCTCAAGCAAACTGAAGGGAGCTGGTTGATCTTGTAGGTTTTAATTCAGGCCTCGAAGGTGGTGGCTCTGGGCACCCTGAGAGGGACAACAACCTGGGCTCTGTGGGGGATTCAAACACCGTGAACACCACAGTTAGAGCTGCAAAAAAGCTTTCTGTCACCCTGAGGCGTACTTTGTGACAGTGATACAAGTTTTAAGCCTTTTGCATTGGTTGTGCTATTCAGGTGACACCACCTGAATTATATAAAGATTGACACAAGCTAGTGCACACCTTGAGGAAAGGGGAGCATTTGAGACTCTGTATTTGGTCTACAGATGGCAGGGTGGGGAGCAGGTGTGTAGAAGGTCAGTAAGACCACAGTCCGAGGCCTCAGAGGCATCCAGGCACATGTGGTCAAAGACACAGAGAGATCCAACTGCCAAACTAACTTTTTGTTTCTTAAAACTACCATACTTTTTGCCTTTTTCCTGGAAGAAACTACTGACCTGAATTAGACTAAAAGAACACTGCTCTCAATCCTAATAGGTCAAACTGCAAGGAAAGGCTTAAGAGAATTGCTATACCAAACTGAGTGATGGCCATACTTCTTTCTGTGTGAAGGACCAAATCAGTGACATTGGCCCAGGCATGCTGATTTGCACCAGTTGAGAATCTGACCCATTACAGCCAGTTCAAAACAACCTATGGTCCCAACTCACCTGTAACTGCGCCAGGGAGAAGAGATACCCTGATCCCCTGCTTAAATCAAGTCTTGGAAAGAAGATGGGTCTTTTCTTGCGTTTGAAGTATTTCACAGTTGGTCGCATGGTTTTTGGGTGCTAGATACTGAATGTTGTTTTTAGTTCACTTATTTCTCAGCCATCTTCTTCAGGCTAAGCTATTGGCTATCTTCAGAAGAGGAAGACCAAATTAAAATTTAATGAATGCTGAATATCATGTCCTTATTGATTACTGTACAACTCAGAGCTGTTACTACTACTGCAAGTCCTATGGATGCAACCAGAAGCTTGCACAGGCCAGTGATGGTGTAGCTAATGAATTTCCCAAGGCTTACCTCTGCTGACATTGGGGTGCATGAGCAGATCACCTGAGTATTTCTTGTACTCATCAATTCAGGTAAAGTTGTCCCAGCCACTCCCGCTGATGAGTCAAATTACATCAATTCACTTTGCACAGACAATACCCTGCACACAACCCAGAAGTTATCCACCACCGTAGGCTTCTAACCTCACCAATATTTCTGCATGAATCCACCCTTTCGCATCCTGAGACATGTTGGACAGCAAACAGCCTCAGAGAGGTGAAAAAAAAATCAGGTCAACAGGTTTTAATGGAAAACACACCACATTCAGCTAGAGCGTGCTCGACACTTTAGAAAAGAAGATCACTGTGCTAGTTGCCTAAAATAAGGGGGTTTGTGAGAAAGTTTTAAAACATGAAATTGAAAGCTTTGGTTGTGGTGTGAAATATTCTGTCAGTGTCATTTATTAAGCATAGTCTTATGTTCATGAGAAAGTCCGTGAAAAATTCACAATTAGAATTTTGCCTGGATAAGGTAACAAATCAGGATGCGAAAGAAAAAAAAAAACCCAGTTGCTATTGCATTAGCAAACCTGTGCACTATGTATACACCGCCAGGAGAACTTCATACCTCTATTCTGACCTCAATTACAATCTTTCTTAGGGATGTATACATGAATATGAGTGAACAAAAATAAGAAGGCAGCTCATATCCTGTGGGCAAGTTATACTCATTATAAATTTAAAAGAGAACAGAATAGCTCCCATCGCTTGCTATTAAGACTGGTTAAAATTGTGTTTATCTAGCTATTTTTACATTTGTTGCATTTTTAACCCACACATATGGCTCTATAGACAAGGCTTTATGTTTCTTTCAGTAAAGTTGCGAAAATTTAAAAGTCTGTGAAGGTTAATAGAGTTTGTGTGGGGCGTGTATGCTTATGTGTAGCAAAAGCTTGCATAAGAGCAAATTTGGCAGTTTTAAATAACAGCAATGTTTATAATAACAGTAACAAGAAGGACAGGAGTTACTATTGCATTGACTGTTACTGTTTCAGACTGGAAAATTTACCATTTCTGGAAATGAGACTGGGGAAAATTAAGGTCTTTACTCGCTGAAAACAACAAAGAAATTTTTACAACTGTTTTATTGAGAAATACTCATTTTTCTGTGTTTGGAGCAGAGAATTGAATTCAGCAACTTTCAGACACGTGACCTGAGTGGTAAATGCTAGGCTTTTCCTATACTTGGGGAAAAACCCCAACACATTTGCCTTGTTGTTCATATGTTTTTCCTAATGCCCATTGCTAGCTGATGTTAGAGATAAGACATCATGTTAGACAGTTCTTTGGTCTGCCCCTGGAGTTGTCTTTTTTAGCATACACCAGCAACAATTTCAACTAAAACAGTTAAAGTTTGACAAATTTTAGGGACTTTAAACCAAGGTTTTTAAACCAAAAAGCACTAATCTTTTAGTGGAAATAAAAATAACCCCCTTTCCAGAAAAGCCATCACCTCCTCTACCCTCAATCTTAAAGTACCCAGCACAAAGAGAAAGAAGGACTTTGTTTGCAGATAACAGGGCACGCATAATAAACATGACCAGGTGAGGTCACCAAATTAAAGCTCATAATTTAAGTTACGGTTCTCATATCAGAGCAGACCAGTATGACCATAAGAAAGGCAGGCACTCTGATGCATTTTTCTTCACCTCATTGTCATCCCATCTGCTGGAGGTAGAAGAAAGCAATCTCTCTGCCTACCTTGAGAGATTCAGCCCATTCAGATATCCAAACTTTAGTTTTCTACAGGGGCTCCTGGGCTGCACTGGACCCCAAGGGCTTCTCCAAAAGCCCATTAACAGGTAGTAACAAGTAAGGGTTAAGGATACTGGTTTCTGTTTGTTGTTTTGGGTTTTTTTTTTGTTTGTTGGTTGGTTTTTTGTTTTCATTTGTTTGTTTGTTTGCTTGTTTGTTTTATTTTTTTTTTTTTTTAAATTTAAAACTCTTTCTCATGAACAGTGCAGGACCCCCCAGATATACAGGACCTGAGTAATGACTGCCCTTCAGGGCTCATTACCGAGTTTGGATCTCAAATCTGTCATTAAGCTAGCAAGGGGAAGAGGTCAGGGAATGTGGGGGAAGGAGGGGTGAGGAGGTCACCCATGCAGGGGGTCTAGCCCTGTTTGCAAAGCAGATGTTGCCCTTTGAGGCCTTAGGGATCTATTGCTCTTAAGTCACCAGATGTTGCCCATGCTGTTCCTCAAATCCAGGTGGAAAATTCCATCATTAGTAGGAAAATTATGAACAATTTTACTGGCAATTTATAAGTAACAATAAGAAGAGGGGGTTCAGATGTATGTGTAGCAAATAAATACGCATGATTGATTTATTCATCCAGTGAATGCTGCCATGCCTGAGTGTAGATTATCAAATATCACTGAGATGTTCCAGTTCAGATATCACTGAGTTTCCAGTTCAGATCTTTACAGACAAGAGCCAGCTGCCCCATTTAGACTGGATTCAAGTTTGCCTTGTGTTCAAGGGAGTTTGCATGCATGCCTGTGTTCTAAACAACTTACATTTCGTAACATAATTAGACAGATTCTAACATATGTGTTATAAATGCACATAACAGGGCTTGCCCACAAACATTTTCAATCAAGACCAAGCCCCTGTCTCCCAGCAGCAGGAGTGTTTTGCGGTCATTCAGCACAGACCAAAAGGAAGTCGAAAAATCCATGTCATGAAGCACAGGAATGAGGTCCCACATGCACTCCCCAGCCATGACACCATTCCTTGTCTGGGAGAGTAATAGAGGACGGTCAGGCATTTTTTTTGCATTTATCTGTATCACTGCCCAGGCACAGTGCCTACAGCTGAGTTTTGGAAACTCCAGTATCTTGGAAACAGTATGGGAGCTTTCTGTGTAAGCAGCTAATGAGCAATCAAAATTTGTATTCATGGAAACCAAGAGCATCTACAAAGCTACACAGAAACACCTACCCATTTTTCCTCCTAATAACACTCCAGTAAATAACACTTGATCTTTTATATCAGTCTCCTGACATCTGCTCACGATTATAATACCATACAGCTAGTATGAAATCTTAGCACTTGAGATTCTTTAGTTGATGAAACAGAATAGCAAATACACAAAGTGAATGCAGTCAAGCAATTGCTGTGTGACTACAAAACTGCAGATAGCCAAAGACAAATCCCACTGGAAAAGATCTACATTTGTTTTTCTCTTTATTTAAATGCCTGTCTCCCATTTCGGAGCACAATGTGAAACAGAAAAGCATGCCTGGTAAATTTACATTGCTACAACATTAAACCCATCTAAGATATGCATGGAACTTCAGCTTTGTTTGCTAATGAGGGCATGTTTGATACTTCACAGCCGGCTGGAGTTTGAATTATTGGATCTGAATTAGTCAAAGTCACACTTGGAAAACAAGATTTCAGCTGAATTGCTGCCTCCATGCCTCTCCAAAGGAGAAACAGTACTGCTAATACATTTGTGTAGAATGGAACACTCAAAAAATTTCATCAGAAGCAATTGGAACTTCCTATAAGTGAAATGGCCCTGCAAAAACAGTAATCTATAATAGCTGGAAATTTTTTGGGTAAGTCTGAGTGCTATCTGCCTCATGACAAGCTCTGCTCCTCAAGAAATAATTTTAAATCACAATATCTATATCAAAATACTTGAATTACATTCAGACCTTTAAATAGTATGTCTTCAGTTCCATTCATGCCTTTGTATTTATCATTTTAGAAATCAAAAGAAAAACCTATCAGCATATGTGAAAGTAAAAACAGTGGCAATTAGAGCCATACAATTATTACTTAAGGAGGGGAGTGCTGGTTTAGCAGTTCAGACTATGGCATGTTTTAGGTTAAATAAAGGCTTCCCCACATGCCTATAATGCTCCCACTGTATATTATGGGAAATAAAATAATATTCCCTTCTCTTCATCTTCTTCTTGTCTTGACTATTTAGACTGTATCTTAGACTTGGTGTTATACAGAAAATGCTGATCTGTCCTGAGACATCTGTAGGAGACATTCCATTTTTCCGCATAAGGAAAATCGAACATCTCAACTACACAGACTACAAGTCAGGCCCGACCACTTTTCTTAGTACCCCTAATAGATTTCAGTGTTTCCACTTCCACTTCACTTGCAAAGCTTTCCCCTTCTCCAAACCCTTTTGTCCTGATGGCAGCTTTAATACACGGTCTTCCTGAATGTGATAGTAAAGTAAAAAGTCGAGCCTTACCGTTGGTGTCTGTGATGATAACACTGGCTTTAGTACTGTCATTTCCCAGCTTGCTGCTCACTCTGCATACATATTCCCCAGCGTCAGCCAATGTGGCTCTGTAAATGTGAAGCTCAGAGTATTTCCTGTAAAATCAGGAAAAAGAAAAAAACACATAAACATGCTGTACTGGAGTAACAGTCACTGCACCAACTAATGTACTTTCCCGCCCCCCCCAAAAGAGAATCTTGTCTTCCATTCTTACTGACAGATCAACACTACCCAGGTTTGAAAGAACAGAGGAGAATAAAAAAAAACATCTCTCTTAAAAGTTTCTGGAAAAGAGGCACGTTTATGGACTTAAATAAAGATACTTATTTATGCTTTTCTGTATGAGAGAAGTCTTTGCTCTTAAAGGAAATCTGGAAAACAACCGTCCAACAACCATCCTCTCACAGTCAAACTGTTGGCTATTCAGATGCCACAGAGATGGGTGCAATACTAAAAGAGATTACCCTTTCCTACAGGTTCATATTACCAGCAATGGAGTTCTGGGTAAATATGGTAGTTCCTAACATCTGACTAAATAATCATGAGATTAGGACACATCACACTCTAACTCCAATAGTAAGTCATTCTCCAGCGCTAACAAAAAATCATGGGCAGGAACACAATTTGCATGAAGCTACATTTTGTTCCTGGCTCAGAGATGTAATTTGATCAGTCTCCAAGGTCTTAAGATTAGATTTTAAAATGCAGAACTCCTGCCTACCCATTAATTTCGTAAGAATATGTTCTGGTGTCATTCAAAGGGTCCCCAACTCGTAAGATGGCAATAATCCCATTATCTAAACTGCAGAGAATTACTAGCTTGGGGAAAACGCACACATCATTACCGTTCCCAGTTACTGTTTGAAAGAAGTGCTTTGGGGAATTTTCTGTCTGTAGTAAAGCCTGCTCATTTATCTACAGAATAGTCACTCAGAGTGCGTGAGCATTGGCTTTCCTAAATTGGCTTACCCTGACTTGAAGGACGGATACCCAGGAGGCATAGGTTGTTCACTCTAAAAGCTTGCCATCATGTCTAGCTATGAGTGCTGAGCTAAACTATGTTTGGGGAGCCACTTTGCTCCAGCATTGCCATGTCTCCCAACTCTCCACGCAGAAATCACAACTGGTTACCCCTTCTGGGAATCACTGAGCAGGGCTCAGTTCAGACCACAAACAAGTCTGTTGTAGCAGGGGGAGCTTCTGGAGCAACCAAAATGTTCAATGTCCCTTTTCAGCCCATCCTTGCAAGACACCCCTCGCTCCAGCACAGGAGACTGTCCCATCTGCTACCAAACATCTGCTTATCGGCAGCTCAAGCTTCCCTGCCTCTATGTGAAGGTTTTACTGCTGAGGAGTCAGCACTGTGGCCCTTCTGGAATGAGGGCGGTGTGATAGGTGGACACCTCTCTGCTAGAAGCCCACATCACGAGAGTTTCCCCTCATATCATGATAGAGGACTGCTTTTTGAGGCCACTGGGCTTGCAAGAAGGAGGAGCAGCCAAGGCAGGATTAGCGATTTACTCAGGTTTACTGAAATGGTGCAGAAATGTGTAGCTGAGTATTCAGGCTCCCTTCTCAAAGTTAGCAGCCCAGTTCCCAGTGTAAATTAATCAACTGGGCTGCATTTCAGGTGGCATACAAGAACAGACTTTAGCTGGTGGCAACCATGAACATACGAGAAAAAAATGTGGTAGAGGCACTGACAGAAACGTCTAAAAGTTGAATGCTACTGTATCTTTGTGTGGAAATTTTGCACCTGACTGACAACTGTGCTTATACAACAGTGAAAATGGCCTGCTCTTTAATATTCTTGCCAGCCATCCACATACCCACCTTTGCACGGGCCTGTTAAGGGCCTCACCAGGAACATCTTGCCGTGTTCTATAGCACCTAACAGCTCGTGTGGACATGTGATATTTCCTGTATTGCACAGGTTATCTTTCAGCCATACCTGCAGACACTTATCTAGATGGAGAGCAAGCTGTAGCCTCGGGAAGCTCCAGAAGGCAATGTAGACAGGCTTAGTTTTTTGAAGAACTCACTTTAACCCAATGAGAAGGAAGAAGCAGAGCTGCAGCTATATCACTTTAATCTGGGCACCCATTGTATATCTGTTGCAGTCCTCTTCATATATTAAGTAATATTGAGGCAAATAATTTTTGTGGTATGCTTGGCTTTGTGAAGGGACTCTTTGCCCTGCACATTTATTTTAATCGGTTTTGTTTTATGTGATACTTATGGGAAAAGGCAAGGAATTGTGTCTTCCTTTTATGATTTTATTATCATATTAAAATAGGTGAAGCAAACAGGTTTCTTACAAATCCATTTCTAACCAGCCAAATTTACTCTTGTTTTTAGAAAAAACTCTGTAAGGAGTTTCGTCTCTGAGAGTGGGAGAAGTAATATGAATATTTATAGCTTTAAAAATATCACTGAGATGTATCAGGACAGAATTCAAAACAGTCAGAGCAGAAGATGACTCATCAATGGCTGTAAATGAAGCAGTTCCCTAGCAATACTCCAGTAGTACTCACTTAAAGCCCCTGATAAGGGATCTTGTATTCAAACGCTTGTCCTTTTCTCAAACTATACCATGCTCCTCCAAAAAAAAATCCCTCTCCCTGTAAGATTTGCTTCTGCTGTATCTTTAGCTCATTGCCACTATGACACTGCTGAGCTTGTATTCTTACACGAAAGGGAAAGAAATACATCTGCAGAATGCAGTCCCAGCCCACCTTATCTGACTGCTTGAATTCATTTTGCTTCCAGTCTCCATCTGTCATCCAGAATTGCCTGTCTGCAGGCAAACATCCAGGCTAAGCTTGGATGAAGCTCAAGGTACAGAGCACACGAGTTTTCTCGTGCACTGCTGCATCCAAAGCCATCAGTTAGATGAAGTGGCAAACACCTTGCCTCTGCGGCAAAGAAACCCAAACATCCAACCCTGATAAAGGAGTCTCTTCCTATGATGAAGAGCACCTGACCCTGTACAGCACACAGTCCAAACCAACAATGTACAGGTCTCACCTGCGTTTGAAATCAGACAAGGAAAATGAAATGCTGTCCGTACAAGGGGACAGACATGGGAAAACTCAGCTAGCAGGTGAAAAGCATTTCTCTGATGCTTGATTTTTTTGTGTATCTCCACTGTCACAAATAGCTTAGAGTTTGGACATACAAATCAGTCAGTCACAGCATCCTGAGTCATATGCAATCGGCAGCAGAAACTCTCTGACTTCATGCTCTTACTCTGACAAATCTGAGGTAAAAAGTGAGTGCTCTAAATGCCCTTCATTAAAATTTAAAGTCACTCGGTTTCCCTTGACTTTCTAGTGTAATGAGAAGGAGCACAGTCATTTAGTGTGATTCACCTGCTCTACTGTCATAGAAGCATAAAATCACAGAATGGTTAGGATTAAAGATCATACAGTTCCAACCCTCCTGCTGTGTGTAGAGACACCTTCCACGTGGGCAGAGACACCTTCCACTTGATCGAGTTACTGAGAGAGCCCCATTCAGCCTCATCTTAAACACTTCCAAATATGGGGCATCCGCAACCTTTATGGGCAACCTGTGGCTGTGCCTCACCACCCTCACTGTAAAAAACTTCTTCATAACATCTAATTTAAACCTACCTTCCTTCAGTGCAATGACATACCCCCTTGTCCTGTCATTACACACCTTTGTAAAAACTCCCTCTCCAGCCTTCTTGCAAACCCCCTTTACCTACTGGAAGGCTGCTGTAAGGTCTCCCTGGAGCCTTCTCATGTCCAGACTGAACAGCCCCAACTCTCTCAGCCCCCCCCCCAGGACTGCTGCTCCAGCCTTGTGATCAGCTTCGTGGCTTCCTCTGGACTCACTCCAACAGTTCCACATCTTCCTTGTCATGAGGACTCCGGAGCTGGATGCAGCACTTCAGGTGGGGTCATCACAACCTGTCATATGATATTTTCCTTGCCTAGTCCAGGTGCTAAGCTAAGGTCCTGAGATTCTGAGATAGATACTTCATCATACTGTCATATATCTGCAGTTTGTTAAAAACCCTAAAGCTATCTAGCTCTAGCTCTGGTGATTTATCAGACCTCAGAAACATTTCCTTTTCCCCCAGAATAAACAGGTTTTTTTCTGCCATCACACAATGAGAAAGGCGATTTCTTGCAAAATGTGACATTACTAAAAAAAGCACTGATGTGTCCCCAAACTAAAATCTCAAAGTAGGAAGGCAAGAAAAATCCTTCAGATGTCATCGGATATCCCTTGTCTTTCCCTCTTTTGTACTCTACGTCTAGTGTCTTTCACATCTCTAACTGGAAACGCTTCTCAGTTCCACACTAACATTTCTAAAACAGAAAATAGAAGAAAGAAATTCCAACAATGAGTGAAATCTTCCTGACAGAGATAGCACATGGAAGTGTGAAATACAGGTTAAAGCCTGCACTCTGCCCACTTATGGTGGGTGAATAGGACTGGGGATCTTCATTTTCCAGAAAAAGGCCCAATTTTAATTCTTTTTTTTTTTTCATTATGTATATTTTGGGGAATTTTAAGCACTATTTGGCATTGAAAAACAGTCTCATGTGTTCCACATGCATTGATATCAAATTATTAGCTATCAGCAAGTGTTCTTTCAGACAGCTCCTCAAGTGTTCTTTCAGACAGCTCCTCAAGGTTTTTTGGGGGCAAAAAAAAGAGACAAAGAAGTGAGCTTGAAGAAGGCAGTTACTGATTCAATGCTGAACTGACAAAGTCCAGCCCCAGAAGGTGAAGCCCTGGCCCCAGTGAGTTTGGTCAGCATCAGCCAAAATGTAAGAGGAGAAAACATTGATTGCCTCTCACAGGCAGCACTGCCTTGCTGGGAAAGCTGAGGGGTAGGCTCTGATCTGAACATGTTCTATACAGAACAGACTGAAAATACAACTCTGACGGAGACATATGGCTCTGCAAATGAGTCCAGACAATTTGCCAGGCTATCTGCCACCTGGAACAGCTCCATTTCACAAATGCTGGAAGGAGACATCACAGGTTCCTTCTTGACGTCTGCATGACCGTGGCATGGGGACTGTGGAGAAACTGCTCTGCCCCTTTCCATGTTTCACCTTGTGCCCCAGGCTGGACTACAAGAAACTGTAAGGCAGGGCAGGATGTCTGGATTTTAACCTGAATAACTCTAAAAAGGCAAAGGTCTCTTTAATTACGGCTTCTGTTTTGCCTAATGAGATGAGCCCTGACAAAAAGTATGGGATCACTGGACACCTTGGAAGGAAAGACCACTTGCAGAGCTCACCCTAAATCCTCGGTGTCTTGCATGAAGGGAAAGCATGGCCCAGTGTAGCAGATAGCAGCCTACTGAGAAGCGTGAGAGTTGATGGGCTGTGCTCAAACAGATTTTCATAGCTTCCTTTGATGGACAAGTGGTCACAATTCAGACTTTTTAATATAAACAACAGGACAAAGACCAAACAGCAAAAGCTTTCTCCTGTCTCAGTGCACTGCGCAGTTTCTCCCCCGCAGAAACTAGGCACCACTCCATCTTCTGGCACTGGTCATCAGTCACATGTAGGGGACATTTTCCACCAGACAGGAGGATGAGATTTACAGGCTTTGGTACTCATCTGACATCTGCTGAACCATGCCTTGTTCTGCATGCACGGGAATGTCTCTGGTAAAGGACTACTGCATGCTTGCATAAGACATTCAAAGCTAATGCAGATAGCATTCAGCCCTTCTTGAGGACTAAAGGACTAAAGTGCTTGCAAAGCAAATCTCAGAACTATTCCAAAATGTGAGATCCTTTGATGGTTTTAAGTGTTCTTTGATTTTAGACAATAAATGTAAGGTACCTCTGCTCTTGTCAGTAGTTTAAAAATGACCTGTCTCCAGGGTTTACTGGTTAAAATCATAGCCTTTGGCTATCAGAAAAAAAAAAATAAATTGAAAAGGGAGAATTAATTATGAAATATTTATACCATAGCAACACTTCATTTATACATTCAGGAAAAATAACATTGGTGTCTGTTTTCTTACATTTTTTTCCTCTGTAACTCACAGCTTTTGGCTTTTTGTTACTGCAATTAACAACCTCAGTGCTTATGTTCTCATGAACTGCACTCCCCAGCCCTCCCAGCCCCATTTGAGAGATATTACTCCGTACTTACTTTTGCTTTTTTGGGATCTTGATATTTTCCGGTCTGTTTTTTTTGGTTATCTCCTTTCCATTCTTTAACCATTTGAATCTGAGTGCAGGGTACTCTGAAGTGGTTTCACACCTTAGCACCAGCTTCTGACCCACAGCAGCCTCTTGGTTTTTCATTTCCTTCAATTTGGGAGGCACCGCTAAAGAAACAAAAGAACGTGCTCGTGATTAGGCCATCCTGAGAAGGGAAAACAGTCCTAACTCAGGCTGAGCCAGGCAAGCCACAGAGAGCAAAACCCCAACCAGGCCAGCAACGCTTCTATACAAACCCCTGAAAAATAAGGATCAACTGTGCGTTACGTGTGTCGTCCTTAGAGCATAAGGGCACATTTAATGACAGCCTGGTTTGGCTCTTTGGAGTTCTCCTACGTTGGTCTTACATGCACAAGCCACACACGGCAAAGGCTCCAGGTGCAACTGACACGACAGGGAGTTAAAAGCGTAAATATAAGCTCAACAGCTTCCCTCACTTGAGGGAAGGGCTTTTGCTCCAGCCAAACATTATAACCCACATTATACATCTACCTCAAACCTCAGCTTGGCCATATCCTTTTCCCAAGGCAAGAGACAATGGACATGGGAGCCCATCGAGAGAATCAATATCAATTAAGGGTATCGTGGACACAGAAGGGGACACTGCACTGAAAAGGCTCAGCCAAGATGCTGTAGGGCTCCAGCTGATGCATCTCAATTTCTACTGTGTTGTAGCAACAAATGTTTCTCGTGTGTGTAAATCTCGAACAGGCTTTCTAAGTTAAAGACCTCTAATATTCCATACCAGTACTGATCTTTAAGACAGGCTTCACAAGAAGATGCAATCCTTCTGTGAGATGCTACCCTTCATTTGACCCCGTGGGTTAGCTGTAACCCAGCCACTGTTGTGCTCCAGTATTGAGGTAAAACACCTTGTTTAACCTTACTTCCCCTGAGGCTTAAGATAACACCTTTACCACACAACCAGGGAGGGCTAATTATGGGGAACTACAGCTGGTCAGCTGATGGCTGATAACCTCTAAGTCCATAGTGGCTCAGCTGTGCCCTGACTGAACCTCCAGGGAGTCACCATGTAGTACCTCCATCTGCAGGGCATTTGTTTCTTGAACAGCTGTAATATTGTCCAAGGAAGCAAACAGCCAGCATGGCCAAACAATCATCCATAGCATGCAGAACAGGAGCACCCACAGGGAAACCAACAGGTCTCCAACATGTCCTGTACAAGAAGACGTTCTAAAATATGGGAACATTTTTGATTATGTTTTAGTATTTTTTCCTTCTGTGTTTTAATTTTTATTCCAGTAACACGAGAGACAAGCAGCACCATCATGACCATAATTATAAAAGCTTAAATAAACAACTGATATGCACCTGACTGCTAACAAGTTGACTGCTGAAGATAGCAGCATGGCCTGTCCCACATGTGAGGCAGCCTTCCTGATCCCAGGAAAGCCCAGGGAAACCCTGGAAACTGAGCCAAGAGCAGAGCAGCGTGAACAGCTGTGGCTGGCAAAATGTGGTCTGCAGCCAGTGACCAAATGAGGTGATGCCTGACATGACACCTGCAGAAGACAGGATAGGGACAGAGCAGCCTTCCATAATTAAAAACCTTCTGACTAAGAGGAAGGTGATAACTTTTTCCATGCAGCTCTGCACAAGTCACTGGCAAGAAGTTTTAGGCTAGACATCAGCAAAAGGTTTGAGAGGGAGATGTCTCCGGGAATAACATCCACGGGGGCTGTACACACAGGGTAGGCACATGTGGCAGGGTGGCACTGGGATGGATCAGGTAAAGGCCCAGAATTTCCTGATCACAAAGAAATATCCCCCAGAATGTCTTCTCATATGTTGGTTTCCATTTCCCCCCACTCCCCAGGATAATTTTGGAAATTTCAGCGTGTTCCCAAAACGCTATGAAAACAACTTTTGCTTTTGGAAAAACAAGTGCCCACACACCATTCGGAAACCAATATGTTTAAATAAACATACTTTTATGAGTGTGTGTGTCTGCGTATATATACATACATTTACATAAGAACACGGTAAATATTGCCTGAACATAAATATCTTTTTTACCTTTTTTTTTTTTTTAAAAAAATAAATAAAATTTCCAACAAAAATAGTTAGCATTAACAGCCTTACTACCGATAGTTTCATTCTGTCATTAAAGAGTTAAGGTTATAGCCTTTTGTCACTCCATAAAAAAAGAAGGTGTGCAGAGGTGTGAAATAAAAAGGCAATATTCCTTAATTTACCATATTTCACTTACTATAGTCCTACTCCATAT
Source organism: Pseudopipra pipra (assembly GCF_036250125.1). Classification (NCBI taxonomy): domain Eukaryota; kingdom Metazoa; phylum Chordata; class Aves; order Passeriformes; family Pipridae; genus Pseudopipra; species Pseudopipra pipra. The sequence continues at coordinate 68,872,415 of NC_087581.1, forward strand.
TTTGCATAAATTAAAAGAATAACCACGATTGCAAGAATGAAAATTTTTGTGCTTAAGACTTGAACTAGTTATTGATTTTTCTTTCAACGTAGCAATGTGTAACTGGGAATAAAAGAGAGATGCCATTTTGTTCCTGAGTTTTATTTTAATTCAATATTATCTGCTCAAAATGACTTGCAGATTTTTTCCTCCATCACAAATGTCAATGAAAAAAAGAAAAGTGTTGAATTAATATGCTCAGCTCTTGCCATAATTCAGGAGTTACCAGGAAACATAAAAGAGGATTTAATCAATGGCAGTGACCCTCACTAATTCACAGTAACTTGCTGTCCAAGCATGCAGGCTCTCCAGGGAAAGCAGTAAAAGCTGTTCACAGACATGACAGAAAAGAGATTGTTTCTTTGTTTTGTTTTGGTTTTTTTTTTTTTTTTTTTTTTGGTTTTTGGTTTTTTCTTCTTCTTCTTTTCATTTACACTATGTTTGTTTCCTTTCAGTTGCAGTTTTGCAAAAATTAATCAGACCTGCCAGGCATATGAGAAAGCCTGTGCTGATGAAACTACAGCATTGTGCACTTGGATCAAGATCAGCTACAGCTTCCACTGTTTCAAGTGGTAGCTGACTTTCATCACAGTCTGTGCCAATTCTACGGTGCTGGTAAGACAGCGGGGTGTCTGCGGGGTAAAAACACTTCTGGAGGAGGCAAAAATGCTCATAATGATAACTAGACATCACTCCCCCCGACAACTGCCTCCTCTCCCCTCTCTACCCCTTCCCCCCTTTGTCCCCACAGCATCTCCTGCCAGCTTGGCTCCTTTCCACTTCTTCTTGCCGTGCCTGTCACGTAGGACCGCTCCCACCACCGGCGAGGCTTCTGCCCACTGCACTGTGTGAGGCTGGCCCTGGTGGGCAGGAACACGGCAGCCAGGGCAAGGAAAACACCTCCTGCATCTCCTACACACAGAGGGAGGCTGAGGTACCATCCTGGACAGGAGGGCTCAGCCAAAATGAAGACGGAAGGGAGACTGACAGCGTTTCCTACGGGTCGCTTTTTGGGCAGCGCCTTTTCGAGCAGCTCTGGTACGGCGGCAGCAGAGCCCTTACCTGTGCCATCCATCATAGAATGAAAAAGGCCAGGTAGCAAAGAAAACAGTCAGATCCTGAAGAGAAAAAGCATAACCTAAGTGTGGAAGAAGCACCCTGGAAGAGGTGCTGCTTGAATGAAAGGTGTGGTGCGATCCACTTTATCCATATTTCTTGCACCAAAACGTTGTGAGGGCCTCACATTTAAGAGTCAATTAGGCACACAGAAAGGCATCCAGGCTTTTTCCACTCTCCAGTCAGGAGGTCCCTCTGTGACCCACAGACCTCCCCTGATTTGACAGACTTTCTAAGAAAGCAACAAGGGTGATAACAGCAAGAGAACACAAAGCAGCAGAGCACTTATGTCAGCAAAAGCCCCACACAGTTGGAAGGGTTTAACAGGCAAAAGCAAGTAAGGTGTTAGATCTTTCCTTATTAAGATGGTTTGAATAGCTGTCATTTTGTTAGCATTTTTTTTCAGAAACGTATGTCTGCTGGCCTGCATAATATCACTGCAGATAAGGAACATGCATTTCCATATTCTCTCTGCAAAAGACTCACTGATAATGTATGACTGTAGATAACTTCTCTCTGGACTTGTGAGTTTGGCAAAGCACAGCAATCTCCTCACCCTCAGTGTTTGATTGTATAGTTAATCTGCATGGAAGCTCAACACATTGAACAAATTAAACAGGAAACCTGCAAAATATTATCACACAACTACACACTCGCAGCTGAAATTCCATGAGTGGTTGTTTTTATTTCCCTGTCTTTTCTTTTCTTAGGAAGGCGCAAAGCCTTTTGAGAGTCTGAGCACAGGAATGTATTAGGCATGCTTGCCAGTAGGCACATGTGCAGAGTTTGCTGTGCAAAATTGTGACCAGCAGTTTGGTAAGTGGTAATAGAAGCCACAAGAATAACACCCATTGCCTTGGCTTCAGGCTTGTCTTTTTTTTTATTGCATAATGCTCAAGGCAGGGCAGTAATGCAAGACAAATTATATTATTTCCAAAAGCTTTCTCCCCTTGCACATGAGGCTGTTTACCATCAGCAGACCAGATTTTCTAAAGCTGTTGGTATAAAACATAAGCTATACTTTAAAAAGTATACTGCTCCTGCTTAGACAACAAGCCCTGACCCCAAAGCCCCCAAAACCCTAACCAAAGAAATAAATAAAACCCCACGATAAACAACATGATAAAAAACAATAACAACCCCCCCCCAAAAAAAAACTCTGTTGCTTCTGTTGGTTTTAATCCTCTTATTATTTTCTCAGGCAGCATTTGAATTCTGAACACTTTTTAAAATCTGGTTATTTCCTGCAAGCATGGTGAGTCTCTGTGAAGATTATGTACATGATAAAACACTGCAGGTAATGCTAGGAGATAATCCCTAACAAGCAGTTCTCCAAAATACCCGAGTAACCCAACAGGAGCTGAAGGACTGGAAAAACAAACAAATCATTTAGCTAAGCAAATGGGAATTTCTGAACTATTTTGAAAATATGGCCAGATACATTTCAGCTTCTGGGTCTTGGTATTTGAATACATATGTGAGTAGAAGAGCAGAAGGAAAAATGCAAACCTGACATGTGTCATGTAAAACCAAGATCCACAGAATATCACTCATCCTAGTGATGTTAAAAGGAAATTTTTACAGAAACTTTTGGTGTTGCAAAGGCCAAAAGAAAGGGGAATGCCAAAGGCATGGCTACCAGCATGGTCAGGAGCCAAGAGAAAGAGCAACAGAGAGACATACAGCACTACAGCCATGTTCTTCAAACACTGGAACAGCAAGGAACCAGCAAATGCCTCTACAGATCACAGTGACTACTCCCAAAAGCCAATCACAAAGCCAACTGCTACTCTGATTACCCTTACTGGGAACTCCCCTTCTCACTTTGGAGTCCGAACTCAGTGACCTCAACAGGTGTAGGTACCATCGTGCTGAAGTCTCACTTGGTCCTTTCAAAGTAATGGTGCACCAAGAACCACACAGATCTCTACCTAAAATATTTATCTGGGGTGAGATGCTTTCAAATGCATGGTAGGTCATGCCAGCGTTCGTGATTGTTTACCCCTAGCCATGAAACTGCTGTCTGACATTGCACTGGTTTTCTTTCTGTTCTCCCTGTCAGAAACCCAGTAAACCCCTCCAAGGAGAGTACCACAGGCCAACTCATAGCATAACCTTGGGAAGGCAGGATTTTCAACAGGACACTGAAAATGGACACAGGGAAGAAGTACTGTGCAAATGGAGCAGATCTCAGTACTGACCCCTCCTCCACTCTACAAGTAAAAAGCACCTCCACTGGAGCCAGAAAAAGTGTGTTAGTGACAAAACAGCATGTCTAGAAGCATCATGCCCACAAGAGAAAGCCTGAGAACACCCATTTATTCAGTGTAAAATGATAATGACAGGCTGTCCAGCCTCCTGCAGACACTCAAGATATCAGTTTCTGAGCTTAGGCCTCCTCAGAGACAGGGAACTGTGTTCAAAGATAGCCAAATGCAGGTTTTGCAAGAGAAGCTGGTTGTGACCAAGTGTCTAACCTAAAGATTATGATTTAAAGGTCAACACTTAATTTATTTACTGATAATGGTGTCTGCAGGAACTCAGTGCCTGATAGCATTAAATACTCTCCTCTGATTCACAATGCTTCAGCTGACTCCAACTGGCTGCTTCCCTGCTTTGATGACCACTGTCAATGCAAAAACCTGATCATATGGAGTAAAAATGTGGGGACGGTGTAAAATAGTTATAGCTGATATCCAATAAGTGATTCAGGGACAGCAGCTCACAAAGTCAATACAAGAATCTGCACGTTTTACAAACCTAAGAGAATAAAGGTAGACTCCAGAGCCCTTATTTAAGCTCTAAAATTAAGGCAATCCAATGTACAGAAATGCTGTGCAGGTTGAATCCTGTGGACTTCAAGGGGACTTGCAAGTACTCAGTAATTTTTACTTTTTCTTTTTTATTTTTTTTTTTTTTTTTACATGAAGCCACTTTTGATTTAGGAGCTGAATTTCAGGACTGCAGATTGAAAATGTTTGTCTCAGGTTGTGTGCCTTGAAGTCAGATGAAAGGAGGAAGTGCAGCTTGCTGCATCATACATACATCTTTCTCTTGTTTGCTCTGCAGTATAGGAATGTTAAGCACCAATTTCTACTTTTGCTTGGAAAAAAAGCCATTTAGTAAGTCACCAAACAGAGGTTAGTGCAGCTGATAGAACCACCTAAAAGCAAAGACTGCAACTGCTCTGTTAACTTGGCTGGGTCTCAGACTGTGCTGTACAGCCAGAGTTGTAAGGCTCACCAGGTCACTGGGCTGAGAGGCATGCAAAACTTAAAGTTTGGGGCTCAGCTGTGATACACGTGTAGCCACGTTGGTGTGTCCCAAGGTCATCCTGGGAAAAAAATCCTCCAAAGAAGTCATACAAATTCAGAGGTTATTTCTCTGTGTTACTGATGAAAATCCCATTCTCAGGCAACTCCCTTTTTTCTCTTTCTGGTAGAATTTACTTTTCTTAACAGCTTTAGAGCTTTAACCTTTCAATCCATGGGCTCAAAAGTGTTGCAGCCATCTCCTCCTCTCCCTCTCACATTTCATATTCTCTGGCACGCTCTTGTATTTGCCATCATCAGAAGAAAGAGATTTTTGCATGTCAAATCCTGCAAGCTTTTCAAATCCTATGCACTATCTTATATTTTGTGAATCCTGTTTTCATCTCTGGTCTCAGTTGCTTCTCCACCCTCTCAGCGTTTCTCCACCATGCTCTTTCCCTTCACAGTGTTCCAACAAAGCTGGGATGTTCACATGCAAAGGACATGAACCATTGCTTTCCAGTGATCCCAGTCTTAGAGACCCAGTTTTTGCTCCTGGCTGATACAGTGTTTTCTTGGCTCTGTAGCATTTTCTGATTCTGCAATAATTCCACTCCACAAAGTGTACCATGCCAACAAATTACCCAAATAACATCAGACAAAGTTATAGTCACAGGGCTCACAGAAACTTCCCCAGAATAATGATAATTCTCTATATTAAACAAGAAAATCAGAAGGACCTGCTGCCTATATGGATGTCTTACTAAGAAATGACAAAACACAGGGAATAGGGAGGGCCACGACAGGTGAAATTCAGTGGAAATGGTGGTCAGAAGGCAATTCCCAGACTGTGGAATGAAGAGTACCTTAATAGATCACTGCCAATAACCTCATCCCGCATGGGTTCACAGAGATAGAGTCACTGCTACCATCAATGAGCATACATGAGTAATCTGAGTCTGGGGATATTACCACTGGAAAGAATAATTAGCATACAGGAAGACCCAAAATGGAATTCACCGAAACAACTGCCTCCCCAAAGACCCAAACCATCTCCCTCTCACAAAGTTCACAGAGAGGCCACCACTTCTGACAAATTAGATGTGAAAATTTCTGGACATCCCAGGGCAAAACTGGAAGTTTAGGAGGTTCATTTTTCCGCTAATGTTTCTCCCTGCAAAGAACCACTCATCCATGTTGAAATTTTAGGCTGGGAAGGTGGAAAACCTAAGCTGAAACCTGTCTGCTGGCTTGTTCGACACGAACAGAAAGAAAATCAAAACACAGGAGTGAATTTGGAAAAAGCAAGATTAATTGGAGCATCAAAAAAAAAAGATGTTGCTGTTGCATTACCGGCTGCATAAAATATTTACAGCAGTGTGAAGAATTTTGAAACTTTCAAGACATTGATTTGCTAATGCACAAATCAAACTTAACACTGTGGGTACAGTTCTTCATTTGCCACTTTCCTTCCTCTCCTCTCATTTAAATTCTTTGTGGTCAGCTCTCCCAGCAATACTCCCTTTCTAGGATTCGTGTGGGTGTTTAGCACAGACTGTGGAAAGATGTAGGCCTACAAAAACATCTGAGTACTCAAAAACTGCATGGACAAAACCTGTGGAAGGCAAGGACAGTTCTTCCACTGCAACCTCCAAGGTTTTCATTGTCATTTCCTTCTGGTGCTGATTACAGAGAGAGCAGAGCATTTGCCAGCTCCATCCCAGCTATATAACACCTGAAAATTCAACTTCCCGTGCCTCTGCCTGCCTTAATCTCCACAAGGTAGAAAGCGTCGAAGGTACTAAAGGTGCCTCCATCCCTGAGTTGATTTGAGAGATCACCGCTTTCCTTCCTGCATGCTAAGGGGAAAATCACCTGGTCTGACAATGGCACAAGTGTGACACACCCACAGCAAAAGGATGTGCTGTTCCCCAGGGACATGGCACAACTAGTCCAGATCACTTCACTTGATACAAGTGGCCGTCACGTGGAAAAGTCTGTTAGAGAAACATTTTTTTCTTTTTCTTTTTCTTTTTTTTTTTTTCCAGAAGGAGTACAAACAGTTTAGCCAATGAGCCAGAAGCCTTTGGACTCATTTCAGGAACTGCAGATCTCGATACACCTGGGCATTGCACAAAAATCAGGAGCTCAAACCCAGCTCAGCAAAAATCTAAACATGGCTTTTAACATTACGGACCTGCACAGTATGTGGAGAGGATCTAATCACGTACACTTCACTATAACATACATGAACTCCACATTTATACTGTGCAGGTATGGCAGAACAGAAAGGGAAACTGCAGTGAAAAGGAATTTATGCCACATCTGTTGTAAAATGCACAGGCTATCTTCAGACAAACAAAAACTTCAACAAAATTCCCACGAATAAATAGTACTGAATACTTGCAAACAGGAACAGCTTGAAGAAAGATATAATTAAAAGCATCTCTGTTGGCTAAATTATTACACAAGATTAGACATCCTTTTAAAGGTCAACCTTCAAAAAATCCATAAGCACATGATCGGTAAAGCACACAGAAACATGCCATGGTCCAGCAATCACTGGAGGATTGGCAAGACAATTTATGAAACTCTGAAACGGTTTTGGGACTCTAGGCAAAAGTTAAAAAATTATGCAGGGATAATTACATGTCTTTTTAAAAGTGTATTCCAGATCAACCGTTAAGTGCTGGAATTGCATACCAGGAAACGTGCGTGAATGGTAACTAGTGGTCCACACAGGAATGGAATCATCACACGAATACAGAAAAACTGTAAAACAGATCTCCAGGCCATCAAGTCCAGCCTGGCCCACAACAATCTAGCCCATGCTACTGGGTAAAACTTTCGTCAAAATCCTTCAATGGCCTTAAAATCTAAGACTGTGTGAAAAAGACTAAAACATGCATCAAACAGTTAGTAAATATGTAGCATTCTGACCCTTGTGACTGTGGCCATCAGTAGGTTCTGTCAGGGAGGAATTAAAGCTTTTATTGTAGGACATTCCCTACATGCATTCCTTATGTAGAAGCTATAGGTGAAGTTTGTAGAGCAGCTCAAATATATGAAGGGTAGTAAGCAATGTGCATAGTTTACCGAGTCTTATTCCCCAATCTAAACTCTGCATTAACAGAACAGAGACAATATGGTAAATTTTAGCTAAAAAGGAGTTGGAGAATAAATTCCACGTAAATTCTGAACAGACTGCCAGCAAAAAGAATAAACACACAGTAAAACAAGTAAAACTCCCTTCCCCCACTTCTTCTTTTAAGCTTACAAATGGTTTTGGTGTCACAGTTTTGGATAAAATCACAGCCTGAAAATTGATTATATCAATTTTCCAGTATCCAGGGCTTTATTTGCTATACGATAAGAGCTGAAGGCCCAGCACAGTACTAAGGTAAAATTCAGGCCCTGTGAAAATGAAATGCTTTGTCATTGATTCGTTACAGCTAGACTTTCACCCCAGAAGATGGAGAAATGTGCTGTGGTCTTTCTGAGGGGAAAAAGTAGAGACCTTATCTATATCCAAATTTGCAGATATCCAATTAAAAAATAAATCAATTTTATGTAAACCAATGCAAAGCTTCAGTGTGAACACATTTAAACCAATTTAAAGCTGATTTATGTTTAAACTCACATTAAAATCAATTCCTTAACAAATTAAGTTGAATCAATAAACTTCTGGATTAAATTAGTCCTAACAGGTATTTCTAGAGGCAATGCTCTGTCTGCTTGAATTGCATTGATTTAAGAAACCTGACTTTAATGGCAGTGACTTTGTGTGTTAACACTCGTATGTGTTAATCTGCATTCATCATCCAGGATAGAAAGCCATCAATGTGATTATAAAGCTCAGCACAAAAGGACAAATCAGACCAATGTTCCTCCCCTTTCCTAGCCTCCATTTTGTTTCATTTTCAAGGATGATAGCCTTGTGCACAACGGATTCATTTTGCTACCACTGAGCAGGAGATTTTTGCATACCATCCTCTGTGATTTATCTGTTCCATATAATTTCTATTAAAAGTTTCAGTTTGTTGTTATTCCTGCAACAGGAAACTTTTCCTTTGCCTTTACTTCTTATCCACCTCAGTCATGAATCACCTGCACTGTATACACATAGCATCCAGCACAAAGTGTGCTTCTTTCCTGCTGAGAAATTACTGAAGAGCACTAACAGAACAAATGCAAGCCAATCTGCAGCAAAGCTGTTTTCACCACAGAGTCCCACCAGACCTCAAACCAGCTCTGTTGAGGTTTGGACAGCTGAGCTGCAAGGAAGGCAGCAACCTACATGGTCCTTACTACACCAACAGAATGAAAGGTCTCATATGAGGATACTCTGAGACAACTCCCCAGGGAAAAGTTAGAAAAAGCAAGGAGGTTCCCACCCAGTAGTGTTGGTGCCACACTGCAGCAGTCCAGTGGATTTCTTTATTTCTTGCAGAATCAGAAATAAAGTAAGGTCTCCAGCCTCATCACATATGGCCACTGTGCCTCTCTGAAGCTATCTGAAGTAAACAACTGCAAAATCTGTTAGAGGAGGTGCTGCTCCTTGTCAGGCACAGGAGGGATGCTTCCCCAGGCAGTGAGATGAGACTGAAGAATGAAACCGGAATCAAATCTCCCTTAGAGACCATCTGCATACTGTTCAGACTAATTCTTATACAGTGTCACTTTTTTCTTTGTTTAACTAGTCTTAAAAAAAAAAAAAAAAAGCCCCCAACAATCCAAAAAAAAGAAAAAAAAGAAAAAAAAGGAAAAACCCCACAAACCAGTCTTTCATAAACTGAACAAAACCATATTATCCTAAAAAGATGGTTTCATGTCAAGTTGCAATCTGGATTTTCATTGAAAATAGCATGTAACAGGCAGAATGCATAACTTTCTCCCCAACTGTGCTGAACTCTAGGGGGTTGCCAGTCATCTCTTTTGTCCAGATTTTCTAGAAGACATGAGAAAGAAACTCATATTACACAAATAAATCAGAGATAAAAGCTTGATCCTAAGAAGGTTTGGGAAAACAGGGGGTTACAATAGAAACTATTATGCACCCCCAGCAGCGGAACTGGCAGGTATATGAAGTTTCCTGTAAGATTCAGTCCTGCAAGGTGGCAGGACTACAGGGCTGTCTCACAAGAAGCCCAGTGGCAGGCAGGGTTCACTCCCTAGTGATGTGCAAATGCTGAGTCTGCCATTTACCTAAAATAATGCATTCATACAATTTGGCTTTCCTATGATATTTTTTTTTTACCTCTGGCTATTCTCTAGTAGATTGTTCCATTGCACATGAAGCAATGTGCATATCTCTGCCTAGAAATGCCCATTTATTCTCTTTTGTCGTGGACTGGATGATGGTCTGAAGTCCATTGAGCAGACCAGGACTCTCTCTTGGGTCTCACAACACTGTGTTGTGTTTGAGTGTCACAACCTCCAAAATATTCCCTTATTAATTACAGTCTGGGATCCTACCTACACACTGGAGAAAAGATACACCTCCAGGGAGATGCAGCAATACATGGGCTGAAAACCCCCATGATAAACAGACAAAGAAAAGACACACCAGACTGCTTTCTGATGGACTGGAACTTGGTACAGTACACGAGTACAAGCATTCCAGTATTTCCTTCCACAAAATTTGTCCTACATTGCAAAGTACATAATAACAAAAGCTATTACAATGAAATCCATGAAAGACTGAGGGAGGAAGCCAAGAAAGAATCACAATAGTATCAGAAAGGAATGCTGGAAGAAGGAACATAATGGATGAGTTCACTGCATCTGCTGAAATTTAATATCCTGAGTCCCCCTTCTGGCTACAAAGGGAATTTTATGTCGGAAGCAACCAAGCAGGACACCATTATTGCTAAGAGAAATCCAAACAATCAATACAGCGAAATGTTCTGTGGAAGATAAGCATTCTGCTTTCAGAGTATTAACTCCTTCTGAATCGCTCTCTGGCTACTGAGAGATGTTGTAAAATGCAACATGGCTGAAAAACAATCATAAAAAGCAACAGTATAATTATACTGAATGTCTACTGTATTTTTCCATTTTAATAATTGCATCTTGGAAGAATTTAAGGCGTGCTTTGGACTTTACAAGATGTTATATCCAGGGCTGATGCATACTCTCTATCCCATGAGCTTCATGAATTTCCAGTAGTACATGAACAGATCAAGGATTAAGGAAAAGCAGTATCAAAACAGTGTTTTCTTGGAGCCTCCAGAACAATAAAGTATTCGTGTTGGAGGAAGTGAGCACACACTCTGTGTTCAGAGATTCTCACCAAGAGCTCTGACATCGAGTTGGGTATGCGTAGAGGATGCTCTAAATCCAGCAAAACACCAACAAAAGGATTGTCTCTGCTGGCAGTGCATGGGACCTCCATCTGTAACCATCACAGACCTGTCTAGGGCTGACTGAATACACACCAAACCCAGCATATAATCATGGAAGTCCAAGTTTCCATGCCAAGAAAGGCAAATAGCTCCAGGGCCAGGTGCCCTCTTTCTTGCCATATCTTCATCTAATCTTCCTGAGCAGTTAAAACAAACAAACAAACAAAAAAAAAAAGTGAAGTTTTTAATTTCTTGGTATTTATTAGTCCTTGTGAGATGGCATTGTTTTGATAGTACTAAGAGGTCTGACAGCTGTTAATTGCCATGGCTTGTTTCCCCAGACTTAAACACAGTTTAAGTAATTAGAGGGAGAACTGACTTAAACAGGAGGTTTTAACCAGCCTTTTCCTTTCTATAACCCATTCTTTCTCCAGAAAAAGAAAAAAAGAAAAAGAGAGTAAGATTCTCACTGGTCGCTAACTCTTATTTGTAACTCTTATTTGCTAACTCTCGCTTGTAATTAAACATACCTCTTATTCTCAACTTGATATCTTAGTTTTCCAAGCTCTGAGGATATGCTGTCTCCACCCTCCATTTGTTTAGACAGTTGCTTCACTGAATATATGCATAAACACCCTAAAAGTTCTTACATTTTTGATTTTACGCTGGAAAATAATGTATTATCTGATATATTAATCTCAGTGATTATTCTCCACAGGGATAGATAAAGATCAAAATACAGAATTATTAGCTGAATATGCTAGACATATAGGAGAAAAGCAGAAATGTTATTAAAATGTGTTTTGAATTCACAATCAACAGACTCACTAAACAAGTAAGTACTAAGAGTGACTTTATGAATGACATTTGACTATGGTCATAATGTCCTCAAAAAAGGAGGGCACCTCAGTTTCAAGCATAGATTGGGAAGAAAAATATGGGTTTTTTTCCTGTTTTAACTCTTATTCAGCAACATCATTATGAAAAAACTTAATCATCACATTGAATTAAATGAAAAACATTACAAAACTGCCTTTTTCTCGATCAGCAAAGCAGATGAGTATAGCATTCAAAAAAGATCTCAGGAAAACAACATTTCTACACATTTAACCTTCCATGTGGGGAAGCTAGTTCATAGGATGGGATGTGAATTTACAGAGCTTTGGTTATTTTGCACTCAGTCATCCCAGGCACTGAATTCATACAGGCTGGCGTGGCTTACTGCATTTTAAATTGGAGTATCACATTAGAAACCACTAACACAAATAGGGCTTCACCCACAATAATGAGTCCAAGTGAATCAGAGAGAGGTACAGAGAGTTATTCACATCTCACGGGCAGTTTAGCAGAACTCTTGTACTGGATTCCTTCTTATGAGGTGTGATGTGAAATACTGTAAAACTGGATGGCTAGGCAGGGAGTTGTCCATCAGGGTTAAAATTCAAGAAAATTGCTCTAAGGCAGGCACATGGGATGTGGGAGGACAGCAAAGCTCAGGAAGAAAAGACATCACCCTTAATAGAAGTCGCGGTAGACACGTGATGGGATAGCTGCACAGGGAGTGTTTGGAGTAGGAACAGCAAATAAAAGGAGAAAAGCTCAGCAGAACTCGCAATCAGCATAGTTTTCTTCCCAAGCCTCAAGATTCATTTCTATCCACACTCAAACCCCATATCAAGACATGACAAGTGCTGTGTAATGCGACTACTCTGCTCTCCCACATGTGCAAGGCATCCTAGGCAACAGGGTTCTCACCAGAGGTAAACTGGTGCATCTGGGTGAGGACTCGACTTTTGGCCATTTTCCTTGCAAACTGTTACTTGACCTTCAGCAACATTTTTGCACAACCCATCTTAAAGCACTCCTCTTCCACTCCTGACAGAAAGGCCTAGCCTGTACACCCCACGGTGAAGGGTCTAGACAAGTCCCTTTGCACCTCCCATGACACGTGAGTGTGGCACAGCACAGACTGACACACAGGGAAGCACAGGCAGGCAGGGGACTTGCATGAGCAATTAATGAGGATTCACTGCAGGTGTGCATTTTTCTTGGGTTAGTTAAATCCAACAAAACATTGAAGCGAACATGTCCCTTCCAAATTTGGGGGTCTTTGGTGTAATTTGCTCAGAATGGTGCATCTCTGAACAGGAGCCTTCGCTCCAGGCCTTCCCACAGTGGAACTCATTCGCTTTAAATGTTAATATTTTTGAGTGCCTTGCCTGGACCATCTGTAGGACTGATCACCTGGAGGGTCTGTGCAAAGCAACCATTTGGCTGTAAATTCACAGTTTAGCCGACCAGTTTATTCTTGCAGATATTCTTTGTGTCACCGGTCTGACACAAAAGCCCGATCAACTAAATCCCCACCCCCACCCCCCCCTTCCTTAAACGCTCGTTCGAAGTTCTGCTGTGGCAGAACATGACATACCGCAAAGGTTCTGGCTCCCAGCTCTAAAATAATTAGTCTGGGGAAATTAAACCGGCGCTCTCTGCGCACCTGCGGCTGGCTGAGCTCCCCGGCCCGACCGCGCTGCCTCTCCCACACCACAGCCGTGACCGCGGCTCCCCGGGCTGCCCTGCCCAGGGTGCAGCCTCCCAAAAACCTGTCGGGGAGGGGGGGGGGGGGGGATGGTGCTGTTTCTCGTGACGCTGAATGGAACCACTGGTTTGGCAAAGAAGCTGCTCGTGAGGGTCTCTGCTTAGGAGATTTATGTTTTAAACAGGCAACAGCTAATATCAAGGGGGAACAGATACATTACCAGCAAGTCATTTCCAAGCAGCTAATAACTGTTTCCCTACCCACCAGATCCTAGGATGCATTTTCAGGTTTAAACATAACGTATACATTGTAAATAGCGGAAACATCTGGGGTTTATTATAACACCGCTTTGCTAGCCTTGGGCATTGTACAACTCCCGCGGGCTACAGTTCACCCTTGACCTGCCAAACACGATTACTCTACTCAGGCAACTTCCCCTGCTCCGCAGCTGCTTGCCTTCCCCTCCCCTCCCTACCGCTATCATTGCAGCTACCATCCTAGAACAGCCAGTCAGAAACTTGGGTTGCTATGGTCACTGCGTGGAAACAGCGTGGCTGAAGAGGCGAAGCAAAGACGATGAGGATGGCCAGTGAAGCCATTTTGCTGAGAAATCCGGAGGAAGTAGGGCTGCCCAACACGATCTGTACTGACAATCTTTTTCCTTCCCCCCACAAAGCCACCTTCTTCTCTGTTCTACTCATCCCACCCTTGCTGCAGGTCTGCCATGGCTCTGTTTCCCCCTTTCCCTCCAGTCTCCCAGTAAGCCAAAAGTGATCCTGTTCCTCTCCCCTACCCCTCCTGCAGCCTTATCTCCCAAACAGGTCTTGCTTCTCAGGCTCTCTGCTCTCACCCTCCTCCCTCCTTTTTTTGCTCTCCACCAAGGACCTCTCTCCATTCACTCATTTTCCACTGCTTGATGTTCAGCCCCACAAATCCCAGTTCTGTCCCTGCCCTGCTTTTCCACCAGTTCTCACCTCCCCTTCAACACGGTCCCAAGGTGACTTCTCCCTGCCTTTATGTAACAGCTCATGTGCAACCACAGCAGCACTGCAGGCTGGGTCTCTTGCTTCCCCTGGCTGGGGCTAGAGTCTTAGACCAGGCTCATTCCCTAGCACAAGAAAGGCATTTTAGGGCTGTTAACACAAGAATAGACTGCGAAACTTCAGCTGAACTAACGCAGAGCGTGAATCTAAAGTGCTTCAGTTACGCTATGGTGGGGACGCATCTTAAGAAATAGTGATCTTGGTTCTGTCTGGTCTAGAGCTAGGTTAAAAAATAATAACAAAAAAAAAAAAAGGCCAAAAAAAGGGCAAATGGTGATCCAATGGCTTAATGTACGCACTTTAAAAGCTCACTTGGATGAGCTTTCCAGGTGTCCCTGCATAAGCAGGCCACTGACCATAGACTGTTGCTTTCTGTGCATGCACAAGCAGTGCCATTTTTGCCTCCAGCTGATTCTTCCTGCTCAATGCCTGAACAAGTGTGTAGGGGACCAGTGCTAAATGGTGCTGTTCAGAAACACAGCAGAAAGAAAACACAACCTGTGTTTCCAGCAGCCCCGTCTGCTGAGGAGCAGACCCAGCAGCCTCCCACACGAGTCACGACCAATTGCAGCCCTGCTTACAGCTTAGGGGAGTGTAACACCTCTCTCATGAACCTTCTGTTACAAGTAGCCTCCCTGAGAGGTAACAGCCATTTCAGCAACAGCAAATATATTTGAAGGGTGCTACCAAAGCTTTTATGCCGCCCCTCCTTGATTAAAGCCTACTGACTGATGCTATATCCACCCTGACCCTGAGAGATTAAGTGCTGATTACAGCACTGGGACATTACCCCCATTCTATCCCTTCTCTGTAAAGTAAAGGTAAATTTATGAAAATGAATATCTGAAATGCATTGCCTTTTTAAAGTTTTATTACTCAGTAGCCTGGTAAAACCCTCTTAAGAAAAAATGATATGTAGCATTGTCTTCTTATTTTTTTTATTTCTTAATTTGTTAAGTTCAATCTACTGATCAATTTAAACATCATCCTAGAATTATGCTATGGTAAAACAAATGCACATTTAGAGAATAAATGGAATTGATTCTCTTCTAGAGTAAAAGGCCTTACTAAATGAGGTATTTAAATATAACCTCCAATCCTTCTCTAAAGAAGCACCTGGTAATTCACTTTTTGGATCAAATTGCAACTCCAAAAAAACTTTATGACCTCATGTGGTCTTTCCACCCCCACATTCCTACCTAGAAACATTATATACAGCATGCTTCAGGCAAGAGCTGAGTTAGAATGCGGATGGTGGTTCTGGGGAAAGAGATGTAGCAGGTACAGGGCAGCAGCAGAGCGCTGAAAACATAAGAAATAGGCAGCTGCATAAGGAAGGATGCCCTGAAATGCTGACACATTCATTCCTGGTCAAGGGCATATCCTCCACTCTGGCTTGAAAGATCCCACACACCCAACATTTTCCCTTGTCAAACAGGCCCTCAAACCTGTTCTTCAGTCTGTCCTCAAGCATGTTTCAGCACATACAAAAATGACCATGCTAATCAGACAAAAAGCTGGCCTAGCCTAGGACCCCATCTCCAGCTGCAGCTGTGTATGGGTGACAGGGAAAAGAAATAAAAAAAAAAAAGTAACCAGAAGTCATTGGCTGTGATGCCCTTGGCCATAGCAACGCCCTACAGGTCAGCAAGCTGCAGTGAAAGGAGTGCATTATATCAATTTATTTGCTAGTTAGGTGAGATTCTTGGGAACCTTTGTGGTGTGAAGCAGATGCAAAAGCTGCCTGTTGCTCCTCTGATAGGACGTGGAAGTGGATGGGAACCTTGACAGGCTCCTCGTGGGATCTGGCTCCAGTGAGATGGGGCTTTACGCTGGAACAGCGATTACAAACTTCAGGCATTCTTACTGGACCCACATGTACCCTGTTGATGGTCAGGAGAAGGATGTGCAAGCACTGGGAGAGTAATCCTGTCATGCTTTTTATCTTATCTGCTCCCTGGTTTAGAGCCAGCAGTCACCATGGTTTTGTCAATGAAAACAGCCTCAAAATTAACTTCAGCTCTAAATACCTCAAGTTGTTCCTTATCCCTCAACTTTGAAGTGATTTATAGTTTTTACCTGTGCCTGGGGTCTTTGGCATTGATCTGAAATGGGCTGGATTTTGCCATGAAACTGATAGTGAGAAACATGAAACAAGGCAATCCCAAGGCTGCTTGATATTTCTTTAATTTTTCAAGGCAGTTGTTAACTTTAACAACTACAGCTTTAAAAGAGAAGAAAATAAAAATCAAAGTGAATTCACTATTCTGGACATTTTCACAATTTCCTGCTGAACTATGGTGGGGAGGTTTCTGCTTTTCTATGAAGACCTTCTTTCCCCACAATATCAAGTGTGCATTTGTTCCCGTTTGTAACATTAATACAGAATTAAAAGGTTATTTGGGAAAATGCACTGCTTTCTCATGGCAGCTTTCAACTCTATTCTTTAAGGCCAGCAGTGTTTTCCAAATTTGTGCCATCCAGCTGTTGGTATATTTCACATGACCACTCTCCAAGGAGGTCTCTCCAGGAGCTCCAGCATTTTTATGGAGTCGTGAGTTTAAAATGGCTTCGAAAAGAAGCCTTTTCTTTTCTTGACACTTCCTCAGTGGAGAAATTCTCTGATGCAATATAACTCTAGGAGGTCTTGAATACTTAAAATTAATTCCTCTTTTGCTGCAGTTGTGATGGACCAGAATGTATGTGTGTGCAATTCTGAATAGATGTTTGCACTGATACTGCTCTAGCATGACTCAGGGAGGGAGGGAAGAGTTTGCCTTCTCTGAGTAGTTGAGAGTAGAATGAGAAACAGATGTCACCTCACTGATATAAACAGGGTAAGGTGAAAAAGATGCCAAAAACACCTCCAAACATACATGTACCTGATTTCACACATCAGCTGAGTTAGCCATTAACCTCGGCAGCAAACATTAGATATTTAATTATCTTTTTCTGCCTGTCATCTCTAGACTAGGAGACATGATACAGTGCATTATATCAATTTATTCCAAACACAGTTTTTGCAGGGCAGAAGTCCACTTGTTATTCTCAGTTTAAATAATTTGCAGTGTCATTAACTTCATTTTTACTTGGCCCTTTTGGGACTTGCCAAAGGACTCCTGCCTAGAGTTTAAAATACACGGTTACCTGTGTAGGGTGAGAGAAGGGGAAACCTAGCCCTAGGCATGGTATCCTCTCTGCACACAGCCCCAGCCAGTTCCATTTACTAGAATGCTTAGGTAATTGCTCAAGTTTAAGTCTGCAAATACTCCCAATGATGATGTTCAGAGAGTTTCAATACACTCCTTACAGATCAACTTGCTTGTAAGTAAGCTGGAAGATCGTTTTCTTTTCAGGACCTAACTGTCAACAGGACAGAGTGATACACAGACATGGTAATCCCAGAACTGCCTCTAATGGGTGAGAGGGATTGGATAGAAGTTGCTGGTGATTTTGAGCCAAATGCCCAGAGGAAGAAAAGTTTTCGTCACAGACTTGAGCAGTGAAAAAGGCACAAGCAAGACAAAGACAGGATGCTGCATGTAGCAAAATCACATATGCAGTAGAGGGGGGACCTTAGCTCATAGACAGAACAGTGGACCCAACCCCTCCTACCCATTACATGTCCTCCTGCCATTTCATCTCATTGTCCTACTGTTTCCCTCTTGCTGGTGCCATAGAGGATCTTCAGGCAAGCTCACTGTGGCAGCAAGCACTCAGCACAGCTTATCACCGCAGACAGGTCTGACCTGTTGGCAGTCAAAAGGGAAACAGACACCACGGCCTTAAACTACAGCCCCTGGACTGAAGGAGAGCTGTACAGCCCTAGCAGCTTACTTCAGCTTTGATGGCACTTGCATTCAAATTCAACTTGAGGTAAAATCATGGAAGCCTAGAGTGAACCATGAGAAGCATTTAAAAATCCACCCTGAGACCAAGCCACCCTCAGCCACCTCTGGTGCCCCGGGAATCTCCCTACAGCACCTCCCCTCAGGAGGAAGCGATGTCACTGGCAGCAGCTGTGCAGTTAATTCCATACAGTTAAAACAAAATGCCTATATGAAGCTACTTCTCTCTGAAGAGCTCTTAGAAATTATATCCCCTCCCTTGCTCTTTTTTTTGGAGAACAGTAAAGATGGCATCTCCATAACACCAAGCTCTGACTTCATCCTGCTGTTAGGTACAACTCATACTGCAGCCAAAGATCTGGCTTGCCTGGAACCTGCCTGGAAACTGGGGGTAGCCTCATTACTGCCATCAGCTTCAGTCAGGTGTGAGCTGGAGAAGGGACGAGAGCAGACAGCATTTTGGGGATGGAAGCAAGAACACTGGCTGCTGAGACCAGTGGGTTTTGACATTTATGGAACAGAAGAGAGCCTCAAGAGAGACTTTGTAGCTTGGATGAGTAATGCTCATTTTGTGGTAGGAGGATCCCTACAAAGAGGCTCCTCACCCAGGTGGTCTTCACTGTAAGAGTGAGGACAGAATGGGATGAGAGACACCCTCACTCACAGACGGAAGAAATAAGCGAGGAATAGTAATGCCAAATATCCTCAAAATGGTCCTGAGTTAAAAGGACGGTTATCTATTTTAAATCCCTCACTCTGACCTTATTTCAAGATCCTCCCTGCTCTCCTTTCAGGCTGTTGCTCTGTAATAGTTTCCCAATTTCTGACCTTGCTGGCACTTCATACAGTCAGGAAAGCCCATGTTCAACACCAATTTCACACTAGCTGACAGTCAGTTTCTTTTTTCCGCAGTTCATATGATCATCCAGCGCTTACACTTAGCCTTTTGCACATTTGCAGTACCTTCTTACATGCCGTGAACAACATGCTTAATTAAAACTCTTATGTAGATCAAAGGGTACCAACATAAAAAAGATGCAACCAGGACTCCTGGAATCTATGACATTAAGTCTGGCAATAATTTGCTCGGAAGGTTGGTCAGACTAGAAGCCTCTAACTCAAAAAACCCCTCGCCCAATAATTTCTGCATTCATCCCACAGCTTTTTGAACTGTAGCATCTTTCAAAAATTATGGCAATCCTCCTCTCTCAGATGCTGTGAGTAACAGAAATCTTCCACACATCCAAGCAAGTTCTTCCTCTGCACAACTACCTTCACTTCTAAAAGCAGTGCGTTTTAACTAACACCACAAGTGCACTGGCAGTTGCATTTATCCTCTAGAGCTTGACAGAGGCACTTTATACCTCTGCATTTCCAGTCCACCCTTTCCAAGAACAGGTCCAACTAGCAGCTCCCGTGTTTTGGGTTTGCTTTTCAAAAGCTTAAGTAACTTCTCCTACAGCAGCTTCTCTTGAGATGATCAGGACACTGTTGTAAAGGTGGTATTGGTCACTGCAGAAGTGCAGCAGAGGGCACAAACAAGAAGGAAGCACAAGTTGCCCTAGGACATCAGTTTTCACAGGTCATAGTATTCCCAATGGAATGGGGAAGCTCTGCATGGGAAGTTCCTCTTCTGTTCTTGCAATGGGACATGCTGCCCTTGGAAGCAGCCTGAATGAAAATTTTTTCTAATACAGCCTTCTCTCTTAAGGTCTCTCAAATCCTACCAGTGACTCCCCCTGAACATGCAAGCCTGACACAGTGACACAATTGACATCTTCTCTGATGCCCTTCATCGCTATATCCTCCCTGTAGAAACAGCTCCTGCCACAGACGTGGCTGCATAGTACCAGTGGGACAGCAATGTGCATGCTAGCTAAAAAAACATCCCATCTTTCTATCTCCCCTGCAGTAGACATATCAAGAATACACACTGTCCTACAGGAAACCCATTTTCACAAAGGGAAAGGAATCTTTTTGCACACCGTAAGACAAAAAAAAGAGGGGCAAGTGACAGGTTTGTGATACCTATATGTTATTCTTATCTCTAGAATGGCCACATGTCAGAAGATGTGGTAGTTTGAAGAAAGAGATTACACTGAGAGTCAGGAGACTTTGGTTTCTGTGCTGAGTTCAGACTGTGATCTGTTGTGACCTTGGACATGCAAAGACTGTAGGTTGATAGGCAACAGGAGCTTTCTGTCAGACTGAGGTTGTTCCACAGAGGGCAGTTTGAAGGATATCGATTTCAGCAAGAGCTCGAGGACTATGATGATACAAACAATATCAATTTATTTGGCGCAATTCAAGACTACATGCAAAAAATGTATTCACAAAATAACAGGGCCTGTTTCATTTACTGGCATCCGTTCCAAACATAATGCAACAACACAGAGCAGTTTTCGGTCCTGTTTCATATACAGGTGCAATGCATTGACAGAACAGCACCTTTTTATTCTTGTTTAAATGCAGTGGACTTCCCCAAAGAAAAATTGAAGAGTCTGTCACTGTGGAAGCCAACGATCCCACTAAAACATCACATCTGCACACACACACACACACACACAGAAGATGTCCCAATACTGGATTTAAAATTTAACTCTTCTGGCAGTAATGGCAGTGGTAGGAACCTCTATCACCTCTGCAACTGGATGTTACTAGGGACTCTGTTTAGTCATATCAAATATGCATTCATGCTTCTGTAACTGTGTTCAAAGGGATTAACCATTAGCCATAGAACATGGCATGTGGCTGACTCAAGGGTGAAAGGAAAGCTATTAACGCTGGAGAAAGACACTGAGCAAGGCTCAGCCTGAGTCCATGTCTGAATGCCAAGCCCAAACTGCCTGACCTGGATTCCCCCTGCTTACAGAGGTGGAAGGACCATCAGCTCATAAAACCTGAGAGATGCACGGAGAGAATGAGGAAAGACTCCCAAGTGACCTGTCACAAATGGATTAACTTCTCCCTCTTCCTCCCTCACCTGTGAAGCCTTGGTTGTCAGAGCTAGGAGTCAAATGGCCCATAGTGAACAAACTACATAACATGGTCAATTTCCCCCCAAATCTAATGCTCCCACAGAAAATCACACAACCAGAAATGCAAAACCAGATACAAGTAGTAATCTGCGCGCAAATACAAAACTAGCAGTTACTCCAGGCAGGAGGTTATGTTAAAGATCTCTATCAGTCCCTTGTGAAATATCTTGCCTTACTTTCCTTCCATTGTTTTTGCTCTTCATTAACGGAAATAGAGTAGATGGGATAGACAGGGAGGAGAGGGAAAAAAGAAGGCAAAGGATTGGAGGGACAAGAGGGTAGAAAGAAGGATGGAGAAAAGAAGGGAGGGAGAAAGAAAAGGATGGACGAAGAAAAGGACAAAAAGGCACAAAAGGAAGACAGTGGGACACATGGCTGGAAAGGAGGAAGGGAGGAAAGAAGGGAGGAAGAAAAAGAAAGAAAGCAGAAAGGAAGAGAAGAAGAAAGGGGTGGAGGGAGTGTGGGAGGAAAGGACGAAGCGAGAGAATGAAGGAAAAGAGAAGAAAAGCATGCTCATGAACATCCCTGTGACCTCGCACTTGATGGTTTCATACTCTGATCTCGTGACATCAGAGCAGAGTGTTTTCCAGGACTTAAGTCTACCAGTCTACCTGCACATCCACTGAGCTACAACATAACAACAGCCTTAACAACCCCAACTTGATTTTCAGGAGGCTGCCTTCCAAGCCGGCACCCTCACATCGACTTCTCATACCAGCGAAGCTCCATACGGAGCCAGAGGGCTGAAGAACACCCTGATGAAGCTCCCATACGGCTCGGCACAAAGCCCCGCAGCCCCGGGGCCAGGGTCGGCGGGCACCCCACGGTCCCCCCGCTCCCGCGGGCACAGCGCGCTCCCGCCGCTCCCCCTCGCGGCCGCCGCCGGCACCGCCACGGGCACCCCTCCCACGCCCCTCTTCCCATCAGGTCACCGGCGGGTGCGTTCCCCTTTCGCTATTAGTTCGACTGTTTTCGTTATTTTTAAAGCAGCGCTTCCACGGGCGCCTCCGCCTCTCCACTCCGTTGTGCATCCCCGGCACCGCCGCCGTGACTCTTCCCCTGCGAGTCTGCCGCTGTAGGTTTCCTAGGGCGGGAACAAGATCCCGTCCCCGCGCCGAATCCACGACTCCGGGCACTTGAGGGAGCAACTGAGGGTTAACTGAAACACCTCAAGCACATTCAAGCAGCTCTTTGCACAACTAGCATGACTCATACAAAATACTGACACTTGGTTTGTTTTCTTGTATCATAACGGAACACGATAAACTATCAGTACTGCTAAAGGCACATTCACCCTTGTTACTTTTGGAATGTTAGCAAAACACTGATTTGGTAGGAATTCATAGCATTTCCAGATCCTGACACGCTGTGACACAATTGTTCGTTGCTGTTTTGCTTTTGGTTATAACCACCTGCCTCGAAGGACTGTCAGATGCTTACAGATAGGTTGGAAAGGGGGTGTAGGGGAAGGGAGATGCTTGGAAGAAAGTTTTCCACAGCTCTGCACTTAGCTCGCCTTGCTTCGAGAATAACAAATTGCCACGTAGTTGCCTAAAGTAGAACGTGTTGTCAAAGATGCTCAGTAGCTTCTCCTGCGATTTTTGTGGCTAGACATTCACAAACTGAGCATCCAAAAAGTTTTTGTGCAAACCTCGTGACTTTGACTCAATGGAGGAGATTAAAAGTGAGCTGCTCCAAATAGTGAGGGTTCAAGTCTTCTGAAATATCAGCTGCATAGGATCTTTTTTTTTTTTAACTTATGAGTGATGTTTTAAACTATCTCACTCCACCTTTTTTTCCTTCTTTTTCACTTACTGCCTTTCTAGAAATCCAAGAAGACAAACTCAGATTTAAATCAGCTCACAAGTTTTGCCACATTTTAAAATCCTTGCACATCTTAGCAGATCTTGTTATTTCTGCACCAAACAAAAAAAATTTTGTTCATCTTTCCCCAGCTATCAATATTTGCACAAAGTTCAGTACAGTTTCTGGGTTTATTTCACAGCGGGAATATCTTTCTGTACACATGAAGGATTTGCTGGACAATTGTACTGGTATGTCCTCACAATTCTGTTTGCATTCCCATGGCTGCAGTCAAGTAGTACTTGTAGTGTTAAGTCAAAAAAGTTTGAATGGTGACTAATCTAATTTATTCAAAAAAACATGAACACATTCACATGCTTTTTGAAGGATTCACTCTCAAAAATGTTCTGAAGATTGTGTGAAATGTTTGGGGCATTTAGGTATTGCACACAGGTAAAGGGACTTTCCTCCCCCCAAAATGTACATGCATACCAGCAGCACACAAATATTTTGGCCTGGAAAAACCAGAAGTTGTTACTCCTTCTAAGCAGTAGTTTTCCTCTAGAAGTGGACAGGTTTTACCAGATATCACAGCTTTCAATCCATCTCCAAGGCTCTTGTCTTCAATTAATGCAAAATATTGATTCATCTTCTGATATCTCTTTATGAATATTGAGTATCAATTTAAACTTAGCAGTCCTCAGACTGAGCTTTAATCCTCCCAACCAAGCCCTGACATGAAACTTGGTTTACAATATGCTCAAAACAGTTTCTTCCTCAGACAGCCAAGCCTGCTACCAGGACACACTCAAAGGTTCTGTTCAGTCACACTCATCTCATCTGAACTTTGTGCTGTTTATTCGGTCAAGTAGTCTCAAAGCTCTGGCATTTTATCTAATTCTAAATTAAACTTCTCATAGGAGGTATTTATTTTCTATGTCAATGTCTGCAACCTCTCTTCTCTGGGCTCAGTAAGTGCAGATGTGTTCAGGACAACGCTGCTGAGGTTACCTCACTGAAATGGTGATTGAGACCCATCTTTGAGGCTCTTCCCTCATGAACTGCGTTTCTGCACCAGATTCTTATGGAGCCTTGCTCTTCCTACCACTGCTACTGAACTAGAGAGTGGTTGACATAACCCAAGGCCAGAGTTCGCTGCTCTGACAGTGCTGTCAGTGTTTGCACACAGTCAAGGTTTTTTCCTCAGAAATGCTTGACATCTTCTCACACTTTGTCCTTTCGAGCCCATCAACCTCTCTCTCATCTTCTCTGCTAAGCAGAACCACCTGAAAACTCACATTCCCCACGGTGTCTGGAAACACTTGACAAAGAGGCTGGGCAGCTGATGTGCTGTTACACCACCTCAGTGGTGTACCAGGAGGAATTTTTCCAGGGCTGATTCCTTTCTCTCACTTCAGTAGCCCCACCTTACGCAGTGGGCCCGGTCCAAGTCTCCCTGCTTCTGCTTTAACAACACCCTAAGTCAGGAGCAGTGCCTCTGTGAGGGGAAGACTGCCACCCAACCTCAGCTTTCCTGCAGTAGGTTTCCCTGCCCAGGCTGGATGTATTTTCAGTGTGCTGGCAATGCCCTAGGAAACCCTGCTGGCAGATTTGTTGAGCCTGTCTGCATACTCAGTCGGCATAGCAGTTTGGTGATATGACTTGGAGAAAAACTATAACCTTCTGTCCATTTATAATACTGTCTCCTCAGCTTTCCACCCCCTGTATTTATCATGGTCCAGAGTTCCCTGCTGAAGGAAGGTACGATCACTCTGCACTTGACACAAGCCTGACAGAATCAGTTTGTTTGAGACCACTTATAGCAAGTGGAGGTAAATGTTCTTCTACGTCATTTTAGTGACAAAGAAACCATAGCAATATGGACCTCCCCAAACTTCTGTAACAGAGCCCAGACTTCACCTGCCAATGGAAAACACTAAGATTTTTTTTGGTGTTACCACTGTGCAGGTGAGCAGAGCAGGCCAAAGCCACTTCATCTTTTCTTCCAATAACTAACTTCCTTCTCCAATGGCAGTTCTGGAGTTCCCAAGAGAGCTGTGACAGAATACAGTAAAGAAACATTTTCTCATACACTTTTTTCCACAGATAATAAAGCTGATTCTCAGCCTGTTGACAAGTTACCAATAAGACAATTATTTCAGACCCAGGATTGAAATATGTATGATGTACTTTGACAGCCAAAAGCAGACTAAGTTGAGAGAAGCTATGATCGGAAAAAACAGCACTAAGAAAAAACTGAACACCTGCTGCAGATTTCTGTGCTAGTGCCAGATCTTAAAACTGAGGATTATCTGCAAATCACTGCTTTTTGTAAGGGAGACCATAAGTAGATTCAAGCTACTCACAGAGAAGAATACAACAGAGGGTACAAATCCTGACATAATTCAAATAAAGAAAGTAGGTAACTAAAAAGCAAAACTGTTTCGTGGCCTCTCAGACTGCACGTTCTAAACACACTAACTGATTATCAGGTATGACTGCAAAACTATTAGTGAAAAGGAGAAATTGTTGTCCCATAAAAGTCAGAAGGTCTTCATATTGTCCCTGCTAAGTTTATATAAGTAATAATTCAAGCTCTAATATGCTTGAACAGAGAGAATAAAAGTCCATGACGTGAAATGCAAAGCTGTTCTCTTGCTATATTTTACATTAACCAATCTTTCTGCTCTTTCTCTTCTGAAATATCAGCTCTTGTTTAAAATGCCCCTCAGACCAGAAAATACCCTTAAGTAACAGATGAGATAAAATCTATGTCACACTGCCAGTGTGACATTATCTGATTGTGAGTCAAGTGTACAGTGATGGGTTATGCTGTATTTCATTCTCCCATTAGACAGACTACACGGATTATCTACACATGGGAGCTATCCTGCCACATGCACTCATCTTGGAAGGGATGGGATTTTAATTACATAAGATAGAAGAATGCTCAGTTCTTGCCCACACAGGAAACATTTGACTAGTAATGTCAGGTATGGATGAAGGCGGTACTCTTTCATACCTATAAAAACATACTGGTGTCTTGGAGAACAGAGGTAAGGACTTGCCAGGAAAGTGGATTATTTCTGGTTCAAAAACCTGACATATTTTGGCTTAGTAAGGAACTTTACCTTCTGGATTTTTAGCAAATCTGAGGAGCTGGCATGATGTGAATCCTGCCTGGATGAACCTCAATCTACACTCGCCACCTTTCAGATTTTCGGATAAAACACTCATCCATGGCAGACATGACCAGACCACCAGAAGTGGGCATTAAACACACTTAGATACCTAAACTTTAGGTGACATTTATTTGTGTGGATCCTCTTAACTGTTATTATAGCTCCCCTCATCAGAGAAAAAGACCACGTTCCCCAAAATCTCTACCTAGTTCAGAGTCGACATGGTTGGATTACTCAAAGACTACGTCTTCTGTTTCACAACTCCTTTCACTACTTCCTCAGCAGCCTGCTCCACTGGAAAAAGAAAACTGTCTGCAGAGCCGGGAAAAGAAAGTTTTCCTGCAAAAATGGGATAAGATGCCACGGGACTCTGAGGTGCCCAGTGGGAAAATGCATGTCTCCTTGACAGACTTTTCCTGTCACAAATTGTCCAACTTGTTACTGTCTTCCTGTTTTCTGTCAACCAAAAACATAAACAAAAACCCCCCCAACACTTCAAATAGCCCAGCTGTCACAGATAGATTTGCCAGAGGTTTTAATGTTCCAAGAGGAGGTTAGTTTTAGCAGGAGATACTTACAAATGCTTGCATAATGTAACAGCAAGCAGCATTATAAAAACCCGGTGAAAGAAAAAAAGAAGGTCAAACAAAGTGTTTGTCTCTAGCTTGGCATAACAAGGGAAACTTCCCCTGCTGTACCCAAAACTCGTTTACACCCAGTGCTGAGCAGAGGCTGGGTGAACTGTGTCTCCAAACAACAAAAAGAAGAGGATACATTGGGCAGTGCTAGTTTGTAAAGACTATTAGCCCAAAGGGATACCTTCAGCTCTGAATCACACGCATCCTCCTTGAGGGCTGATGGTTGAAGTCTAGACCAGCATCATATTGGTCACCATGCACTAAGCAAAATTAATATAGGTATATTTAGAAAGTTTTACCCTACTGGGCTTTCTATTAATTCATCTGTATAGGTAAAAAACCCAAAGAGAAAAAAACCCCAAACCCAAACTAGAAAATTGACTGCTTTTCATATGCTTCTTTTAAAACATTTGTCTCCAAACAAGACGGAATTCAAAGAAGCTGGTAAACTAAATAGTAACTGCAGCTATACATTGCTTTTGCAAAAAGCTCAGTGTATCTGTAGATACCACTAGGCTTTCTGACAAAGTAGGTGGCATAATACAAGCTCTCTAGGAAAAGCATCATGAGCTCATATGTGTTGTACAGCACCAGGAGTCTTGATCTTGACTGGAGCATTCAGCTGACAGAAATAAGTAACTATGATGAGTGGGGCAGCCTGCTCAGCTGTGACCCTTCCTTTGGGTCGACCCACAGAGTCCTGCTCCTGGACACCTACAGAACACGAGCCATCAGTGGCATGAATCCTTGTGCTTAATACTAGGGAGGCATAAGAGAAGCAACACGTGCTGCTAAGCGAGCGAAATGTCCTCTCTGATCACCCCCGAGTAATACCTGCAAGTTTAGACAAAATACCCCGCATGAAAGTTTGTCATCTGTTCAACTAAGCAAACTGATTTCTGGGGAAAGGAAGGGACAGAAAACCTGTTTTGTAATAGGAGAGATAGCCTCACGCCCTCCAAAAAACGAAGGGGTGAAAAAAAAAAAAAGAAGAAAGCGACAGCTGACTGAGAGCCTCGCAGGGTTTCGGGGCCCGTGGGAGGGAAAGAGGACAGCAAGACCGAACTGCGGTCGGACAGCCGAGGCACTCCAGGCAGCGCCGCTGCCCGCGCCGCTCCGCGGGGCCGGGAGCTGGGCGAGCACCCGCCGCGGGGCGCGGAGGGTCCGCCGGGCCGGGCCGGGCAGGCGGCGGGGGCCGGGAATGTGCCCGCTACGTGCGGGAGCGGGAAGGGCGCGGAGGCTCCGCGCGGAGCTCCCACCGCACCTGCCGACGGGCTTACCTGTGGCGGACCCGGGCGCCTCGCCCTCCTCCGGCGGAGCGGGCTTCTTGCCTTTCCTCCCCTTCCTGCCGTTGCCGGCTTTTTTCTTCTCGGCCATCCCGGCTCCGGCCGGCACCGCGCTCCCCGTTGCCTCCGCCATCCCCGCGGTCGCCCCCTCCGCCGCCACGGCCGACGCTGTCGGCTCCCGGAGCGCCCGAGGCTCCAGCATCGCTCGTCCCTGCCGCCTGAGACTTGGAGCCGCGAGTTCCTTGGAAGTTTTTGGAAACTCCTCTCCGGGCCTTTTTTTTTTTTTCCCTTCACCACCCCCCCCCCTCCTTCTCCACCCCCTTTTTTTTTTTTTTTTTCCTTTTTCGTTTTTCTTTTCCCTTTCCTTTCTTTCCTAATAATAAAAATAAACTCCAGCCCACGTACACACCCCCTCGGCACACGCCTTACTAACGCCCGCCCCGGGCACCGCTCGCTTGCTCTCGGGAGGAGCCTCCACGGCCCCAGGGCGCTGGGCGGCCCCGGCCCCGGCCCCGGGGAGGGCGCAGGCACCGCGGCCCCGGCGGGCCGGGGCGGGGCAAGGGCCGGGCAGGGCAGGACGGGGCGGTGTCGCAGCCTGGTGCCGCCCCGCCGCTCGGCAGAGCGGGGCACGGCGTGCGGGAGCGCCTCGGGGACAGGCGCGGGCCCTCTCCCGGGGGCCACGGGTGGCCGCAGAGAGGGGTCGGAGAAAGCGAGAGGCGTCTGAGGCGCTCCTCAGGGTGCTCGCACCCTGCCGCTTGGGCACCTGCTTAAAGCTGCGGCTTCCTCTTAACCTGCGAGGTTACCGGCGGCGCCGCTGCCCCCGGCGGCGGGGGATGCTCACGGGAGAGGGGGGGTTTGCAAGAGTAAGGTGCGCTCCCCCACCTGGTGCTTTGCAAGGGGGTCCTGCCCCCGGGGAGGTCGCACTGTTCTCAGTGTGGGTCCGTTTCTACTTCGGTGACTTCTCACGGGGCTGATCCCAGAACCACCAGTTCTCACAACCGAGAGTGTCGGTCAGGTAGAGCTTGGCTGCAGTCCATGGATGAAGCTTCACCCAATACAGCCGTACTCGAGACAGCTGTACAGTAACTGGTAGCAGTGTAAATGCACCAAACTGAACTTCACCGTCATCTGGAAAACTTAAGGAATCTGTATTTAATTGCTCAGGACCATATTCCCTGCTGGTGCAGATAACTGTTATCGGTAGGAGTTGCACCATTAGGTGCACCATTAGGTGGGAAACACAACACTCTGAAAAGTTACAGAACAGATCTGCGCAAACTACTTAAAATCCTGCAATGGAAGGTTTTCCCTGTATGCTTGGAAAGGTCGTGCAACATAGAAAAACAGATGGGATCAGAATCTAAAACTAGGATTGCTACTTTGCAGTCCTTAGTGATTCTTCCTTCTCTTGAGGAGACAGTTATGCATGCCCCTTAGACTGAAAAAAAACCATTTACACTGATCACCATGCACAAAAGGTGCTTTCGAGTTGGTTTTCTTTATTCTTAGATTGAAATAATTCAAAAAATTTTCCCATATCGAGACCCAAAAAGACAAAACACACTGAACCCGATATATACTGGGTTCGTCCTCTTCTTGGCTGAAAGTTTTGAGGCTAGGTTTTTTCAAGACACTCTCTTGCAGCAAGAAGCTTGTGAAGAAGCAGTGGGTAAACATCATTTCGAGTTCTCAGCATTTGGACTTTGAAACAAACAGGAAAAAAACCCCAATGTTATCTCAGTCCTATCACTGTGGTGAAAGAAGAGCAGCGAACTACACCGACTGCAAAACATTAAGTCGAAAAAACTATACTTCCTCAGTGTCCTGGTGATAACAGCATTAGTGAACAAATCAAATCAAGGCGGGGGGAGAGCAAGTGGAGAAGGAAAGACATGGGTACAATTCTTAACGCGAAAAGTTACAGATGCGTTCGAGTCACACTTTGGATTTCTTGAATGACAGCGTTACGACATCCTTTCTCAAACGTGCTGCACCGAAATTGAGGGAATAAGCCCCAGGCAGGGCGGGGAGAAAGGGAAAGCCTCACGGAAGAACAGCTGGAGATGGGAAAGATACTACTGCGGCAGTAACTCGGTATTTCCTTAAGGGGTCACTACTCAGCAAGGAGGGAGCCTACTCTGGCAAAACGTAAGGGACTGCTGGCTGTCGAAGTGTACTTTTAAATAATCTCGGTGTGACCTGGTTTTCTGTACACTGCAAAATCTAAATAATCAAAGTAAACATTACCTTCAGGCCATGTTCATTAGCATTAATCCGTCATCTCAGAGAGTTATCAGCACTGAGGCCCTGCGAGCAAGCCACAGAATGGACCCCCCCAAAGACTCTTTCTTTTTGGTAGTGTGATAATGGGGGAAGACCCCAGCAGCCTGAGAACGCATTCAAAATGAAAGCCTAAGAACAATACCCCAGGTTCCTGAATTCTTGCACCTTTTCTGTTAGAAGTGGGAAATTTCTTGAAAAAACATATCAGAAATGTGCTCTGGAATAAGCCTACTATTCCGAGAAGAAAGGTTATAATTCATTTTAGGCAATGTGTCATAGATCCACTGCAGAAGGGTGTGATTTACTTCTATATACATCAATGCCAAAGAATTAGGCATTGCTTGTAGCACATAAGACTGCCTCTCCTCCTTTGCTATCGACAGCTATGAGATACTTCAACAGAGTGGGTAGCAATTGATTTAACACTATACTAAAATTGCCATTTTACCCCATCAGAACTGTGAGTAGAGAGCTGGCCTGTCAGAGGTTAGTCAGAAAATGCCCTATGTACAACGATCTTCTGAGCTGACAGTTCCTACAGCCAAAGGACACTTCGGACTTCTGGAAATAGAGCAGTGCAACCATGATTTCAGTGGAGTGGAAGCCATAGCCCAGGCACGTTTCCCAATCTCATAAAAATTACACAGTTTCTTGGGGAACAGCAGTCAAACTTTCAGGTACTTTCATGATCATCACAGGACAGGTAAAGGAATGCTGCCTGCTTGTCACAAACACACAGGCAGAGACCACGTATGGAGCTTTTACTCATTCATCTCCTTGTTCTCTCCATCCATGTCACCTTCTTCAGTATAAAAATTAAGATCTGGCTGTGTCCAAGCTCATCTCACTGTTGGTAGCCTGGCTATTCTGGACCTCTGCACTTTGTGAAATTATTTACATCACATGAAGTGAATGCAGAATGTTGCTAAGTCTAATTTTTCACTCATATATATATATATATATACACACACACATGTCTGCAAAATGTAATGCAGGGAAAAAGAGACAGATCAGTAAACAAAAATAAACAAAAAGTGCTCCAGAGTAACAAACAGTTGAATAAAATGTCAACAATCTGAATTTTTTTTGCTTCTTAAGTTCATTTTTACAAATATTCTGGTCATAGAAAAGGGGCCTAATTACAAATACTTAGAAATTCCAATGCCTTACCAAGAGAGGAAAAAACTGGTTTAACACTTTTTATTTTCCTTACAGAAAGTGTACTCATTTAACAAAATAAGTTCCTGAATTAACAATTAAATTCATAGCGTAACCCTATTCTCCATCTTCTCTAAACTCAGGACTGCCATTTTCTCTTTTTCTTCATTTTGTGGTCATTTAAAACCCATGAAGACAGGTAGGAAGACTATCTGCATAAACTGCCTGTTGCCCCTCCATTGGTAGCAAGGAAAGAGTAAGAAAGACCATCCTAAACAGAATTAAAGAGTAAAGATGTATGGTAACCATAACTGTGAATGAAACATGTTCTTATATTAAGTTGGACTCGAAATTCTGTCAGCAGCTGAGCACCAGGTCTTTGACATCAACTCAGCCGAGTCAGGATAACAGTACCTTTTGTTCTACTGACTTTAGGAAGATGCGAATCTTGATTACCCAAAAGTATCCCAACAGTGGTTTAAAGGTCAAGCCAACATCTTTGGCAACAGCAGCAATTGTGACAGGTGATGACGTCCCAATAACGTCTCTTTTCAGGAAATGGCACATTTCAGAGTTGTTTGTACAACTGTCTGTATATATGTTCCTACAAAACAAGACCTGATGGCCTCCAATTTACCAACAGTTTTAACAGACTGAACTTGTGAAACTTCAGGAAACTTTCACAAGATAAATTGGTACTTTAGCATGTAATGTTTCAGAACTTTTTAGATCATCCAGTCACAACTATAAATATATATATATGCACATATATATATATATATATATATATATACACACAATTCTAGCCCCATTAGTGTGCAAGACATTGATGCTGTTTGGTTTGGGCTGAATGAAAAAATATTTTTGTACAATTAATGAGCATCTTCCTCAGAAACACACACAGCCAAAATTTCTACAGACTACTACACTCCTGTAAAATGTCAACAGTTATAACCAGGGATATGGCCTGTGAAAATAACTAAGTAAAAAAGGCATGGAAGGTGAAAATCTATTAATAGGAATAATTTGGCAGTCCCTGTTTGAATCCAAACTACTCTAGCACTGGCAGTGAGGACTGTGAAGACTGACAGCTCTCTCATTTCATCGATGTGACTCCACTGACAAGTGTTCAGTCCAGACATTGTGCTCTCACGGAAAAAAATCCAAATTAATTTTTAAAGTGTATATTGAAACTTCATTCAATTGCTGGGTGGATATTCTAATT
The DNA here is from genome assembly GCF_036250125.1 of Pseudopipra pipra. NCBI lineage: Eukaryota > Metazoa > Chordata > Aves > Passeriformes > Pipridae > Pseudopipra > Pseudopipra pipra. The sequence goes on from NC_087581.1 coordinate 68,905,208, forward strand.
CAGGGAAAAAAAATTATGAAATTAAGTTCAGACCAATTTTCTTGGTAAGGTAATGAAGTCTAATCACACTAAAAGCACCTTTGATTAAAAATGCTGAAACAGAACTTTAATGCAGTTTAACAAATTCACATTAAATACATATTTTTTTTGGATCCAGACTGATTTTTCTCTGTTGGCAAGAGTTCAGTGGCCAAATGTGATAATCCCCATTGTCCTGGAGCACTCACAATAGACCAAAAGGTCTTCCAAATTAGACTGGCACACTCTATGCGTAAATCCATGGTTAATTTGTGCCCCATCACAATGAGCACACAGTCCCTATCTTTGTGGTGACTCTTACCAGATCAGATGTTGGTACCAACCCCTTCCAAGCCTGTACCTGCATGCTCAGCAGTCTCAGCCTGTGCTCTGCCCAGTGAGTTTAGTACTGTTATTTCTGTCTCTGGGCCACCATGTCACACAGGTTTGTCTGTATGTCTGTACCTTACCTAGTCTTAACATGATGAGCATGGTAGAATTCTGGATTTTCTGATTCCCTGTGACCTCCCTCTGCTGCCGCAACAAGCTGACCTGTCCTGCAGTAAGCTGACTGACAGAGCACTGGCACCAGCCTGCATCCCTGCCATATTGCAGGACCAAAAATTATGCTGCAGAGAGAGTGCAATTAACTGAGGTCTGTGATTATCCCAGTGTCCCTGACTAAATCACTTGGCTAGTCTGATGGGTCACCAAGGGCTCCACTTTGTGCTGCCCTTTCTCCACTGGCTTTGTGAAGAAAACAGATTCCTTTTGCAATCATCTGGTCCTGCACAAGCACTCTGGAGTGTGCTCTGCCTACACTGCCCTCTAAGGTGTTTACAGCCATCTCCATGAGATTATCTCAGTGGTATGCAATCTCCAAGATATATGATCTTCAAAACACCCCTGTGGCTGTGTGGCAAAGCTACTAGCCTCTTTCCTTACAGAAGGGGCAAAGGAGTTAGAACTGAGAGGGGAATTAGACCAAACAGCTCTCAGCTCTGGAGCTCCAAACTCTTCATGATCTGATCATCAAAACCATATCCCAAGTTAGGCACACAGGCTCCACATTCATCACCTGAGGAGTGCTCAGTGCCTGATGGTGGGAATCACAACTGCCATGTCTGTTAAGCAAGAAACCAACAAAATGTTAACAGTAAAACAAGATTTCTCACTGAAGCTTAGGAAGCTTTCAACTCCATGCTACAAGGAGGTGCATTCAAACAAAAACACCAAAAAAAGAGGAGATGCTATTTGAAAAGGGATGTAACAAGAGACTGTTTCCCTTCTGCCTGTGTTAACAGACCAGTGGTGGAAAATGTCCTCTCCCCAAGAGGGAGAAACCTGAGCTCAGTTCCTTCATCTGTGTAAAGAGATGTAAGTGCACTTCTCTCATCTCTCAGGAGCTAGTCAGGCTCTTAGGCACCTTTGCAAAAAATTTTGGACTGGTGAAAGACTTAGGAGAGCAGGAACTAGAACTGAAACCACCCTTTCTTTCACATAAGCACTCTGATCAGTACTACACTTTTTTACTCAGTCCCATTACGTGATGGGACAACTGCGACTAGACCGACCAAGGATATTCTCTCTTGTCTAAACACCCCAACAGGTCTAGCCCCATGGACCACACATGCAGATGTACATTTTTTGTGTGCATTTCACTGAGAGCTCAGCTAAATGTCCTGCTGTCAAATGCAGAAATTGTTTGGACCGATTCTGTCATTAATATACAAAATGAAGGATGAGACTTCCCCTATGTACATACCTCCTGACACACACATGTTCACAGCTAATTCAGAACTGCCCTGGTTCAATCGGAGCTTTTGCTGCCCATGAAAATCAGCTAGATGAGCACCAGTAAACAAAAATATACTGCATGTGGGGAGACGACACTCTGTGTGGGCTTTGTCTTGTCCATAACTCTTCTTATTTAAATCCCAAGCAAAAATGAATAAATAGAGTGAATAAATAGGTGTACAGTCACTGCAGCTTTGTTTTAAGGTCTTTCATCCAGTGAGAAAATTAAGATGTTCCTAATCAATGCCTGAACCAGTGGTAAGATTCTCTGCTGTGTTTTATCTGTGTTTAGCTCATGCTGTAAAGAGTAGTGTGATTAATTACAGTGACCCTAGTTAAATCTGTGGTTTAGCAGGCATCATATTAAGCACAGAAGTATTTCTATGACAGCTACTTTGCTTAAAGCCAGGCACAGACTTAGGTATCTTTCACAAATGGGGTTTGGGAAAGATTGTTCTTCCGGAAAGTTTTCATGCCTTTTCCTTTCTAAATAAGTGGAACTTTGGATATAGTGTGTCTGATATGCCATTCCTCCTATCAAAGTTTCTCAGCTTCAAACTTCACTGAGAATTTTCTCCGAGTAATACGTTGTTTTCACTGAGTTGCTTCAGAAAGTTGCATGCATTTCCCATCACATCCAAGCAAAAGATAATTTTGGTAGGCTTGCCTCAAAAAGAGAAATATGGTGTGCAGGGGTATCATTTCATGCTGTGAAATAAGGATTGAAGCGAAAGGTTAAATAGGAAACTAGTCAAGTGGTAAATTAAAGCCCGGGGAAATCCAGTTATTTCAAGCCTCAAAAAATGTTTTGAAATTGTGTTTAACACAGTGCACTGATGGGTAGGGTGGAGGCGGGGTGTTACCTGCAGACAGGCCAGAGCAAAAACTATGTATTTGTCTGTTTTGAACCCTGCCTACCATTGTGGGGGGAAATGTACCCCAAATACACCTGGGTGCTCTGTAGGTATCCCAAGAACACAGTACCTGGCTGACATACAGGAGCTGGGAGCATCCATCCTGAAAATTGCTCTCTACATGCCTCATTCTTATAATCTCCTTTAGGAGCCTGCTCCTGGCCAGTATTAGAAAATGGATATTAAGCTGGATGGGACTTCTGTTTGACCCGGAATGACCAGTTCAGTATTCTTTAGCCTGGCATCCCATTAAAAAAGTGTGTAAGGTTTCATGTCACCATGAGGCTTCATTATATTTCTGAAAGCAAGTGGTGAGTTTAGTGGTCTGTGAATGCTGGTTTAGAGTTTATAGGAAACTTGTTCCTTCTTCCCAGGCTAATTAGTTTCCATTCTTCCACATGTGTAGTGAGATGGTGTGAAGTCCTGTTGCCCTACCCTTCTGTCACAGTCAGGGTGACTGAACCCCCATGATCATTGTCTCCTACCTCCTCATTTTGGGGCACCAGAAATTACCAAGCTATACACTTTACAAAAGTTTACCAAGGGGAGGTTAAAAATACATTTTAATTTTTTTTTTCTTTTTCATGGCTTTGCAAAATCATGAACAAAGGTATTACTGGTTGAATACTGGTGGTGAGAAAATTGAATTTAATATAAAATATTGGACAAAGAGCTAAATATAACTTCATTTGGCAAAAGGTGGGCTATCAAAGGTAGTGAATGCAATGTGAAAGTTGAAATAAAATGCAGAGGTCAGACCCATGGGTCTGGAAAATTAGTATGGCTTCTTTGAAGTTCATGGAAATAGAGATTTTCATGTCTGAAAATCTGGCCGTATCACATCATGACTATTTCCAGATGATCCTTAGTCCAAACTGTATAGACAGCAAATGCTTTTGCTGTTTGCTGACTAATTCCTCCCTTTCTAAAGGAAGTCTGAATATGGAGTCAGGCTGGAGAGCCTCAGCAGTGTAAGCATTCTGCTGCAGTCAGATGGCTGTGATTTCCTCTCTGGATGGAACTTTTGTGGAATATTCTGTAGACAGAGCTCTTTCCAGATCCTCAGGTCATACACACACACACACACACACACATACAGAGTGTGCTGTGGGGCCACTGATCCCAGTAAACACAATTCTTTAACACTCTTGAAGACCTAAATACATGTATATTTAGGGTTTTTTGGATCACTGAAAAATTCCTGCAAGTTCTACTGCCAAGTTTCAGTGCTTAAAAACACAAATAACTGTGATCAGGATACTTCCTTCTGGGGCAAAGTTTTTAAAAAACCTTAATTAATCCTACTCCTATGAAAACAATGCAGAACTCGGTTGTCAGGAAATAAAATGTGTGTTGCCTGTGTCACTAAATTCTTTCAAGTGGTTTTTATTGACTCATAAAACATTAAAAACTGAGCCAACAGGAATCCTATTACCCTAAATGCACTAGTCCTATGCAGCTTGCTGGTAAAGCACTGAAAGTTGTGGGAGCACCTCACCAAGCAGAGAAAGGAAGTATTTTAATGGCAATTCCTCCTGCAAGTTTACTCATGAGTTACAATTGACAATGAATGTGCTATTCCACAAGCTCAGACCTTTGCCTGTTCATGATTAACCCACAGAAAGACTGCAAATATGCTGGTACTAAGGGAGCATATAAAAGTGGTATTTGTTAATTTGATTGCTATGTGCAGATCTATGAGGACCCATTATGCAAACGCATATAATCCTGTAATTTGCTCCTGAACTATTCACCACAGCTGCTGCAGAGAATTTGGTAATCCAGAGTCGCCATCTCAGCTATGTGATTAGTAACTAAAATCACAGAGTTTATACTTGGAGATGGGAAGGTAACATTTATAACCAAAACCAGGTCTGAATCTGATAACAGGAGAGACAACAGCCACAGTTTCCACTCCATACAGATTTCTATTCTCTGTCAAGGGGTATTAACTACTCTGTAAGGTTTTGTTCTGCAGGTAAGCATTGGCCAGCCTCCTATTAGCATTCGTTAAGTCTGCTAATTTAATTGTGAGGTATCTCCAGAGAAAATGACTCTACAGCAAAAGCAAAGAGAATACAATTGATCAAATCCTGACCATCTGATAAGAACCTCTCAGGGAAAGCTGTTGCTGTGAAATACTGTGTGGAGCACCAGTAACTGATGTGCTCACACCCAGTGGTTGTAGGACAGCGCTAGTGGTAACAACGTATTGAGAAAAGAAAACTGAGAGAAGACATTTTTGTCAAGTTTTTTCACAAGGGATCAGTTGCCCAGGGACACTGACCGAAAAAACCCAACTCCAAAGGGCTTTGTGACACTGAGCAAGCGTCCACATCCAAGAAGAGTATCCCTGGGGAATGCACACTTCCAGTGCTATGCAATATGTTAAGACTTAGCGAAATAATACCTGCAGTTTTATTCTATCATACTACAACAAATAAAAGAAACCTTTTCTTTCAAGTATATTCTCAGTATACTGTTATTCCCCATATTTCCAATATTGTCAATATACTGTTGTCAGAGAGTGAAGCAACATGTATTGCCACAATTTATGTCACATCACAGAGACTGAACACATGATAAAGAAATTAAAGACAATTGACTTATTTGCAAACACTAAACTCATCTGTATGGTTTTCAGTGATGCAGGATCATGGTAAGCAACAAAACAAGAGGCATTCTACTCTCAGCCTGTAGTGTGAGAAAATTGGAAAAGATAATATTGTTTTGAATGCAAGGGTTTGGGAGCTTAATTGAAAGCTGGATATTTATCTGAATTGCCTAAGGAACATCCAGAACAACTCCTCAACAGGCCAAGAGAAAAAAACAAACAGCACACCAAAAATTCATGCAAATGTCACGTGACTATAGCATGGCTGATTTGTCCCATTCCAGAAATACGAACAAGATGCAAAACGTGAGAGAAATGCAGGGAACAAAAAACAAAATTGGGAGGAAGGAAAGAAACAAACAAAAGCCCCAGCACATCCACACTCTGCCAGAGTCCTGAAACTGTAGGCTATCTAGTGCCACTGAGCTCCCTTTCTCTTGGTGCAGGATGAGCAGGTTTCCCCATGTGCTTCTTTCAACTTCTGGAGGCAGAACTGGAGTCCTTTTGAGTTAATGACAGGAATAAAAACCCAAAACGCTGCTAGCCTGTGCTTCTGAAACACCTTCTGAAAAACCTTACTGGAGCCTCTCTGTACAGACAGTTACCATTTAACAAAGTGCAAAGTAATGGATAAAGAAATCCCTTGTGTGCGGGGGTTGGATTGCAGTCTGCAATGGCAGATGGTCCAGCAGGTGCATGACTTGTCTGCAGCAACAGGATGCAAAAGATATTAAAGAATCTGATGAAGTGTCTGATGGTCAGGGACACCTCAAGAAAATAAGTCACGTTGATACAGATCCCAGTGTTCTGGCAGAAGTGAGTGAGAGATTGTCCTGAGTAAAGTGCTGAGAGGGAGAGGATAAGCTGAACCAGTTTGGAGGGAATAATTAGCTAGCAAAAGTTGCTCTAGTAAAACTAAAATAGTTAAGGATCAGCAAAGCAATCAAGTGCAAATGCTGTTCCCTGTGAACAACTGGAGGAGGCAGGCCTAGTTTTGAAATGTCATTTTTCTGAACTTACTGTAGTTTTTTCAGGTAAGCTAATAGCTTTGGCAGGCTGAAATATGATGAAGACAAAGAAACTCTGTGCTGTGACTTCCCTTGGAGCTGAAAAGTGACTGCCCTAGCACCCAGGCTGACCTTACACTCTGCTGCCTGAGGATGTGAATGGATGCAATAAGCAGACTGACCAAGGATAGAAGTATCAACATTCAGCTGCTTTTGGTGTCTGAAATGTTTGGGAAGCAGGATTCAGTCTCCTGTGGCTCCAGTGTAGCTCTGTATGAATGCCAGATTTGCTCAAGAGAGGAGAGCTTTCCCACTCCCATGTGTTCATTGTTTTTCATTCATTTGTTCAAGATGATAGTTTTAAAACCTTTAATTATCTGCATTTTGGGCTGAAGACCATGGTGTTTTGCCCCATTTGCCCTATGTTCTTTAAGAGCGTAAATATTCTTTACTAAAATCCCCCCTTGCATGTCCATTTCTTCCAGTTTGTCAGTACACACTCTCGACCCCTGCTTTGAACTTCTTCATTCTGCAGAACCCCCACTTCTCTTTCGGGGAGGAAATGTTGCTGATCCAACCCCTCATCCTCAGTTGAAGCTGCACCCACTCACCCAACAGAATATCTGATCCATACTTCAGACGTTGCATGTAATGTTTGCAGGTTGTGGTTACATTTTAAACAGTTTATCTTTGTTCTTGCCAGTCAAAAATGCGAAGAATTTACAGACAAGTTTAAACAAAAAGGTGAGATCTGAGTCAGCTTCTTCAGTCATTGGTGATTTTACATGGTCAATTAATTACTATTGGCTCTAACATCCACAAATGCCTTCTGGTAATCACCAAGGAAATGACAGTGTTTGCTTTCATGTGAACACCTCGTAATAGCTCTTTGGAGAAGGACCTGGGAATCCTAGCAGACAGCAAGCTGTCCATGAGCCAGTAGTGTGCCCGTGTGGCCAAGACCAGTGGTATCCTGGGATGCATTAGGAAGAGCATGGTCAGCAGGTCAAGGGAGGTGATCTAGCCCTCTACTGAGCTCTAATCAGGCCACATCTGGAGTCCTGTGTCCAGTTCTGGGCTCTTCAGGGCAAGAGAGATATGGAACTCTGTGAGGGAATCCAGAGGAGGACTATGGAGATGATGAGGTGACAGGAGCACCTCACCTGCGAGGAAAGGCTGAGGGAGCTCGGCCTGTTTGCTTGGGAAAAGAGAAGACTGAGAGAGGATCTTATAAATACATACAATTTTCTGAAGGGAGGGCATCAAAGGAGTGGAGCCAGGCTCTTCTTGGTGATGTTGAGCCACAGGACAAGAAACAGTGGGCAGAAACTGATGCACAGGAAATTCCACCTGAACATGAGAAAGAACTTTACTGTGCAGGTCGCCAAGCACTGGAACAGGTTAGCCAGAGAGGTTGTAGAGTCTCTATTCCTAGAGATATTTAAGAACTATCTGGGGTGAGATCCTGCTCACTGTGCTCTAGGAAGATGCTGCTTGAGCAGGGAGGTTGGACCAGACGATCCACTGTGGTCCCTTCCAACCTAACCCCTTCTGGGATTCTGTAATTCCCTGAAAGTGAAGTGCAAGGTCCTACACCTGGGTCATGGCAATCCCAGACATCCCTACAGGTTGGGCAAGGAAGTGATTGAGAGCAGTCCTGCGGAGAAGGACTTGAGGGAGATGGTTGATGAAAAATTCAACACGAACTGGCAATGTGCACTCACAGCCCAGAAAGCATCAAAAGGAGTGTGAACAGCAGGTCGAAGGAGGTGATTTTCCCCCTCTGCTCTGCTCCTGTGAGACCCCACCTGGACTGCATACAGTTCTGGTGTTCCCGACATGAGAAGGATGTGAAACTGTTAGAGCAAGTCCAGAGGACTTGTTCGTAAAAGGAAGTTCGTAAGAGGACTGGAGCACCTTCCTTATGAAGGCAGTCTGGGAAAGTTGGGGCAGTTCAGCCTGGAGAAGAGAAGGTTGCATGGACACCTCATAGCAATCTTCCAGTATCTGAAAGGGACCTAGAGGGAAGCCTGAGAGGGACTTTTCCTCAGGAACTCTGGTGATAGGACAAGGAGTAATGGGTACAAACTGGAAGAGGGGAAATTTAAGGAAGAAATTCTTTACCGAGAGAGTGGCAAGACACTGGAACAGGTTGCCCAGGGAGGTTGTGGATGCTCCAACCCTGGAGGTGTTCAAGGCCAGGTTGGATAAGGCCTTGGGCAACCTGGTCTAGTGGAAGGTGTCCCTGCCCATGGCAGGGGGATTGGGACTAGGTGATCTTTAAGGTCCATTCCAACCTTCTATGATTCTATGATTCTGTGAAATGTTGTCAGTTCCTGAAGACTGTCAGGAGCACCATTCCTCTGATTTAATTGGAATAATTCTCAACTTTTAGGGGATCCTTATAATTACCTCCTGTTGAGCAGAGGTGGAAGCTCAAACGTGACGCAATGGATCAATATGTTCAGGGAAACACGTGAGAGCTATGGCAGAACCATAAGGATGCCAGCTCTTCAAAATGTTTTCCCAGCCATCTGCAGAGCACCCTTTTATCTGAGATCTTTACTCAGGACACTAGACGTTGCCTTTTTGCTCCTTGCAGGCTGTACTGCTGGTGAAGTTAGGTGGTCCCAGTCTGAGATGGGGTGCAGGGCACATGAGACCTGCTCTGCCCTTTTTGCCTGTGCAGACAGGCTGCCCCACCAAGTGGCCTTACCTGTAACACACCACCATCTGCAACCTTTCTGAGGAAGGCTGGCCACATCAATTTAACCACAAAAGGTCATATCTATTGCTCATGTAGATCAGTGAGAGATTATTATTGCAGGCATTGCACCAGACACAGAAAAAGTCATTGACAGGAAGAAAGGAATGAACTGGAGTGGGACCCTTACACTTTGCTGGACTAACCACACGTCACTTTCAGAAATGTTGCTCTCTGGGATAGGGGAAACAGTTAAAACAGGTTTTGTTCCCTTTTCATGGACAATGGTTCAAAACAGCACTGATTTAACCCGTCTGATACTAAACTCCCAGGAGTGCCCAGAGGGCCAGATTCTGCCCTAGGATGCCACCAGGTTGCCCCCCAGGTTGCATAACAATATCTCCAGTGTATGGACTCACAGGTCATGCTGTAGCCATTTTACTGTCTCTGAAACTGTCCATGGAGAACCATGTCCCCTCCATAATGAAGGCTATGGATGACTGTGTGCACAGCAGGGATGCCTCCTTCCTTTTTTCCTGTTCTTCCTATTCTCTCTCTCATTCACAGCTCTTCAAGGCCTCTCAACTTTTTGGGGGATGGACATGCTGTGGTAAGTTACTCCAAAAGCTGAAGTTTGGGTGTCTGGGGTAAATATGAGGCCCAAGGTAATCAGTAGGGCTGCAGAAAGAAAGGAATACAGGGATGCCATAAAACTTTCAGTCCAATTAAAAAATAATATTGGAACTTAGTCCTTGTTGTACTACCACTCTGCCATCGACAAAGAAGGGGAAAATTTGGAGTGTGCTAGGCAAGACTGAAATGCATGAGAGCAGAACTAAAATACTCCAGTAGAGTATTTCTTGGAACCAGGTTAGCTTACCTTAGAAGGCAGAACACTGGAGTCCAGGTAAAGGAATTGGAATATTATAGATGAAAAACTCTTCCAGATCTTTACCAGTGCACGGATTTCATGGTTTTCACCAGTGCATGGGTTTCAGTGGATTATCCCCACTCAGGATAAGATCCCAAGTTTCAAATAGATAGCTCCACACACAGTAGAGCTGGTGTTCCACCAAAACAGCAGACTCATGTTAGGAACTTTTGGGAAAGAAAAGGAGAACAAAATGGAAAACATCTCTGTGCCAAACATGGTTTGCAACCACAGTGAGAAAACATCTCTGTGACAAACATGGTTTGCAGCCACAGTAAGAAAAAGAAGAACCCTGTGCAGTTCTTGTCCCTGCATCTGCTCTGGGTAAAGTACAGAGAAGAACCAGACAGATGGCTAAAGACATGCAGTCTGGTGGATGTGGTGGAGTCCCATGTGCTCCATAAAATTGGAACAGAGAGGGAATTATTGGAGAATCATTGAAGTAAGGAACACCAGTAAAGCCAGAAAACGACAGTTTCAAACACAAGTCCTGTTATTTTCAAACATAAAAAGGAGTACTTTTTCACCAAACATTTAAATATATTGTGGAACTACTTATCACAGGACATTGTGGAACTCTTTATTGCAGGACATCGTGGGTGGTAAAGGTTTGCATGGAGTTTGAAACCAATCTGGTAAACTTATGGACATAAGGTGATTTAGGACCTATTACATCTAAACTCACTGCCCATGAAACTCAAGTTCTTGGAAGCTGGGAAGTCTTTCCCAAATATCCTTCTCTATGTGCCCCCCCTGTCCTTCTACTCTTCCCTTGGCTAGTCTCAGAGGCAGTACAGTGAACTAGATGGTCTTTTGGCCTCAAATAAGTTTAGGCAAGCCATCCTTGTTTTTGCTGTGATTCAGCTTGTTCCTCTCTTCCCCCCCCGCCCTCAGTTTATAAGTTCTATGGGGCAGATGGCTTGTATAGGAGAGAGGGGTGATCTCCTTGGCTCAGGGCCCATCATACTTCATCCAGTTACTGAGTTCTGTTTGGGGCCCCAGAGAGGTGAGACAATGACAAAGCAGAGAGGCTGCAGGAGGCCTATGGCTTTGTGGGACTTCAAGGAGGAGCTGATTCCCCCAGAGCAGAGATGGGTTTGGGGCATGTGATGGCATCCTGGCAGTGCCTGGTGGAAAGGGGAGTGACAATGGGCATTAGCTGAAGCTAGAGAGGTTCAGGCTGGAGATAAAGGCACACTTCTTCCCCGTAGTGATAGCCAGGTGGTACACCAGGACTCCGGGGAAAGCTAGACTTTATCTTTAGAGGTTTTCAAGACACAATTTAAAAAGTCCTTATAAAGCCCTGGGTAAAATTCCTTAGACTCTCTCACTGAGACCTCTGGGCCCAAAGATAATGTAAATGCTAATGAAATGCCATCATTTCAGTGTGTAATTTCCCTTTGCTTCTGAAATATATGTATGCAGGCCTTGGCATTTATACTCATGTGAAAGCAGATATTAACTTCAACTTCCTCCATAACAACAATTACCATTAGACCACTTCATCCCTGTCCTAAGAAAGTGCATTAACTCTGGAAAAAGCAGAGAACAGGTTTTCAGCTGGTGTGTGTGGTGTTGCTGGAGCCAACAGGCTGTGCTGAGCTGCTCCGGCTCAAAGTCTGCCCATGCACACTTTGAATGGCTGTCCCTCACCTTCCCACCAGCTTATACCAGCGTGGATGGGTGGCCCAGACAGTGACACGTGTGCAGCACATCAGTGTGCTGGCAGCAACAGATGATGGGCAAGGAAGCAGCTCTGCTGGCACACAAAGATGTGCTTGTGCTCCCACCAGGAGGGAGAGGCGTAGCTCACACAATCTCACTCGTGCCAGCAGAGAGACTAGCCAGACATCTCACACCAGCACACGGTGGGGGAGGAGGAGGAGGAGGAGGAGGAAGAGGAGGGTGCTCCTTCCTCTTCCTCTTGCTGAGCTGACAAGGCTCTCTTTTCCCTCTGCAAGCTCTGCTGGGCGGGCAGCGGGGCACAGGCACAGCTCTGTCAGCGGCCGTGCTGTGGGATCCTGAGCAGCACATTGCAGAGCTGCCTTCAGACCGACAATGGGGCACTGGTGCAGCTGCCTAGGGCACCTTTTTCCCACAGAAACACACTTTTTAAAGGGGAATGGCCCTTGCCTGGTATTAGCTAACTCCGAACATCCATCCTGCTTTGTGTTGGAATGACCAAGAGTAATGCGTTGGATTACTACCCCTATTGTCTCAAGTGCAGTATAATGCCAAATTTATCTGTTACATAGTACTAGCAAAAGTTCTACCAGCAGTTGAGGTGTTAAACTGGCTTTGGTGTCCTCTGTGGGCCTAAAAAATACTTGTGCATACTTTAGATTTAAGCAGTGTCATTCTGCTTTGCTATCCATATCCAAACCAAAGCAACAGCGGGCACCTGTTTTGCTTTCTCTCTTTTCCCAAAACAAAGTGAGGACACAGACAGTGCAGTGATGGAGCATTTAATTTGTGATCCCTACTTAGAACAGAAAGGGGTCAACATCCTGGCTGGCAGCAACAGCTGTGCTCAGAGCAGGAGTTGGAGCCTGCCCTCTGTCATCATAGTTTTAATGGTGAACAGGCTTTTGAGTCTTCAAACCAGCTTCCTCCCAGGAAAGAGCTCTGACTCGTAACACATCACTACCACCCAGCAAAGCAGTGTCTAGAACGTGATTTCTTAGGGACCTCACTTTTCTGTTCAGCTTTGTGGTGCTGTTTCTCCTTCCTTCCTTTACGAAGTCCCATTTTAAAAGGAAGATATTGACCAGTAGGCATTGCAAGGTAGTAGGAGACATTTTTCCTCATTCCCAGCAGAGACTGAAATCAGGCAGGATGTGTTTCCACAGAGGGACCTGTGAACACACGCGCTGGCTTCTCATGGCACACACTCAGCAGAGAGGTATTTCCGTACACTTTTTGGTTTTCCACCTGTGTACGGCCTCCTAGCTGCAACACACATGGATTGAGTCATCCTGTTTATGTCAGTGGGACTACTCACTATAGCACTACTCATCAGGAGAAGTGGTTCTCCAGGCAGGCCACAAATACCTGGTCATGCTTAAATTTGTGTATACCTGCTCCAGGCATAATTTAAACACCTTCACATGATGCCTATAACAGCCACAAGCTTTTGAAAAGTCAGAAGAATACAGGATTGACAGGGTGCTGCAAGGAAAAAGCGTAAGCCAGACAGATAAAGAATATATTGTAAAGAAGGATGGAAAAAAAAAGCGGGAAAGCAAAAAATGTACAGTACATGGGTGCTTTTTTGAGCTGGTACATTACTACCAGTGACAATATTCCAATTTTTTTACATAATGGACTGCTTCAAAGTATAGAAAACTGTGTCAGGTCACTCCATGCCCTGTGTAACTCACCTGCCACATGTGTAAAATAGTTAATGAATGGGAAATGCATCACTGTATTTATTATACTGGTGAACAGAAAACCAGGGAGGTGTTTTTAGTTCCCTGGTTTGACAAACAAAGCTCTCAGACTAAGTCTGCATGTCACCAATACTGTTCTTTTGAATCATCTGAATTACAGCTCTTACGGAATGACATGTGAAGAGACTTATAAGATATTACATTGTATTTTACTATCTTCTTTATCTTTCTAGTGTGTTGTATGCCCAGCTTATTCCTGCTTTGTAGTCCTGCGAACTTTCTTCCCAGTGGATGGTGACAGAAGTGCATGAACACTATTCAAGCACCACAGAAATATGCAAATCATATAAAGGTGTTTCAAGTTTCAGCAGGGTTGACTTAGCTCTCACTGCCAAAGAGGAGGGAGTCTTTTCACTTTGGCACACTCAAACCTCGTCCAACCCTGGTATTCACTCCACAGGCAACACACGTCCTGAGCGATTTCTCATAATGCCAACGTTTCCTGGCGGAACTCCTTTCACCTCAGACAAGCTCACGCCCTTCCTGTACAGCACATTGCAGGACACATGCTGGGGCCAGTTGGTGCCTTGCAGCAATGTCTCAGCAGGCACAAGTGTGTTACCTGGATCACACCACTTTCCAAGACACTCTTGGGACAGGCTGTTTTTAAAACCAAATTGTGAAGAGCAAAGAGCATCGTGAGCAGCTTTTTCTATTGCCTCCATCCCAGCTGCTTTGTGGTGTCTGTGTGTACCTCAAGGGTACTCCCCAGGCTGGACCAGCTGAATGGTAAAACTGAAAAGCAGGGACCAGCCACACAAATATTGGGTCCCAAGCACCAGGTGAGGAAGGCTTCTGAGTCTAGTGTCCAGAACCAAAGTTCTTCCTTGACTTCAAAGAAAACAAATTTTGCACAGAGCCTTGGGCAGCTGAGGGAATTTGCCAAAGATCTCACTGTTTTTTCAGCTGCCCTTGAAATACTTCCTTTCAACAGCATGGGATCCTGCTGCTGTCTGCCAGCTCTGCTGAGGAAGCCTTCAGAGTGCTTTGTTGCACTTCTTCAAGGAACATGAACAAAAAGCATCAGATTGAGTGAATCACGGAAAACATGATGCATGGCTAGGAAGAATAATTTTGTTTTTTTTCTGAACGGATGTGTGTTTTGAAGAGAAAAAGATGCATTTTGGCCACTTTTCTGCAATCCAGACTCTTCCTACATAGACCCATTTCAACTAGTGCCACATGTCTGGGCCCTAATCTTCTCTATTTGCAGAAACTAAGCTGATCAGACTTGAGCCTAGCATAAGCCACACACCTTCCTTCCCCTTTACTGTCCTTCTTTATGAATCACAGAGAAACTTTCCTTCTGATTTTTTTTTAAACATAGGAGGAATGACCAAGGATTTTAAACTGCAGAGTCTTAGAAAAAAACCTGTTAATGCTGCAGAGTTTGTGTTCCAGATCTGTGGATCGTACTTTTCATATCTGCTTTTTCTCCCTGACTGTGCTAAAGAGGGTGGCTAGAGATGTCTGCATGGCTGTCTCTCATAGCAGAAAAAATAAGCAAAGCTGAACTCAAGCCTTCCTAAATCCTTAGGAGAAACAGCCTCACAGAGGGTATTGGGACTCTCAGGTACTGGCCCAGGCTCACTTCTGTAATATCCTCCTAGGCTTGACAGATAGAGATCTGGAAAAGTGTTTTGAGCTTGAGAAACAGAAGAGGGGTGTGAAAGCCATACACACACTCATTTTCAGAACAAAGGTGAAACATTCGATGACCATTTCTGCTTTATGATCACCTAGTTAGATGCAACTTTTAAGCCTTTATTTTTAATTTACCCCAGAGAGGGATTTTTCTTTATCTTTTTTTTTTGTACAATCCAGCTAATACTTTTTCAGAGTGGAAAAATCTCTGTTTAGATCTACTTTGAAGAAACACAAAGGCTTGTGTTAAGAGAATACCCTCTCAGTTGTCTGCGCGTGCCCTCGGGATCAGACTTTTTCTCTGTGTGTGTTCACCCTGTAATTGAAGTCCGGTAGGGATCAGGCACTCACAGCGGGGGCATCACCTTATTTGTTTCTCGACAGCCAGGGAGCAGACAGGCTGGGCAGGCTTCCCCCTCCCTGCTCCATGGAGCCATCCCTGCAAGCTGCCCCCACCAAGGACAGGGGAATTTGCAGCGGGCTAAAGGCACAACTGGCACAGCCTCCCTGCCCACAAACCACCGGCCTAGAATTGAGGAAAACAGGAGGAGTGCTGTAGGGTTAGGATCAAAAGTGTCTGTGGTTCACCAGTTCTCAATGCCTGAGAGGTTTCAGAGAGGCAGCTGCAGTCATCTAAAGTGGCTCTGGGCTGTTCTGACTTGTATCCATAGAGTAAGCGGGGACAAAGACCTTCTGAATCTCAGGGCAAATATTTGGGCCAGTAGTCTTCACAAGTATGAAAAATAACTGGACTTCTTTTTCTTTTAACAAACATTTGATGTTATTTTGAAAAGTATCTGATGAAACCAAACCAGTCACTTCCAAATTACCTGACAAACCTGTATGTATGAACTCATACTGTTCCATGCCCATTTTGTGTGATTATTTACTGGCATAGCTGAAAATCCCCTGATGTGAGTGAAGGATGGCACCTAGAATTGCGCTCAAGATGTCATTTTGGAGTCTTGCTTCTGCAGCCAACCAGAGCAGTAGTATTTTAACGTGTTAAAGTTAATGAATTTATAACCAGTGAAATCACCCCTTCTGCACCATAAGGCAAAACACTATCTCTGTAGTCTCAGAAGCCTTTGAGCCTTGAGTTAAAAAAACACACCTCTGCTTGGAATATGATTGACTAAAACCAACATTAAAACTTAGATTAGTATTTTAATGTAAGAAGTAGAGTGGAGAATTAAAAGCAAGGATGTGACACATCCAATTTTTTAAGCTCTGGACACAGCGTAATGAACATAATCCATCATAATCCAACATAATCCAACAGTGTGCCCAGGTGGCCAAGAAGGCCAGTGGGATCTTGTCCTGTATCAAAAGTAGCGTGGCCAGCAGGAGCAGGGAAGTGATCCTTCCCCTGTACTCTGCGTTGGTGAGGCCACACCTTGAGTATTGTGTTCAGTTCTGGGCCCCTCAGTTCAGGAAGGATATTGAGGTGCTGGAGCGGGTCCAGAGAAGAGCAACAAGGCTGGTGAAGGGACTGGAGCATAAGTCCTATGGGGAGAGGCTGAGGGAGCTGGGGTTGTTTAGCCTGGAGAAGAGGAGGCTCAGAGGTGACCTCATCACCGTCTATAACTACCTGAAGGGAAGTTCTGGCCAGGTGGGGGTTGGTCTCTTCTCTCAGGCACTCAGCAATAGGACAAGGGGGCACGGGCTTAAGCTCCGCCAGGGGAAATTTAAGTTGGATAGCAGGAGAAAATTCTTTACAGAGAGAGTGATCAGGCATTGGAATGGGCTGCCCAGAGAGGTGGTGGATTCACCATCCCTGGAGATTTTTAAATGCAGATTGGACGTGGCACTGAGTGCCATGATCTAGTAAATGGACTGGATTTGGACCAAGGGTTGGACTCGATGGTCTTGGAGGTCTTTTCCAACCCAATCGATTCTATGATTCTATGATTCATTCAGTTGTCTTTTACATGGTGTTCCCTACCTTCTGTTAAGTGGTCTCCAACTCACTTCTGCTTAACCTTTTAACTTAAAAATCGACCTTGTTTACTTCAAAGTATGGAAAACTTGCCTAGTGCTTTAAGCAACATTCACCAATCTAAGTCAATTTTTGATACTCAAAGTCTCCTATCAGTAACATTTAATTTCTTCCCACCAGTATTCAGGATAAGATTTCTTAAGATGTCCTAGGATTCTTACACTAGGATTAAGCTGTGGCATTCTTTGTAAGGAAAACAACAGCAAATTCTTGAGGTGTATGTCTCTAAAGGTAGATCCAAACTAAAAAACCTTAGAGTCAATGGTTGTACTGGATGAAGAAGTCACAAGGGGAAAAGGTGTGATTTCTGACTGTACCATGAAAGCCACACTCTAGTAAGCTGAATAAACACTTTATGTGCATGGAGGTACTTCCTAGTTTTTGACTTTATAATCTTAAAGGTTCTTCAATGCAATTTTTAAATGTAGGCTGATATAATAATATTATTATTAATAATAATATTAATGCTAGTTCACATCACAAATGAAAGCTGTAGTTCAGAAAATACTTCTGAGCACCAGACAGACAAATCAGTAGGATTGTTTTGTAACTGTGATGATTTAGGGGTAGAAGTGAGAATTCCTGTCTCTTAATTGAAACAACTGATACAGTTGGAAAAAACTGATGAGCTGAAGAAGAAATTGTGTGCTAGAAGTTTACCGTATTTTTGGATATATGAGGTACTCTGATTAAAGGTTTGATTTCTTCATACCAACTGTATGTCAGTTAAATAGATGAAAAACTGCCTTCAAGATTGATTTTGAAATTTTTATTGGATCATCATGCTAAACTGTGGGACCTGTTATCTATGGTCTGTGTGCCACGACTGCACACCCTAAGTGTAAGTCACTGATTCATAAAGGTCACAGAGATGCCTTTAAAACCAGACTAGTTTTGTTATCTGAATAAGACCTGTTGGAAGATCAAACAGCTATAGCAGTCACATTTTCCCTTGATCTGAATGATGTCTGGATGTATTCATACAACAGATGGCCCAGATAGGACTTGAAGAACTGAATTAAAATAGCAAGTACAGCTTTATCATTAATTGAAAACTCATGAAAATCAGAAGCCCGTGTCGGTCACAGTGACATCTCAGTTTTGTGGCTTTTCAGAAGCAGCATCACTTATTTATTTCCATTTGCAACACGAAAAGCCCAGACCAAACAGGCAATGGATCTACACAGCTGAATGATGACACTGAAACGAGTATTCCCTTTCCTGGGGACCGAGCCTCAATTTGGTAATAACATGTGCAGAGCTTAATCTGTCCACGAAATTTTCAATGACAGGGCACGTCCTCTGCCCTGTCCCCACCAGATACTGAGTGAAAATGCAAGAGAGGGGGCTGCATACCAATAATTGTGTATTTGACTCTTCTCAGCTGCAACGGGTGGAACTGTTGGGTGAAACAATCACAAATGTGTCTTCACTCAGATATTCTGCCAGTGCTCATCAAGAAAAACACGGATTTTCTGCGTGTTGCAATCACAGCAATCTTGCCACTATTGTTCAGACTGTTGTCCATGACTAGGGTTTGCAGACCTTTCCTGTGAACTCCTGCCTTTCCTTAGACCCCTGATGAACTGAATTTCTTGTCTGCAACTCTACCTCTCAATATGTTGGAAACTCTGACAGTGCCTAATAACAGCCATTTCCAGATTCAACTGTTGTAAATCACTTCTGGGGATAAAAAAAACTTAACAGATTCCAAGGATAATCACTGTTCAGTGGCAGCAAAGCTAAGTATTTCCACCAACACTTAAAATACGTAGTCAGTCAAAATATTTAATGAACACAAAGCCATATATTTTGCTTCAATAAAGTAATTTAACAAGTCAATTTTTACAGTCTTGCTTAGGCTTTTGTAAATAATATCAGGTCAAAAGTATAGAAGTCAAATCTGTATTTTATGTTGTTAAACATTCTAGGAATTTCGCCTTTCTTGTCTCAATTCAGGATTAAATTAATTTTGCTTGCATCACGTAATTTTTCTTTTGACTCAAAAGAGGTATTGTTTTTATTTTAGGATAAGACAATATTATTTCCCTAAGTTTTGCTAAGTACCACTGCATGAATTTTTAGTATCACCTCATTAAAAACAAGATCCCTCTTTCTTTAGTTACAGGATGAGTTCAAAGTGATAAAAGGCACAAAATTTTGCAGGTGCAAGAGTTATATGTTTTTTATGTTTTTTATGAGTGTTGGGCAAATTTGTGACAATGAAGAGCCTTACTGATAGTGCATTTGGCTTTTAAAACCCCTACAAACCCAACAAAAATCCTGCCAAGCGCATGACAAGCAATGGATATATAAACAAACCCCATCTGACTTAGAGGGGATTTTGGGGGAAAAAAAATGAAATTGAGAAGTGTTGGTTTCTTCTACCTTAGTCTGAGACATCTGGTAACTTTCCTGAAACCACACACTAACATTAGTTCCACCAGAAAGAACTGCTTCAGGGATTGTTGAGGAGCTCTTTTAATATTGATGCCCTTGGTTGGGGTTGGAAGTGGTAACAACACAGTCCAGAAATGCACTTTTCTTTCTCCTGATACGGATTTATTTTTAACATGGCACTTGTTGCTGGATGGAGGCTGTTAGTTTAGCAAATGAAACCTAAGAAGAACAGATTGAGAAGCTCCTTAACTGCTGAAAGTGCACCGGGGACAGCTCTTCCATGTTGGTGTTTCCATTTATGAAAACTGTTGTCAAAAAGATTAAGCAAGCAGTACACATGGGCCAGGCCATCCTAAAGCTCACTTTATTTGTGTTTTTTCTCTGCTCATACAACTGTTGATATCCTTCTGCTATGTCTTGTCTTCCAGAAACTGCAGGTTTCAGTACTGGACTGGAGAGTTTTGTTCCTCGCAAACTGCAACATTAGGATCATCAGTACCTCTTAAGCTGAGGGATGCATTTCTGCAATTTTCTCCTGCACACATTCTAGGTTTTGTTCACAGTTTTGTTCACATTCTATCACAGGTTTTGATAGGCTTTGAGAACTGTGATACTACAGAAGTGTAAATAATACAGGTTAAATAACCACGTTGAGGAAGATGCATTGGAAAAGTTAAGATATTTGAAAGCAGTTAGCCAGCCTAACTAGCCTGACATTACAGTGGAAGCCTCCAGCATCTGTTATAATTCTTACATATATTTAGTTTTACCATGCACTGTGCTCTACCACACACAGGTAAAAAGAGCAGCTCAGGGAGTGAGACAATCACATACACACCCCACCAGATATTTTTTAGAGTGAAGCATACTTTTACTTCTCCTGGATTTCTTTTCCCCTAAGGCAAAGATTATGTGGACTGCAGGCAGTGGTGCTGGAGGTTATGGAAACACGTAGCCCTACTGTTCTGCTTTCTCTTCCACATCACCTTGCTCTGCTAAGTCTGTCTCTTACAGAGATAACATCTTTGTTACAGAAACGCGTGGAGGGAACTTGCAAGTGACTTCACTCATGCTAAAGCAAGTGGGAGAAGGAGCCTTAGATGTCATTGTGCCCAAAAGCTGAAGAAAACTCTTCTAGATCTGAAAATCAGCATGTTCAGACAAGCAGTGCAGAGGTGATACTTCATCCAGCAAGGATCTCTCTGTATCAGCAGATGCAATTGAGGTAGTTTCAGCATGTGGGCGTCAAATGAAACCTAAAGTATACGGTGGACTTAGTGACTCTCCATTTGTTAGCTTTACAGACCTGACTTTGCAAACAATTTGGATAATTCTGTGACTCAAAAGAGAAGCCAGCTGTTTCCAGGCTTTACTTTCAATCACTTCTTCTTACTCTCTAAAAACAGGAAGAGGAAAAGAATAAAAAAAAAAGAAAAATAATAATAATAATTCTAAAAATTCCAATTCTGGTCATCAGAGGCTCCAACTGACACTGTTTTGCTTGGAAAAAAGCAGTGGCCTCGTTCCCCAGGGATCAGCAGGCAAATGGCTACTGCCCAGCAGGGAGGGCTGTGTGTTGCATAAGAGATTTGTGGTGTGATGTCCCAGAGATTCAAAGGGTTTCCCCTTCCCAACTCTTCTCCAGAGCCTGGTCCATGAGGACTGTGAGGTAAAGCCCCTACTGATATATTTAAATGAGGAAACTGCCATCAGATGTGATGGGGAATAAGGCTGCAGCAGTTCAACATCCAAACATGTACAAGTGGTTATAAACAAAAAACTCTACAAGTAGCACTGGTTTTGTTTTTCCACTCTAAATCTCAAAGCTTTTTACAGTCCATCCTCCCCATGTATCTCTGAGACAGGAAAATCCACGTCCAACATGCCGTGACTCCTGAGCTGAAGATTAGGCCAAATAATTAAGAGGCACTGCACATAAAATGCAGAGCTGTCAGGATCTTGTGGGCCTGATACCACCATGGGGCATACCAAAACGACAGTAGAGAAAACAAACAGTATCTAAAAGGGTACCTCCATTTTGAACAGAGAGTGTTCTTTTTCATATCAGTCTCCCCAGCAAAGCTGCACCTCAGTGGATAGACCTCATGCCTTCTTTTTGCTGCTGCAGTGGGGTGGAAGTTTCTTGCTATATGAATCTGAACTAAAACTGGGAGTGTGCTTGAGCCATTAAGTCAGGAAACCTGCTTGGAAATGCACAGGACAGAAATAAGGTCTGTTGTGGGACTGGGGCTGTGCTACCTGGATTTCCACCTAACCAATTTCTGAATGCTAAATCTCCTTCAGCCAAAAAGAAATGCAGATCAGGATGATTTGTAATCCTTTGGCTGTATTGGTACCATAAGGACAATAATGAACTCTCAAGGCAACCATTTATTCAGCTTAGAGACCCTTTCACATCACCTGGGCAGCATATTATAGCTTTATATTGGTTCCACATTGTATTTACACCCACTTAGCACTCCTGCAACAATGAAGAGAAAACTTATAGAAATTAGAACCTGCATGTTCTGCATACTGAAGGAACATAATATTCATCACAAACTTCTACTCCAGCTCAAAGTTAACCATACAGAAAGCTAGTTTGCTTCTGGATACACATTTTAGAAGCAACCAAGGGACCCAGTGACTTAGCCACATTTTCTAAAATGGTTGTGACAAAAACAAGAATATGATTGCACTGTCCTTAAAAGATGGCTGTGTATCTCTTCCACCATTCAGCAGCTTGTCATAAGTGTGTCTTGCTCAAATGCCATGCACATGTCAACTGTACTCAGCCACTGACTCTGTTCATGCACGGAGGCCCACCTGAGCCTCCAAGGTCAATGTCTGGCTGCCCCTTGGGCCTCCGTTTCCCATCTGATGTCTGTACGGACAGTTAACCTTGGGATCAGCTTCCCAAAAACCATCTGAGATGTATGCAGGAAAATTTGTGAGTGCACAGTCATTTATGAATGTGGTGTTTCAAAACTTTTCACCTTCCTGGAAAAGCTGTCAACTGATTTCCCAAACTTCACAGATGATAGGGGACAGTCTTGTCCTCTCAGATGTGCACAGGAAGGTAGTGGGGTCACCATCCCTGGGGGTGTTTCAGAGGCACCTGGATCTGCTGCTGAGTGATGTGGTTTAGTGGTTTAGGAGTTGCAGTGGTAGTGGTGGGTTGATGGTAGGACTGGATGATGTTAAAAGTCTCTTTCAGCCTTGATGATTCTGTGATTCTAAGCTGCAGGAACACAACCGCCTGTGGGTGTTCTGTCTGTCTGCCAAAATGATAGTTCAACTTGATTCAAGTCATCTGTGCTCCAGCCTTTATTCGACTTCCCAGCGTATGAACTCTTCATCTCTCCTTTGCTTCGATCTGCACCCACTGACGGCAAAAGGCCCATTTTTCCTGCCTCGGAGGTGAAATTACCTAACTAAAAGGTTACATCAGACCTCAGTGTTTCCACAGCAACAAAAGACACACTTGTCTGCTTCACTTTACCAGGAAAGAAAGGGAAAATAGTCAGCCAAACTGGATGCTGGAGTGGTCAATTGACTGCTAAGTTAGCTGTCCAATCAATTATCCACTTGAAGTCATCAACTACTTTTGTAGAAAGAGGAGCACATGCGATTCCTTCTGACATCAAGCTGGTAGATAGTTACAAAAGCTTCATGAGACTGAGGAAAACAATGCAACTTTTTCAAATGGACCGTGAAAGCACAGCAAAACTATGGAGAATTGATTTTATGTTTTTGTTCAAAAAGTGAAGGGAAGAAAAGCACTAGAGTTTTTTGACATCTTTTAAAGAAAATATATCCAATTCAATTGTGCTTTCTAACTTTGAAATACTCAAAAATGTCATTGGTTTTCCTCCAGACACTTCCAACCACCTCATGCGAGGTGGGCATGAAGTCCCTGCACAACTGAAGCAGTTTCAGTCACTGTATAACTGGTTTTCTTTATGAGTCTATAATGCTGAGCACATTTCTAAATTGACCTGGAATCTCCTTTGCACTGAGGCACAGTAGCACTGCTCCTGTAATTCTGTAAAGCCTTGAGAGGAATTTCACACTACCTGCGTGTGCAGTTGGGATATGAGGGCTTTGAACCATGAGCTCTGATGGTTTCATCTGCCACAGGTTAAGGTGTAACCACCCCTCTGCCTTTCCACCCACCCCTGATTAACACTCTGAGGTAATTCACTGGGCTGTGGCACAGGTATGTGTGCATCTATCACTGCACCATGGGAGCAGCATCTTCTGGCAGAGAAACAGGGTGGACAGCTGGGAGCAGTAATGGTTTGATCTGTTGTAAATAAAGATGTCAGAGCTCATGACTTCGAATGCTGACTGTAATTCAGAATCAGAACTAATTATTCAGCTTCAAGTTTTGTGCCTGATTCTTTTATGCATGCTATTTGAGGGCCCAGAGCACTAGAAAGTGACTGGATATAAGAAAACCAAATGAGCTCTTTACAGCGATACTAATCAGGTATATTTGTGAATATAAGAAAGGCTGAAAGGTGCTATGGAGCCAGGACTGTGTTTTAGCCCAGTCCTGCTCTAAGTTACCACTTTTACATTGCAGGTCCATTATAGAAGCAAATATTAACAGGAGGACAGAGGAAAAAAAAAATCAATATCGTATTTTCAAGAAATCAAATCAGTCTTCAAGGTCAGAGGAGTTATTTTCTTAAATAAAAGGGCATCAAATAGAATTTGGGCAGAAGTCAGAGCAGACCACTGATGAGTCACACTGTCTAAAGACAATTGTGTACTGAAGCTGAATAGATAGTAATATAACAGGCTTTTAGGTGGAAACAATGGGTTCACAACCCGAGGACTCATCAGCCCTCCCCAGTCTGTGGGATGCCAGCTGGCCAGCCAGCCAGGCATCTCAGAAATGTTTCCCTGCAAATGCACTGCGGGCAGATTGTGGGACACTGTATGTGCACCTGCAGGAGATGGCTGGCAGGGGTGGCTAATTCAGTGGTGTGTGGGTCTCTGCCAGGCCCTCTGCCTGGGAATAAAAGGATCTCTCAATCCATATGGGAACTTTCCGCCTTTGCCATCAAAGCTGGAGTACATGGGGATTTGGAGTAACAGAGCAGGCAATGGAAAGCTAGCTGTTGGGGAAACGTCAGTTTCTTTTACAACATGAATGCAAAAAACATTTGTCATGTTTGGTTCTTGGTGACAATGGAAAGAGACTATTTTCCATGACTTTTTGAGTCTTGAGTCTACAAGGGTGTCTGTGTATGGATACTAGAAAAAGGCTATTAAGAGGCTCGTTTGAGGCTACAGTATAGTAAATTTTAGGGGGTGAATGATCACTGGTAGCTAAGTTGTTTCTGGATCTTCTACTCTTTTGTTTTCTGGCTGCATTTTGCTTTCATGTTACATTACTGTAAATTACAGGATGGGTCATGCTGCTTAACTTCCACTGAAATCAGTATTTTGCCTGGTGGCAGTGAAAACTCTGCATTTATTGTCTTTTGGCAGTTTTGAATTTCTCAGTCCTGAACTCTGAGAATTGCACCAAAAAAGGTACATTTCTTTTTCAGCTTTAGCGTGAACTAATCATTAAAAGTCACCTAGAAATCAAAAGCAAATGTTGAAGGTGAATGGGGGTGAGAATCAAAATCACCACCACTTCAGTCCAGGAGATGGCCAAAAACAGCAGGTAGAACTTTGTGCAGGCTGTTTGAGTGTGGGTCCTGATGCACACTAACTCTGTTCCTCTAACTAGCCCTCCTGCAGACAGTTGCATACCATCTACAGGATTCTGTGCTCTGCCTGTTAGACTGTGAGTTCCAACCATCAGTGTCTTGTAGACACAGTCTGTCAAATCTCTTGAGCAAAATTTCTCATGGTATGAACAGCAGTTTGTGTTATGAGGGAGAGTACCTGCCATTTTCAGGAACAGGGAAAGCTCATACAGTAAATGTCCTAGGAAACCTAGCTTCCCTGTAAGAAGAAAAGCATATCAGAGTCCCTAAAACTGTGATTTCTAAATGTTTATAAAGAAAGACATAAGGTCAGAATAAAGCAAGTTGAAATAATTGAAGGCTCTCCCCTGTCTCAAGAGAGTTTTAATTTTATTTATCCTTTCTTGGCTAACACATTATAGATTGCTTTATTTTTGGTTACCTTTCAACATTTTTAGGCTGCCAGTTCAACTTGCACATTTTTCCAGTTTGGATCCTGGGGGCCAGGTGCAGGGGAGTAATTACAGTCAATGTGATGGTGCTGGTGCCAAGTCTTACAGCTACAAATTCCAGTCAGTTAATGATGTTGTCATCCCCAAGGTGCTTAACACCACCTCAGGAACATCATCCAGGTCGGTTTACACACGTAAACTGCGTGTCTTGGGTTTGTGTTATGCCAGATGTTTTTGCCTACAGCGTGTTGGGGAGCCACTCTGCCAGCAGGATTACACAGGCTGTGGCTTCCATTGGGGTGATGCTGCCACCTTCACCTGCACAGCTGACTCAAAATAGTGCCTGAACAGAGCACCTGATTAAGGGCATTTCTGATCCAAAGTGTAAAGTCTAGACCCCACTATTCAGGCACTTAATTTACAAAGACAAGTAATACCTCTGAAGGTCTAAGCCTAAAGCCTCTCGTAGAGTAGAGCATTATTTGTTTCCACTCTTAATCTGAAAAAAACCTCTTTTTGTGTATGCTCACACATGGATAGACAAAAGCTCTTGAAACTGACATACAGATTTCTTTGAGGATAACCATTCCAAGGATTTGCCCTGTGCCCAGGTTCTGTTCCCAGATCTTCATATTGCATAGATAGCAGCTCCCTTATCTTTATACTCCACAGTACTCTGTGTGTCTAAAAACTTTAGGCTCATCCTCATGCTAAGAGAAATGTGACTGAATTGTTTTCCTTTTGTTTCATTCACTTCCCAAGTTTGTCTTGTGTTTCCTCATGATTCCTTTTAGGTTGCCTACGTGTTTCAGAGAAACTGCAGAAAGAAGGCAAAGGGACTACTTTTGACAGGATTTATCCCACCAAGGCAGATCACTGACTCATTCCAATTGATTTCTTAACGCTTGACTGCAACAAAGGGCCAGTGTCTCCAGAGATGTGTTATGTCCAGAGTATCTCCAGAGGTGTAAGCCTGTTGAGCTGCGTCAGGCAACTCCTGTAAGGCAGAGTGTGACCACCACACGTCTGCAGCAAGATTATTCTGAATCATTTAAGATGTTCTGTGTTGATTCTTACAGGTAATGAATATTTGTTTCTCTTTCAGGGTATCATCATTCCTCAGAAACAATGTAAACTTCTAACAATTGCATATGTGGACCCAGACAGGATGTAAAAATTATCCATTACCACCTACCTTTAGGAAGAAAACACTTTTATGTTTATAGGACTTAAACTAACTAGTATTTTTACAGTCTTGATCACATAATATATTTTTATTAAGCTTGATTTTCCCTGTCCACTCCAGACCTTTGCCTGAACAGCCTTTAAGGTGAAGTTGACATAGCTCCCATTTTTCCTAAGTGAACATTGTTTCAGAGCCAATCCAGTGCTTTTTTGTAGGTTTTCAGCACCTAAATAAAACCTTTTCGAAATATTCAGTTTCAAATCAGGATGACATAGAAAGCAGAGCCTCAATAATAACCATTTACCAGAATTCTTCCCATTTTCAGTTTGCATCTCTGTTTTATTTAAAAAAAAAACAGTCCAAGATTTCTGATGAAAACTTGTTTATTACAAATGAGTGAATAATTTACAATGAGTAACTTATTATATGAGTTTTAACCACTCTGAACAGAATGGCCAACGGCACAATATAATTGCCACAAGTGCAATTTATATTTTAAATACATTTGATTATTCATGGCTGGTTGACCGATCAGTAGTTTTATATTTCTAATGAACTTCATAAATACCATTAATGTGAACAGGGACTGAGGTACGATGAGAACATAAGCTTTTATTAATGGATTCAGACAGACATGTTTAGTTCCAAAAGCTTCCATTAGTTCCTCAGAAATCAAGAAGAGTTAGGAAGTATTAAATATCTTCTAAATCAAGACCCAGGTGTCCAAATATTGACTTGTGTTTTGAAGTGTGGTCTGCTAGGTTTTGGTGCTTGTCCATGATATGTGCTAGAGGCTAAGAAGCTGAAGACATATTATGAGGATCCCCACACACAACGTATGCTTGGAGAAAAACTGTGCTGTCATTCCTCATTACTGAGGCAAGAATGCAGAGTGATTACATTACAGAAATCCACCAGAATCACAGAATCATAGAATAGCTGGTGTTGGAAGGATCTCTGAAGATCTTCTAGTCCAACCCACCTGCTGAAGCCAGTTCTCAGGGTCACATCCAGATGGGTTTTGAACATCTCCAGGGAAGGAGAGGCCTCAACCTCCCTCAGCAGCCTAATCCAGTGCTCTGTCACTCTCAAAGGAAATAAATTTTTCCTCTTATTCACACAGAACTTCCCGTGTTTCAATTTGTGCCCATTGACACTTGTCCTGTTGCTGAGCACCACTGGAGAGAGTCTGGCCCCATCCTCTTCACACCCTCCCTTCAGATATTTGTATGTATTGGTAAGATCTGCTCTCAGCTGGCTCTTCTCGAGGCTGAACAGGCCCAGCTCCCTCAGCCTTTCCTCATAAGAGAGATGCTCCAGTCCCCTCATCACCCTCACAGCCCTCCGCTGGACCCGCTCCAGGAGCTCCTTGTCTCTTTTGTCCTGAGGATCCCAGAACTGGACACAGCACTCCAGATGTGCCTCACCAGGGCAGAGTATAAGGACAGGATCACCTCCCTAGACCTGCTGGTAGTGCTCTTTCTGCTGCACCTCAGAAGACTATTGAGCTTCTTGGCCACACAGGCACACTGCTGGCTCAGGGACAGCTTTTTGCCCCCAGGACCCCCAGGTCCTTCTCCACAGAACTGCTTTCAAGCAGGTCAGCCCCCAGACTGTGCTGGTGCCTGGGGTTATTCCTCCCCAGATGCAAGACACTGCATTTGTCTTTCTTGACTTTCCCTGAGTCCCTTGACTCTGCATCTGCTCTCTCCATAAGCTCAAATTGACCAAGCTTATACCTGCTACATAGGCTTATGCCTCAGGGTTTGACTCTATTCCAAATTATTTTATATGATCCTTTAGAAATCTTCCAAGTATTCCACTTTCCTGTTTTGACCCACAGTCTAAAACACTCTCAGATCCTCTTTCTTCTTCCCCAGCCTTAGCACAGACTCACCTGCAGCTTCAGTGAAGTGCTGTTGGTGCTGTTTTGTTTTTACAGGCTTTATTGACAAGACCATGGAGAGAGCTCACAGGCAAAATCTCCTGGTGAAGAGCTTGAGACCACTGTAATGGCTCATTCACGGAACAAAAAGTTGCTTGTCCCTCCTTCCACTAACCTGCCACTGAACTGTGATAAGGAAAGCGTTGTTGAAAGATGAGTGTCAGTATGGAAATCCATCAGAGGATGGCTACTATGAATATCAGGGTGGTAGTGTGGATGCAATGTGCGTGTGTGTGTTTAAAAATACATGTCACATGTGTATATATGTTTTTATACATGTATGTATAAAAACATACACATTATATGTGTGTAAATGTAAGTCTTGTGCATCTATATGTACATCTATATGTACATACGCAGGTATATTTATATATAGATATAAATCCATGCACAAATTTATACATATCTGTATGAAAGTATGAATACAGAAACTAGAATGTGTTTGTCATCAACACAGCTTCATATATTAACGCCTGGTCAAAATTGTTGTGGTTTTTTTTTTTTTTTTAGTCCTATCTTTGAGACAAAACAGGGAAAACAGTAGCAGAATTAATGATTCCAAGTAATTTCAACAGAGAAAACAGAAAAATAAACCCAAAATTTCTTAGCAGTTTCAGATTTGGAATTAGCAAATAATAAACTATCTCCCCTAGAGTCAGGAAGGAGCAAAGGCCATTGGACACATCCAACTATCCTGTATACCAGAGATAATTAACTTGGTCTTTTGCTGTATAAAGAGGTGTATTGTAATCCTGCTAACTGAGTCTGTCAGTCTGTAATTAATTGTTTTTTCCTTGCAAACATATTGCTGTGGGCCTGGCCAGGATCTCAGTGGTGCCTCCAGGTCAGCATGAGCTGTTTGTGTTCTAGGTAGATGTTTGCTATATAAGTGGTTGTTTATAACAGAATTGATAGTTCTTCCTCATCAGCTCATCAGCTAAACTAAGCAAGGCAGCTTAAATAACCCCCCACATTTACAACAGCTAGAAAACACTCCATTACTACTACAGGCCTTTGTCTGGGCAGGAGACAGAGACTTGAAATGTAAAATCTGACTGATCAATCTAAATACTGGCCCAAGTAGTACGGCCTTGAAGGGTTACTTCTACATGAAAATAGTTTAGAAAGATTAGAAAAACATCCGTATGATAGGACTAAACCATATTTTCCATCCAAGATGCTCCCCAGCAAGCTCTGGGTTATCCAGAAGACCCACAATTGGCACGGTCTCTAAATCTGAGAGGAATTCCTTTAGGAACTTGGCAGAGGTCACATCTACCTCAAACCCTTTGCACTAAAGGCATCTTCACCCTCCATCTCACCAGCATTTTCCTCATTCCACAGGAGCTGCTCCATGACATGGAGCATATTTTCCTGCATATTGCTTCAGTAACAGAGCATTTGTAATACTGAGGAGGTTTAATGGGTTGGGTGCTGGTCAAAAGTTTGGGAATAGCTCTCTAAAATGTGTTTGAGGTACAGGGACAAAGGAAAGACAAACCCAGTGAAGGCTGCAGACAAAGGTCACAAACACAGTGAGAGCACAACAAACCAGTAGCTGTTCAGGGCTGACTTCAGGGCAGCCTGAAGGAGGCTACACCCACCTGCAAATGGGTGAAAGTCACACAAAAGTATATGGTCTCTCTTGTGGCACATACAGAAAAAGACAGGCATCAGATCTGATTCTGGAGGAGACGAGGTTATAGGGCAAAACCAGTGACACGGGATGAGGTGCTCGTTTTGTCATTCATACTTGCTGTTTCCTATTTAAATTAGGAATTCCTCAAGGAGATGCTATTTGCTGGCAGCTCAGTGCTCTACAGGGTTCACCATGGTCAGCCTTCTTGGTACCATCCTAACATAAAAAGCTATCAGACCAAGGTGTTAAGAAGTGAAAGAGCTCTCAGGGGAGGAAGGCAGTGCTGCTCACGTCTGTCCTTGTGTATCTCTTGCTGATCAACTCTGTCGTCAGCCTGAAACACACTCTTGGAGCGCTCAGTTTTACAAAGTAGCAAAAGAGTTTTTTATTGCTTCTAACTTCTGGCTGTCGTGGTCACACCTACTGCAAGTTAGATATTTGTCCTTTCCTCTGTATGGTCCCAAGATCAAAGCTTGTCCTCAGGTAACACCAGGGTACTGTGAACTCCTGCTGGGTGGAATTTGGCCAGACCTGTGAAGATCCCTTTCACCAAGGTAAGGGACTTTGTCCTTCTGACATCCTTCCCCACCTGTTTTGGCAGCAATAGGTTGGTTTCTTACTTGCCAGTGCCACGTGTTCACAAATCCTAAGTCAGGGAGCCAAACCTCACAGGATGTTTTAAAATACCTTTGAACACTGGAACCAAGGTCTTTGCTGTTCCATGCCAGCACTGTATGATCTGGTCAGAGATCTATACTCTCTTCCACTTAATTTTTAGTTTCACCTACGGGATAAAACAGGATAGAAGATAACCTCAACTGAGACCATGTTGGTAGTCTTTTGGAGAACCCCTTGATGGTGGTAATGGGTGGTTTGACCCATCATACTGAGGAAGAATTTGAGCTACAGACTCCAAGCTCCCCAACACTGGGGTCGGCTGCCAGACCAGGTCTCCTGACTGACATGTGGGAGGTGAGATGTCCAGTTCACAACCTCCGGGAGAACAGCACCCAGGTCTACCAAGCTTTTAGTCAGTGGCTTAGCTAGGGAAAACCTAATCAGTGTTTTACTGGTCACCATGAAAACTGACACCTTCACCTACTGACATGTGTCCTGGACCTAGGGCTTCATTGAAAGACATTTAAATCCACATCTTAATAAGTCAAATAAAAATAAGAGGAGGAAGTGGGGCTGGAGATGGGGGGGGGGGCAGGGGAAGGGAAGGGCGATGATGGAATTGCACTGTTAGTTAACATGGAAAACTCTGAATTAGCTAAGTTTGAGGACACAGTGATAAGGAAGAAACCAGATGTTGCCTCCCAGCTTCTAATACACCTAATTTCTGGAGTTACCATAAATGTTTTAGGCTGATGTCACAACACAATGTCAACAGCAATGTTTTAAATGACAAACCACGCCTACAAAGTGACCGTGTTTCTCCAAATTGTAAGGCAAACATTTTATCTCAGTTAAACCCTTAGTAGCCGTGTGGTTTTGCCCATCTCCTCAGGAACATTTAAAGTACTCTTCTTCTTATAAACAGTTTAAAGTCATAATGGTAAACATGCAGGCCTAAAGCTAAACTTCCATTCCTTACACTTGTGTTGGTTATTTGCAACAATACCAGAAATGTTTACCAATCCACTAGCACAGTTTACACTGAAATCCCCCACTCATTTACCTCTTATGCCATGATTAATTCTTGGCTTAGACCAAGGAAGAGAGAGAAAAGGATACAGTATGCGCACCAACTCAGACCTTTTGCTGACTAAACTGCAGTTTCCAAACATGATTCAAAAAGCCAAACCAAGGCTCAGTGTTGCAGATTTCTCCTGGCTTTTTCAGTATTTTGCCATTCTTTACTGGGTCTCTTAAGAACCACTAAAGCCCAGAAAAGACATAGTGAAAGAGCCAAACGCTTTATGGGTGATAGCTCTTTCTGGACAGGTAAAGCAGGTGAGATACTGCATGGCAAATTTCAGAGACAGCACTGCAGTGCTTTCTAGAGCCTTCTCCCTGTTGCTGTTTACTGTGTGCTTCTGGGACTAAGCTGAAGTCCATTATACATCAGAACAGCTCACATCAAGATGCATGCCAAAAGGCATAATGGGCTGTGAGACTCTGGAGAACACAGAACGATGGTATACCAAGCAAAGAAAACTGTGCAAGATTCCACTTTCCTCCTTAAGCAGGATTTCAGGTCTCTAACTTTACAAATCATGCTTTTCAGCACTAAACATCAAATGCAGATGGAGCATAAAACAAGAGTCAGTTTAGGTTATCATTAAGATTCACCAAATAGCAAGGACAACAGATAACCACATCAAGGCTTTAGACAGAACTGCCACTGTTATCAGCAGTAGGGCAATCCTGCAATAAAGATAATAAAAGTCACTGAGAGCTGCAAAAAAAAATAAAAATATAAAGTTCCAAATGCAGAGAAGAAGCACACAAGTTTCTAATTTTAATTTAAACACTCTATTTTCATCCAGTTTTTCAACAGCCTTGGAAAAAGATGGGACCCTAGTGACCAACAGTCTGGAGATATTACTCGGCAAGGTCATAGCCTTCAAGAGTTTCCTCTAATTCTTTGAAAGAGAACATGAGACAAAATATTCCTGCAGTTGATTTGGATAAAGAACTATCTCTGAAAATCTACCATTCAGCACCATATTGACAGAGCTGTTACTGCCAGATGATGAGTGTAACTGGAGTAAGAAAGATGGATTTCACAGGGAATTTGGTCAGGTATGTAGTCTGATAGAGATCTGGCTGTACTTCCAGTAAGACAAATATTATAATCTCAGTTAAGATGACACCAAGCCTTGCATATATGTCATCAGTAAAAAGAGCTGTCTATCCTGGGTCCCCTG
The DNA here is from genome assembly GCF_036250125.1 of Pseudopipra pipra. Classification (NCBI taxonomy): domain Eukaryota; kingdom Metazoa; phylum Chordata; class Aves; order Passeriformes; family Pipridae; genus Pseudopipra; species Pseudopipra pipra. The sequence continues at coordinate 68,938,488 of NC_087581.1, forward strand.
GAGTTGGTAATGGGCTCCAGAGCTGTCTTTTTACAATTTCCCCATCATTTATATGATTTCGATTACTATAATCAGAAGTTGCAACTGAAGTTTACTAGCTGATACCTCTGTCTGTTAGATACACAAGTATTTCCAAAGCTCCTATTTGATGGGTAGGAATAGAAACAGCAGTATGGACCCATCCATGAAAAAAGGCCACTACCTAGTGACCAGTAAGCAGTATGGTGGAATACTTGGGCTTTACTCTTTGATGATTTTCTTTATTTAAGGTTTTCAGGCTGTAACTGTGAAGACTCCACACAATATACACTGAAATCAAGGCATATTTCCTTGTGCCTTCAACAGAAGCCAGATTACAAAAGCTCCTATTTAAAAATAAAGAAAAAAAAAAGGGAATGTCTTTCCGTTTTCCAAGTGTCTACAATTAGCCTACTCGATCGTATTTTCCAGTTGCTTTTGTTTTTTTGGAGTTTTTAGAATATATCTTTTTTTTCCAGAACCCACACACAGGAGTTCCACAATCTCATCACTGCCCTTTTAAGGACATTATCACCTTTTTCCAAAATGCCTATGTCCTAGAGCACTCCCAAGGCACATCCTGGAGAGTTCATTTCCTCACGTGTCACACATGTATTTTTGTCTTTGTGGGAATGGATTTTGAGCTCTAAACTGTATTTCTGATAGAAAACAGGTGACTTTCATTCTATTTCCTCCTCTTTTATAGTCTCTTTGCTTACCTAGTCATCATTACTCCAATTTACTTTATTGCTGCTCTATTAATTTTTATATATATTTTTATTAAATACTTACTATGTGTTTCATAAAGTCCCTTTAAAAGATGAGGAGAAAAAAAGTGCTGGAAAACCTTTGCCTTGCCTTTAGCAGTGCTCCCATCTTTGGGAATAGTGTTGGTGCTGATAGTGAGCTGGGCAATGGGGACCGAAGGAGAGAGTGATTCGTTCAACAACAGTTGCAAGGCCCATAAGTAAGAGAAAACGTCATATTTAAGAGACTCAGTAAAGTTCTAGGGGTTAAACTTTCATTATTAAGTTATGTAATGTATGGTGAGTATGGGAACAAGCATAACCTACACTCCTGACATGTGAATAAGGTGGAATCAATATTTAGGCAAAGGGGTTTTCTCAGTGTGTAAAAAGCTGTTTGGATGAGAGGTGCACAAACCTGAGACAGGGAGAGGAAAAGAAGCAACAGAGATTAACCGTGTTTGCAACAGCATCTTGTTTAAGGTAAAGCACTATCTGAGTACAGCGCGTGTTTTTTGGTCATCCCTGCTGCTATATCAAATATGTGGCCAGTGCTTATGGGGGGATTACAATCAAGGATGGAATATATTTAACGGTACCAACATGCTTAGAAGTCATCTCACCTGCACCCTCATCCATGTGAAGTCACAATCACATGCACATACACACGTGGGAAAACAAAGACAAACAAAAAAATTTAATCTACACTTGCAATTAATTTGCACATCAATTTGGGATACTTTTAATGTAGTAAAAGTGGTCCAAGCCCATGCAGACAGTTATGGGTCATTGGGAATTACATAAATTGAAAAAAGATAGGATGCTTCTTCTCCAGGGCATTAAAACAACTCAGGTAGTCTTCATACCGAGCAGTGTTTAAACTCACAGAGGCACAACAGTTACCTGCAGTAAGACCTCAAAGAAGACTATAGTTTTCTCAGTAAAGCTCCTGGTCATAAAATTCCCAGTGACTAGGGCAGGGTTCTGAAAGCATGTATGTAAGTGGTGTCATGGAGGGATCCATCTGGAGCAGCTCCTAGCCTGGATTTTCCTCAAGGTAAGTATGAGCAGTGAGCTACCACAGACTAATCTGTCTGAGGAACAAGCTCGTGCTTGGATAGGGCTGAATATCATTGTAATTCTCACTTTCTCACTGCCTTCTCTGAAGCTAGAAGCGCACTCTTCCTTTTGCAGGAAGGGGAAGATGGCACATGCATTTCCCAGGAGACACTTATCGCACTATGGAGCAATTCCAAAGCCACTCGTCCTCCCATTTCTGTCCTCTTCTTTTCTTAATGAGGGGATTTGGATTGTTTCCTAGTGAGTGTTTCTTCTAAACTCCTTCTCATGTTATTTTCACGGTACCTCATTTATTATATTCCTCATGTATGTAATTTTTTTGTATAAAACAACAAAGAAAGTTATCCCTACTGCATGAAAATATACAAAGCTATATCCTGATATGGGTACATCAGCTGTGTAGAGCTCTCAGATTTTTCGAGATAAACCTCGACCATTCCTCGTATTCCCTTACAGCTGGTCCTTAAAGAAAATCTACCCCAGTCCAACTGGTCCACATGGGTTTACACTCCTTTGTTAAATCTGTATAACAGCTACATAAGCAGTCCATTGCAAACTTTCTCATAATCTGGTCTGTGGAATGCTGCTGGCCCATCAAATCTTTTCAGTCTTTCTCTCCCATGCCTACAACTTTCTGCTGATAAATTTCTTAGAAGACACCTAAAAGACGCTTGGGACTTCCTAAACACCACAACTCCCTAGAAGAAGGTCAGTTTTGCCAGGAGGACTCCCTGGCAAATCCCTCCTCAAATCAAAACAAAGCAAGCAGTCCTCACACCAGTTTAATCTTCCCAGGAAAGAGAAACTACCGGTCTTCCAGAAAACCCCCCATGGACAAAGCTAGACCCAATGTGCTGCAGAGCATACTGATTTCTGAGACACCCTGAGAAGCAAAGAGACCCCACACAGACTCAAGCAGTGCCCCCAAGCTGTATCTCAATCATTCAGAGTAAACTGATGATTGAGTTTTGCTCAATTGACATTTCCAATGTCAATCTCTTTGAGGCTTAGACAGAAATGCAAGCACCACATCCTGCTGCACAGTTTGGTGTTTAATGTACAGCATGTTATTCATGTGGTGAAAGTGACAGATTCTCAGGGAGCAGAATGTATAAGTTGGTAACTTATAACTTTTATAACTTAACTGAATAAGTTGGTACTGCAAAGGGGAGGTTTTGGGAACTGGGAACAATAGTATACAAGAAGGTGAGAGGTTGCAGGAAGTTCACATGCAATTTGTTCTTTTACCTAAACTCAAGAGGGGACTAAGGCACTTGATAACTCCTTAGCTGTATTTATCTGTATGAAAAAGTGTCTTCCTTTTCTGCACCACTATAACACTTGCAGGGGCTAGCAAACTTTGCTAAGCACCGCACTGATAATTTGCAGAAATATAATGCCTGCCTGGAAGACCTTCTAACCACAGCAGCTTTCTGTTTACTTTGCGACTGAACCTGTTTACCTCAACATTTTCTTCACATTCTGACCTGGAAGAACATGCTTTCAGTGAACCACAAAGGGACCTAGGATTTTGGGATCTGGTTAACTATTATTCCAGTTGTCCTCATTATTGCCCTTTTGTATTTTATGGTATAAGGGAGTAACAAGAGACACGTCTTGCTGCAGGAAGCAATACATTGATCTAACAGGTAATGATACCCCAGGGCTAGAAAGTGGAGAATCTCACCTTTTCCAAAGGTTTCGAGGAAGATACAAACTCGATTTCGAACCAAGAGACGTATTGAAATCCTTAGTGAAAATGAAACTCTACCTTTGCCCCGATTACAAAATCTAAAACATTTGCAGCAAATTGTATCAAGAGTGGGTTGTTAGCTGGGGGTTTGCGTGGATGGGTTTGTTTTCTCAGTGCAGGACTACCCGTACTTCACGGATGGCTGTGGGGAAGGCTATCACAAAGAACAGAAACGAAACCAGGCCCATATGGCAAAGTTGTTGCAGTGACTTCCTTGAAATAATTAACGTTTAGGAGGAGGCTGCCTGCTGTTCCACATGTGAAACAACAACAGATGGGCAGCGTTATATTTCCCTGATAATAAAATGACCTAATGCTCTATTTAGAAAACTAGAAATACTTTTCCCTTACTGTTTACAGGTTTTAGAAATATCATGATAAGCAAACCCAGAGAGTTCAAAGCAATGATATAAAGGACAAGTGGATAAATAATGACCCAAGTTTGTTACGAAACATAGTGGAACTGTTGTATAGTTAATATAAACACAGATGACCTTTACTTTTGCTCATTTTCTTCCCTGAAACAGGAAACAGAAGATAATCTTTGTCAAACAGTAGAATCTTCCACTTTGCTTCTACTTTGGAACTGTGGGGCAGATTACCATGCTTGTTTGGGAGTATGACAATGCTACTTTCTTTTCCAAGCACATGCTAAAAAAAATGATATGAGTTTGGGAAGACAGAGATACAGCTTTGGATAACACAAGGATTGCACTCACTACACCAAAAAGCACCCACTCCCATTGCTCAAAAGGAAGGGGGGGGTCTAAAACCATAACCACAATTCACGCTTATGTGTCTTGTGTATAAAGCACTCAACCAAGCAAATGGATTTTCTATATCAGGAATTATTTACGTTCTTTAGCATGAAGGAATGTGAAATTATTCTAGCTGTGAAAATTGTGAGTGTTACCCAGCAATCTGTTTCCTAAGGAGGTTGTATTGCCCTTCTGCCCTTGTATTTGTTCTTTTCCTTGTGATGGCAACAAGGGACAAGGGAAATCATGTGACAGAAAACCAACCCTGAAAAGTAATTCTGGGAGACTGTAAGTTCTAACCTTTAAGGCACATTAGATCCCTGATCTGTCTGGTCATACGTGCACAGGTACAGGATTTGGTATAAGACGCCAACGAGCAGCTGGGGACAGGGAGGTAAGGGTGAGGAGCACAGGACCAGCTCCTTATTTTCTGCACAGACCTTTACTGGATTAAGGAGATTTTGAGATTGACATCAGTGACTCATTTCTTTGCACTATTAAAAGTGGCAGGCCTCAGCCAAAAACTGGGTTCAAATAAGGTTTAAACCCAAAGCATTTTTCAATCTTTATTCTGAAACTCTGGCAAAAAAACTATTAAAAGGGACACATAGTTAGCTCCATTTTCACAAGACAGACAGTAGTTGGGAGATCTGCAATGCTTCATAAATTTCTTTTGATATACTTGATTTTATGTACCAAAGTAAACTAGCAGAGACCCAGCACACAATCCAATTTTCCATCACATGAGTCCAGTGCTTTAATATTAATTTTTCTCACCAAGATGTAAAGAAGGAACATGGTTCTCTCGTAGTACTTTTTCTCAGTCTCGTATTAAATCAGTGAAGCTCCTCCTCCAGGTGTGAAATCCTCCAACATAAGGGTGTAATAAGCCATTTTGCTTCCTAGATTGACAGGACTATGCATTAGGAAGGGAAATCTCCTTTTGGGTGCCCTTCAGAAATCCTAAAGCACAATGAAACAGAGACAATGGACTTGCTGTACTATGCCAGTACAGACCTCCCACCACTTCCTCTCTCCCACCACCAGCAAGGGCAAAACAATCCTGCCCTTTCTAGAGGTGCCAGATATCTTGGAGAGACTCATGATGTCAGAGAAAAAGTGGACAGGAAGACAACGTACAAGCAGTGGGTGGAAGGCAGATCTGTGTGTGGGACTGGGAATAACAGCCCAAGGAGAGACACTGTTTTCTATATAGCAAGAGTCAGCAGCTGACTTCTGTGATGTCTTCCCTGGGTGTCAGCTCAGTAAAGCCGATATCTAAATCATTTGGGGAGATCTAGTGAACCTGGCCTTCGGGGTTATATCACCTGCATGTTATTTGAAATGGCACATTCTCAACCCACTGGAGCCAGACACAATGCAAGGGATGGGCACTGTGTGCCCATCTCAGCTCTGACCAGGACTGAAAGCAATGCTGTCCCTGGGATTGGCAGTACCCTTTGCCGAAAGTACGAGTAAGTGGATCCAGAAAGCGCAGTTATTCTCTTTGTTCTGATGTGAGCAGCATTATATTGATATCTCATACTACAGGTGCTGCATACAGGTGCTTTTCATAGTTGCCTGTGAGTGTAATAGAGCTGCTTTGGCAAGTTGATTCAACTTTTATGAAAGAACACTGACTTGTGAGAAGATTACTATTGCCCCACTTGTCATCATGAAAATAATTTCAACTATCTGCCTGGGATACCAATGAATCCCTATTGGAACAGGGCAGGATGTTGATACAAGAAGGATAGGTCCAGCAGCTTGGGGATCTGCTAAGACATGAAGTAGATGGCACTTTAAAGTGGAAGAAGCACTTCATCACAAGAATTCCTTGAATAACAACATGTATCAGTTTTCCTGGGTTATGCTTTAGCAAATCTCCAGAAAAATAAACACAAACAGCTCAGAGATAAATCACTTCTTGATGGAATGGAAAACAACCCTCCATCATTTGGCTGTATTGACCATAGTGACGTGGTCTTACAGTCACATCAAACAACAACAATTGGTCCCAGGACAGCAGAAACCCCCAAACAGGTAGTTTTGCCAGTAAGGATTTGGCCTTTCATAGATAGATAGTGTATTTCTCTTAACATTTTCAGTTTCACTAGATAATGGGAGAAGCACAGAAATGAAAACAAAAGTCCCAGCTGAGCTTATGTGAAAATATGTTTCTTCATATATCCCACAGTGTTCAGTTTCTATTTAGTTGGTGGAAACCAAAGTTTTCAGATTCATTCCCTGAATCTAGCAAAACAAGGCAGGAAACACTATTTTTCTATGTTTTAAAAGAACATGCCTCAGAGTGGGGATGGAGCAATTTCAAAAACGTGGGTGTTTTATTTTGATGTTGAAGTAGGGGTCGAAATCCTTGGAAAGCATACTGCTATTAGTAAGAGTTCAAAAATCAAAAATTGAGTCAGCTACTCCCTTGCCCATGTCCTTTATCCCCTTCTGTTTTGAAATTAGCTTGAGAAATCACAAACCCACAAAACCTGCTGTTGAGAATTTTGTAGTGGCATTCTGCTTTTTAACCAGATTTTATTTTAAATATTTTCTCCCAAATCACAGGTATGAGGTAGTTCTTTTTCTGTATAGAAGATAGGACCCTCACTTAGTAAGAGGGCCGGGGTAGCCGGAGTTAAAAGAATCGGCTGTGCTGCTGCGGCTGTGCCGTGATGGAGCTCCCGGTCATTTTGTAACAGTTCATGTCCTGTGAGGGCTACAATAAAAACGCAAGCTGGCGGGAGGAGTGCTGTTCTTTGACCTGGGTGGAAATTTCCTACAAGTTTGTGCAACATCCTTAGCGCTGTCAACAAAGATAAATGGCTATCAATTTTATGGAGTGCTTAACTCCTACGGGGTCTGCAAAGTTTCCCTGTATTTGAGCCTTTACTGATTGCAGCTAGTGACCTTCCCACTTTCAGAGAAAAATGGAGAACCAACAGCATCCCAGTGAAATACATGAGTACAGTGCAAGGCACAAGTGCACATCACAGGCTTTGGGCTTGCAAAACTTTGGTGGGAAGGTGGATTTTGCAGTGAATAACTAGGCTCTAATGCTATACCAGCCTAATCAATCTCAGCACAGGCATTTCAGAGTCCTCTGGGGCAGCTGCTCGCCGATGATGCATGTTCTGCTGCCATTGAACAAGACAGGACGGAACACAGCCATCATTTTGTATAATGCATTGACATCAGCAAAGCAACTGCACGCCTTCTTCGGCAGATAAACATCAGCTAAGGACTTACACTGAAGCAGAAACCCAAGCATTTTGCTAGCACAGGGAAAGAGATTCAGACAGCTCTAAGACTTTGGGAAAAGTGCCTTGACAATAGTCTTGGAAATTTAAAGTTATTACTATGAAGATTTAGACCAAGGCAGAGGTCAACCCTCAAAGCCAAGCCAAGAAAATCCATATATGAGGTTAAAAAATGCGTGTATCATGTTTATATGAGGAGCCTTTTTTTGCTATTCTATGATAGGTAACAAGAAATTAACTGTGCTTGAATAGCTTGTGGTCAATGCTGAGGCACTACAGGAACCTGTATATTTTATTTTTGTTTTTATTGGGGAAAAATGTTCTCTTAAAAGGAGAGGGAGAGGGAGAGGGAGGGGAGGGGAGGGGAGGGGAAAGAAAGGTTTGAGAAGGTTTGGGAAGGTTTGGGAAGATGCCATCACATCTGGAAGGTTTGGAAAGGGAAGGATTGGGAAGGGAAGGGAAGGTTTGGGAAGGTAAGGTTTGGGAAGGTTTGGGAAGGGAAGGGAACTTTAAGTAAAAACCTAGGAAGGAAATGGTACCTAACTTGAAAGAAATTGGAAAAATCCAGGCAAAATATAGTTGAATCTACTTTGGCTTTATTTATCAAAGTGAAATGCAGGATGCACTGAATGGCCACATGGTCTCGTTTCTGCTACTTAGTAACATTAATCACTCATGAAGCAGCAGTGTAAACACGCTGTTTCAGAGAAATAAGACTGATAATTTCACAATAGGCTGAACTGAAGGATGGATGGAGCCAGCATCCCATCGTTTCATTGCGTGATAGAGTGAGAACTTCCCCAATTAATCAACCCAGTGCTGTGTAGGAAAACCGGGTTACTTTTTAATTTTGAATTTAAATTCCTAGTGGATTATATGTAACTACAACTGAATTTAAGAAGAAGGGAGGCGATTTTGGTTGGAGACCCTGAAATCCACTGAAAAATCCTGGTTCAAAGATTTCTTCCTCAGGCCCTGCCATCAGTCTCAGAGCAGATGAACAACCATTCCTACAACCCAGCAAAGGATCAAGTCCTTATCTTTGCACCACTGTGTGGGACTTCTGATTTATACTTGTGATGCAGAGCATATGGCAGATCTCTGTGTGCTGACTGCTTATCTCAGGAAGGCATACGTGGCATGGAGGAAAGACAGCTTTTCTTTCCATTGGATTGTCCATCAACTAGAAGGCAGCTATGTGACATATAGCTTCTGTCCCCTCCCTGTTTTCTTTATAGTACCACACTTCCCTAAAAAAAGACAGAAATCCCACTTGCTACAGCTTTGACCTTTGCAGCAGATGTGGCAGGCAGATCAGCACAGGACATCTGAGACCTCAGGAGCTAGAGGAACACACGTTTCTCTCAGTGATGTTACAGCTAAAATCTGGGGAAATTGTCAACTTCTTACTTAAATATAAGCAGTGTTCCTCAAATGCATGGATATGTCGTAAGTCCCTCTGCTATCATCAGAAAGTCTCAAGAATCACAATCATGTAGCTTTCTGTTTGGGCTGAAGTTTCAGTAATTTTCTGGTTTAGGAGAAATCGGCCCAGGATGAGAGAAACACTCCTTGCAAAAATATTCTCTTATCCAGATGCAGAACAGTAAGCAACCTAGGTAAAGAGCTTTTCTATTAGTTCCTTTTTGCATTCCACAAAATAAAGAGACAAAGAAAGAAGGGGGGTTTTTTACCTAGTTGAGAAATGGAGAAATTTCCAGATGTGCAGACCTTGGGTCCTGGCTTTAGGATAAAAGTGCTCCAAATTCCAGTGGTTTGTTAATCTGACTTTTCCACTCATTTTTCCTTGCACTGAAGCCCCTTCTGAGCCTTTAAAGAACTGTCATAGTTGGTTGTCAAAGTGCTTGCTCTACACTTCCCTCAGTGCCTAATTTACCAGTGCTCAACTTTTGCTAAACTGAGAGCGCAAAGCAGCACTTGATCTCTGACACAAGCTACTCCTGTGTTTCGGTGCAAACCTGGTGCCACGACAGAGCTGCCTATGAAGAAGTGCTACCATCACTCCTCTCACCTCCTCACTGACAGCCAGGCTGCTACCAGGAGGGAGCAGCTTTGCCCGTGTTAATGGGCAAGGTGTCAGAAAGTCTGATTTTCAGCTCTGAATCAGCAGTTTTCAAACCCATTCACTGCACTGGGAGCACAAGGTTCAAAGTCCACAACTGTCCAAAGACTGCCTGTTTGAAAGGAAAGCGCTCTTGACCCCGGTCACAGCACTGCCGTGAAGATGATTTGCACAGTTTGCCAACTCAGCTGGCAGGAGAGCACAGTGCAAAGAGAAGACCCAAATTACTTGGTAAGGCTCTGCATTTTCACAGAAGCAGAAGGCCTAGAATAAAACTCATCAAGGACCTAGCCTGTAAGGGGCATTTTCACACCAAATGGAGTCCATCAGAAACTTCACGACAGGAGAATATGAGCAGATGAGCAGAATTTTCTGGCCAATCTCTAAAGCAGAAATCAGTGGGAAAAATAAAAGGAGCAGTGTGGAGTGATGGATAATTTCCCATTACTTTTTATGAAGGAGAGCTTTTGTTGATTCAGAAGTGAGTGTAACTGTCTGATATGTTGTTTTCAGGTGCCAGACGCCATCACATCTCCCATAAAACCAGACTGGAACATTTTTAAACAGAGCTGTCTCAATTGTCAAACACTATGATTTATTAATGGGAACCACAACTAAAAGAGACGTTAAAGAGAATATTTCACATTTTCCCCTTTCTTTACATGGTAGTTAATAAAAATCCCCCAAAACTGTCATGCACGACACTTTATCCAGAGGAACTGGACAGACCATGAGGTAACACAGAAGTGCCACCAAAGTTTATTCTTCATACATCACAAGCACCATCTGCTTTGCCTCGAGGAGACCTCTAAGAGGACTCAGAAGTTCATCTGCTACATTTTGCAGCCTCCTGTGGCAAACTCTGGTGGTTTTTGCAGAGCTAGCTGAAGTCTGCCTTTGATGTGTCCAGAGCAGGGTGACATACAGATGGCAGAAGATGGTTGGGTCCAGGCTTGTGGCCTGACAATATCCCAGTGTCCTGTGCTCTGCTGCATTAGGAGGTACTTGATCCTAACTCCATTTTGATATCTTTTCAGACAAGGGTCTGTAGGCACTAGGAACCTGTGTCTCACTGACTGGCAAAAGTTTTTAGTTTCATAGTAATTTTCCAAATGTTGGTAGTAACTTAAATCACTGAGGTGGTTTAAAAAATATTCCTTTAATTTGTTTGCTTCACATCATTCATGCAGTATTTCTTTCCTAGTGCTTGTTTTTGCAGCAGAGACAGTGAATTTTCAAGTTCCTCTGACAGACCTTTAATTAAAACAAATTACACACAAGTTTAGGCTTTTTACTAAAAAATGTTTTTGGAAGATCTCACCTTTTTCTCTTTCTTCTTTAGCTTCACTAGTGCTAACATATTGCATGTACCTAAGCATTTGTGTTCCTCACCTAACATCATGTTCAGATAATTTCTGAAGAAACTGCATTACAACCTAAAAGAGCCAGTCTGTCTTGTCTAATATTAATGACTATGTTTGGCAGACGAAGACAAACAGTACAGGCCATTCTTTTTAGTGACATTGCACCATCAGAAACAACTCAGTAGGTCATACAGTCCCTCATCTATTAATTTCAAGCTGATCCTGAACACGTGTTGAGAAGTTGCATTGCTCATTAGTACATAGCAATGCTGCCTTGTTTATCAGCCTCGACAAAATACAGCTCACGTCAAACTGGAAAAAAACAAGGAAATGAAAACAAATGTCTCAGGGAATGCATTCACTTTCGTGTTGGCTTTCCCTTCCCAGATTATGGGACGTTGTTGCACTGTGCAGAAGTTTAGTCTTTGTTGTATGTTCTTAAAGTCACTCCTTTGGATCACAGGGCACTGAAGTAGGGTAGAGACATTGTCAATGGTCAGATATCCGGGGCAAATGATGGGTAATCCAGATATGGGGGACGGGGGAAAAAGCACTCTACAGTTTACACTGTCTGTAAATTAGGTTAGCCTTAGCACAGTATGCTATCGTTGAAAACAAAAAATCATAAAATGGATCATAAATGCAGAGAAAGAAAAAAAAAAGTCGAGTCTGTTTTACTTTTTAGCATGGTTAATTCGCAAAGTGGGTGATCCACTCATGGATACTGGGGGTTTGGCTATAAAGGACAAATATGAAAAATGGGTTTAGTTAACATTTTGAAACACATTTATTGCTTCCTATTGTCATCAAGTATTTATCACAGCACTATTCCGATCTTTAATTTAAATTTTTTTTTTAGTGAATATGATTTTATAAAATGTCACACTCCTATTACACATCAAGTAGACTGAACTGTGTACAAAGCAGTGTTGAGTTACAGGAAGAAGTGACATCAACAATTTATTTTTTTTAAATTTTGTTGCTGCAGGTATCATGTGGAAGGGAGTGATCAACAACTACATTCATCTGTGTTGAGTTCCATTGAAATACCTGAACCTAACATTTCCTAGTAGCAACTCCAGAAGGTTGTCTGCTCATTTCTTTACTTAAGGTCAGTGAATCACTTCCCCTTCAGCAGCACTTTACTTTCTTCATGGATTAGGAGATCAAATGTAGTGTGATCTGGTTACTTATAATTGCACAGCGGAGTTATCCTCTGTATATTTATCCAACATGAGTCTTGGGACCAGCAACCAGATATTACAAACTTTCTACATTTAGTCATTTGGAGAGGGATCAGAGCAGAGTATTAGGGGGAATCCAACTAGTAGAAGGTGGGTACCAATCAGAACTTACTGAATGGTGTGCTTTTTTTTCCTGTCAGCATAGCAGCTTTGCATTTATCAAGGCCAACAATGTCCAGTGTTTGTGCAGTACTACTTCTCTGGACTTTAGAAGAAACACCCGTGCAGGCTGAGGAGCAGAAGAAGATTCTGTACTTAACCACGAGCATAGAACTGAGTTGCATAAGTTTCTTCCTATATTACAGTTCCATTTATAAATAGTTTATAAAGCATTAATACATTATTAGTAGACATTAACCAACAGTGATAAAGTTTGACAAGTTGTTTATAAACACTGGCTTAGAATTAGCTACATTACCTTCTCCTGCTTTGTTTATAGCCATTTACAGCATAGACTGATCATGCCTATAACAATCTCAAAGCTGTAATTAATCACATACTGATCTTGTAAGAATGTAACCTTAAAATAAAGCCTGGTCAGCTCTTCCCCTTTTCAGTTTTGCAAGCAAAGCCCCAGAAGTCAGAGGCTAGCTCCTGCACAACTCAATTCTAAACAATAGGTAGTGCCTGGATTGAAAGGGCTTCAAACTCATTTTCAGAACTACCAGTACTTTTCACAAGCCACACATTGCTCTGAGCCAGCTTTGATACCAGAACATGGTAACACGGACAGCTTTGCAGATGACATAGGTATATAGACAAACTATCATGTGAAAGAAACACTTTTTGAGGACCAACAATTACACAAGAGCGAACAGACGACAAACCTTTTCTTGGAATTACGGAAGCTCAATGGATTTTACGGTCGAAAGCAAAACAAGAGTAAAGTCTGAGAGCTTCTCTGAAGTGAGGCTTTTTCCAGCATACCCTAGACTACAGGAGTTGCAGCAAACACATGTACACCCTGCAGCAGATGTTTTAAGCCATGAGGGTTTATGATGTGTTGCTGAGGCATGTGCAGAATTAGCTAACTCAGAAATCCAGGTCCATGAGTACTGCAGAACAATACAAGCCCGTGATATTTATGGAGGGATTTCTCAGACACTGGGGCTACACTGAATTTTTCCTGAAGGTCAGCTACAGGTGCTACACCAAGGCAATGCTGCTGCTGCCATGGGAAGCAAGGTAAATGTTGAAATTTCAAAACTGGTCTGGAGACTGCTGTTCCCACCAGTAAGGGCAGAGATGACTGGTTCTGGAAGTTTCTGTATGCCTAAGCCATCCATCTGAATCCATCCTTCCAGTAGCACTAGCCAGTGTCACCTCCATCAAAGGTGTCAATCAGGGTCAGAGATCACAATGAATGTACATTTCAGCCATATATATATATATACATATATATATATATATATAACACTGGCTCATGGACCTGCCCATCTGAAGAGCTAGTTACTCCAAGTTCACGGCACCTGTGGAGCTATGGCACTGCACTTGTTCAGCTGCATCTCCTGTTATCCACAACAGTATCACCACAACATCACACCCTGCTGTGCTGGCACAGTCTCTTGCTTATTGAGGCCCCGTGGATGTCACTGAGACGCAGCAAAGAACCACAGCCTTAGACATCAACCCTTTGTGAAAGCTACAAAGGAAATAAAATTACTTTTATATATGCAGAGATACCATCTAATAATTTATAGCTAAATTCAGTGCAGCCATTTTTCTTTTGCTAAATTAGTGTCATTGCTACTTGCAGAGCAGCAAGTGCAAGAGTTAGTGAAAGCCTCTGTATTTATTTAACCAGGGAAAGAACCCTTGAGATGTATACATAGCAGATTAGTCAAACTGAGCAGAACACTCTGAAAATTACTGCCTCAAGATGAATTCTTTGATTTCTTACTGATGAACTCTATGGAGGAGTTATCAATGCAAAGGGAAGGAAATCTTTTAAAAGTCCCAGCTGCTTGTAAAAATTCTGAAATAAGCTCCACTAAGTTAAAAGTGTTTAGGAAAAGAATGTAATTCTAGTTTCTAGTCACCATTGCAAGACAGATTTATAATGACTCATAAAGTATTCATTTGATTATATACTGCTGTATTGTTTTCAGCACCCTATCATAGAAGAGTCTGCTGTCTTCATTAATGTTTACTGCAAGCTTTCAAATGCTTTTGGACTTGATGGCTTATTTGCTTTGGGTTTTTTTTTTTAAACAAGCTATTTCGTTCTAGTAGTAACACGGCAGTTCAGTGGTAGTAGATGGAAGTTAAGAGCCAATTGCTACTTCCATTCCAAAATGTTTTTCTGGAGTTGAAAGGACATCAGGTTGGAATTTGACATATAGGCCCAAACATATTTTTTAACTTGCTGTATTCCATTAACTTATTCCTACAGATGCTATACATGAAAGTACCGGATGACATTTGTTCAGACTTCCTGCAGAATAAGACTTATATTATTCTGAAGAATAATAGTCACTTAATCCTTTGTGTGGATGGCTGCTCTCAGCAATTAGTAAGCAAATGCAAACAGCTGAATTATTTAGCTTTGCAAAGTGGCTGATGTTAAGCTTGATGGTTGAACTGTACAAGCGTATGTCTGCTGAAATCAGGGCAGCAACAAATGTCAAGTAAACAGCAATTATCCCACAGCTATTTGGTATTTTAGGTATTTCTCATGTGAACGTGACAGTAATTTTAGGGGGGTTACAAATTTCAAGAAGGATGAGTTTTAAAAAATGCACAATAATAAGGATTTTAGTTTATATATAAGCTTAAGTTTCTAATATCAAATCATGTTCCTTTTTTAAAGAATTCTTTATTGGAGTTCAGAAGAAATGAAGTTTAAATTTTAAAATGTATTTTTTTGTACATGGAATTAAAATAATTTGGGTTTTTTCTTCCCTTTTCTTCTGCTGCCAACTTCCCACTCAAATTGTGTACACTTTGGATCCTGGTGCAGCAGATGTATTTGGCTAGAAAAAAACATGCCTTTTAGGCTACAGCAGTAGTATTTGTTTTCAAAGTCGCCTTTATGTCCCAAAGACCTTTCTGCAGGATCTCTGTCCTTGCCCCTTGAAGTGTTCTAGGCAGAGCTTGTTTATGCAGAGCAGGTAGTGGCAGAGGAGGGAGTTTCCTTTGCACCTCCTCATGTACCTGCTGTTCTGCACAGCAGAACCACCTCTGTGACCAGTCCCCTTGAAACCCCCCCCAAAGTATGCAGAAAGTAAAGGATTTGCACTTTTGGATCTAGTATCTTCACTCAGGATATGGAGACAGCTCTTCCACCAGTGCAACAAGCTCCAGAGACAGCAAAGGAAGATCACCCTATTTGGAAAATCAGAGCTATGAAAAATTAATATCCTTGCTGCATGGCAGAGTCAGTAGCCTTGAATGACTGCCCTTACTCCTGTACACAGGAAGTGGCTACAGGTTTCTTCTTAATTTTTTTTCCTCTGTTGCGCACTTGGGAAATGAATGGAGAAGGCTGCTTTCCACCACCTGCATGGTGTATGGGAGGATCTGCTTCTGGGAATGTTATGATTAATAACTATGACAGGGAACTCTTATGGTAAGAGGTTTCTGAACATCTCTGAGACATCTGAATCATGACGTTATTCATAATGTGCAACCTAAAACCTGATAACTAAATATGGGGTTAAAGTCAACTTTCTGCAAAGCTTTGATGGATGCTGTTCCAAAAGGCTGGAAGATTGTTTAGTTGTCAGCTACCGATGAATAATCATTCTTAGTCACTATCCAGTGACTCAGCCTGTAAAACCCCAAGAGGCCGTCACGTCTTCTATGTATACTAGTGGATAAACCTCCACATCTGGCAGCCAGGACATCATTTAGGCAAAGATGCTGTTTATGAAGCAATCTTTGGACACAGTGAAACAGTCTTCAATAGGTACAGTGTGAGGTCATGGCAATCTGGGGTATCCCTTATCTTAGAGATGTCAGCTGTGCTAAACACGGACTTGGAACATGGACAAGGAAAGACCAAAAAACTCAGAAGCCCAATTTGGATCAGATCTTTTCCCTGCCTTCTTCCCATTCTGTTGCTAAAGTAAGACTGAGAAATCTCAGTCAGGAAAGGATGGCCCACTTTCTCGGCCTTGTGCTTGAAACTGTAACATAAAAGAAAAACAAGCTCTCTCGACAGCTCTGTCAGTGATGCTTAGAAATGCTGGGACTCCACCGAGCCCTTGAGACAGATGAAGGAGGTGCACAGTGCTCAACGAGGACCAGTTGTGCTCTTCAGGTCTCATTTGCCACAGTTTCATCCGGGGGGTGAAGGAGGACAGTCTCTACTGACAGAATGCTGCAGGTCACCTCAGTACAGATGTAATTAGACTGGAAAAACTAGAATATAGCCATCCTATTTTGTGCCAAATGTAGCAATGGGAGAAGGCAGTATACTCATACTTTGATGCCAGTAAAATACTCCTGGTGTAGCTATAATATGTATCTTAAGCACTTTGGAACAGCGAGAGTGATTTTTCCTATATTTTTGCAGTGTATATACAGTCTGAAGCTGTATTTAAGACAATAACTGAAGACGTCGTTTTCTAAAATTCTGAAGAAATTTTTTTCTGACAAGGCCAGAGATACCACTACTGCTAAGGCTACTATTCACTGGACAATTTGGTTCTTCTGCCAGAGGACATAAAATAACTACCTTGGTTCCTGGTGTGGAAGATAACTTCCTGGCACGGTAATTAAGCCTACCAGGCATGATGCCCTGCTAGACCAGCTGCTTATGAACAGAGAAGGGAGTTGTGATAGTTGGAGGCCATTGTGGGCACAGTGACCACGAAATGATAGAGTTTTCAGTTCTTGGTGAAGTAAGGAAGGGATCAACAAAACCTCTGCCTTGGACTCCCAGAGGGAGGACTTTGGCCTCCTCAGGTTGCTGGTTCAGAGAGACCCTTGAGAAAGAGTTCTTAATAACAAAGGGGTCCAGGAAACCTGCACGTCCTTTAAGAAGGGAATCTTGAAGGTGTAGGAGCAGACCGTGCCCATGTGCCAACAGGCGAGCTGTGGGGGAAGAAGACCAGCCTGGCTGGACAGGGAGCTTTAGCAGTGACTCAGGTTAAGAAAGAGTGTTTATAACCTTTGGAAGGGGCAGGCAGTTCAGGAAGAGGACAAGGACAAGGTTATTAGATCATATGAAGAGAAAGCTATAAAAGTGAAGGCTCAGCTAGAACTCAATCCGGCCACTGGTGTAAAATAAAATAAAAAGCCTTTTTATAAATACATAACAGCAGAAGGAGTGCCAAGGAAATTCACTATTCTTTGTCAGACCTGGGGGTGGAACACAGTCACCAAGGATGAGGAAAAGGCTGAGGCACTTTGTGCCTTCTTTGCCTCGGTCTTTAACAGTAAGACCAGTTATCCTCAGGGCCATCAGCCCCCTGAGCTGGTAGACAGGGACAGGGAGCAGAATAGATGCCCTGCAGTCCAGGAGAAAGTTGCTGAGGACCTGCTGTGCCTCTCAGACACTCACAAACCTGTGGGACCAGATGGATCCATCCAAGGGTACTGAGGGAGCTGGCAGAGGAGCTCGCCAAGCCACTCTCCATCAATTATCATCAGCCCTGGTTAACTGGGGATGTCCCAGATGACTGGAGATTGGCAGATGTGACAGACATCCACAGGAAGGGTTGAAAGGAGTATCCAGGGAACTGCAGGCCTGTCAGGCTGATCTGGGTGCCAGGGAAGGTTGTGGAACAGATCATCTTGAGAGTGGTCACACGACACATACAGGACAACCAGAGGATCAGGTCCAGCCAGTGTGGGTTTAGGAAAGACAGGTCTTGCTCGACCAACCTGATCTTCTTTTATCACAGGGTGACCCACCTAGTAGAAGAGGGAAAGGCTGTGGACACTGTCTACCTGGACTTCATCAAAGCCTTTGATTCTGTCTCCCACAGCATTCTCCTGGAAAAGCTGGCTTACACAGGTGCAATCTTTGCTGGGTTAAAAACTGCCTCGATGGCTGAGCCCAGAGAGTGGTGGTGAATGGAGCTACACCCATTGGTGGTGCTCCTCAGGGCTCAGTAGCTGTGCCAGTCCTGTTTAACATCTTTATTGGTGATCTACATGAGGGGATTGAGTGTGCCCTCAGTAAGTTCATGGATGACACCAAGTTGGGTGGGAGGGTAGGAGGGCTCTGCAGAGGGATCTGGACAGGCTGGATTTATGGGCTGATATCAATGCCATGAGGTTCAACAAGGTCAAGTGCTGGGTCCTACACTTCAGCCACAACAACCCCATGTAGGCATGGGGCAGAGTGGCTGGAAAGCAGGTTAGTAGGAAAGGACCTTGGGGTGCTGGTTGACAGCCAACTGAACACGAGCCAGCAGTGTGCCCAGGTGACCAAGAAGGCCAATGGCACCCTGGCCTGTATCAAGAATAGTGTGTCCAGCAGTACCAAGAAAGTGATTGTCCCCCTGTACTGAGCACTGGTGAAGCTGCACCTCGAGTCCTTTATCCAGTTCTGGGCCTTTCACTGCAGAAAGACCTTCAGGTGCTGGAGCAGGTCCAGAAGAGGGCAACAAAGCTGGTGAAGGGTCTAGAGTGTAAATCCTATGAGGAGCAGCTGAGGGAGCTGGGATTATTCGGCCTGGAGAAAAGGAGACTTGAGGGAGACCTCACCACTCTCTACAACTGACTGAAAGGAGGTTGTAGGCAGGTAGGAGATCGGTCTCTGCTCCCAAGCAACTAGTGACAGTTGTCTGGGAGGTCATCTGGTTAAGAGGTCAGAGCCTCACGCTGTACTGGGGACATTAAAGTTGAACATCAGGAGGAATTTCTTCACAGAAAGGCTTAAGCACTGAAATGGACTTCCTAGGGAGGTGGTAGAGACACCATCCTTGGAAGTGTTCAAGAAATGAAGGACACAGCATTTGATACTATGGTCTGGTTGACAAGGTAGTGATCAGTGAAAGGTCTCAGAGGTCTTTTCCAATCTAAACGATTCTGTGATTCTGCAATACAAACCCAAAGTATTCTGAACTTGCATAGGTCTGTGGGAGGATTTTGAGTCTGGTCTACTGAAAAAAACACTGAGAACAGAACATTATTTCATTCTCATTTCACTCAGATTTATTCAATTGTCACAGGTTTAAAAGAAAAAACTGTGTGCAGCAGTCAAGTATTTGAGAAATGGCAATTTCTCAGTCAGGTTCAGGAACTTCATTGAAACAGCATCTGTTCACATTCCCTTGAAATCTCCTTCCCAAGGACAACATTCACATGATGGGACAGGGTCTGGGAAGCTTTTGCCAAGGTAAAAGCATTAGGGGAATACATAGGCAGATGTGACCAGTTGCAGGGAGCACTGGGACAACTCTGCAGAGGAACATCTGGCATGACAAGATGAAGTAGGAAAGTGTTTTCTTTTTCTGGCTCTAAACAGTGTTAGTCACAGTGAAGATCATGTGCTGGTACACTGTGGTGATCCAGGCCAGTGTCTGCCAGGGGGCAAGGAACATTCAGTTTGCCTACAAATTCCCTATGGCATGTTGCATGTCAGGTGGAATATCCTTCTTTGCTGCCTGTGAGGCACCTCAGTTCTTTAAGCAGAGACAGTGATTCAGATCAAAGGCAGAAGGGAAGTGTGAATGTTAGCCCAAAAAGGTAGATCTTGATTGTATATGCCTTGGAGATAAACATGTGCAAGAAACAAACTAACTCCATTTTAGAAACAGGAAGACAGCCTCCTAACAGACAGATGGGATGGCAGAGCTATGTTCCCTAACTCACTGCCACCTTCCCTGCACGGGTTACTGCTGGCCTTGCTGAGCAAAGGGCAGGATCCAGCTCTGCAGGGCAGACTGGTGAAGGCTGGCTTTGTCATCCCAGTGGAGTTCAAAACAGCAGACACAGGTAGACATGGATTCTTATTCCTGTCCAGTGGGCATCTTCAAAGACAAATCCCAGCTTCTGCAGATGAAGTCTGAACAAAGGACTACAGCAGTAAAACTACCATTAAATCAGCACTTCAACAAACTTTCCACTCTCAGTTCTCTCAAGGTCCTCCTAACTACACGCAATTTGGAGATAAGATATCTGGAGTTTTCATCTTGGGGTTTCTGTTACCACTAAAACCTCCTGACAGAATTACAGCTGTATTAGTTACAAATATGAGATTATCAAGATCTGTATCTCAAAAGTAAAAAGGAAAAAGATTAAGCTCTTACTATCAGTATATATTTGCATGGACAATTAAACAAGAACTTTAAACTTGCATTATTAAGCACTGAAATTTTAGATAATGCCTGTGTCCACAGTTTAGTTGTTTTTTGTGGATGGATCATGATCCAGGCTTCAACAGCCTGACCTCAAATTTATGTAGTGCTCAGGGGACAAGTAATGTGGTCTATTCAGTAAGAATATATTGTTATTTCTCTCTCATTCCAAAGTGTGGAATTGTCCCCCATTTTAATGTTTATGTGTTGCCCTTTCTCCAGTTTTCCTTCATTCTCCAGTAGTTACAGAGTATTTAGAATTGGATGAAAATTAGATGCTATTTATTTCTTCAATTATTATGGCTTTATTCTATTATCTGAAAGCTTCATAAAGATGCAATTATCACCATGATGACACCAGAGGCTATTACCCGATTTTCACGGTGGAGGATGAGAGGCACAGAAGTAATAATACATTTAGGGTGTGCTGTTTGAGATAGGTTGGACCTATCTGGTTTATCACAGGAGTTAATGTTACACACAGCTATGAGATCCAGGCCCAGTTCTGTGTTACTTCCCAAGGGCTTAGCACACTTAAAAAACCAGAATGCTAGCTCTCAAAATTAATGTTCTCTTCTTCAGGGAAGGGGAGGGAAGTGGAAGGGAAAGGGGAAAGGGGAGGGAAAGGGGAGAGGAGAGGAGGAGAGGGGAAGGGAGGGGAAGGGAGGGGAGGTGCATCCCACCTTGCTTTTCCTCTAAACCAGGCGAGCATGGTCACTTTCTGAGTTCATTTCTTCATCCACGAGGGAGAACCTATGTGAATCCCTACACCCATTGCTGATTCAGCCTTGGTCAACACTTCTGAAAGTGTTGGTCAACACTTCTTCCTTCACTCCCAGTGTTAATTGACACATCTACGTTGCTTTCTGGGGTAGATGAAGGACTTCTTGTAATTGAAGGGGAATCTCAACATGTAAAACAGCAGTGCCACTGCCTCCACATCCATTAGCTCATTAGGTGAGGCAAGGGTGCCAGAAATAATTTGTAACCGTCAGGGTGATGCCACAATGAAAACTTCAAGACTTGTAAGGGAGATAAACCCCTCCCAAGCACTGCTGATTTCCTCAAATGACAAATGCAAAAGGAATGGGGGGGAAGAGGGGAGGGAAGGAGCAGGCCTTCAAAACCATCAAAGGGAGTAGTTTAACCTACTACTCTATCTCCTGAGGATGTGTCCAGGATCAGCAGGCACAGCTCTGTTGTGAAGACCATGTCCCATGTGCTTTGGGATACTGGCTTGGCTTTAATTCTGGAAGTGGCATTGTGTTACTATTTCCTTCATTAAACACAGTCACCCAAAGTAAAGCTACTTGGCTTAATGGACCTTGAATCTGACCCTGTGTATTAGCAGTGAAGTTCAATTATAAGCAAAAGAAGGATTTCCAAAGAAGGGCTCATAAGATTGGAATTACTTGCATACCAAATACTTATGGAGAAGAGAAAAAAACCAGGCAATGACGTGTCCTCATTGTGTTCCCAAGTGTTTGCAACACTGGGCAATTTTATATTTGCTTTTGAAAGTTTCTCATGCTTTCCCCACTGCCTCAGACTCAGAGTAAGCATAATATAGATGCAACAATGCATCAGCTGAAATTTGCGCCAGGCCAGAAATCCCAGTTCAGTGGGACCAGAAGGCACCTGGGGACTCCTACTTTGAACAACCCTGACTAATTTACTAAATTTACTAAATAGGAGCATTCCTGTTTTTCCTTCAAAGGATGGCACCTTGTCTGAAAAGCACAAAAATATCCTGAACACTGCACAGTGATATGAAGGTACTGAACCTGGCCACAGCAGCCTGAACTGCAGGCATCAGTGTCTATCTGGTTTCCAGGTCTGCCTGTGTGATGTTGTGTTTCCATGACTGGAGAATTTTCTGTTTGTGGTTAGCTGCCTTTAAGTTGTTTTGGTAGTTTAACTCCTGTAATCCATAGAAGTGTAGACACAGTGCTTGGGAAGCACGGAGAATAAAAATGGCTGAACTCTCAAACACCAGGAAAATATTGTCCCATCTAAATGCTATCAGCAACTCCAAAATTTTATAATCTTTTTATAATCAGCTCAAAGAAGAATGATTTTATTTCACATTTAGAGCTAGCAAACTATTGCACATTGCGAGGCACAGAAGGGTAGTTCATTATTTTTCTAAGAAAAATGGCAAATCTGTGATTTAATGAAAATTATTTATTCTCAACTGAGAAGCCTAGATAGAGAGAAGATGATAACTGAGGATGCTGTGTGGTATGATCCCAATTTCCCCTGAAAAGGCAGCCTTGGAGGATAGATGATGTTTATATTAGAATGCAGCCAAACTTTCTATCTGAACATTCTGCTTGCTTATGTGTTGTGAGTGCAGTCTAACTGTCTGGTGGTTAACCAAAATAAGCAGCTCTTTCTTAATCCATATATTGTTTTAAAAGCCTACAAATAAATCTCTTTATAGGTGAGGGAGCGGCTTGTCAAAAGAGGTCAATGATTCATAATGACTAAGAATTTAGGAATAGGAACAAATTTGTGCCAACACATTTCCAAGCAGTCTTAAAGGATGCTCTTTCAATCTCCATCACATAAATATAGCATAAAATATCCTTGAAGTTTATTAAGGCACACACTCATCTTCATGTTGCCATTTGCACCGGCTCAGCTGTGTGCAAACTGTGAAGAATCCACTCTTGGGTTTTGGGTTTCTTTTTGTGCTAATGTGGTAAGTATGCTAATGTTTGATCTCAAAACTTATTCATATTTGTACACTAGTGTTCTCACCCTCTGAAGGAGGACCTGAGATCTTTGCCCAGCATAACTAACCTCTGTCCTAGTAAAGGTCACCTTAAAGGAGATGTGCTTTCCAGAAAGAAGAAACTCCTGGTTCGACTCCTGCCATTTCACGGACCAGTATTTCCAATGCTGGCAATGCCATCACAAGCTCAAGAACACGCATGGCTTCTGCTAAAGCTTCTTCTACTAGTTTCAGTTACCACTTGAAAATTGTAGCTTTCTTTTTACTTAGAGAGCAGCTTTTAAGGTCTGAGAGCTTTTGACAGGATCTGTAGAATGCAGCGGATTTCAAGCTCCAATCCTTGCCTTGCCCCAGGATGGAAAATAAGATCTTCAGGAACATAGATGATGTTTTGTGTAAAAAAACCCAACCCAGAGTATTCATCAAAATGGGTTTTGCTGACATTTTTTCACACTGGAGTAATAAGCCCTTTCTGCTACCTCCATTTCATGCCCAGAGATATAGGGCTGTCTAGATATGGATGGTTAAGGAATTTAACCACTTCTCAAAAGCCCCATAAGCCTTTATGACTCATGATTGACAAACAATGTTTATATAGTTACATGACTATATTTATTTGTCTTTTTTTTTTGTGTGTGTAATGGAAATACACTGTTGACATTTGCTGTTGATTTTATCTCTTGTTTACTGACTATATGGTAAAGATTTTGAGGGGCACCCAATCTCAGCTGTAGTGAGTTGTGTCAGTGCTTCAGACTTTTTCTGCAGTGGTAATGACTTGGTACAACTAAAGGGCTCATTTCAAATTAGCTCCACTGTTCAGTCTTTCTCTTTTGTAAGCCATTTCTATTTTCTCCAAAAAAACAGGAAACACACAGACAAACCCTTTTGTTACAATGCAGCAAATTGACTGCAAGTCTCACAAGCAATTGCTTCATTAAAATGAAGTGGCGTGATTTTTAAGGGAATACCTGAACCTTCATTAAGAACTGTGGTACCTGATTCTGACAGCCTGAGAAGGTTTCCACTAATGAGTGATGTATCTGAGACATGAGTTTGGGGACATTATTTACACTGCTGGTACCTGCATGGAGCTGGGGACTTTCTGGTTTCAAGAGGTTTCACACTTGGCTAAGAAAAACATCAACTCACAGAGAGAAAGTGGCTGTGAGGGAAACCAGAAGTGGATTTACCAAACTAATAAGGTGGCTGATGCTTTAACCATCTTGCTGTGAGGCCCATTACAATACTGGAAGTGCATCCATATTTGCTGGGCTTCAGTGAGTTCCCACGTCAAGCATGAGGTGGCTTCTCAATCCTTTCATTTCAGCACCTCTATGACTAATGGTCAAGAGCAATATTGGAGAGAAAGCAGCTTAAGCATTGCACTGGTCCAGATCCTCCCAGCTGCTGAAACCCATCCTCTCCAGGGGGATCAAAACACCCGCACAGTTATGATTACAGGGGCACCCATGTGCTCACTGCTGCTCTTCCTGCCTGCAGTGATGTGACTCCCCATCTTGTCCCTGGACTTTGAGAGAAGTTGGGGAAATGCTTCAGAAAACATGTTTTGTAGACAGCTTGAGAACCTTCTTTTATTGTGGATCTCTGTTATTCCCTAACTTCTCAATGTACTGAGTAAAAAGAACAAATAATTTAATATTAAAGTGCTCTGACTGAACAAAACCAATGTTTTTATAATTCCATACAAAGTCAAGAGTCCATTTTTCTGGTATCAACACTATATCTTTGCGAGAAGTACTTGAAATTCAATTAGTCTAATAATTTCCATATATATATATGTTTGCCTTTTTTTTTTAATTAGAGATACACGTTTTTATGATAAGTGCTTTCCAAAAAATCAGCATATTAAATCTTGATCTTTTATCTCACACACCAAAGACTGCAGTATTTGACTGCTAAATACACGTGTAATGAGGATTAAAACCTAATTTGTCTTATCTGATCCCCACTCCTGAAAACAAGCAAACAATAAAAGCTCTACAGGTGTGAAGCAGACTCCTGGATAAACAGATTGAAGCAGTCTCCCACCAAAACAGACGTCTAAAAAAAATTGTACTGAGTCAAGAAAAGACCTGTTACTAAACATACTGCTCGCCTAAAGAGCCAGAGACTGGGCACTAGAAGCTAGAAGTTTCCATCACAGTGGCACTCCAAAGCCTGGAGCTCCCTGCTGCTGCAGGTTGGATCCTGTCCTGTCTCAAATCAGTGGGAAACAGCAATGGGAGAAAGTCCTGGGTCTCCTGAGGTCGGAACACAAGGCAGTGCTGACAGCACTCGTGGTAGTGCAACAAGTCCCAAAGTGGTTTATATTTTCTCTGCTCACCCACACCCTGCTCTGTCACTGCAACACTAAAGGAGAAACTCATCTTTTTCCTTACACCTCTTCCCCTCCCTGTCTCCCCCCATATTAACTTTCTGGCTGCAATGAAAATTTGCAAGAATGAACAGGCTACAGGCTCAAATGGATGCCTGTGGATGAGTACACTTCCCTTCCTCAACTTAATAATTTTGAAAACTTGGTTATTTAAGAGCTGCCTTAGGATCCCTGAAGAGGTAGGAATGGAGTCTAACATTTATAGTTTCCACAGGGCTATGTTTTCTTTAGTTTTTGCTCTGCCTTGGACAATTTCACTCTACTGAACTAAGAACCAAAGGCTCTGTGGTAACCTCTGAGACACTGTTTGTGTTTGTATTTACGTATTTCCCCGGCAGTTCCCCCTCAAATCTGGAGGGAGGAGGGTGGATTAGGAGGTTGGTAGCAAGTGAGATAGAAAAAGGAATATGTATGTAGTTACACAGCTTCATTAGAGTCTTTTTATACATGTACAAATCCATATACACAGAAACATATATATACATATAAAGTCATCCAACATATGTGAAGAGTGCATGTGGCTATGTGTAAAACTTAAAAGCTTTACCAGATATTTAGCTCCCAAAGGACTTACTGCTTTGCATTAACAGGCTTGCAAGTTAATCTCTTCAAGGAGAATTATAAAAGGCTGGCATATACGTCTAAGTATAAGCAATGATGCTCTTATTTATTCAGCCACGTGTTTAAGCATGTGTCTTACTGTCAGTGCATGCTTACACCTCGGAGCAGCCAGTAGAGTACACGTTTTGAGGAGATGGCAAAAAGCTTTGTGAGTTGATGCCATTGTGAAAACGAAGATGTAGGAAGATGTAGGTGATGGTAAAAAGGCCAGTCTGGGCTCCCAAAGTAATGACTGGAATTCCCCGCATTCTTGAAATAAAAATGTGATTTTCAAAAATGTCAAAGCGCCTGAAAAGCATGCATCCCACCAAACTGCAAGGTCTTTTAGGATTTTTAGTGACTAAGACCATTTGAACATTGCATCCTATTTTGCTTTTTCATCTTGTTGGTCACCCCTCAGACACAAACTCTACCCCTTCCCTGAGGCTGCTATCACAGTTTAGTATATTTCCAACATATTAACCTCTACAGACGTCAGGAACAGGCAGCACACAAAAGTCTCCATTCACAGCTGCAGAAGCCTGGGAATACAGCTGATTGTGTCGGCATAGCTCCCTCTGCTGCTTCAGGATTAAAATACCTTTTACAGCAAGAAGCTTCAGTATCAGTGTATTGCATCAGAATTCATATAAAATGGTTTGCAAAAGGAAATTTCACTGGCACATGGTTATCTGTACTGTTTTGGATTTTTGAAATCCAGCTAAGAAGTTCCTGCTTCTCTTGTCTGTTTGCATATGCAAAGCTTATATAGTAAAACTGACTTTAGAACAAATGCTTAGATCATCCTCTTGTTAAAAGTAAATATAAACTCAAACTAGGCATCTGATCCCATCATATGTGCATTTGAACCTGAGAAACGGCCTGCCAGAAAAAAACTTACATGGGCGGATAAAAATTAAAAATAATGTTTTGGTTTTAAGCTACTAAAAATTATTACAGAAGCAAGAGAGTGTTCTTACAACATTTCACAGAATCACAGAATCATGAAATTACTGAGATTGAAAGGGAACTTTTCCTCTTATTCACACAGAACTTCCTGTGTTTCAATTTGTGCCCATTGACACTTGTCCTGTTGCTGAGCACCACTGGAGAGAGTCTGGCCCCATCCTCTTGACACCCTCCCTTCAGATATTTGTATGTATTGGCTGTCCAGGTCTCACCAAATGGCAGTACAGCACTCTGGGGCATCAGTCACCCCTCACAGATTTTTGTTGCCAGAGAACTTGCTGAGGTACACTCTGTCCCAGCCTGCAGGTCATGGATGAATAAATTGAACAAGTCTGGGGCCAGTGCTGACCCCTGGGGAACCCCAGTAGCTACAGGCCTCCGGCAAGAGCTTGTTCCACTGATCACAACCCTCTGAGCTCTGCTGTCCAGCCAGTTCTCAATCCACCTCAGTGTCCTCTCAGACAACCCACACTTTCTGAGCTTACCTATGAAGATGTAAGGGAAACTGTCAGAAGTGTCAAAAGCCTCGTTGAAGTCAAGTCAGACAAAAACCTCTACTCTTCCCTTCTCTACTCAGCCAGTTCCTCCACCATAGAAGGCTACCAGGTTGGTCAAGCATGATTTTGCCTTGGTGAACCTGGTTACCCCTGATAACCTTCTTTTCATCCACACGCTTAAAGATGACGTCCAGGATGAGTTATTCCATCAGTTTTCCAGGGATGGAGGTGAAGCTGACTGATCTGCAGCTTCCTGGGTCCACCTTCTTGTCCTTTTTGAAGACTGGAGTGATATCGCCTTTCCTCCAGTCCTCAGGCATCCATTGTGTTCTCCATGACCTTTCAAAGATTGTGGAGGTTGGCTTAGCAGCAACACCTGCCAGCTTCCTCAGCACTCATGGGTGGATTCTATCAGAGCCCACGGATTTGTGCCTGTCGAGTTTGCCTAAATGATCTCTAAACAAATGCTCCTCCACCAAGACAAAGTTGTTCTTTCTCCAGACTTTCTCTCTTGCCTCCAGTGACTGGGATTCCTAAGGGCTAGTTTTATCAGTAAAGACAGAAGAGAAGAAGGCATTGAGTAACACTGTCTTCACTATTTCCCTTTTCAGCAGGGCACCCACCTCATTCAGCCATAGGCCTACATTTTGCCTAGTCTTCCTTTTACTTCTGATGTATTTGAAGACAAATGAACCTTAGCCATGTTTGTTGCATCCCTGCATGCTCCATCACCATTCCTATATTCCTCCCAAGTGGCCTGTCGCTTTTTCCACATTTCATAAACTTTCTTAATCTGTTCCAGTTTTGCCAGAAACTTCTTGCTCATTTATTAAAGTCCCTCATCCTGTTTGCTTGATTTCTTACTCAGAAGGATACACAGATCTTGCATCTTGACCTTGGAGAAGGTGATCCTTGAATATCAATCATCTTTCTTGGACCCCTCTTCCCTCCAGGGCTTTTTTACATGATATTCGACCAAGCAGATCCATGAAGAGGCCAAAGTCTGTTCTCCTGAGTTCTAGGTTAGTGAGCTTTTTATGCACCCTCCTCATTCCCATAAGGATCCAGACAAAGCCTCCCTTGGTCTTCACATTTCCCACCAGACCCTCCTCATTGGTGAGAACCAGATCCAGACTAGCACCTCTCCTTGTTGGCTCCTCTATCACTTGGAGAAGAAAGTTATCATCAACACAATCAGGAATGTGCTGTGCTGTTCCTCCAACAGCTATTGAGGTGCTTGAATTCCCCATGAGGACCAAGGCTTGTGAAAGTAAGGCTGCTCCTATCTGTCTATAGAGGGACTCATCTGCTCTGTCCTCCTGGTCAGGTAGCCCGTAGCAGGCACCTGTTATAATGTCATTTATCCCTGCTCTCCCTTTACACCAGATGCATAAGCTCTCAGTTGGCTCTTCATCCGTCCCAGGGCAGAGTTCCATCCACTGCAGCAGGTCCTTGGCACACAGGGCAACATTTCTTCCTCCACTCCCCTGCCTGTCCTTCATAAAGAGCCTGTATCCTCCCTTTCCAGCACTCCAGTTGTAGGAGCCATCCAACCACATCTCTGTGGGCTGTAAGGTCATAGCCCATGTCTAATTCCTCTCGTTTCTTCCCCATGCCGTGTGTGTTTGCACAGAGGCACTTAAGTTCAGCCCCTGATGAAACCAGCTTACTGGCTGGTGTCACTAATTCCTTTGTGCCACTCTTCAGGTGTTCCTCTGCTGACCTGTGATTCCTCTCCAAGCTCTGGGCATCTCTCACTGGCACTAACATCAAACTCGCAGGAGTGGGATGGCCTGAGGTTCCCCTCTCTCAGCACCTGGAATTTAAAGCCCTCTTCACCAGCTTGGCGAGCCTATGGCTGAAGATGCTCTTCCCCTTCTCTGACAGATGGACCCCATCAGCCCCCAGTAGACCCAGTTTCTCAAAGTGAGGGCCTATGGTCCAAGTAGTGGAAATCCTGACTGTGGCACCATACCCTGTAACGTTTGTTGGTTTGCCAGATTCGACTGGTCCTTTCAAACACCTTCCCTTTGACTGGGAGAACCAATGAAGAAACTGCTTGAGCTTCAGAGTCCCTCACTGCTGTTCCAAGGGCTCTGTAATCCTGGATGCTCCTCACACTGCTCCTGGCTGTATCACCAGTGCCCACATGAAACAACAGCAGCAGTTAGTAATCAGTGGACTGTACAAGGATTGGTAGTCTCTCAATGACAATTTTTTTAAGAGGAACCTCTAAGCTCAACACAGTGAAACAAATGTTTTAGCTGAACTAGCTATCCACATGGGAATGCTTCAGGAAATACTTGCAAAAAGAAGTTCAGAAGCTGTCTGCTGGCATATTTCTGAACTTCTTTGCTTCCTTCTTAATACTTATATTCCCACATAAGAAACATTTCAAGAATTGTTCTAGGGAAAACAGCAAAAATCTTGTGTTTCATATTTGGCTGAGATTACAGAGTGGTTTTCTTCTATAATATTTTGCAAACATTACAACCACTCTGGACACTGTGGGATATCCACAAGAACATCTGATTTTTTTTTCTCATTATATTTATGTACTAATTTATATATTGACCTTTTTCTTTCATTCCTTTGGTCAATTCAAGCCTCTAGCCAGAGCTTCTTGGGACACAATTCCATGTTCACCAGTGTTGGCAGGAATATTTTTAAGGTTTTTTTGCTGTTTAAATTATTTTTGTTATTTTTGTGTTTCTGCCTTTTAGTAATAGGGCCTTAGCAACACAAGCTGTACAATATTGTGCATAGACATTTTACTCCCTCTCTGTGTTTTACTAGCACTTTTAAATTAACTCATTATTGCTAACGTAATTTAAATTTCTTCTGCTTTTATCAAAGCTTTTTTAAAATGATTTCCCACTTTCGGGACAGAAGGAAAACAGTTTCTGTTACAGTGTTAGATATTTTGTATTAACAAAAACATGTCTGGAACAGTGAAATATTTTTTCCTTGTTTCAGTGAATGTTGATGTTGAATTCAAACAAAACTTAAAAATATTTGTGTGGCATTTCTGGAGTTTCAACACCATTTCCTGAAGGCTTGTGTGCACAAAGTGTGCATTTGTGATAGTCTGGCAGTACTCAACACTGGTGCAGAATAGTTCAGTACCAAAATCACATACTGTGTGCAGGGGATTCTGGCTCTCAGCTGATAGTAGGGAGTGAATGAACTAATTTTCTTATCCCTCATTCCTTCTCTGCTGTGCTGACGGTGAAGTGATAGTTGCAGCAGAGAGCCTGTGCTGCAGAGCAGACTGTGCAAGTATCCAAAGCTACAGCTTCAGCTTCCAGACCACCTTCTTTCCATTCCTGCCTTACTCCAACAGATAACGACTAGTTGAAGGATTTGAGTGGAAATGCCATCTACAATACCAATTCTCTGCTTCTCCAGAATTTATTCTGTTTCTTACACCAGGCCAAAACTTGGATAAAACACAGCCTCTTCAGTTCAGAATTGCTGATCTCAGGACACCAGGGAGCAGGGAACTGCAGGCAACATGTGGGAAGGGAGAAAAAAGGGTGTGATCAAAGATACATCAAGCTGTGCTCTGCTCCTGCGCTTCTCCTGCTGTCCCAGGACCATGGCCATTAGAGATGTAAGCAGGAAACAACCCTTTTTAGGAACCTCCTTACTGAGCAGCTGAAAGGCAAATACTGTGCCTGGAGCACACTGATTTCATCATGAGAGTCTTCTCCAAAGTCCTCAATGCGTAGCTTGCCTCCTTGCCAATGGCATGAAAAATGAACAATGTGAATGGAACAGCACACAAAACTCCTATGATGAAAGAGAATCCCCTTCCCTACAGTCACTGAGTAGTTAAAGTCATACACAAAATGTTTTCATTGTGAGAGGCAGCAGTGAGGAACACTATGTCTCTCCTTCTGCCTCCCAACCTTCTGAGCCAGGGATGAGTACTTTCATTCGTGAGACGGGTGATTCACAAGGAAATCATTCCAGTTGTGTGGAAGCACCGATGCCAGCCCACTTCTCTGGCACTGTTTCCGCTTCTCCCCCTGTGACAATATTGTCAAGTTAAAGCAAACATGTTCAGGAGAAGAATGTGGGGAAAAAGAACACTAGGGAAGTCAATACGCCTCTGCTTTAACTTGTCTGGACAAATCTACGGCACAGTTGTAATTTTTTTCCTTTTGGTCATAAATAGTTTGCTTGAAACTGCAGATTAAATTTTCTTTTCCTAATGCAATATTGAAAATCTAGGGGATTTTCAAGCTAGAAGGCACTGTCAGTTCTCTTCCATCAAAAGCACAGTAGAAGTTGATTATGTGTCAGACTAAAAACATAGCCTTAGTCCTTAGTAATATCATAAATAGAGAACAATCGTTAACATTTAGGTACAAATTACTGAGGGAAATGCCCTCCTGATGAGATCTGACCTGCTTGAAATAACTCTTTAGTAACATGGCACCACTCAAAAGCATGCAAAATAAACACAGAGAAATGGAAACCTTGTCAAGTACTTCTCAAAAGAATTAAGAACATCAAACCGTGCAACATATTTTGACAGGAGTATCCTTGTAAAATTTTGTGTGGGTTGCTGGTAATTGCATTGTACTGCAGCTCTTCAGATGTTGCTGTGCTGGTGACATGAACACATTGGCAGAATTTGAAGGCCACATTAACTTGAAATTATTTATTACTTTTGAGTTATAGGCAACAGATACGTGTCCAATTTTAATGAGGGTTGTTTAATGAGCATGGCTGTGTATTTTGTTCTAGTATAACTTTCTTTTCACGAGAACCTCTTTTTCAGTAAACAGCTGAGAAAAGAATTTACATGACTAGCAACCTTGTGGTTCCCCTAGACTTCAAAAGTGCCTGAGTTAGGAGGGCTAACATTTTCTGTAAGTCTGAGTTGTTAATTTATCTTGTATTATACACTAAAAAATTGAGGCATGCCTTTGCAACTGCTCGGTTGCAAAAGTATCCCTTGCCCAGTTTATGCAAACAGAAAAAATGGGTGGTTATTTAACTTTCTGGGCTCAGGCCTCCAAGCTTCCCAGGAATGTAATGAAATTTTGCAATCAGCTTAATTGAGAATATTGTAATGATAACGTAATTCCTCCTTATCAAAGCACACAGGCAATCCACTGGAACACAACAAGGAAATACCAGAAGTTGTTCTTTTCAGATTGAGATGCCTATATCTGCAGAAACATGCAAAAAAAAAAAAAAAAGATTTGCCATTAGATTCACCAGCTCTCATAATTTCCACTATTTAGTTATTTAATTGCATGTAAATGAATTAAGTGAAATTAATGCATTTAAATAACAAACTTCCTCTTGAGCATTGTGTGGTACATGATGCCATGTTTCATGGACGTGAAAAGCCTTTTTTACCATCAATACACACATTAAGAGCCTGGTTTGGTAAAAAGCCTGGAAATGTGCCTTGGAGAGCTCTCTTTCTCCATGACTGAGGGGAAAACTTTCCCTGGAAAAGATGTAGAGTATCAGACTGAAAAAAAAGTAAGAAGACAGGGTAGTAACGTTTCAGGCTTCAGAGTGGAGGACATGGGAAGATATGGGAGTTTCATTTCTCACAATGAAATTCTGCATTTTAATGTGGGCACACTGAAGACATGAGTGTTCCCTTCAAGGCAGCCCTAATTCACCTGTTTCTTTCCTAACACTCTTAAATGAACAGAGGACACGGTGCGTTCTGTGCACCATGGCAGTATGGCTTGTGGCACTGCTGAGGGTTGGCCTTGGTGTGAGGCAGTGCCTAGTTCTTGACTGATTGAGATGACTAAGAAGACTGAGCAGTCCTTGCCCAGAAGCACAGGATGGGGAGCAGGGCAGAAAGACTGTGGTGGATGAAGGAGTTTCTGTTGACAATGTGTGACAGCTGGGTAGGACAATACATGTTCTCCAACTATCATAAAAGGGTTTGGATTGGAAAGGACTTTAAGGATCATCTAGTTCCAACTGCCTTGCCATGGGCAAGGACAGCTTCCACTGACCAGCTTGCTCAAAGCCCTGTCCAACGTAGCCTACTGACTCTGGCAAGTTTCTGGTGCATGCACACCACAATGTTCACAGAGAGATTATTCATGACCACATTCTCCTGGTCAATAACATGGAGCAGTAGTGGCTCTGTTAGCAAAAGCAATTTTCATCAAACAGAAGAGCAAAAGGATCCTAGATATCTGAGGAGAGGTGACGTGGAACAGACGTGGGCTAAAATGTAACTTACTGACGGAGGCCCTGGTTGGGACCAAATGACAATGATGCACAAGAAAGCCCAGCAAACTTTTTCTCTGGTGTTTTATGATGATGGTGCTGTAACAGGAGCCAACTAGAGTTATAAAACCTGGGTCAGGGCTCTCATCACCTCCCCACTGATAAATACCAAAGGCATGACACACCTTCAAGCTGCCCTGAAGCTTCGGTCGTTTGTCATTTTGTAACTTCTGTGTATCACACCAGCTGTATGAAAACCACACACACACTAGTTCATGCTGGAAATAGGGAAAAAGTTGACTTTCTCCTTGAATTGTTGTACACCTGAAGAACTGTCACACTTGCAAATGTCATAGTTCAGATGTGTCGGTATTTTCTTGCAGAAATGGATCTCTTTTACATAGCATGTCAGCCAAAGACCTTTTAACTCAACCAGTCTCTTCCCACTAGTGATCATCAGCTTTGGCTGACTGTAATGTAAAAGCTGGAAGATCTGCTACAGGAAGCATCTGGGATGAAGATCACACAGAAAGTGGTTCATGATAGCATCACACTTTCACTGGTCGCTTTATGTTGCTGCTTTGCCTTACTATCCTTGCGGTCTCTGACTTAGCCTCCGTTTCCCCAAAATTTTGAAGTGTCTTGCAAGAAGTAATTAGGAAATCCCCATTCTGTATGTGGGGAAAATGGTTTATTAGGATCTAAAATTATGACCACAGTGTAGCTGGGTGAAGAGGGTAGGGATGCTGTAGCAACGGAGCCAGTACTCTTGCAAGTCCCAGCTTGCAATTTATTCCCTAAAGACAGCTACAGAAATAAGCTTTTAAAACTTTTGTTGTTTCTTCCAGTCTGATCTCAACTTGCTCCTGACTTCCTGCTTTTCATCTGCTAGCTGCAAATGAGTCCTGTGCTGCTAGCTACTGCTCCGGAGGATAGTTACTGAACTTAATGGATTGACAGGCTGCTCACAGACCCATCTCTCTGCTCTGCTAATGATGGGAGATGCTGCACACTGGAAAAGGAAACTGGGGAGGAAAAGAAAAAAAAAAGTATGCTGGAAGAGAATCCGGAGCAATTTCTGACTCTCTGACCCTCTTTGCTGCCATGCTGGGAAGAGTAAGCCTGCCAACAAACAGCTGGACTGGGGAGAAAGGCCTGACATTCCCATTGGGAGCTAGTTACAGAAGATCCTTTCTGCCGCCTTCTGTTCCCATAAGCTGTGATGCTGCCTGGTCTGGGGTTACACAGTCACCACTGGTCATTCCAAATGGACAAGCTCTGACCAAACCTTGAAGAAGGATGAACAAATGACCTTTCTTACACTCAGTAAAACAAAACGAGGCCTTCATTTGAGAGAGATGGGAAACTTTGGTATCGAGATCTATTCTTGACAGTGTACAAGGACACTCAGAACAAACCAACAAGCTGCTCTTTCCCAGAACCAGTCTGCAGACTCATGTACGCTCTGATGGAGTGACAGAACTCTGCTTTCAGATGTATGATGTTACTGGGAGATGCAAAAAAGGCAACTTGTTGGCCTCCTGCCACCTAGCTCACTGCATAGTGAATTTTTTTCCTCACGTTATTACTGCTGGAACTTTTGTATGTATGTTCAATGCTATCATTTAACACTGTCAGGTACTGCATTGAGAATAAAAAGAGAAACCATTTTGCTTCCTAACTCATACTCTAGATTTCCTAGCAGTACTACTTTGCTCATTTTATAAGAAATCAGATTGGTTTTTCTGCACAGAAAA
Organism: Pseudopipra pipra; assembly: GCF_036250125.1. NCBI lineage: Eukaryota > Metazoa > Chordata > Aves > Passeriformes > Pipridae > Pseudopipra > Pseudopipra pipra. Next base: position 68,974,232 of record NC_087581.1, read on the forward strand.
TTCAGAAATGCATCCGGTGGTCTGGAAATCATTTCTCCTTCATGCTTTTCTTCACCATATCATTGCAGCTCTGCAACTTACCTTCCCTAACTGTTATTTCTCCCAGAAGACAGGCTTTTACTACAATAACTGAGTAGAACATAACAGATACTGTATGTCTCCTCAATACCTGTGCTGGAGCCACGAAGTTTTCTGCACAAATGGATAATTGATTAGTTAGAAAGCAGTTGAAAATGTGTAATCCTTGCCATAGTATCCAAACACAAGTTATTTCTAAGGACCTAGGCACATCACAGAGAACATCTACTTTGATCTCATGTTAGCCACTGAATTTCAGCAAATTTGAACTGAATGATAGTATTTTCTTTCACATCTGCAAATACAGTACCATGTTACTCAGAGAGTGAATCGTGATTTACTCTCTATAAACCCTTCAAGTTTTGTTTCTAGTCTGAATTACTCTATCTGTGGCTCCTACCCACTGCCTTCTTCCTTCAGCTTTGGTTTGCTACACAAAAGAAAGGTCTCTTCTGCAGGTAACGCTCTGGAGAATGACATCAAATTTATTCCCTCTAACATATGAAATGGACCATGCTTCTCAAATTAACTCAGAGAGAAGTGAATTTTATTGACTTCAGGTGATTTATGTATTTCTTTTCTGCCTCCCTTCCCAAATTTCTAACATCTTTTTGATACCTAAAGCTGCATACAGCCACAACAGTCTCCCTGCCATTAGTTCATTCCCCAATACTGTCTAACCCTAATTGTCTTAGGGCACTACTTTGGAGGTTCCAGCTCAATAAGAACTTTGCCATGATCCATTAGCTCTCTTGCAGTGCATTATGGGATACAAATCTGCATTTTGCACGTACAGGTTATTTGTGTCTCTTCGGGGATATTTGACCTGCCATTTTACTGAATAAAACCCCACAGTGTTCGAACGAGGTAAACTACCAAACAATCCCAAACTCTCAATTAAAATCAATGGGGTGCAGGTCAAGAAACTTCATTCTAATGTATTTCCAGATGAAAACTGATTCTTTGAATGTTAGCTGCAGCTGGTTCTTCATGATCTCTGTTTTTATGGAGGTTTACCAGTGTGATCCAGGAAAGAGCGTGGTTGTGTGGGGTAGTGTGTGAGAGAGCTCTTCAAAGAGCATCCATTTTCTGCATATTCATTTTCCTGGGTATCACTCTCCGGGGTTGAAAAAACTTTCAGCCTCTAAAGCCTTGGACTGGGATCTGTCAAAGGCCCTTCAGGTGCATCTTTTAGCCTGTGGACTCAACAAGTTTAACTTTGGCTCTGAGGCAGATGCTCAGTTACACCAACATATCTTATGCTCCTTGTTCACACACCTGTTTTCCCTCACTCTGATTTTACCATCCAGACTTTTCTACTGCCTCAGCAGCAGTCTATGTCCCTTGCTTTCTCTTTCAGTTAAGTGAATAATTTAGGAGATATTTTAGCACAGAGCAGATGCCTGCTCATCTCAGAATCACCTCTGCAGTTCTCTAGTGGGGTTAAGGCTGCAGGCAGAGAGGCAAGTAGGGATCCTCTGGGGCAGAAGCTGAGTTTGGTGTTGTCCACCAAATTGGTAAAGACAGTAATTTGTGTCCTCAGTGAGAAGGTTCAAATGTATTGTCTCACTAACTTGATAACCAGTGGGGAAACAGGCTGGAATAGCTCCCAGGCTTTCCAGTACCACTCATCTCTTAGCCTGTACATTTTTTCTTCAGCCTCTCCAGGGGCACTTGGAGCGCTGAATCTAGCCCCAAAGTGGCTTTCCACAGCATTTTCCACATAAAAAAATTATTCTCCAAAGCTCATTAACCACTCTCAAGACTGATGGGCCACCAACTGTGTTATGACAACATGCACATGTTTCTTAAATACAATGAAAAACAAAACGAAGGAAGCTTAACTGTTAGACCTTTGAGTCATCACAGGTAGGGGCTGATTTGAAAAAATGAAATCACACCCCCTAAACTTAATATTTCTATTTGGGTTGGTACTAGGTACTAATAAGATTAATGTGCAGGCACCAATTCAAAGACAGGATGGACTGGCAGCCAAGGATGACCTCTGGCATGTGGCTCCTAGAGTATATAAGATTCTGTAATTTTACCATATGCAGCTGCTCAAGCAATAAGAGGAGTTAGAAAAGTTTTATGACTCAATTTTTGTAGAGTGCTTTCGTTCTGCTGTGAGATTCAGTTCAACCTGATGACTGACAGGGGAGTTCAAGGAGCGGAAAGGTGATGTTGCAGATAGCTTCTAGAAACACAGCTCTGTCCATCAGGTTGTTTTGGTTTTATCATCATTACCTAAAAGGAGCAGCTGAATGGACAAAGTTGCTACGGGTAGACAAGCCAGTTCTCTGCACATGCCTCAAACAAAGCATCTATTCCCAGCAATGGGGTACATGCAGAGATATGTGAGTCTGTTCAGCTGGCTATGGATACAACTCTGAAATTTACCTCAGCTTCAACAGATTCCTGCCTCTTCCCTTCAGTATCTCTCGATACGTGCTTGCACAGCTCCTTGGGACAATGGGACCACCAAGTTACAATTCTGAGTGATAAGAAGTAGCCTGAAATTAACTTCCATTGGGAGGCAGTGCATCAGCACTTCTGTTGGATTCTGTTGGATTCAAGGACCTTAGTTATATTCCACAGTTATGCTCTGTGAAGGTGGGTGATACCTGCTTTGTGACTTGCACAACATTACACATTCATTACAGGGACGGTCTTGAACTCAGGTGCACAGAACACGGACAATTCCTTAGCAGTAGGCCACATTTTTTATCTGCAGTTTTTCCAAAGCAAAGGTGGTACTGACAAGAATGCAAATACTTTGCAACCAGCAAGTGAAAAGACACAGCCTCCACTTAAAGACACTTCATAATAACCCATGAAGTGTGTTTCAACAGCATCATTAAATATATTGCCCACATCATTGCCCCCCTAACAGGAGCATTGCCAAAAATTACAGGTGTAATGGCGTAACAGCAGTGGAGTTCACTCTGTTGTGAACCAAAATCAAAATGAATATAAACTAATTTTCCAGGGCAGAAGCTGAGTAACAAGCTAGGCAGGCAGGAAATGTATTGTCTCTGACGTAATACTGGACAAGTAGATACAGTCTCAAAAGGTCATTACTTCCTCAGAAACACATGGGAGGGCTGAATGGGCTTTCTTGCGTAAAGCTCTTGATCACCTTCCTCCACTAGCCTTCCTTCCTTCCTTTTTCTGTACTTCTATCCTGCCAGTTTTTCCAGGGACTATTTGGAGATGTCATAACTTGCCACCATTTTTCTTACCTTTCCTCTCTGCATCCCGACTAACAAAAATGTCCCTAAATTGTGATGGTAGTAGACACAGACAACATGAAGTGTAAACAGCACCTTGTCTCGATATGAGAGCAGCCCCTCATGTCTTTTCATACCCAATATTCAGATAAGGTACTGCAGCCACGTAGTTTGCTGGAATTAATGTATGCTGGAATTAATAAACATTTGAAAACCACTGCGTAGACCGTGCAACGTCTTTCTGTTTGAAGTGGTTTTCTCAGATGTTTCTTGGAGGAGACATTGGATCCCTAAAGCTGCAGCTGAATCTGGTCTTATAAACACTGCAATGTGGGTGTACAGTGTCCCAGTACTGGAAGCCAAACCTAGAGGGGAACAGGGTGAGTCTCACAGCACGCGAAAATATCCATAAATCACTCATTACACTGTTGGCACTATGCAAGTGCTGCAATTACCTTCTTCTTTGTCAGTGGTAGCTATGCGGTAACAACTGGCAAAGGCTGACATTTTAACAGCTTCTTTGGTATTTTTTCTGTCCTTGCCTGCCTCTCGATTTTCTAAGAAAAGAGACGCACTCAGAGAGCTGATGTGCAGAACTAAATTAAGTCTTGGTGAGTGGCAAGCAGCATTTGAAAAGTATTTACTTTTCCATGTTTCACCGGCACATTTCTCCACTCGTGCTCTGACATTCCCTTTAAAAGAAAACAGCAGGCTGTGTGTATATTGAATGCACTGCAGTGCAACCTTCACTTTTCAAGTTCAGGCAAAGGGGAGAGACACACCTTGCTAGAGGGCTCAAAGCATGACAAAGAAGTCCCAGTCTCCCTCATTTCTGCAAGCCTGGGCAGAGAGTCGTGAGTGGCTCTGACCTGACTGTTATGACATGCTTGGCTGCTGGTGGAGGTTTTAATTCCAAAGTTCATGAGCTTATCCATGGTTCAGAGCCAAAATAGGGAAAAAGCATGGAAATAAAACACTAAACCTTCCACTTCAGGACTAGTGACCGACAGAGGCTTCAGGAAGACTGGAAGTGGGAGGAGGTAGAAGAAATTATTCCCAAAATGGAAAAGCAAATCACTGTTGGCATAATGAAAACTAGGCCTGTAGGCAATTTTTTGAGATGAGCTTGGTGTTTTGTATACTGGGCTGAAGCAAGCCTATGTACAGCACATCTGTATGAAATATAGCAAAGTCTAAGGCAATGAGGATAACTTCTTTCTGCCACTGTTGCCAGGTAGTGTCTATTCCCAGTGGCATTTTCAAAAGGGACACTGGGCAATACAAGGGAAAAAATCTAAAATAATGTCTGAGATACAGAAAATCTGCCTCTCAGGAAGGACTGAAACTGACCTTCTTTAACGTAGCAAAGAGAAAGGTAAGAGATTAATTAATTTTAAGTATTTCCTCAGAAGGTAGAACACTGATAACTGATTTTAGCAGTCAAGGATGTGGGACCACCTAACTCCTCCCTGGCAACACATGATTACTTTCCCTTTCTTTTTTCTGTCCCTGTTCTTTCCCGCACATCACACTTTCAGTCGTGTGACCCAACTTCACATGGGGCTAAAACTTAGACCAATAAACAATTCTAGGTCAAGAAGAGTCCTGCAAAGGAAAACCTCAAATGGTGTGGTGTCTAGCCCTAAGCAACTGTCAGCTAATTGAAAGAGAACTGAGATGCAGAAAAGGTGATGAGAGCAGACTAAGCATGAAAAACTTAAGCTAGTGAGGAAAAGGTACACAAGCCACATAGTAAGGTCTGAATTCATGCAGTGCTTGGATACTGATTCAGAATGAAAAGAAGTTTTATCTTCTAAATCATAATTATTTCAATTTTAATACTAAAGACAAATAAGTCAAAGGATGTTGTGGATTCTCTGTGCTTTAAGTCACTACCAAATAAGACCCCCTTCAGCTCATTAAAAATAGGAGTTCAGATTGTGAAGAGGAATATGATGGTGTTTGCTGTGCATCAGGCTAGAGGATCCAGTGCTCTTTTCTGGTGGAAATCTGAAACCATGGAGATAGTAATACCACCAGGCTGCCAGTTGCCAGTGGAACCATAACAATTTTCTTTAGACAGATACCCCATCCCTAATATTTAGCTGATACATTGGTGCTATTTAGTTGATTGGTTTTACTTGGCAAATTTACTGCACTAAATAAAATCCAAGTGTATAAATATATCATCTATTTATCTATCTATTGATCCTTATCTTTACATCCATAGATCATGATTCACGTACGACCTTGCTCTGGCTGAAATTAAAGGCATGCGTCATTCCCTTCAGGGAGAGGATTAACAAATTTTTATGATCTGACCAAATCCATACCATAGCTATCTTACTGGTTCTAATGCTGAAACTTATTTTTTTCAGCTTAGGAGCTTATTTCCCTCTGAATATCTACCTCCCCTATCTTCTCTATATATGCGTCTGAAAGATTTCTTATGAAAAGTGTAATATGTCTCCAGCAACTTATGATATTTTTGATGCCATTCACCTTTCCCCTTCTTCTGTAGGCAGTAGAACAGCTCCAGAAGCACATTCCTGTGATGAATTTGTGAGTCAGCCCTGATTTGTTATCCAAAAGTGATGCTATTACACTACAAAGCAATTTGTTAAGCCCCCTGATGAAAAGACATCCCTCCAGGATGTTGTGGACTTGCAGTACAGTTCTGCAACAGAACAACGCTGTCGGGAAACTTCATGGGGAAGAGGATCCTGGCATGAAGGCAGGCCTTGCACTCAGTGTGAGTCACCTCTGGAGATGAGAAATGTTAATGCTATGGGAAGACATTTACTGGTCAAAACAGATACTCATATAAAAGTTAAGGAAGCAATATCCCCCCCCACCAGAAAAAAAAAAAAAAGAAAAGGTAAAATAAACCCCTGCTGTCAGCAGATCCAGATTCTCTTTGCCCAGGTGAGGACTGACGTTTCACAAACTTCTGGCCATCGGACCTTAACTCTGAGTCTGAGGAGCTGCTCTGCAGAAAGCAAAATATGTTAGTCCATTTCTCTGATGCAAGCTTGATGACTCCAAAATGATTTGTGGGAAGCTATGAGAAATGTCCTTCACCACTTACCCTTCCTTCTGCCACATAATACAGCATGTGCTCACCTTGGTTGCTTGCTGCCAGATGATGTCTTAGTTCTGCAAAGAGTGAATATGTCAGGAGATGAGTCACTCTGCCTTCCTGCCTGACCCTCTCCAGCCTGGGGGTATGTGGAAACTGCCCACTGAGCTGATGAAACAAGAGATTTGGGGAGCAGTAGGTCAAAATCATGCCTTGTTTATCCCAGCTGGCTGTGCCAGACGTAGGAACAAAATGAGCCAATCCTTGGGCTTATTACACCTCTGGGTATGGCACTAAGGGCTCTGTAGAGCAATCTCAGCATTCTTAGGCAATGCTTTACACTAAAGTGTAATGAACTTTAATCCTTTTAACCTGTTAGAAGAAAGGTATCCGGTACCTATAAGGTCCTGGCCCCATCTTCATCTGTGAAACTGACTCATATCTTGAAAAAAGCTTCCTTGAACTGTCTTTCAAAAGTAGATATTTGTGTGGCACTAGGGCAACACACTTACAGTTTGTGGTCACTTTTGCAAAATGGCTTTCAGATGGCAAGAGTGGATACTTTTCAGAAGTGGTTCTGATCTCCCAGTGAGGGAGAGTTTTCAGAAACATGAAGTAGCTCACACACGGTCACTGACCAGAAGGAAATCTTTTCCTGCATCACCTCTGCAACAATCATGTGCTCCAAACCTTGTTGCTACAGGAGGCAGGTTATAAAGAACAGTACTTTCTCTGCTATTCCAAGCACCCACAGTTCGAAAGGCTGTTTGAATTTATGTTTCCCTCCAGCAAGTGCTGGATCACTCCTGGTGTACCAGGTGGGCACTGTGCTACTGGGAGGTTTGAGTGCAGAGGGAGAGTTTTTTTGTAAGATGAGATGGTTAGGTGAGTCTGCTAGATCACGTCTGCTTGTACACCTGTGACAAAACAATTTCACTGGCTGTTACACCTTCATACTACCAGCGGGTAGGCTGGTGATATCAAAGGTGATATTTTTTGATAAGACAGTTTGTTCTGCATATATTTACATTTCAGCTATTCTCTGCTAAGTTATTCTGATCTTTGAACCTGTGCACAGAAAATTGCAATGCAAACAGGATGTCCATCTGGCCAGCAAGCAACAGAACAGTTACTGGCCATGTAAAACTCTCACAGTAAAGTGGACTGCAAAAGAACAGACAAAGAGGTTTTCAAATCTGTGCCTCTGAATCTTTAAAGAAATGTCAGAGAGATGAATCTATCTTATAGCTGCCTACAAGGTTCCCGTGCCACCTGGTGTTCTGTAACCACTCAAATCCAGACCTTGTACTGCTGTTAGCATCATACTTTGCCATGCTCACAACATGGGAAAATCACACTGACACTAGTTTTAGTGTTTGGGTGATGAAGCACTTACAAGGTAAGCATGCTGCACTCAAAAGCAAAGTAAAAATTACTGTACTGCAACTGAATATAGAAATACTACTACCTTGCAATGTGAAGGCTACTTACAATATTATGACTATTTCTGTGATGTGAGACCTGTGTATTGAAAGATATTTGCAATTTTTACGAATGACACAGACAATGAGTTCAGCATTCAAGGAAAGCCTTGCATATCCTACATGTCACGTTATCTAAATCAACCAGAAGGGGAACCTAAATCCATATGCTGTAGATGGAAATATATTATAATGTACAGCCACATAACTCATTAGAAATTGCTTATTCACATTGCATCAAGAATGTTGTTGTTGGGATGGACTAAAGAGGTAACAGAAATTTTTGTAGTTATAGTCCCCATTGGAGGAGATTTTGGAGCTGCAGGCACCCTTCTGCCTGTCCTGTTGCATCCCAGGAGGTTCTTGTTTAGACCTATGACTGTAAAATAGCTTTTCCCAATGCACAACCAGTGTTTCCAGGTCCCACCCCAAACCAAGCAGTACAGCTGAAGAGCACCTGCTGCATCTTCAGTATTTGTGGCCTCATACAGAGTGTTGTAAGTGCAGTTGCAGCTGCTGAAGCTGTGAGCTACCATTGTTAGGAGTGAATCACCTGTGGTTAGCCAGTCAAACCCATGTCATGATGAGTTTTAAGAAAAGGTTATGGTGGCGGTAAAGAATGAATGTATTTTACTAAGAATACTAGGTTAATGAACGGGCACAAAGCCTAGAAAGAGACAAAAAGAAATGAAGGAAACACCACCCCCTGCAGTAACTTCTGTTTGTATCTCAATGAATGTTTTTTCTGCTCATTCCAACAGAATCCTGCTAGAACACTTCCACTACTCTCAAGACTGTCTTGTTTGCTATTACCTCTTGTACATTTGCTTGCCATTTTACCCATATTTGTCTCAGGGATTTCTTCACTCAGATTCAAACTCTCAGAAGGTCTTTGCATAATTTATAAACTCGACAGCTAACTCGTATAGCAGTTTTGCTCACTTTTACTTGACTACCAGCTGCAGCCTCAGATTCTGACACTGATATCCAGAGGCGTGGTTAGACGGAGCCCTCACATAGCTAAACAGAACACTGAACTCTCCAGGGAATGGGAAAGCAAGGATAAGCTTGGCTGCAAAAGGCTGTGAATTCACCATCAATGGGGCAATGCAAAATGGCAGGGCAGGGTCCCGATCAGCATACAGAATATTTGAGCGTTAAGGATGAAAACAACATTGTAATTTCACAAGTAGTCCAAAGGAAAATAGATTCTCATTGTTTCTTCCTGAAAGATGAACATGACAGCAGCTAAACAGCTGTGGACTGACTGTAGGTTTGGGTAATACAATCACTGAACCTGTTTTTTCCAGTGATAGGGGAATACTGCATTCTTTCCCATGCACAGTAGAAAGCTGAAATTAAACCACCCAACTGTTCCAGAAATGGTCTTCTGTGAGAAAAGGCAATCTTACCAGCTTCTTTCCATTTTGTATGATGAATTTTTATAACAAACTCCTGAAGCAGGAGGCAGCATCTCAGTGCAAAGCCACTTGATGACTTCTGTGTCCTCTCCATGACTGCACAAAGGCTAGTCCTGCAGCAGATGACCACTCAAGCTAGTTTCTTGCTTCCTGGCTGGCAAAGACAGGGTCTGATGCAAGCCCTCAACCAAATTGCTTTATCACTAAGGTGCAGTGTGAACAAACAGAGCAGTGTCACAAAGGAGAGACGTAGTCTCTTATGAAAATGAAAATGTTTCCCAAAAAACACACGGCCATCTCTCAGTCCCAGCCCCAAAGGAGATACACAGATTGTGTGGAATATATGATCCTGGATAGTGAAATAAGCAGTTCTTTCACTTAGTAAAAATGTGGGCATGAGAATAGCTTCAATTTATGAAGTAGCTCTGCACCAAACATTGCTAATCACACTGCAGTTGTCCAGTAAGCATTATATTGCCAGTATTTGCTTTGTGTGGCTCAAACATGTAGGATTGTTACATAGTACATTATGCACTACTAGTAGTAGGATTACAGTTTCCACAATGATTAAATGCAGCATTATGCAGGAATACATAAAAGTACATTAAAAAAATCAGTATCACATGTGGTATATAAATGCACAGCTAAATCACTACTTCTAGAAGAAAAGTAGTCTTCAAAGAAAGAACATGACTTATGATCACAGCTGTAGGGAAGTTCAGTTCTGAGCCTGAATGCTCACTGCTAGCACATACCTCTGTTGTGTGTTCGGTTGTGAAATTTTCTTAATGAAAAAAGAAACATACTGATAACAAAACTGAAAAACTAAACGACAAAAAAGTGATGGCACTCTTTGGAAAACTTCTGAGTTACACAGAACATGAGCAATGCGTAGTCAGTTTTGTTCTTCATGGGTATGCACATTGTAATAATGAAACTAGACCAATGACACATCAGCAGTTAAATGACCAATTTAAAAAAACAGAAAGAGAAAGAAAAATAAAAGGCTAGTTTATTGAGGACATATTTTTGGATGCAGCAAGAGAAATGTTTTTTTTTTATTTAACTAATTCGTCATCCAGTGTCTTGTTTATACCAAGCATAAGACAGCATTGTTTGACCTTCTTAAAAGAATAAAACCAAAGAGTTTGGTTTTCTGGATTTTCACATTAATTCCCTAAAAATAATACTGAATAAATAAGACACACTGGCAAATCAGTATACTGGTTGTGAGGAGATAAAATAGAAAAGAAGATGCTACAAGAATTCCAGACTAATCTAATAGCAAGAAATCTATTTCTGGATTGCATTTTGAGTGAGAAAAAAAAAATCTGTTAAGATCTGCTTTAGATAATAAGAAATTTGTATTCATGTCTGCAGGTCCTGTATTTTGTTTTTGTGTCATAGGAACAATAGCTTGAAGTTTTTGTTGAAAAAGTTCAAAAGTTGAAGCAATAGCTAAAACAAAGGGCTTAAATGGATACAAAAAGTTTCTCCTATTATTTAAATGAAAAGTAAAATTTAGACCAAATGAAGACATTAATTTAAAAACAATCTAATCTATAGATTAGAGTAACAGTTCACCTTAAAATTCTGAATTAAATGTAATCCAGCCTTCAAATTTTCTTATGGTAAATATTAGTACACACTTTCGATTTGGCTCTTCTCTTTCTAATAGTTAATATGGGAAGAAGACAAACTGAAACTTCCTGCATCAGTCTGAAAAAATAATCTCTGATTATCTTGAAAGAGAGGAAAGAGTGTATATACAGGTCAACACCTAACCTGCTTCTCATTCTGTATTCAGTGAGTGAGGTGGAGCTTCAGCAGAGCCAACTGGGGTTCAGCAATATCATGGGATTTTGCCACATCCTTGTGTTGGATCCAGGATAATGAAAGGCCATTCTGGAAATATTTGTTGCCTTTAGAATTCTTTTTATTAAGAGAAAAACAATAAATACAAAATTAGTGTCTCATATATCCAACTAAGATCTTGAAGGGAACAAGTATTCTTTACGCATTTTACCTCCTTCACATAGCAACACAGGGCCCCAGCTCGTAGGTACTTTTGCAGTACAAAAAATATATATGTATGTGGAAGACAAAGACATGTGAATGTACCTCTGACAATTCTTTTTGTTGGAAAGAGAATATAATCTTGTTGCAAACCTCTGCATTAAAACGGCTTGTACGATGGGTATTTGGCCTTTGGCAGCTTACCTAGGTTGTGGAGGACCTAAAAAATGCCTGCACTTTTTTCTTCATTTGTTCCACATTTCTGAAGCAACTCATGAAAAGCCAAAGCCATCAGCTAAAGAGCAGGCACTTCTGTTCAGCAAGTTGTTATGTACATGAGTTGTGTTTATTTATTTCCCCCACAGCCCCCCTGAGAAATCTGCAGAAGGCAGTGGTATCTGTAAAATAATGATGAAGAACTTGCTTTCTGGACAGTGACGTTTTCTTTTCCTCCTTTTTTTTTTTTTTTTTTTTTTTTTTTTTTTTTTTTAACTGATCTAGATTTTCTACTCCTCTGGCTCTCAAGAGGATTTCTTTCTGCTTAGGAATTCTCCGGATGAGACGGTGCCAATGCCGTCACTGGGAATCACCTTCACTTCACTTCCATGGTTTGTGCATGGGAGGGCACTCGCCCACTCTGATAGCAAAGGGCTGCAGAGGAGGAGGCATGGGAGGGAGGAGGGGAGGCGGGAGAAGTGGGGAAGAAGACCCCCCTTCTCGTTGTACAAGCTCCTTTGGTTGGGAATGGAAGTGTTACAGCAGAGATTCAAAAGGGTGACGTCTCTAGCAAACCACTCAGAATTAAGCACATGATGCGTTATCCCTTACCCATCCCCACTACCACCTCCCTGCTCTAATTGTGCTCTCTAAGCTCCGGGGCTGGTGCTGAATACGAAGGCGAGCGTTGCCACGGGAACAAGGAGAAAAAGGAGTCCTTTCCTTCTGTAGTTACTTTGTAAGCCAAGGGATCAGCCTTTGCACCCTTCAAAAGTGATGTATCTGATAAGATTCAGCTACGCCTTTCTTGTAAAGAGGCGTGAATTCCCAGCATACCTGCACTTCACCAAAACACGGACAAATGCCTGGCCACACTAATTTCCAGGACAATCGGTTGTGCGTACAACCATTCAGGGAGTGGGAGGAACAGCCAGCGCTGAAGTTTTTGTCCGCAGTGCCCCGAGAGCACAGGATTACACAGAAAACTGGAAAGTGCCCCCACTCACCCCGTGGACTATCTGGCTGTCAGACAACAAAGTTGCCACACGCCCATCTCAGCAGGAGAGCTGGGAATGGGCAGGAGCGAGAACCTGATCTCCCTCCCCTCGGCACCTCTCTGGTTTTTATCATTAGCCCTGAGGAATTAGAGATCCACATTCTCAAACAGGTATCTGAAACACAGAGAAGGACCATGCTCTCAAAGCCCCTTCAGGGCGGGAGTGACACAGATGCATGCCACCTCTGCCGAAAGTCCTGTGGTAAAGCGTGGTACAGCCCCGATCAAATCCTGGGCCCGGGTAGGCACCCTGAGCACTGCCAAGTCCTTTGTGTTCAGAGGATGTACCTATCCACAGCACCTGAAAAACCTGAAAAACTGAAAAGCTTCTACTCCTACCAGGCTGTATGGTGGAAGTTACGTTCTTGTTAAAAGGCATCTATAAGAATGTATTTCCAAACCCATCTCAGATGCAGATACCACCCAAAGTGCGTATAATTTATCTATGTAGGGAGAGACCAGAAGAAGCAGCAACCACAGCATATTCTCTGTCTCATCTTGCTGCGGCTTCCTCTAGAACTGATTCAGATTAAATGTCTTGAGAAATAGGCAATATACACTGAAATTGCTGCGCTTTTCACTGGAGCGTGAATGAAAAGCAAATAAGTGACTGTGGTAATAAGCAACTTGAGTTTTCTCAGGCCTTTCAGCAAGTTACTTACACACAGGCTTTGTTTTTGCTAAAAAGAAAAGGAGTCCCAAAGTGAAGAGTGAGGTTAAGGCACACGAGGGTTCATTGGACATTGTTTTGCAAGCCTGAAGTGTTTTGGAAGCCTGACCCCAGAAACAGACACAGATAAGAGTTGAGAGAGCTTATATCCAGAGAACTGGCTACAGCCCACTTAGGCATTCACCTGGGCTGGAGAAAATGCGTCAGCTGCATGCAGTTCTTATTTCTTCAGCCACGGCATCTTGAGTGAAAGCATCACCAAACTGCAGATGGTCCTCTTGGGCTTGGAGTATAAAGGTGGAGTCGAAATAGCACAGTAGCAGTAGAAGTAATTTCCCGAGATGCTCCACATTAATTCCAAGACACTATCCATTAATCTTACATAAGCGTAACTAATATGCGAAAGAGGTGAAAATTATTCATTCACGGCCAATTTTCAATGTTATCTCCTCAAATCAGTGACATACATTCAGTTTTGGAAATGCAGCCACGCATAGAGATAACCCCTGCAGTTCACTTTGACACAAATAATGGTGGAAATCGCCCCATTGATTTTCCTCAGTCCCCTAAAGACTTGTGATTGATTCTCGTAGGTGGGTTCTTTTGATGGGGGAATCGGCAATCAGGCACTTTGAGGGAAATTTTGGGAGATGGGTTATGTTCCTCACTTGGCTACTCCTTCATTTATTTATTTTTGAAAACCTATCCATGAAGATCTATCCAGACACTTCTATCTGTAAGATAATTGAACTCCAACAAGCAGAGACCTTGAAACATTCATGCAGGAATCCTTTCCTCCTCATTAGATTGGTTGGCCAAATCCTACTCTGTAAAAGAATTGCTGTGGCCATTCTTTGGGCATTTACTTAATACAAAACGTCTTTCCTGAAGACCCTAAGATATTCTGCCTACAACAACATAAAGGATATGAGGCTAACAGCCTCACTTTCCCTGTGAAGTAACCACGGTGTTAGTGGATCAAGGGTTGGACTTGATGAACTCAGAGGTCCCTTCCAACCTGGCTGATCCTATGATTCTATGATCCTATGATTCTATGATCCTGTGATTCTATGATAACATGCTGAAATTACAGCGTTGCTGTTTCAAATGTTTCTAATTTACTACTTATTTTTAAATCGACATTGCCTTTCCACACCCCATGCTTTGAGTAGCTGCTGGTCTTTGCTTTTCTCCCCACATCTTGATATGAAAGCCCTTTTAATATAGGAGTCTCAGTTATACAGCACCTGAAAATCTGCTAAAATGCCCCCTAAGCACCACTGCAGGGAACATTATCAAAATAATTATCACTGAAAAGTTTGTTGTCCTTAGCAACAACCAAGCAGTACCCTGAAAAGTTAAACAGTGTGTGAGCTCAGCAGTGAAGGATTGCTCTCACAGCCAAGCACACAGCACTACAGAACGCAATGGATTTAGCCATGCAAGAAACTCTGTGGGTGGCTGGTGTTCCGAAGTAAAACAACAGGCATCAGCAAGACTATCCCCAAGGCTGGCACTGCCCTGGCATCAAAATATCAATCTTCTGACAGAGTTACCTACCTGATCTGCCTGTGGACATAAATTCTCCTTCAGAAGAGGGTTTCTTAGTTCTTACCACCCACATCCCCTCCACCAGTCAGATATATTTGAAGCAAACCTTGCCCAGCCTAAATGCAACCTATAGCTGAAACTCGCTTGTAGGCAGGAGTACAAAAACATATTTAAGTATTGCAGACAGCTTGGAGAGAGCCTTCTACTGTCACCTGAGCCATCACTATCCATCACCACATCAATCAGTGCATCCATCACTACATTCATCAGCTGCAGAGGGAGCTCCCTCTGCTTTCTGTGCTTTGCACCTGAACAGTCCTGCCTGTACACCCCCACTCGTGCACACACACAAGAAATACTTGCATTTTATTTTGCATTTGTATGGAAAGTGAAAGTACTTTTAAGTTGCACAACACTGGCAATTTAAAAATTGTAAAATTAAACGTAAAATTAATATTTCACTCTTTGCCATATAAATTCTTATGCCAAACTCCAATTTAAATGCCTGTGACATTTTTTCCAACGGGAATTGGGTCACCCAGATTCACATGCTTAAATTTAAAAAAATAATTTATTAACCCCCCCCCTGTAATTAGGAAAAACAGCTTTGAAAAGATTGAAAAGAAATTTAAAAAAAAAGAAGGAAAGTAATTTCCTACAAAGAACTGAATTTCGATTAAAACACATTATCCTGTGTTGTAATTTTGAAATGAAAAAGCTGCAAGCAGTTCCGAGGTTTTCTGTGTACCAAGCAAAGCATATGTAAAAATTTAGGTGTGCTTACAAATTTATAAACATTCACATTGTGGCTTGATTATTCTGTTTTGGTTTTGGCCTCTGATTAGCAGTTATAATAATATTTTTAAATGATCAAGTCACCACGTATCACCATAACATCTAGGAACCAAAGGTTGGAAAGGAATCCCAACATTTGCAAGACATTCTTCGTGTGTAGTTGGAAAAAACATCTTGAATTACTGTAGGGGAAAACCAATTCTTTCTTAGGTTAAGGAGCCAATTTACTGTACGTGTCCAGCTGCACTTTCCAAAAGATAAAAAGGTAAAACAGTATCCATTGTACTTCCAGGAAAACTTATCTTGTTTCTCAAAAGTGCTCTAAAAATGTAAATGTGCATCAAAGAAATTGCACATCAAGTATCACGCTAGAGGTGTGAAAATACCTTTTTTTGGGAGCAACAGACTAGCAAAATTCGGTGATATGAGAAGAAAGAGGACAAAAAAAATAACCAAAACCCAGACAAAAAAAACCCAAAACCAAATACCTAAAAAAACCCCCAGAGAACATGTCAGTTCGTAATTTTATTTCTCCCAAAATAATACTTACTGTAAATTTAGTCATAACAAGTTAGTTTTTATAATACACCTAGGACCACGTTGCCCTTCTGTTTACAATGCTGTGGTTGCACTGAGCTGACTGAAAAAAGAATTTGGCACAATATGTAAATCCTTTTCCTTATTCCACCAAAAGTTTCCTGTGTATATTATAATTTGTAATGATAATCTCTGATGATTATTATTCATAAAATCCGTACCTGTTCCCTGGAAAGAGCTTTTGAGACCAGATTAGATCGTAAAACCTCTGAAACTTGCTGTCAGAGCAAGTGTCTGAGGTGTGTCTTAACTCTCTCTCAGTCCCAGTGTCCATCTGGAGAAAGGAGACATCAGAATGACAAAAAAAAAAAAAGGCAATTAGCTAATTGGTGTGCCTTCTGCTAGACTAATAGAAAGGACAAGGACCCTATAGCACATACCCCCTTGAAAAAAAAAAAAACAAGCTCTGTGCTGTTGTAAATGAGCACATCAAATGCATGCAATTCTGAAGCAGGTCCAAAACTTTTGCGTGTTAATAAGGACGAAGAAGAGCGTGTACACTGCAAAGAAACCCATTTCTCTCTTTTTAGTCAAATATTATGCACTCTGCTCTGAAGTCCTCCAGAAAGATAAATATGAACAGAGAACACTACTTGTAGCTGTCAAATGTAGAACTGTGAGTGATAAGAACGAGTTAACATGAATAACAGGAAGATAATGAAATATTTGGGCAGTAAATATCTCGCAATTAGACATGTTGCCCACACAATGCCAAATTTAAAAAAGGCTTATGCTGCCAAACAGTACTAATGGAACATTCATTTGGACACCTGCTCTGACCAGACTCAAGAGTCTATGTATTTATTTTCTGACTGCTGATTTATTTTTGCTCTGAAAGAAATTCTGTGGCAAATGCATGTTTACACAGGGACTTGTGCTCTCCGTTTTCAGCTGTTAACCTTAAAATCCCATAGATTTCATGTTTCCTGTTTATAAGGGTGAAACATAGCACTGGCTTTATTTTTCTAAAATTAACCAAGATATAATTAAAGAGTCACTTGAAAAAAAAACTTACTCAAGGGATATTTGACAGTAGATGATTTATAAGACACAACATGAATTTCTCTCACTCAGAGACCCATGGAGCCTAGTATTCTATCACTAACAGCTAATTTAAGAAAATATATTAATTAAAAAGGCAAGTGTAGAGTCATTCTTTTCTGTAATGTCCTTCAGTTGTCATTTCACACAGTCAGTGGCAGTCCTGAGTGCTACATAGTCGTCCTTTTCTGAATATCTTGTGGTAATGAAGTCTATGATGTGATTATTGTGAGATTTACGGGAGGAGATTGTCTTCTGGACCAAACAATATTGTTGGAAAAAAAACCCAACAGCATGGTTTTTAGCATGAGTCTCTTTTTTCCAAGTATAAAACCGAGATGGCATTCTTCAAAAATTGAGAACAGTGCTTTATGTTTTTACTAGATATATTAATTAGTCAGACCATATAAGACAAAAAAAAAAAGAGGTACTTGGTTCTCATGGGGCAGAAGAAGGGTTTTAGCAACAGGAGGGGTGATAAGATGGTTCTGCCTAATGGTAAAGAAAAATATTAATGTGCAGTACAACAAGTACCTGTTCAGAGTCTATGACTTTCACTATTTGACAGTTATGGAGTTTAATTTCTCCCCTTGTCCTTTAGAAGTGTTTAGCGAACATTCATTTGAGGACCCAAACTGAAAGTTTACGAATAGGAAGACTGCTTTGTGAGAAATGCTACCATACTGAGAAGAGGATGTTTTTGTCTCGTGCTGATTGTCTCCAAGCCCTGCCTGGCAAGTGGTGGTTAAAAAGTTCAGAATTGGAAAAGACCTCCAAGATCATCAAGTCCAACCTTTGACCAAACATGACCTTGACAACTCAACCGTGGCTCCAAGTGCCACGTCCAGCCATTTTTTGAACACTTCCAGGGATGGTGACTCCGCCACTTCCCTGGGCTGCCTGTTTTCATGCTTAACCACCCTGGCAGAGAAGAAATTCTTCCTGATGTCCAGCCGGAATCTCTCATGGCACAGCTTGAGGCCGGTCCTTTCAGAACAGCGCTTGCCTACCACTTAGGACTGACTGACTCATGTTCATCTGCTATTTCCATGGGAACCCTGATTTACTTTGGCCTCCAAAGCTCTTGCTTGACTATTTGCTACCACCACCAGGATCTGCACCTGTGGTGGCTCCTCTTGGGCCCACATCACAGATTTGAGGTGCATCACAGCGGCCCTGACACCCTTCACAGCCAAAACCCCGCAAGCCAAATGGGGGTTAACTCGCCATTATGGACCTTTCTGATACTGCTGGGACTCTGCCTGCAGGAAGTTTACTGCGAAAAGGGACTTTACTCCATAAAAAGATCTGTTTTAGTCTGGAAATCTTCCTACTCCTTGGTAATCAGTAAAGCAAAAAGCTACTCATATGAATAAGCCATGACATACAATGGGTAGTTCACTCATGTCTATCACAATAGTGGTAGTCTAAAAGATTTTTTTGTTTGTTTTTCTCCAAGAGCAGCCTGGCTTAACATCTGTGTGTCCAGGTAAGCTGAGCTTTAAAACTTCAGAATTTATAACTGCAAATTACTTTCATCACCTGAGAGATACTTGGATCCAGTTTAAGCTGTTATAAACTTAAAGCAAAGTACATAATTCTAAAATGTAATGCCTCCACACACTTTACCTGGAAGGAATATGAATTATTTACTTCCTTTTCAGATCATATGTATCTCAATTAGCTTTTAAAAATGCATTTTAATGACTAAAATTTAATATCCATGGCCACAAAAAAAAACCCCCAAACCAAACCTTTGTCAGTGAAAGAGCCCCCTTGAAAGTGTCAATGAATGACATTAGCACAAAACGTAATACCCATCTGCAGGATCCATTTTAGAAAACATTTTAATCAGGAAAGCCAGCACAGCTAAGCTCCAACACTTTACAAAGCATAGTTCACTTACCTTCTACATTCATCTTGGACTTTATTACAAGATGACTGCCACGTACGAAAGTGTGTTACAGACATTAATATCAATAGACTGCAATTTTTTATTTCAGTAGACATATGTGTGTATTACAAGGAGGTACTGTTTCTTTCAAATAATCACTTTCTACACTTCCCCACAAAAGGCACGATAACCTCGGTTCAAATGATGCCAGTACCTTTTCTGCAAGCTCCATAGATGATTTTCTCTCTCTACAAAAGCTATGTATAGTCCAATTCTTCTTTACTCTTGCAGATTTGGTACGAGGCAGATACATTTTTCCTATCGACTTTCAAAATATCTCATGCTGTCATAAGCCAATCTTATTTGACACTGGGTAACTCTTACATTAGTTGCATGAGCAATGAGTTTTAGAAATTCTTAATTACAGTGCTAACTGAATTAATTGAGAAAACTGTCAGGAGCTGGGTCAGCAAAATCCCAAACACTTCTATCCTAGTGACACAAGTCCAAGCATTTGCTGACTGCACTATCACAGGCACAGACCTGATCTGTTTGATTTGCACCTGAATACTGACATTTTTTGAGAATTACAGCATTTATAGGTAGTACCTATGATAATTACTGAATAACTCCCCTTTTTTTCTGTACTTCTCATCTTCTATTAAACAAATTCTTTTTTTTTTAGCTTCTTTTTTCCATGTGTGGGTAGTATAGAGTCTTCATTCATGTGACCAGGTCTCCAAAAAAGGGTCTAAGGAGGAAGATTGTGCTCTTTGCTGGGAGTTTACTGTTTCCTCAGCCTTGGTTTGCAAAACTCTTAGATACCATGCTAACTTTCCTCTGAGCTTTGCATGGCCCTCAACTGAATATTCACTGCAGAAGCCAACCCCAGCTGGTCCTTGGTTACTTATGCTTGCAATGGGACTACCTATTGCTTACCTGTGGCCTTTGCATACCTGGGACAAAGTTGTCTAGCAGGATGCCTTCAGTGAATATCTAACAGCTCTGTCCAAAGGCAAATGCCTCCTTTTATTCTCGATTTCAAGAGTGAATAGAATCAGCTGATCTCTCTGTGACTGGAAAATACTGGCTTTCACTAGCATTTGAGTTGGATCTATTGCAGTTGGCCACTCAAACATACCCAGAGCTGGATGTTTTGAGGTGTTTTTTTGTGAGGGTCTTTAAGGTTAATTGTTCACATGTCTCCTGACCTGGAAGGTAAACCATACTAAAGAAAAGCAAATCTGTGCTTTCAAACAAATGTCTGTGCTAACATTCGTTGTTTTTTTTTTTTTTTTTCTTTTTAAACAAAGAAGTGTGCCAGCAAATATATCCTTCTTTATATCAGGCTGCAGCATTTTCTGCCATATAATGATGCATAAGTTATGCATGCCTGAACTGGAGATGCTTTAAGGAGAACCAGTAGATCCAGAACTAGATCTTGAAAGATCCAATTCAGAGAATGCTATTGCACTCGTGCCGTGGACAGGGAACAGAGATGGAAAAAAAGAGGATAGATTTTTGTATGATGTGAAGACAGGTTTGTGAGGAAAACCTTGGCTTAAGAATATGGGATTCACACCCTGGCTCTCACCGCAGAACTCAGCATGACTGGGCAAGATACTGAATATATCTCTACATATTTGTAAATATATGCTCTGTCTCTCTCTCACAAACACAAAATTTCTGTGTATGTGTGCATGTGATATGCACCAGGACTTCAGAACATTTCTGCCCGAGTATTGGTGAGACCGGGCAACTGAATCTCGGGAGATAGGAAACCTTTCCTTTTCTTTTAGAGACCTGATTCTGCTTTGTACAGTGAAGTCCACTACACTTCTGCACTGTAGGAAGAGATTCAACTATTCAGCAAAAAACTGATCCGTACCCAAATTCTCTGGTATGCAAGACTGTTGTGACTGGTTTCTTCTGAAAGCATTTTCATGAAATTTGTTTTTCAAAGTTTGTGCTCTCTGAAAAGCACAATACTAAAGTACTTACATACACTTATATAAGTACTTATATATACTTATATAAGTACTTATATATGCTTAAGCACAAATACTTAAGTATAAACATGCACACAGTTGCTGAGGTTTATGATATGGTATCCTATACACATACAAATATAAATATACTCCAAATATCCAAGTGTTTCCTGCTCCAAGAACTCACAGTGGGCTCTGTGTGCCACTTCAAAGTCCTTTGGGAGTACTGGGTTTCCTCTTGTCTCCCCTCCTCAGCTGAAGCTCTGGACAGCACGTGTGTTCCCTGCCACAGAGGACCACCAACAGAACCATCTGGGCTGTGATAACAAGGACACTGGGACCAGCAGGAGTCATAGTCTCCAGTGAGCCACATACGGGCACCCATGCTAATTAGAATCAATTCATTAACACACAGGATTTCTACCACCTGAGACCATGAGGTACAACATCTATTGCTGTTGGTCCTGTGGTAAATTTCCAAAACAAGGCACGGCAAATGTCTTAAAATTGTTGTGACCTTCGCAAGTTATTCCCCATACCATGTGGTGGTTAGCTGTAGTGGAGCTTTGGTCTCCTTTTGTGGCAGTCTTTATTTTTGTTACAGACATGCCTCAGCCTTTTCTTTGATCAAGACGTC
The DNA here is from genome assembly GCF_036250125.1 of Pseudopipra pipra. Lineage (NCBI taxonomy): Eukaryota > Metazoa > Chordata > Aves > Passeriformes > Pipridae > Pseudopipra > Pseudopipra pipra. The sequence goes on from NC_087581.1 coordinate 68,995,983, forward strand.
CTTCTCTCTGGGGGTGCTTTCCCCGTGAAACAAGTTTGGGTGGTCACAGGAAGGGAGCTGCTAAAACTTTCCATTGCTCTCTTGGCAGGAATTTGTTCTGGCTCCACACAGTCTACAGCATGGAATCTGTGACATACTTCCCTAAAGGTGAAAAATCTGAAATTATGAACAAACACAAGCAGAGGAGTTCATATGAGCATGATCAGGCTAGCACCAGCAATCTGATCAATGCACCTTAGGTGGCTGCTTGCCATTACACTGGCAGTTTGTAGTGAACTGACAGCAAGTGAGTGATCAGCAACCACATTTCAGTGGCTGTGGCCATGGTGTATTCAACACCCACCAGGAATCACCTGATCATACTCTTGGAAACTGCTCTTAACAGCCAGTTTTGCAGTACTTCCACAGCATCTGGTAATAAAAAGATAGGAAGTGTCAAATTGCCACACTTCTTAACACTTAGACAAAAACGTGGTACAGATCAGAGTTAATTGCGCTGATAGATACAAGATTTGACACAAAAATTCTCCTTTTGTCAGAATCCAAGTTTAATGAACAGTTTGTAATGGCTGAGCCCAGTAATACAACTATATTTACTCACTCTAATTAGTGCAAGGTCACATCATGGCCAGGCTTTGTGAACGAAGATTTGGGAAGGGCCCTACCCACGTTTGTTACAAGCACGCTGGAGGCTAAAAAGGCCAACACGAGACAGGCATGTCTGGTTGCAAAAGGCACAGCAGAAAGACTCCTTAGGTGGTATATTCTGCAAGACACGAATCTTTCTGTGTTGTCTTTTCGCCTCAAGACTGATCCTGTGTGTGTTCTCAAAGGCATCAGCTGCATTTAGATAGTGTGTCTCCAGACCTCCCGATTGGAGGCCAGAGTAGAACAGTTATGTTGATCAATATGGCCAAGGCTGAGATGTTGTTTCAGGGAGTCCTTGTATCTTCTCTTCGGGGCTCCTCTCGTGTGGCAGCCAGTGGCAAGTTCACCATAAAGCAAGATCTTGGGGCAAGGTCCAGGGCAACAAAATATCGCATCCCTAAGCATATATTTACAATAAAAACTAACGTGATCTAGCATCAGAATTCAGAAGAGTTATTATCATTGATATTATTAAACAACTTCTCTCCATTAAGGTGAATCATGCACCATTTTGAACCTGTAAAACTAGGTCTTTCTGGTATGCAGTCATAACGTGCTCTGGATTGCAAGACAGCACCACCATTGCATGTTTGCTCAACCCTACATGCCTGGGAATAAACTCTATAAAACACTCCAGCCTCCCTTTGCATGAGGCTGAGAAGATGGTTTGACACCAGGATGAGGATAAGCGATGTCTTTTTGGTGCTAGCTAATTTGTTCTTGAACAGATGCTCATTTTCACAGAAATAACCATGAGGTATCACCATGAGATTGTTCCAACCACGTATCAAAATCTTATGCTAAGAGTTCTCCATCCATTTCAGATCTTACTTTGAAGCTCAGGGGACTATTTATCTTAACTGCAAAACACTCGAGTGGAACATTTGACAATGAAATTCACAACCATGCATCAGCAACTGACTGACTGTTGTGCAGGCAAGGCTCAGCAGCATTTGGCATCTCATATCCTGGACTGGGAAAGGGAGCTTCATGCTTAACTGTGTACATTGTCAGAGCAGGACTAAAGGAGTGAGCACTCAAAGAAATCTGCAAAACTTAATGGTCCTTAACTGTCTCAAACCACCATATACTGGACAGTCTAGCCAGTTAGATGTGAGAATGATATTAACAGAGAGGCTACAAATCAACAGGAGGTTGGCCTTGGTGACTGTGATATGAGAAGGGCATTACTTTTAGGTTTTCTATCAAAACTGGTGTCTTCTAATGATGAGTTTGTTTTGGGGGGTGGGAGCACGTGTATTTATTTTCTTCATTGAGTAATTAGGTGTTTTTGAAGTCTTGGTTAAAAGTTTCAGGAACTTTTCTGTGGCCATATGATGATTTTACAGACCTGAGTACAGTCTTGGACACTGAGGGAATCTCTTTAATTAGTGAGAGAATTGTTAAAGGATTCTTTCTTCTTTTTTAATGACCATGCTATAACACAAAATGTCAAATAATTGCAATGCAATGCTCTGTAGGCCAGAGAAAATGATTCTCTGAAATGAGAAAAAAAGCATTTTGAATCCCTTGTCTTTTTAGTTTTCTTTGCTTCCTGCATGGTTTACCAGGTAAATTATCAACATTTATTCCCAACAGTTGCAGTAAAAACACTGAGGGTGCCTGAGAGAAAAGAACTACAGATGCACATTATTGGAGGTCTGGCTTTGATTACAGGAGATGGATTAAAATGATAATTTATGATTACCTATTAAAGATTTTATAGATTGTGGTTTATGATATCATGTAGCACTTCCACCCCATTGGGAGCAGGTTTCAGGCTAAAGGCAGGAGTGATGACACAGCAGTAATACCTCGCAGTGGTAATAGCTCACCTTCCCATAAAAATCTCCAAATTCGTTATGGAGGTTAGTAACGGGATAAATTCATGGAAAAATGGCCCTCAGCTGAACTCTGGTTAATAAATCAAAAGGTTGTGAGATCTTTGATAGTGCAAAAAGAATACTCTGTGACAAACGTTCCACAACATCTCTGAGCTCCCGTTTAGCCAGCAGATTACTGACACAAGCATGTGTAGGAAGTAGAGAAGCAAGGCTGTTTAGAACAGCAAGATGTGGAAACAACTACATACTAATGAATTAAAATGGAAATACCACTGAGGAGCAACTCCTTATACTGAATTCATACTCAAACCATTTTCCCTCCCCAGAAAGAGGAGAGAAGAAGGAAGGGGAGGGGAGGGGAAAGGTTCTCGTTCTTTTAGCAAATAACTTCCTTTGTTCCTGACAATATCTGAAAGAAATGTTCAAACCTGGATACCTAAAATTAGACTCCCAAGCCTATCTTTAGAGAATTAAGTACAAAGTCATGTTTCTGTAACCTCTCTTTAGATGGATCCCTCCACTCAGCCATGCAGTATCTGATATGCACAGAAATTTGCAGAGGTGAGGACTTTAGCAAATAGAGATGTGCCCTTCAGAAGCACAGTCAAGCATCTTCCAATACAATTAATGTACAAAATCAAAAACTGTATAGAGTTATGGAAAATCTCTCCCTTTGCAGGAGGAGAGCACCTGGCAACAACATCTCCTATGTAAGTCCCACTGTTCACCCAATTTAATGCACAATTATGCCTGGCATAAAGTAAGAATCCTGGACACCATTGCAGTAGTTTATTTCCAGTTGTTTACACATTCAGTTATTTTCCTGTGGTTTGACCTGTCCAGTCCTAAATTGTAAGTCTGAACACAAAACTTTATGGCACCAAAAGATTATTCCAGGGGTATTTCTAAGTAGACACTGATTAGTGTGTAATCAGTATTGTATTTCAATTTTCTGCTTCATTGAGAGAAGTGGAAAACAAAGACAGAGCTTCACTAATTCCTAGGTTAGGCAGGTGGAGACCAGCTTAACTCAGGGGAAAGCAGTGGGAATACTCCAAACTAGAAAAGGTCCATAGAGAGAAAGCAGCCCCTCCCAACGGTTGCACTGGCTTATCCTGCTCCATTAATGCCTTGTTCCCATCAGAAAGGGATCCTGTGAAGATGGTTGTATATGTTATCCAAAAAAACTGTCAGTGGGACCCTTATTAAAGGGCCCCTACCTCTCCCCAGGACTCACTGTGTAAAACTTCCTTTCTCTTTCCTCCATGGTGCTCTCAGTTTACAGCCCTCACTGCCAGTGGAAAGGCTTTTGCCACCGTAAATAATAATATTAAGGACTTAGTTAAAATCACACAAAGCTATGAATATAAGGCATTTATAGGCATGAGCTTTTTCTCCAGGAAATGAAATTACTTCTTTTCAATAACTCTGAAGTGCCTCAAAGTGGTATGACATCTGTACCAAAACACTTCCAGTGAAGGCAGCTAGGGTGCAGTTTCTGAGATGCTGGTCTTGAGTGAGACTCCTGTGTCGCAAAGGGAATGGTGTTAATGCTCAGTCAAAGGCTCAGGAGACTTTTTTGGATGCTTGATGGCATCAACATGCAGATTCTTGCTAGCTGTTACTACTGACCCAGTTAGCCGCACTCTCATGCCTGAAGCACATTGCCTTAGTCAAAAAAAAAAAAAAAGGGGCTTACACAGCAAAATGGAAATCAAGAAAACCTAGACATAGTATCAAAGGCTAAAAAAAAACAGATGAAGCAGAGGATGGAAATTTGTGGTGATACGAGAAAGAAAAGGGAAGAGATTAGCAAATTTTATAGTGCAAGCAGGTCTAAGGTACTTACAATGCAAACTCCCTTCCTAAGTGGAAGAGACTGGAAGCTGGAAAACTTCTCCCACTGTTTTTTTGACAAAGCAAATTAGACAGACTTACTGGTTCAATTCAGCAGTTGCCACATGAAGCCATAGCTGAGACTGCTGCATCCCCCCAGACCAGAGGCAAATACACACTTGGCCCAACAAAACTGTTTGCACTGCACACTGCTACATCTCTGGGGTTTCCTGTAACTGCTAACAGATCCTTAAATATCATGAGACTCACAGGCCAGGATTTTCAGAGGTACTCTTAATTCTGCAGCTGTTGAGCTGGACAGCAAATCTTTACAGCTTAGAATATTCCACAGTACAAACCCACATTGGAGTTTCATTCCTATTTCAAAGTTATGTTGCAATGCAGTAATGTGACTGCAAACTTGTGTGTGGGATCAACAACGCTGAGAGGAACTGGTTATAAGAATAAAGAGATTCCTCATCACCTTTCGACCTCTGACCCTGGAGTAGAGAAAACAAAAATGCTGGAGAAGGAACACTTTTTTTACAATCATCCTTAAACTCAAGGGTCTGTTTTTTCTGGTTTGTTGTGAAGGGTGGTGAGACTATGAAAAAATGTCCTATCCAAGGCAAAGCAAGGAAACCACCTGGAGTTTTCCTGCAAGAAGCATTTTTTTTCCCCCTGCAAATTCTGCCTCTGGAATGTCCTTTCCATGACAGGACCTTCAGTGCTGTGGAAGAAGCGAGAGGATGTGAGAGCATGACACATTTTGGAGCCAGCATCATTACTTTCAGAAGCAGATTGTGCTCTCTAACCACTCACAATCCACTCCAGGACCAGCCATGTTACAGCCACTCTGAGTACCAACTATATTCCTCTCTTTGCTTGTTACAGAGAACTGTTTTATTTTTCAGCCCCATTGAATCTGTTAAATCTTGATCACTACCAATCTAATTCCTTGATGGGCCAATCTGTTGCAAATTCTGTTTCCTACTGCTGGATGGCATTTGCTTCATCAAGGAATGGTTCTCCTTGTTAGTCAGTTTGAAGCAACAGTACTTTCTTGGCATGGGTCATTCCAGTCCAATTTCAGCTAAGTTTCCAGGATTGCACTGAGGAGGTTTACCCACCTGGGGCCTCAAGTAGAAATTGGAGAAGGATAAGAAAGAATATTATGCACTGAAACCACTTTCTGTGCATATGGTTGTGCAAAGATTTCTGAAAACCGTGAAAAATACAACTTCAGGGCGGGGTTTACTGTTCTGAAATCAACTACCATATGCTGAGAATCCTCCTGTCCTTTTGAGAGACCTTTTGATTATGAAACTCACCCTCTTTCTCCATTCTGTTCAAAAGGAACATGGTAATTTATGGGGACTGTGAAGATGTCAAGAAATAACAATCTTAAAATAAAAAAAAACGGTGATTGAAGAAAAAAAATGGTTTTTACCTCCTAGATGATAACTTGTACCACATTGTTCTCAATTTTTAGAAAACACTTCAGAAATACCAGATTGTTACAATTTCAATTTAGGCTTTTAGGAAGGAGGTTACACTGTTACATTCAAAGGTATAGCTACCTGGATTATTGCTCATTCAGACATTAGACTAGACCACACTAGAGTAGATTAGAATAGAATATTTCAGTGGGAAAGAACCTACAGTGAACATCTAGGCCAACTGCAGATACTGTGTGGTAATGACTGTGATAAATTAATAAAAGCAGCCAAATTTAGCTAAGTTATTCAGCTAAATAAATAATATTGAATTATTAAAGTCCTTGTAGAAACTCAAGGTCTCTCAAACGACCCTTCTGCAAAGTAAAAAATACTTTAATAAAAGTTCGCATCTTTGTCTTGTACGAGAAAAGAGTTGCATGATTTTTTAGTTTCCAGCTACGAAGCACAGACAAGGAATACCACACCTGGCATGATTTAGGAGCAGTCAAAGTGACTGATAAGATGGTTTATATGACACAGAAGTATTTATCACAAGCTCCCCCCTAGAAGAGAGATGGACTGTGTCAGAATGGCAGGCAAATGCTCTCACTGGGCAGAGAATGCCTGTTACCATGAAAACTGTTTAAACACAGCTCTACACACCCTGAAATTGCCTACTTCTGACCCAAACATACAAAGCTCAAGACACTTAAAACTACAATCATCATACCACATGCCCTTGCTCCTTGCAGCTTCCCTGCTGCCCACCTTTTACATCCTCAGTAATATGCAAGTCCCTGAAAGTAGGTACCAGGGTCTTTACCACCCTCCTTAGCTTTATTCCCCTTTTTCTCCTCTATCATGTTGCCATTTGTGTTTATTTTCACAGAAACACTGACTTTACAAAAGCATAATGTAAGGGTAGTAACAAACACGGGTTCAGAGTCCAAGTCCATCCAGCATCACTGAGAAAAACCAGATGTATTTGCTACAAACACATGCCTGGCCAGCTTCAGCTGTGCCTGCAGCTAACTTTTACTCTTGATACAGGACTCAAGAGTTTAATAGAGAAGTCAGGAAAACAACACACCTATGTGGGTGCCTCTGGTGCACCCAGAGCAGGAGTGAGGGGAGGTGTGGTGTGTGCTGCAGTTCTGCCTCACTTGCTGAGTCAGGAGGGTGGCAGAGCACCTTCAGACCCGCTCATGCATCTCGAAATTTGTGAGGACACTTTGCACCAGTCTCAGACTGATGTGGAGGGATGTACATCCACTCCTGATGTACAACAGTGTAAGAGCGGGTAGACAACAGCGTTTTTTTTGGTTTGTGCCCAGAACTGCCCTGCCCAGTGAGGAATAAAGGCAGGCCTTTGACTGCAGGCAGAGAGACACTATTCCCTTCTTTCTCTTGAGTCAGAGTCACCAAACTCATCTTGGAGCCATGTGGACAGTTGATAATATGGACAAACTCTACAAAAACTGCTTCAGACACATGCTTCCAGATTCACTCTGGGTCACCTCTGCCTTTTCTTTTCGTATTCTGTGACCTGCTCTTGCCTGCTGTCAGACGAGATTTTAAGTCACCTTTTTGTAAAGATCCCTTTGTTTTGCTGTACCAACCTTTACTGGCCTTCGCTTAGTGATGTTCAATTGGTACAAAAGAAAGAAAATTGAAGAATCCTTTCTAAAGCTAAGGAGGGTTTTCCAGATCCAGAAGGCAAAGAACAAATTCTCCAGTGTATAAGCAGTGCAGGGTAGACACAACAAACTCTGCTGTTCTTTTCATGCCCTCTGGAAGAAAAAAAAGTGGTCAAATCTGCGGTGTGGGGGTTTGACAGGGCATGTATCCAGCTGTCAGTTCCATGGCAAATGCAGCTGGGGAGGAACAATCCCAGACAGCAGAACAGGCTGGGGCCTGACCTGCTAGGAGGTAGCTCTGTAGAGAAGGACCCGGGTGTCCTGGTGGATGACAACAAGTTATCCATGAGCCAGCAGTGTGCCCCTGTGGCTGAGAAGGACAATGGTATCCTGAGGTGCATTAGGAAGAGTGTTGTCAGCAGTTTGAGGGAGGTGATCCTGCCCTTCTACTCAGCCCTGGTGAGGCACATCCAGACTACTGTGTCCAGTTCTTGGCTGCTTAGGACAAGAGGGACATGGAGCTCCTGGGGCGGGTCCAAATGAGGGCTATAAAGGTGATGAGGGAACTGGAGCCTCTCTGTTATAAGGAAAGGCTGAGGGAGCTGGGCCTGTTCAGCCTCGAGAAGAGACAACTGAGAGCAGACTTATCAATGCACATAAGTATCTGAAGGGAGGGTGTCAGGAGGTTCTTCTTGGTTGTGCCAAGAAGCAGGACAAGAGGCAATGGGAAATTGATGCACAGGAGGTTCCACCTGAAGATGAGGAAGAACTTCTTTACTGTGCAGGTAAGTGAGTACTGGAACAGGTTGCCCAAAGAGGTTGTGGAGTCTCCCTCACTGGAGATATTCAAGCACCATCTGGGTTCAATCCCATGCCATGTGCTGTAGGGTGACCCTGCTTGAGCAAGGAGGCTGGACCAAATGACCCACTGTGGTCCCTTCCAACCTGACCTGCTCTGCAGTTCTGTGACTCTGTGGTTCTGTAGCTGGGCAGGTCTGGGCTGCTCAGTGAGCTTTCGAATGCAAAAATTCCACCAGTCAAACCCACAGGCTATCATGGTTATGCCAGAACCTCAAGGCCAGGAGATTCATTGAAGCCTTGCAAAGATTAGCCACTAGACAGTGACAAAATTCTCACAGCACAAATTGCAATTAGTACAAGCAAACGGGACCTCTTTATCATCAAGCATCTGTTTACAGTCTATTTTAATCATGGTACATTCGGGCTTCCAAATTTAAGAACAGATGCAAACTGATGCCTGCTGGGCATCAACATGCTGGTAACCTTCAGTTCAAAGAGGAAAATGAAACCAAATACAAACGGGATTAGCAAGAAGACAAGTGATTTATTTCCCTGCAAGGAAAACAGAAACCACTGTGCATCCATTGGACAGAGGACAGAAAAGATTTTGGGGCTTGACTCCTTACCTCAGGCCAACAGGCTTAAGAGATGACAGAAACCTGGCAAAACTTGACTTCCCCACTTACTCTGAGCAAGATGCAATTCCATAGGGAGGGAGCTGCATCGTGCTGGTGACAGGGTGGCAGAATATGCTGCACTCATTTTAAATTGAGTTCTTGACATTCCGTAAAGCGTGAATATTTTGGCAGCTTGTTCCTAGCTATAGGCTGAATTGTAGTCAGCCTCCAGTGTCCAGAGTTTGTCCAGAGAAGGGTAACACAACTGGTGAAGGGGCACAGCTCCTACAAGGAGAGCTTGAAGGAGCTGGAGGCATTTAGCCTGGAGAAAAGAAGGCTCAGGGGAGACCTTATCACTCTCTATAACTACCTGAAAGGAGGTTGTAGTGAGGTACAGGTCAGTTTCTTCTCCTAGGAAACAAGTGACAGTACAAGAAGAAATAGCCTCAAGTTGTGCCAGGGGAGGCTTACAATAGACATTAGGAATTTTGTCTTTAAAGGAAAGGGTTGTAAAGCATTGGAACAGACTGTGTAAAGAAGTGGTGGAGTAACTATCCCTGGAAGTGTTCAAAAACTTGTGGATATGGCACTTGGGAACACAGTTTAATGGTGAGAATGGTGGTGACACTAGGTTGACAGTAAGACTTGGTGATTTTAAAGGTCTTTTCCAACCTTAAGAATGCTATGATTCTATGATTCTTTCAGAATGCAGTGAGTCTTCCCTGTCAGTAGAGCCTAGATCCAGTTGCACATCCAATCCTAACTTTAACCCTTGGGACAGGGGAGCTCTTAGCACAGTTGAAATTCACTTGGAAAAAAATGGTCCTTGACTGCTCCATATCCAATCTCCATCAAAAGACCACATACATGAGAAAATTCATCACATCCAGCTGGAGGTTGATCTTTCCTTTGCTTTGCAGGGGCAGATATTACATTTTGAAGAGAGTGATGGGAAGTCCTTCAGGCATCCATGACAAGAGAAATCTACTTGCACTCCTGGGAACAGCTATTTTGCAGAAGCTGCATCAGTAGGTGCTTTTTTGGCAAAAGGCACAAGCAATGGGAAGAGAATTAGAGTCATTCTGTTGGGAATACAGTCCTATGAAACCTCACCAACCATGGGGGTTGAGTGTCTTCTATGTGTTGACATGTTCTAGTAATCACAGAATCACAGAATGGTTTGGGTTGGAAGGGATCTTAAAGATCATCTCATTCCAACCTCTCTACTGTGGGAAGGGACACCTATTACTATATGAGATTGCTCAAAGCCCCATCCAACCTGGCCTTTAACTCTTCCAGAAATGGGGAATCCACAACTTTTCTGGGCAGCCTCTTCCAGTGACACCAACCTCACGTAATGCCCAGGGTGAACTGAATTGTTCTTGCTATCCCACCAGTACTATGGGCAAAACAACAAACAATGTTTTTTCATGGTGTTGCATTTCACAAATAGACAGTCCGTGTATAGAAGCCTTTCCCCTCACTCGAGCCTTGCTAACACTTTTCTGGTTTAGACTTCAATGTCGGAGGGCTTTGACTAGTTTTTCAATCAGTTCTTGCAGTTTTAGGAGAGATGAGTTAAGGCATCAGGAAAGCATGCCTGGGAGTTGGGGCAGGTACTGACCTCCCAGATCTTGGATGGCTTTAGATGAATATAAAGATATGGAGCTATAAATATGCAGACTTATTGTGCTGAGATAGAATTTGAAGGCACTGGGCAAGGGTAATTGGATAACATCTGATGCTGGAGACAACAGCTCTAACGCCATCTGAACATCTCACCTGTCCACATACAGTGCTTGTGGAAGGCTCAATCTACTTCAGCAGCACATTGAGACCTTCATATAGAAGGCTTCTCCACCTCCTTCCCACTTCTCTGTTTGCTACCTCACCTGGGGATCTACTGTGTGGTTAGGAGGGGAGGCCACTAAGAGGCAGGCAGGACCAGCAAACCATCCTTGCAAACATTATGGTGTGGCTGGGGCTAGCCATGCAGCTCAGCCACTCCAAAGAGGACTCCAAGATGGGGGGTTGACTGTGCATGCAGAGATCACAGCTGACTTAATTTGGAGATAATGCAACCTAAACCTTGCTGTGCATTCCAATGACCGTGCCAAAAGCCCTATGCTATCATTCCCCTAGGAAAACAATGTCAAGATCTTTGTAAAAACTTCAGCAAGGGAGAAGAAAACCTCAAAGGTTTTAACTCAAAATCACAGGGAAAGAAAGAAAAAAATTAATTCTGCATACTGGAAATCCAGAAGTAGTCAAAGTCATTGGAGCAGCTTCAGGGGAGACTGTGAGTGGCAATCTTTTGTTTGTTTCTCCCTCCTGCATTTATGGCATCACAGCCACCTTGACATCATTTTGTCACTTGCATGCCATTTTTGCCCTTGTGGACCCTATGGACTAATTTACAGCTCTGAGAGGAAATCAGTACCTTGTCTACACCAACAGGGTGGCACAGGAAGCCTGTCTGTAGCCAGCAGCATGCACACAATTCCCTCTGCATTTCTGTAGGCTTAGTCAGCACAATGGAAAGAGCCACACTGTGACTTCCTTCTCTGATAAGCTCACATTGCCTACTGGACCACGACTATCTGCTATTTGAACAACTTCTGAATGCTGCTAGCATGTGTCTCACAGTTTTTGTGAGTTTTTGTGCTCTTTCCAGTTAAGGAATCGGGTGTGATAACTCAAGATGTGCTGTACCTTTCAACTCAGTAAAGAAATTGCTATACTTAAGCAGAAAATCAGCTGCTGGCTTGCAAGTGGTTAGCTGCTCATCTCTGCCACATTGTTTTTCTGGCTTTTCCCTAACTTCCTTCTTTGTCTGATCCTTTGAAAACTGTCACACCCAAGTTATATTTAAATGGGCTGCACCTACCTAGTGCAAGTGTAGAAGGAGAGCTGCAGTAACTAGAACAGAAAGGGCTTCTAAACTGTGGTTTCTTCTGATGTTTCGAAGTTCTTCCTCATGTAAGTACACACTGCACATGAAAACACTACAGGGTGATGAAAAATCTTCCTTTTATTGAATTATCCCTCTACAAGACTTACAAGGCATGGTGAATACTTCGTTCTAAAGTGAGATAATTATAATGTTTAATTATTTCAGAACTGAAATCTACTGTAGAGATTGTATTTGTCTTATTAAAAAAAGAAAAAGAAAGAAGCTAATTTTATAATTCAGAAGTGTAATGTGGTGAAAGCATTGCATTTTGAAAAAAAGGAAAAACCTCACAGAAAGTTACTTGGCCATTCCAAAAAAGAGAGGTAGTTTAAAACTGACTTCGTAGGCTATACTGAGAGCAATTTTAAATTTTTGCAGTTTAACAAGTAGAGTACTTAATTTGGGACATAATTACTGTGGAATGACAATGGCTATTACATGTTGAGCTGTAATACATAAAATGACAAAATACATACATAAGAATTGTTTTAAATGTACTTAATTCACTGTATTACAATCTTACCTCTGTATCTCCTAGATAAGAGAAGTTAGAATGCTGAGGAGAAGCTGGAACTGAACCTGGCAAGGGACACAAAGAATAAGAGGAAGGGCTTCTACAGGTATGTTAACCAGAAAAGGAAGGTCGAAGAAGGTGTACCCTCCCAAAAAACAATGTTGGAAAACTGTTAACAATGGATGAGGAGAAGGCTGAGGTACTCCACAAATTTTTTGCCTCAGTCTTCGCTGGCAACCTCTCTTCCCCCACCTCCGGAGTGGATGGACAGAAGGATGGGGACTGGGGGAGCAAAGTCCCTCCCACTGAAAATAAAGATCAGGTTCATGACCACCTGAGAATCCTGAATGTAGATAAATCCTGCACCCCAGAGTCCTGAGGGAATTGGCTGACGTACTTGCCAAGCCACACTCCATGATATTTGAAAAGCCATGGCAGCCAGGTGAAGTCCCAGGTCACTGGAAAAGGGGAAATATTGTACCCATCTTTAAAAAAGGGTAGAAAGAGCACCCTGGAAATTACCAACCTGTCAGCCTCACGTCTGTGCCTAGGAAGATCACAGAACGGATCCTCCTCGAAGCTGTGCTAAGGCAGATGAGGGACAGGGAGTGGAACTGAGACAGCCAGCATGGCTTCATTAAGGGCAGGTCCTGTTTGACTGACCCAGTGACATTCCATGATGTTGTTTATCCGGACTTCTGTAAAGCTTTTGACACAGTCCCCCACAACATCCTTACGTCGAAATTGCAGAGATAGATTTGATAGGTGGACTGTTAGATGGATATGAAAGAAGTTGAACAGTGTCACATCTAGAGTGTAGCGGTCAATGTCTCTGAGCCCTGATGGACATTAGTGACAAGTGGTATCCCTCAAGGGTCTGTATTATAAATAACCAGTGTTACTTAGTATCTTCATTAATGACACAGATGAAGAGAATCAAGTGCACCCTCAGCAAATTTGCAGATGACACTAAGCTAAGTGGTACAGTTGAGTTGACACACCTGAAGGATGTGTCAAGCTCAAGAAGTAGGGCCATGGGAATCTCGTGAGATTTGCCAAGACCAAGTGCACAGTGCTGCACCTGGGTCAGGGCAACCTCCTGTATCAATACAGGCTGGGGATGAGCAGATTGAGAGCAGCCCTGCTGAGAAGGACCTGGGGGTGCTGGTGGGTGAGAGGCTGGACATGACCCAGCAATGTGCACTTGCAGCCCAGAAAGCCAGTTGTGTCCTGGGCTGCGTCAAAAGTAGCGTGACCAGCAGGGAAAGGGAGGAGATTCTGTCCTTCTGGTCTGCTCTGGTGAGATCCCACATGTAACACTGCATCCAGCTCTGGGATGCTCAGCACAGGAAGGATATCAACCTGTTGGAGTGAGTCCAGAGGAGGGTCAGCAAGGTGAGGAGAGGGATGGATCACCTCTTCTGTGAGGAAAGGCTGAGAGAACTGGGATTGTTCATCCTGGAAAAGAAAAGGCTTAGGATGACTTAATTGAAGCCTTCTAGTAAATGAAAGGAACTTAAAAGAAAGATGGAGAGAGACTTTTTACCAGATCATGCAGAGGACAAAAGAGGATGGCTTTCAACTGAAAGAGAGTAGGTTTTGATTAGGTATTAGGAAGAAATTCTTTACTGTGAGGGTGGTGAGATGCTGGAAAAGGTTGCCCAGAAAAGTTGTGGATGCTCCGTCCCTGGAAGTGTTCAAGGCCAGGTTGGATAGAGCTCTGAGCAACCTAGTCCAGTAAAAGGTCTCTGTCTAGAGCAGGGGGTTGGAACTAGAAGATCCTTAAGTTCCCTTCCAACCCAGGCCATTCTATGATCTGTGATTCCATGTCCATGACCATGGACTGTGTGAGATGACGTATGGAAGGTACATGTGAAATGACCTGCACCATGACTCCTGGATCTCATATAAACCCCTCCACGTACATTGCTTCCCCTGTGAATCATGGAAGGAGGGAGAGCAGCTTTTCACCCTATTGTGTTCTCTGATGTCCATTGATTTCTTCACTGAGGAGAAAATCTGTTGCATGTTTCCCAACAGCTCTGAATAAAGATATTTTATTTGCATCCTGAAGATCCTTAAAGCAAAACCACCTGTCAGTTCCAACAACTTGCTTTCACAAGTTGCACAAATTTTGCAGGTTGCTTTTCACCTTGCTGATAAACCTGGACACTGCTGTGATGAGAATACTGAATGGTTCAAACTCCACATACATCTTGATCACTGATCTCATGCTATGCTGGGAGTTAAACCTATTCACCTGTTTCCTCACAACTGTTATTTATGACAATATTCAGGCTCCAAGCACAGTTAGCTCAACACAATTCTTCTGCAAGTGGCATTAAAAAATTCAGCTTTTCTGACTCCCTGCAAATCAGTATGATCAGAATACATTGCTCATTAGCAGCTGGACACCTGAAAGGCTTAACTCAGGCAAAATAAGGACGGAGCAGTTCAAAAAAGGAAGAGAGATCAAGTGATGGATTGGATATGACCAAAGATCATCTAATTCTTATGTCTTGTAGAGATCGATCTCAGGTATTTGTCAATTAAGCTTCTGTCTACTGCAAGTTGGCTGTCAGCTGGTTTATCTCATCGTGATAATGACTGGAATAATACTCAAAGTACAATATCTAATATCCTTTCCAGAATTTTCATCATAATTAATTATTATCTCTTTAAGTATTCTTGTAATTCATGTAAGCTACTAATGCTTCTTTGAATTTAACTAAACCCTTGACTTCGAGATCTTCCCTTGGCAGGAGATTCCACAGTTTCACATTCTGGGAAACTATCATCTTTAACTCCTGCCACTGCCTCTGAATTCTTATATTTTGAGGCATAAGTGTCTATTCCCCCAAGTTTAGATCACTCCATTTTATATTTTCTATCACCTCCTGTTTGTCATGTCACAAAACAAAGTCAGATGCAAGAACATTCACCCAAAGAATACAGTCTTTTAATCTCTGCATAAAGCAGGAAAAGTCAAAGGCTGCTTTAATTTGATCTAAAAAACCAAGTGCTTCTGTAAACCTCTGTAGTTTATTCCCTTTTCCTATATTTCTGACAATTCCTGAGCATTTGCAATCTGCATGGCTAACACCTGCTAAGGACCAATCTCTCCCCCAGTGAATACCTGAATGAAATCACTGGATAATGCTCACTTTTACTGGATGAAGACCTGGTTTATAGCAATTTATCTCCATGAGCTTTTAATAAAATTTGGATTAAGGACAATTCTTCTGTCTTCATTACCTTTTATACCCTGCTCTTGAATTTAACTCTTTATTTTAGTTTAGCTTAATTCAGAGTAAAAGTGCTCACACCAGTATCTAATTCTGTGTAATAAATGCATTTCAAAAATTAATTTTGATCCTATTGTCTGAAGGCCCCCATGAAGCAGGTTCCTGAATATCTGTGAAGTAAGTGATAGTGTATATATATATATATATATATATAAACAAATTGTTGGATACTTTTATCTTTTATATCCATCACACAGAGGCAGTGATTAAAAAAAACAAAAAAATCCCGCAACTCTGTTGGGTTTCACAGCTGTTTCACAGCTTTAACACCTTGAAGTACTTAAAGATCAAGTTCTGCTCTTTCTGAACCCTATGAGTGCTGCTTCCCTGCCCCCCACATCTTGGGCAATAGACATGTGTTGCTGGGGGTCACCCTGCAGTGACACTGCAGGTACTGGCACAGCTGAGACTCTCCGGACTTGCCAGTCTCCTACTAAGTGCTGGAATGTGCTTTTGTCTGATTTCTGCCATCACCTCTGCATGTCCCACTCACCTGGAAAAGCAGGCTTCTTCACATGTTGTTTTAGTGTCACAGATAAGGAACCTGGGGGCCCAACTCCAGCACTGGCATGCATCATCACCTCAGAAGGAGATCAGTGACGTTATGCCCCCATCCTCTCAGAAGTTCACACCAAAGTTATTGAGGTTCATAAAACCCTGTGTGCTTCAGGAGCCTGTAATGGCCAACACATGCTGTCCAGCCACCCCACTGTCCTTAAAAGCTGCTCTCATGGTGAGATCCGTAGACCCTCTCTCTCAGTAGCTGCTGTTTGTCTGCTGCCTGCAGATCTGGGCACCCTGACTGGTGCCAGGATGACATTTCCGTTGCAGCGCCCATTAACTGGAGCAAAACCAATCATCTGAAAATTGGAAACTGTGATGAAATGAAATGTTTCCATAGAAGGCACAGCACAATTATTTCTTACTAATGCTAAAATCGTGGGCAGGGTGCTCCTGTGGGAAGATTTTCCATCCAATTTGTATTGTGACAGACATGATTAGGAAGCGGGCAAAATCAAGGCACCACAGTGTATAAGCCAGAGCACAGAATGGATAAGGGTTTAACTCTTGAAATAACAAAATCAGCAGCAGTGTTGTTGGTTATATGGATTCACTTTCTAAATTTTCCCTATGAAGTCTGCCTGCAGAACTAGCAGTCATTAGCAGACTGCAGAAACAAATTGGCATGTCTTAGGGAGGCAGATAGTTTAGTTTTTAATGAATGGCCAATAAAAAAGCTACTAATGTCATAGACAGCAAGGAGAAAAAATTATAAATTTAATTATAACCATTAATCTTGCTGATATAACACTTATTCCCAAACTCACTAAAATAAACATCGGACACCCAAGCGGCCTCAGTGGATTCTGAATAGGAACTTTAAGAAGCAATACACAAGAACCGAGAAACTCAGAATGCAACATGGTAGCTTGAAATTTCTTGCTTCTGTTTCAGATATGAACAGTGACTAAGGTATCAGGAAAACCCTGTTTTTCAAATCTATGTCAGTTGGTATAAGAGCACATCTGCTACTACCTCTTCCCATGGATCCTGCCTCAGGTAATACTTAAGCACTCAGTATGCACAGCAGGAATGTATAATGACCTCTCAGTTTAGATTACCATTACCACCAAAAAAAAAAAAACAACCAAAAAACCCCAAAATCTGGTATTCATCAAAACCAAATGGGGTTTGCAAACACACACAGAAAGTGTGATGGATGTGATATCACAAGTCAGTACAGTAATGCAACAATACTTTCTTCCCATCGAAAGAGCCCAGGACTTTATCACAAAGTCACATCAGAGTCACTGGCATTTAGCCCTTGGAGAATATCTACTTCCTTTTCAAGCAGTGGTGCAAACTTAGCTGGATTGACAGCCCCAGGACCTGACATAAAATTTAGCTACACAGCAGGAATAGCAGAGTGAGACTCCTCTAGCTCTGCTCCCCAGGGCATCTGTGAAAGGACAGTTTTGTCTTTTTGCTCTTTAATGAGTTCAGTCAGTCTCAGTCTTAAAGAAAACAAGATTTCTTTATCTGTTTAAGACTGTCAGCTCACCTTCCATCCCTGGTTTCCCAAAATCCTAGCTGCTCTGTGTATATAGCAGAATTCATTTTTAATTTGATGGAAAAAAAAATGCCATCGCATTCTTCTTCTGTCCACTGCATACTACCAGAAGACAACATTCATCTCTTTGTTTTGGAGAAAACAGCTTAATTCTAAAGAGGGAGAACACTTTCTGCAGCTTAGGGGCTAGACCAAGTATGAGACTATATGTAGTTCAAATGCAACAGGACTTTGAATGATTGCATGGCTACAATATTAAGCACTAAGCTGTGCAGGTCCAGCGTCTGACCAGGACAGTGGGAGAGGCTACATACAAGTGAATGGAGGGGGGGGAAAGTTAGTTGTGGGCCAAGCATTTTGAACAGCCTTGATCAATATCTCTCCTGTTTGGTATTACTACGCTGTTGCTTTCCTTGTCTGAGTTTTCCCCTGCAAACCCATATAGTTCAGCCTCAGACTGTTCTTACTAGAGGGGAACTACAACAAGCACTTACAAAATCAATCATTGTTCAATGAGATCTAATCACAGTCCATCTTGGAGTTTGATTAAGTGCCCTAACAACTTAAGAAAACAGTAAAAACAGCCAAAAGTGTAGTGCTGCTCTAGACCACAACAAGATAGACTACCAGGTAAGCTAAGAGGAAGATAGGATAATGTATTGTATTTCAGAGACTTTAAGTCCTCCAAACCTGCTTTGCAGCTCATTCTCTCCCAAACTATGGGGATGTTGCTTTTTTTTTTTCACCTAAGAGCTGGTAAAAATGTAGCCCCAGTGTTTTAGTTCATATTCACTCATTGACTGCTAAAGGCATCCCATGATGAGTAAAGTATCAGCCTGAATTCTCTCAGTGCTCAGCTTTCCATCTTCAGGAGATTTTAAAATCTTTTTTAAATCACTTCCACCTGGTAAAAATTAAAGCACGGGTCCCTCAACCTCATGCTGCAATTTAACAGTGAGTCTTCCTGTTGATCTCAAGGCCCATGTCCATGTGTTTACTGACAGACAGAGCTGCTCACAGGACTGATACATCTGCCTAACCAACTGGTTTGATGCACTGCCTGGGATATCAACATTTCCAAAAAATAGCTTACAGAAGAGTCCATTGGGCTGCAGGAACTGTGGGACTTAAACAAATCATCAGAAAACTAAAAGGGAGAACAAATACAGTATGACTCACTCAAGCATTTGAGACAAATAAGTATGGTTAGAAGAAACAACCAATTCTTTGCTTAGCAGTCACACATCAGTATGACATTGGTCTGTGCTGTGAATTTCTCATTTTTCACTGTGTGGCATGAAATCAGATTACAGCATCGTTTATGATAACAATATTACAGTTACATTAACAGTTTCTGAGCAAGATTTTTATAAATATATTCAAATATATTCAAAAAAGCTGTATCTATCTATATATTCAAAAAATACCATTTTTAGCTGAATCAGGGAAAATGTTAGCAATATACTGAGGGCAATGCATCTAGAAAAAAACAAGGGCTATTCCTATCACTGTGCAGTAGTTTGTAACTGCTTTATGCTACCTTTCCATGAATGAGATGCTACAAATCATATAGTCTTGAACTGATGACAGACAGGGTCTGCTCTCTGAGTCCCTAACAGAGGGTGTAATTTATCCTACTGTCTTTGAACTGAATGGAAGCTTTTTTCTTTTCTTTTTTTTTTTTTTCTTTTACCTTCTGCTGTTCTCTGCATTTGCCACTGCCTCTTCTTGAATTCTCCAGCTCATCCACTCGCCCACTTCTCCTTTAACCCACTATTCCTTTCCCCAGTTACTTTCTCTGTGATGCTGGGCCAAAGCTTGTTGGTGCCAGGAGAGTCACCAAGAGGAAAATATAGGTCAGGAGTACCTTTTAGAAGCAGTGAAGAGCAGATGACATTTTTTTATTTGCTCTGTGTAACGAATTTTTTCCCCCTCCTACAACCCCAAAAAGAGTCTCTTCACCCAACACACCTTTCAGTAGAAGGGGCCAGTGAAGACTGGGATCACAAGTGTTGGGTAACATTGTGTGCATGCATAATGAGAGAGAACGAGCATGTTATACCACAAAAGAGCTTGTCTTCCCTCTCCAGGTGCTCCAGGGAGCACCACAGAATCTGTGTGATACCAGCTAAATTACCTCAAAACTGAAAGCAGGGTCTCTTCACCCATCCTAACACAGATCAGTGCTCCTACACAAATCTGAGACTGGTAGCTCTTGTCTCCAGCTGTGAAAATAACAATTCAGTGAAGATCCTTTTCTGTGCATAGCTTCCAGCCTCTTCTTGTCTAGTGAGACGAAGTATCTTAAGCTTTCTTGGAGGACAGCCTTCTCTGAACAGCATCCAGTTCCAAAAGTCTATTCTGTTGGTAAAATGCCCTGGCACTGGCCCTCACACATCACAATCCTTGCATATTTCAGGAAAAGCTACACTTATCTAATACTTTTAGTGAGACATCAAAAACTTGCAGGCTGCTCCAACCAGAGGGAGCTGGGGATAACAAGTTTACCCTTTCCCTGTTCTGGAAGCCATCTGCAGGGTTCTTGCAACTTCTGCATGCACACAAACCAATACCATTTCAAGGAGTCCCCCAATTGCAAATTGACTCACAGTTGGAACTGTTGTTGATGTCCGTCTGTGTTGGTGCCAGGCTGTACTGAACTGGCCCTTCAGAGGTGGTCCTTCCTGGCAGTAAATGGGAGAAGAGAAAGAAGGAAGGGAAGGAAAAAAAAAAAAAAAAAGGAGAAAAGGGAATATTTAGATAAACTCACTGAACAGGTCTGCAGACATCATCCACTGTTTTTTAACACAATGTCTTACTGTC
Organism: Pseudopipra pipra; assembly: GCF_036250125.1. Lineage (NCBI taxonomy): Eukaryota > Metazoa > Chordata > Aves > Passeriformes > Pipridae > Pseudopipra > Pseudopipra pipra. The sequence goes on from NC_087581.1 coordinate 69,016,471, forward strand.
AATTCCTCCCCCTCCAACACACACTTTCTCTCATGCATGCAAACACCACATCCCAGCAGAAATCTGGAGAAGAAGGTTGCCTAGAGTCCTTCCAAGGAATCTCATTTGCTTTGTCTGTCAGCCCACCAAAAATTCCTTTAACTGGGGAGGAGACGCAAACTGCAGAAGTGGTGATGCTACTGCACCAGGTATACACAGAACTTCACTGGCAGATAAGGTCCTTGCAAATCAGGCTGTCAAGCCTGAGTATATCTCTCAGCATTTCTTTAAGGACAGATGCATATGATAAGGCCTGAATGTCAAACATGAGCATGTGCAACCCACTGTCCTGTTCTTTAACAGACGTCGGACACAACAGAAAAAATAACCTGCTGCTTTTCTCGTTACAAATAACTTTTCCCTCAGAAAAGTGCAATCCAAATCCTCTCTGGCATTAAGGTCATCAAGAGCTGTGTTATTGACTTGATGCGTGTCTCCTGTGCAGACTGCACTTACGAATCTGCTGTGGAGGGAACAGCCCCTGCCACAGAAGGTGCAGAGGCACAGGCATCAGACTGCTCTGATGTTCTTCATTGGAGATGTGCTGCTCTGTAAGCGAGGCAGCACAGGTTGACTGGCAGCCTCTTGGTCTGAAAAGCACTTGAGTCCACGCATTTCAACATGCTCACTACATTTCCAAACTAGTTCTCCTCTTTTTGGCTCTTACTGCTTTCTTTGAAGTGTTGGTGGAGGACCCTCAGGTACGTATGTGCTATACTGTGAGCAGCTCATGGAATCTGAGGGGTTCGTGGAATTTTTAATTAATAAAGTTTCTGTGCTGCTGATACAGTAAAAGCAGTGAATCCATGAGCACTACAGACACATGCCAGCCAAGCAGCAGGAGACTATACCAGGGAGGAAGAAAGAAGCTTGGCATCTGTCCTTCAGTCCAAAGGCCCAGCCTGACTACTACGGCAACAGTGAGTGAGTTTAAATAACATGCTGTAAATCAGCACTGCCTTTATTGAGTCCTTATTTATCTTTAAATTATCTCCCTTTCTGATTTGTTCTCACAGACTGACTGGGATATGCATACTACTTAAGAACGAAGATGGATGACAAAAGTGAAAAAGAGTAAGGTTTAGATTATATATTAGGAAGTAATTCTTTTTCTGTGGGAGTGGTGAGGCACTGGAACAGATTACCCAGAGAAGCTGTGGATGCCCCATCCCTGGAAGTGTTCAAGGCCAGGTTGGATGGGGCCCTGACCAAGCTGATCTAGTGGAAGGTTACCTGCCCGTGGTGTTGGGGCTGGAACTTGATGATCTTTAAGGTCCCTTCCAACCCAAACCATTCTATGGTTCTATAATTCTATGAAACAGCGCTTGCATTAGTTTTAGGATTTTTCAGAGAGGACGTGCAGAATTAAGTTTTCATTTGAGAAAGCACTGGAATGCACACATGAGCATTACACCATCCAAAAATGCTCATTATACTAATTAAAGAACAATTAATGTTAAGTTATTGCTGACAGATGCTTTCATCCATTTATAAAAGTGCCAAAGAATACTATTGAAGTAATTTGTGTTTTAAATGTGAAAAGACTGAGGAAGAATTTCAGTCTTATAGTCTCTACCTTGCAGCAGAATTAGCAAAGCGAGATTTGAGGCCAAAACTCCAAATTCTGATGTATTGTGAAGTTTAAGTTACTACTCTTGAGTTACTTCCACGAAAGACTCCAGTCGCTTTGGGCCTTTGTATGTTTATTGGTGCTTGCATCTGCTTGCAACAACCTTTTGCTAAAAAATCATCAACAGCACAAACACTTTCAGACTTTACAGAACTGCTAAGAAAATCAGCAAAATAAAGGTAATTTCGCCATAAGATCTTGTTCTCTTGTTGTTTTACATGTAATAGGAGCAACAGATTCTCCCAATGAGAGGAACGTGAAGTGAGTGGCCTATTGTTTTACTGAAGATCACATTATGTACAGAACTACTCTTTATTCAGTGCTATTTCCCTTGCTTTTCCAAAACAGCCTTCTCAAATGTATTAAAGAGCATCAAGCTACATACCTAGGCTTTCACTTTTTTCCAGTTTTTCTAAGAAACCAATTCTAGGGTGTTATTGTTTACGACGTTTTTCCCAGAACATTTCTGCCTCTATTTCAAGTCCTTTTGATCTCCAGCCTCTATGTGGCCTGTTCCTTACTTTTCTTTGCACAATAGCTTTGCTTTCTCTACTTGTATATTATTTTAACACTCAAACTTCACAGATTGTTTACCCTCTGCCTTGCCTTTTCTTCCTTACTAAGGTATTTGAACAACCCAACATTTTTTCATGTCACTACTACTTTTATTTAGTCTTAATTTCTTGAAACATTTGTTTACATTTTAAAACTGAAACTTCTCAAATACAAGGGTTATAAAAGGCTCTCTACCTGAATTTTGGGTTCATTTTGCCACCCTATTTTTCTCTGAGTCTCTTGAAGGTTTGCATCTTCAAAGCAAGAAATAGGAAACTGAAAGTGGTTTTTTTAAGGTATAAACATATAGCCTATCTTTTCAGTGCTGCAGGAAAATGCTTATTTCTGGTCATTTGTCAACACTGCTCTTTTTCTTTCCTTGAGGGAAGCTGTAAACTATTTCACAAGTCCTGAAGCAGTACAACATACTAAAGGAGTTTTTATGTGCCCATAAAAGCACTTTCAATTAAAACTGCATTTATAATTTTGGCAATTGTCATGATTTTCTTCCCTTTCTTTTAAAAACTTTTCTTATTTGCAGTTTCAGTTTCTTTAAATAAACGAAAAACAGAGAACCACAGCTCAATATAATTAAAAGGTCAGACAAAAAGAGAAGAGTTGCCTTTGTGGTTGTGCATAAAAGCCTGAAAACTTGATCCCTTCCTGATCAAACCCCAAAATATTAAAGCCATTAAACTTATATTTCTTTATGATAGGTAATGATTTTCAAGTCAGGATTAAGAAGAGAAGGTTAAAAGGGGCCTACTACTGTCTTCAGCAGGCCCATAGGAGGGGAGAGCAAAGACAGAGACAGGGGCTTCTCAGAGATACACAGAGAAAGGATGAGAGCCATCAGGTACAAGATCCAACACAGGACACTGCCATGAGAACTTGGGAACAATTTTTTTCTCCAGAGAGGAAGACCTTTACTATAGCAAGGTTTCAGGGATGTCACTAGTTCTCCATTCTTGAAGCTATTAAAAAATAGCACCGTGCAGAGCATTTTGATTTAGCTGGACTAGTATTGAGGAGGGGGAGGCAGGTGAAACTGCTGCAGGTCCTTCCAACCTGCATAAATTTATGATTTGCAACACAGGGATTTAGAAACCCTAAATGTCAGTATCTACATGCCACACATTTGAGGGAAAAATTACTGACAGGTGCTGTGGTGTCTTCAAGGCAGACACTTCCCACCAGCTAAAAAAACCCAAATAAGTAAAATTTTTTATTTATTGCATTCACTGCCTGGTGTCACATCAAGTGCTCTGTACAATTTGACCAGAGATAGCTGGAGTGAACAGTATGTGACAAATGCAAGATAGAATCATAGGGGAATCAAAACAGCAAAAAAGATGCTGTGTTGGCAGATATAAAAGTCATGAAAAAGGACATATAGAGATATTGTAGCCACTAAAATCTCTTTTAGGGAATAGCCATCTGTTCAAGAAACAAAGCAGGAGTTACGTACTTCAATTTTTAAAAGATGGAAGCACAGTTTGCACAGTGCTAGATGAGATTAAATCCAGCCTCTGAAACAGCAAATGCTGGGTATCCTGTAAATGTACATCCAGCACATACGAGCTTCCTCAGCCTGTCAGTGAATCTGCCTTTTTTTTTTTTGTTTGTTTTAGACCTACCAGCTCATGGAAAGCCCCTGCAGCATCTGCTGGGAGTCACACTCCTGTAACCATTAAAGTTAAGTGAGTTTGAGAGTTACCTGGACACTCAGAGCACTGGACTGTTACCTGAAATTGCCTTGGCAATACAAACTGCAAGGAGTTCCCTCCATAGTAGGAGCAAAGCCCTGTCAGGAACAAACACTATCAGCTGATTTCTTCTTAAAATTGATTTCTTTCTTTCTTCTGCACATCGGATGAAAGCCAGTGATTCACAATTGTCTCAGCATCCTCAACGGAGTGCTGCACCTCTATCTGAAGAGAGAAAATGATCCCCAGCATTCAAGGCCCATCATGGAGGAACATTTTACTGGGGGCCTAGAGGAGAAAAGCCTCTCCAGAGCTGAACACAGTACTGCAGATTGGGTCTCACAAGGACAGAGTAGAGGGGTAGAATCCCCTCCCTCAATCTGCTGGCCATGACTATCTTGATGCAGCTCAGGATGTGGTTGGCGTTCTGGGCTGTAGGTGTGCATTGCTATGTCATGTTGATTTTCTCATCCACCAGCACTCCCAAGTCTTTCTCCTCAGGGCTACTCTCAGTCCATTCTCTGCCAGTCTGTAGTGCTCAGAATTGCCCCAGCTCAGGTGCAGGGCCTTGCACTTGACCTCATGGAACTTCATGAGGTTTGCACAGGCACAGCTCTCAAGCCTGTCCAGGTCCCTCTGGATGGCATCCCTTCCCTCCAGCGTGTTGACTGCACCACACAGCTTGGTGTCATCAGCAAACTCGGTGAGAGCACTCTCAACCTCACTGTCCATGTCACCAACAAAGATGTTAAACAGTCCTGGTCTCAGTACCAACCCCTGAGAGACACCACTTGTCACTGGTCTCCACTTGGGCATTAAGTTGTTGACTGCAACTCTTTGTGTGCAACCATCCAGCCAATTCCTTATCCATCCAGTGCTCCATCCATTAAATCTATGTCTCTCCAGTATAGAGAAAAGGATGTTGTGTTGGACAGTGCCAAACATTTTGCAAAAATCCAGGTAGATGACAACAGTCACTCTTTTCTCATCCACAGATAGCTCTGCAAATCCACCATAGAAGGCCACCAAATTTGTCAGGCTTGATTTACCCTTAATGGAGACACATTGTCACCAATCACCCTTTTTACTTTCCTTGTGTCTTAGCATAGTTTCCAGGAGGATTTGCTCCATAATTTGCTCCAAATCCATAATTTGCTGCCAGGCACTGAGCTCATACCGACCAACCTGTAATTCCTCAGGTCTTCCTTTTTTCTCTTTTTAAATATGGGGGTATATTTCCCCTTTTCCAGTCAGTGGGAACTTCACAAAACTGCCATGAGTTCTCAAATATGATGGATAGTGGCTTAGCCACTTCCTCCAAAAATTCCCTTAGGACTCACAGATGCATCTCATTAGAACACATAGACTCATGCACCTTCAGGTTCTGAGCACCTCAGCCTTTTCCATGATCCAGGTAACCACGTCTCCCACTTGCTTCTGGAGAGGATCCACATTTTTCATAGGCTTCTCTTAATCACCAATGTACTTATGGAAACTTTTCTTGCTGTCCTTTACATCCCTGACCAGATTAAATCCTATCAGGGATTTAGCTTTCCTAACCTGATCTCTGACGGGTCAGACAATCTCTCTGCAGGCTCTCTCCCAGGCTACCTGTCCTTGCTCCCACCCTCTGTGTGCTTCCTTTTTGTGTTTGACTTTGTCCAGGGGTTCCTCATTCATCCATGCAGGCCTCCTGATGATTTTGCCTGACTACCTCTTTCTTGGGATGCACCACTCCTGAGCTGGAACAGGGTGATCCTTGAATACTGATCAGCTTTCTTGGGCCTCTCTTCCCTCCAGCACTTTATCCCATGGTACTCAACCACGCAGATCCTGAAGAGCCAAAGTTGGCTCTTGTGAAGCCCAGGGTAGTGAGCTTGCTGTGTTCCCTCCTTTTGCTGCCCTAAGGGTCTCAAACTCCACCAATTCCATTGTCACTGCAGCCCAGGTTGCTCTTGGGCTTCGCATTCCCCTCCAGGCCCTCTTTGCTGGAGGGAACAAGGTCCAGCATAACACCTCTCCTCATTGGATTCTCTATGACTTAGAGAAGAAAGTTATCAACACACTCCAGGAATCTCCTAGACTGCTTGTGTTGTCCCTCCAACAGATGTTGAGGTGGTTCAAGCCCCCTATGGGGACCAGGGTTTATAAACACAAGGCTGCTCCTATTTGTCTATAGTGCAACTCATCCAGTTAGTCTTCTTGGTCGGGTGGCCTGTAGCAGACCCCCACTATAATATCATCTGTCCCTGCCCTGCAGGCAGCTGCAGTCAGAAACCAATGCTTTAAGTCAGACAAACTCAGGTGTTCTGGCTTTCTCTATGAAAGCTCTCCAAAACAGAGGTGGATTTTGAATGCTTTTGTTCTTCGTAAGTGTCACTGGATGGAACATTTTTGTGTTCATCTTGAAAATTAGAAATAAAAAGAAATGTCAAAGTAGTGGAATTGGGTCAGCTTCTTAGTTTACCTTAAGGAACACTGAGATGGGTAGTTTCTGGCATTTGACAGCCATGGCTCAAAAAAGATCATTTGGTGACACCAGCAAGCCTACTCCTTACATGTATTTATTCTGGAGCGTATGTGTGCAGTCTGGTAACCCTGTATGTGTGAAAGACTTCTGGGTGCACAAATGAAGAGAGTTATCTGCAAGAATTTTCTTCCTGGTATGAACTCAACACAGGCAGAAACTCTCTTGCCTGTGACATTTCTCTGATCTATACTTACAGAGAGGTGTGGACTCTACAAAATGCCACCTCTTCAGGTTAAAGAAAGTAAGGCACTTGAGGAATCATACGATGCAGATCTAAGAAAAGATAAGCATCACAGGGAAATGAGCAGAGCTAACTTTTTCAGATTCAAATAATAAAGTCCTTGACAGGCTTCCAAGCAAAATCTCTGCCTCAGGAGTCCCACAACCACTACTTTCCAAAAATCCAGGCAATGCTATGTCTTTCCCCTATTCTTGTATTTTGTTTTACAGAACACTTGGCTTAGTGGACACTGGTCTGATCTGTTATGACTGCTCCTATGTGACATACGTTCCACAAGGCTTCTGGATATGATGGCTTTTAGCATCAGGCCAACTACACTTAGTAATTTCAAGGAAGAAAGAAGTGTATGAAATGGAAATTCATAGACAGTCACCTGTTTTGCCATGCGTGTTCACCTGCAGAGCCTGAGGTGTCAAGGTATCCTGATGATAATCATATCTTATCTTGGTTCTTACTTGGAGAATGGACACAAAGTCCAGAACAGATAGTGTATAATCACCAGGGGCTGTGACAGAGGAAAACAGCATCTCCCAACTGCCTGGAGAGATAGGAGCCAAGAAGCAGGAAGGAGCTTTCAGGAAACTAAAAATAATCCCAGTTTATTGACACAGCCTTGTTTGCTTCGTGGTTGTGTGACAGAAAGACAAGACTGATCTGTTGTGTCATGGAAAAAAAAAGTCATCAGGCCACAATCACTCTGTGGCTTTGCTTAACAACAAAAGTGTCAACCTTGGGAAAATTAATCAAATAGTGTCAAAGAACACTTGCAGAGTCACTACTGCATGTAGGAAAATTAATTCATATGAATGCATTTGCCAAAATATTTATTATAATTCTAGGACAGATGGACACAGTTTTTCAAAGTAACCAGTGACTGCATGGACTTTTGATGGTGGGAGAGAGACAACCTGGGTTATTTAGAGCTTGGTTTGCACAGAGTGTTAATTCCACACACTCTGAGGTGTCACCCACGCTCTTTTAAAATCTTTCTAAAAGCATACTTGAAAATACAGAAACCTGAACTCGTAGCCCACATGAAAAAGTGTCTTAGGCATCTCTCAAATCTTGGTTTTCTACAGATTCCTACATCCCAAACACCATCTGTGCTTTCAAAACAACCCCTCTGTCCTTAAAAAAAAACAACTCCACCAGCTGCTGTGCCCTCAAAATACCCCTGCCCTTCTTTCCATACCTACTCTTCCATTGTGCTGAAATGATCATGGCTACTTCTGTTCATCTCCCTTATCCCTTTTGCTGTACAACCAACCAGTCCAAGTACATCCCCACTACAAGGGAACCTTCCTCCAGTGAATATACTGGGTTGAGGCATCAGACTACTTTGTCATCAACTGCCCCACTCTGAAATAGTCTTTGTGAAGGTGAGTAGTGATTGAGTTCTATCTAGATGGTCCAAGAAAGACAACACTGGAGGTCATTCTCTCCCAAGGAACAGTGTTATCATCACAAAAAATAATCTATGTTCTTCTCCTCTGTTTAGCATGCAATCACATTTTCTACAGAAAGTTTCTTAAATGTTTAACGAAAAGCATTGCTTTCAAATCACTTTTTAAGCTTTAACTACAAAATCGAAATCCAGTATAGCCTCTGGATCTTTTGCACCCCTTACATGCCTATAGCAAATAAATCCCATTTTCCTCTAACAAAGAAGTTTATAAGGTTGCACTTGTTCTAGTAATGCAGCAGATGGAAATAAAGAATTTGAAGTTATAAGACAATTTGGGAATGGAGACTTGAACTGGATGATTTCTAGTTAAACATGTTTACATTATTATTTTCCTATCTGTTCATATCATAAAATTGCAGTAAATATGACTGCTAAACTGCAGGACCAAGTTTGTTCTTTTGCACATACTTTTTTTCTTAGTCCTTCTTCACTTTTATGTGCCTCACACAATTTGCCTTTTGTGTTTACTTGCTCATATAATGAGTAAAGTTTTTATTTTTCGGTACCAATAACAAAAAATCAAACCAATTTCAGCCTCTAAATTATTTAGAGATCAGATAAAACAGAACATATTCTAGCTTAATTGCTTCTTTCATGGTCAAATTAGGTTTCCTAGAAAACTGAGGAAAAAAACCCCTGTTTTTACAGACAGGATATTGAAAAACAACATCAAGTTACATATTTTTTAAAATGTGCTTTTGGAGGATTTTTCCTCATTTTAATTGCAAAACAGCTGATAAAAATTCATGCTTTATGGCTGAAAACCCTCTCAGAACAGCTGTGGGGTTTGAGAAGGTTAGCTGAGCTTTTTTAGTATGAAAAGGTAGAGTTCAATACAGTTCTATCTGCAGTACTAACAGCCTAAAATACAACATAAAGTGGGGCAAAACTGTCTAAGAACACAAGAGCTGTGCCTTTTTCTCCATTGCTATCATGAGTTACTGAGTACTTCTGTGAAACTTCTTTTTGCCTGGCTACAATCTGGACGGGGCTCAAAGCATCTGTACCCTGCACAGGGAGCAGGCTGCAGAAGCAGCCTCTCAACCTTACCCATTTCGGTGCAGGCAGTTCCAGCCCGTTTTTATACAGCTTCTTAGCTTATAAAGAGAGGAGGTGAGCAGCTACTGTAACAAGAACAAAGAAGAAAACTACAAGAACTGGAAATGGACAAACCATTTTCTTGTCAGTGTGTGATCACAGTGTGTGACCACAGCGTGTGAGCTCCACTTCGGAACAGCAGACAGCTAAAAACTAAATCAGCTACTCTCAGACTGGGACATAATCAAAGTCAATGCACTAAATACAGCAGCCATCCTGGTCGCTTGTGCAGCTCCATAAACTCTTCCCTCTGCAGAAGCAGGGAAACGTGTGCAGCTTATCTGTTCCTCGGAAGTTTCTACAGCATGGGAATATTTTTAAAGGCCTTAAGGCTAGTCAGAGTGTTTAATATTGCTAGATATGCAAGGATGAAAATGGATTAGGGCAGACAGTCAGACTTCATACTTTTAATCAGAATTAGTATTATAAAAATAGCCCAGAAAGCCATAAGAGGAGGATTATGGCATTTCAAAGAACCCAAGATATTCCCTATGATGTAGTAAGTGTCATTTATTCTCTTTTCACCTATACCAAAATTGAGCTAATTTAAGCATGCTAAGATTATTCACATTTTGCTGTGATACTTAATAACACCTATCAAAGGAAGTGTTCACAGTTCATAAATGCTAATTAATTAAGTTCTAGAACTCTCTGAGAGATAAGAAGGCATTGGTATATACCAGTTATCTCAAAGACCAAAAGCTTTAAGTCAACTGATGTTTGGAATGAGAAGAACATAGCCCAGGAGTTCATCTTCTCTGTCCCTTACACAGACAATTTGCTTCATTTTCCAAATTTGCCAACACATGGATAGAAAAGGCCTGTTTCCTGGAAGGACTCCAAGCTCTCCCTAAAGCCTCCCTTCACCAGAGCCAAGCTCCTCTACCAGGCAACAGTAGAAGGTTTTCAGCTGATGGAAACTGTGGGTTCAGAAGAGAACTGAGAGCAGCATAAGCATCCCCTCACAGGCCCAGGCTGGGAGTTCAGCCTCACCACGCAGAGAGCAGAGGCAGAACAGAAGCCAACTGGGCAGATGTAGAAGAGCTTCATAGCAGTGATAGTGATTTGCTAGGATTAGAGGAAGTGGGGTATGTAGCAAATTCACTGTCACTTGGAGTCAAAGCAAAGCCTGGATATCTTCCCAGCAGGCTTGTTCCATGTGCACCATCAGCTGCTGGCCTGAATAAGGACAGAGCAATAACTCCTGTAGTGCTGGATTTGCTGAATGAAGCAAGGAGGGTGAGTCACTGCAGGGATTGAATGGGATAATCACAGGTCTCCCTTTCCGGCTGTAAGATGGGTGTGTTTTAAAGACTTGGTTCCAAGGAGAAGGCAGGTGAATTAAACTATAAGCATGCTTGTTATATCCGGTCACTGTCTGCTAAGCAAAAAGAAGCACTTTAAAATAAAGTTTGAAATATTTAGCCGATTGGATTAAGTGTCTCAGAGCTTCAGTGATGCAGTTATGGACCGGTCTGAAATAATTCCTCCTGATCCTGGTGCTCAAATCCTCTCATGCATGGAAAGCAAGGCATTTCTGTAGCTCCTCTGCTTGCATTTTTATGCCTTAGTCTAACACAGGGTTCATTTCACTGTCTAAGCTGTGAAGCCTTTCAGGAGAAAGGCAGATCCAGACTGAGCAGATTCGTTTGTCTCTGCATCCTCCCCTTCCCCATAGCTTTTCTCTGGATGAAGGAAGCAAACAAAGGGCTCTTCCTATATATGCCTTGTCCCCAACAAAAAGCTGATATACACCCTGGGTCTGACCACTTCTGGCTGCTGTAAGGCATGAAAGCTTTGTCCTTTTCTTGATTAGAATCTGGCTTCATTGCAGGTAAGCAGTATCATAGTTAAATGCATTGTCCTAATAGCCTTTGACTTACAGAATTAGGAAAGATGGAGATTTCAGGAACTTCTCTAACTCTGATGTTAGTATTGGTAACCTCTGGATCATCTCTTTTCTTCCTGCTTTAAAAAAAAAAATCAACGGAATCTAGAGCCACCTCCAAGATTTAAGTAGTCTTCAAAATACAGTTAATAATCTGATTTCTTAGTAATCCACTTAGTTAGTGAAGACCAAATGGAACACTACGAACAGCAATATTTACATTTAATACCTTCAGTTTTAGCATCTTTGCCCTACATATAAAAAGATTTAAAGGTTTTAGGAACAGGATGTTTGACTCATGTAACTACATTCATTTCCAATGTCTGGACAGGCAAAATTCATCAACATTTGACCTTCTGGAGAACATCTGAGGCTTAAGTTGTGGTCACAGTTATGTGCATTGTCCTGAGGTTATGAACAAAGCTCTCCATACCAGGAGGTGAAATAGGCAGAAGGAGTGACAAAAGAAGAAAACAGTTCTGCCGCTCTCTTGCATGGGCAATGACAGCCCGTTTATTCCCCAAGTTTTAAGTGTGTTTCTAGGGTTTAATAGGATAATTTATTGTGGTGGGTTGATCCTGGCTGGGTGTCAAGTGCCCACCAAAGCTGCTCTATCATTCCTCTCTGTAGCTGGGCAGGAGAGATAAAATATAACAAAAAGTTCATGAGTTGGGATAAGGACAGGGAGAGATGACTTAGCAGTTCCCATCACAGGCAAAACAGACTCAGTTTCAGGATATTAATTGAATTTATTACTAATAAAAATCAGAGCAGGATAATGAGAAGTAAAACAAATATTAAAAACACCTTCCCTCCACCCCTCCCTCCTTCCTGGGCTCTGCCTCCTCCCCCTGCAGTGGTGCAGGGAGACAGGGAATGGGGCTTACAGTCAGTTCATCACAGGTTGTTTCTGCCACTGCTCAGAGAGAGGAGTCCTTCTCCTACTCCAGCCTGGGGTCCCTCCCATGTGAGACAGTTCTCCAGAAACTTCTTCAGCATGAATCCTTGCTATGGGCTACAGTTCTTCACAAACCTTTCCATGAGGTGCAGTCCTTCAGGCACAGGCTGCTCCAGTGTGGGCCCCCCATGGGGTCACAAGTCCTATCAGGAAAACCTGCTCTAGTGTGGGCTCCTCTCTCCCTGGCTCAGCAGGTCCCTGCCAGGACCCTGCTGCAGCATGGGTTTCCCATGGCTTCCCAGCCTTCCTTTGGGCATCCACCTGCTCTGGATGGGTCTCCTCTGCAGGCTGCAGGTGGATCCCTGCACCCTCATGGACCACCATGGGCTGCTCCACCATGACCTGCTCCACCATGGTCTCCACCCTGGGCTGCAGGGGAATCCCAGCTCTGGAGCCTCCAGCACTTCCTCCCTCTCCTTCTCCACTGACCTTGGTGTCTGCAGAATCGTTCCTCTCACATATTTGCACTCCTTACTTCCCTGAGCAAAATTCCATCTGTCCAATAACTTTTTTCTCCTTCTTAAATACAGTATCACAGAGCCATTAGTACTATCTCAGATTGGCTTGGCCTTGGCCAGTGGTGGGTCCATTCTAGGGCTGTCTGGCATTAGCTCTGTCAGACATGGGGGAATCTTCTGGCAGCTTCCCACAGAAGCAACTCCTGTAGCACCCCCTCTGCTACTGAAACACAATACATTTATTAAAGAATACAGTCCTTCCTGACGAGAAACCCAAAACAGAGCTGATGATCAGCTGAATGAACACAGAATGAGGTGCCTGACTGCAGGACTGAGAGTTACACCACACAAGGGTTTCCTAGCTAGATAAGCCACCACTGCTTACATTCATTTAGATAAAAACTCCTTGTAACGTTTCTCACACAACCTCTTGGTGGCTTTTTAATCTGCTACCCCTACCTCTCTGCAGGCATCTTGGGTAAAGCAACCTTCAGACAGTACTTGAAGCTGAGCAGGCCCTCCAGCCAGCTCCATAAGCTCTACAGTGTTACACAAATCCTTATTTCAAGTCCTCCAAATGCATCAACTGTCATTCACAAAGATATGTGTAGAGCAAGGAAGATTTCTCTGTATGGTAGGTAGGAGGCTTTTGGGTCACAGTCAGCTGACAGCTGGGATACTCTGCAGGAGGTGTGCTCTGGGGTGTTTAGTTTACTGAAAGTACCTGTCCTACACTGGAAGGATTGTTTGGTTTCACCGGTTCTGTAACAGTGCAGACACCCACTCTTGCTTTGCATGAAGCCTTTAAAAAAAAATAAAGCTGTACTGAATTTGCACCTCAAAACTCCAGGTTTCTATAGAAACCATACCTGTAGAAAGCAAGTTAGGAAGTTTCCAGAAATCATCCCAATGCTCTTTAGAAGATATCATCTATTTTTCTTATTCCCTTCCTTTGCCAATGTGAACATTTTCTTTTTTCTTTTCTTTTTTTTTTTCCTTTGCAAACTTGTTTCCAGCATATCTTTGCAAATAATACTAGAAACTTAATCTGAGCAGCTAGGTGTTTTATCCTTAAAATAAAGCAGTTCTTTCAGTTTGATGAACAGTGACTAGATAAAATAAGCAAGCTTACAGTCTAGACCTTAATACTCAAGGATTAATAAAGTAAAAAAAAATAATCAAAATAACCACAGGTACCAGTTAGCATGCAAAGACTTTCTGAGCTCACAGATCAAAAGATCATTGCACTCTAGAGGGCCAAAACTAACAACTTTCCAGCTGTAATGGGAGTTGCACTTCAAGAATTTGGCTCTCTTACCTTCAGTACATGTGCAATAGTTTTACTGCAAAGCTATTTTGCACTGCAGTCATTGCAATCAGTGAAGGATGGTATATAGCCAGTTAGACATCAGGGGAAACTACCTCCATTCATCTGCAAAGCACTAATACAACTAACATTACCTTTAAAATGTGTCCCTGGGTAACAATAAATATTTTAGTTGCAGTAAAAATTTATCACCTGTCTTTCTCAAGAGGCTATTCAAGCATCAAGTAGACGCCTTTGAGCTATAATGATAAATAATGGGTTTCATTTTCTTGCTTTGCAAATGGTGGGATCAAACTGTAGGTTGCAGTGTACAAAAGAAGCTATGCTAATTCACATTAGCTCTGCAGAGATAAGTGAGCACTTCTAACTGGATCATACCTCTGGACCCTTTCTAATTCCAGTGTTATTGGAACCGCTGCATTCTGCACGGGGCAAACAGCTATGAAATACCCAATCCAAAAGAAAAATCCATCCTCTTGGTGTATACACTCCATTCGGGGTCTGATAGTCCCAGGTCTACAATTTCTGCAGTGAAAAGCATAATTCATTGAAGAGCAGAAATTACAGTCTTCATTCTGTGTGGATTTCAACACTATGATTATATTATGTCATGTGCCAAACGTGCACTCTCTGAAGTTAGTGTTCATAATGCCTCCTGCTTGAATTCTACAAAATTTGATAAGGGCTGAGGTATTCTTTAGTCCTTCCATACCTAGGAACCCTGTCTCCTTTACAAAGCTGCCCGTTTTCATAAAACCTGGAGAAACTCAAAAGCTTGGAGATCACAACCCTGCTGCCTATTTTAGCTGAACTTCATCAGCAGTTTTAAATGGCACTTGGGAGACAAAGGGATGGTAGCAAGATTCACTGACTGAGGTACCCACCTACACATAACCTTCTAATCTTCATTTCCTTAGGAAACCAGAGTACAAAAACATGCTTATAATATTCATGGTTACCAAAGAGGGATCTTCAAAATTTACACAACCTTTTACCAATTTAGTGTAATCTCTGCAAATCTACAGACAATCTCAGCTGAGGATGTACCCTTTCCTGAACTCTCTTACCTCCTGAATAATACTGGGTGTTAAATGCTGAAACATTCAGTAGGAAATGAAGAACATCTAGGTGGTAAACATTATGATCATTCTGGCAATAAATATATATATACATTAATGCATTTCATATTCTCTCCCTTTGCTAGTGCTTTTTTGCATTGCAGCCCCTTCTATGGATTAAAGCCCATTAACTGTAGCTCAGCTCATCTGTCATTAATTCACTTCATTGTGATAATATTTCCTCCCCCTTGCACTGCTGATTTCTATTAATTAGTCTTTGAAGGTCTGAAATTACACAAAACTGATCTGCAGGAGACAGGTAAGCAATAAAAAGTTTACAGAACTAACTTCTGATTAAAGCTCCTGAGTAACCCAGTTGTTGAGACAGGGTGGAAAAAATGTGAGGGATATATAAGGAAGTGGAAAGAATTAGAAAGATGTAATTTCAATTTTTTTTTTTTTTTTACTGGAGAGCTTAAAATGATAAAACCCAGAGACCTCAAGCATGAGGTAGTTTTCCCCAGCATCCTACTTTCTAAAAATACCTGCTAGCTCTCTTCTTTCTCCACCTAATTAAAAGGACTGATGTCAGAGCCTTCAGTTATGTCAACAGCTGCTCTGCCTCCGTTTCCCTTCTCTCTCCTACCTGTGACACGGCTCTGCAAAAAGCAGTCACAGGGCTGTGCCAAGACCTCCCCCTGGGGTGTGTGAGGGAGCGGTGCAAGGAAGGAACTCCACAATAGTGCAGTTAGGGCAGAGGAAAAAAAAGCAGGAGAGAAACCCTGACCAAAACCAAACCTTGTTCTTTCCATACATTCACATCTCCTATGCTACAAAGCACAGTTTGCAGGACATTCTCAAAGACTGTGGAGTCTGAAGGAACAGTTTAGATAACATAAATAAAAGGCTGATCCTTTTTGGGGGCTGTGGAACAGGTTGGAGGTCTTCAGGGACCCCTTTTCTCAATATACACTTGTTCTCTGGTTTGAGTATTTACATTTCAAGGCCAAGTAGCAGCCACTTCGTTTTACAAATCACTGTGCATTCACCAGCACCTGTCCCAAGGTGTGTTGCACAGAGCATAACTCTGTCCTCACCAAAACACAGTGCTGAAGAACTAGCTTACAAACAAGGTGTAACTACTAGACACTTCATATGTTTCCCTGTGAGGTGTTAGTAGGACACTGAGGTGAAAACTTAAACTGAACCTTGAAAACTAACAATGAAACACAGAAATCTGGAACACGTTATCTCCTAATTTCACTTACAACTTTTGGAATCTCCATTTAAATATATTCCAGGGATGGCTAATTTAGATAAGTGTCTTTTTACTCATTTGGTGAACAGAAATTTTCTGTGCATTGCTTTCTAAAAGAAGAGAAAGCTCTGATGGATCTATGTCTGGAAAATATAAAGAGAAGAGCCCCTCTTGAAGATACTGGAGAGAGGCTATGATAGGAAAGATTGGCAAAAATAATGAATATTTTATCAGAAATCTACCAATAGGATTCCTTCCTCATTTTGCAAATCATCACTTATGTATGGCTTTTCATCCTCTAATAACTGCAAATCAAAGACAAAGCCCATGTAATTACCATTATTTTACACTAGGTTTGGCTAGCAAGGGACTTGTTTGTTTTTTAAATAAACAAAAATTTTAAAAGTATGCAGTTATTGTAGTGATCCAAGCTCTGAGACAAGTTCCCAAGGACTGTAAGCTTGTCAAAGCTTAAACCTTCTCAAGCACCATCTGTACAGTTGGAAAGCCAAGAGGGACCTCCCTGATCTTACATGCAGCCTAAAGGTATAACTAGTAATCAGTCAGTTGAAATCTAGGCAATAGCTGCAACCTGCAGATTTCATATCCTGTTGTCTTTCCCCCATTCACCACATGTGAAGTCTTTCTACAGGCCACAGTGCAATGTGCTAGAACTTCTCCTCAGAAGTAGCATTCAACTCATAGAAAATGGCATTGAACACACTCAAGAAAAGCAAGTTTGTCTTTCCAAAAGTTCTGTTTGTGGGCTACCTTACAAAGTCTGGAGCAGGGTGTGAGCCTGTGGGACTCTCCAGATGTCCCCTCCACTGGTTCCTGGAAGGCTTCACAAGGGCAGAGGTGAACTCTCCCTTTCACTTGTGAAGGAGGCAATACCAGCATCATTAGCACAAAGAAGAAGGCTCTTCCATAGTAAGAAAAAGAATCATGGCACCAAGTGGGCTTTAACTACAAATGGCATTAGTTAATTTCGAACTTTTTAACAGTGCCCACACTGACTACTACGAGAGCTTGATCTCCAGGGATGGCCAGAGTTTGAGAAAAACAAGCCTCGGAAAGAGACATTTGAACTAAGGCATAAGTTGTAACTGAGTATATGACAAAATAACTGCAAGTGCTTCTCCTCCTAACACCCTATTACCCAACGCCCAATTATATTGACTTGCAGTGTACTCACTTCCTTTGAGTTAGGGTCTGACTGCAAGGACAAAACCACCCTGGAAAAGCACCTTGGTGAACACAAGGCTTATGACATCCTTTCATAATACTGAGGCCATCTGACCAAGTGGGAAGGAGAAATTTTGAAGGAGGTGAGCTTTCTATCAGTTCAGAGAAAGGCACAGGAGAAATGAAAGACAACTTAACAAACAACATGAAAGCAAATTGACCAATAACTGAGTTTCAACACTGGACAAGAGCCAAGAAGTAAGATGCCTCTCTAGTGCTGAAAGGTTTTTAATTTGCAGTGCTGCCTCCTACTCTGTCCCAGTCCCTGACTGCACAGAAGTTATGTGCTGTGCTACTGTGTGACCAAAAATAACCATTGTTGGTGGACTGATTGAGTTAATCAGTTGTGCAGAACATTTCTTTTCCAATAAAGTGCTGTGAAGCACAGGAAAAATGTTAAACCTTTGATCAGACTACTTAAAAGTGGATACACGTTGCTACTATTGACAATTCTTAATTTGACACTTATGATCTAAATAATTTATACCTCCTCCTACTGTGGCAGAAGAAATTCTCTGAGGAATGCACAATATCTAGTATCTAATTCCCTACCAGAGATCTGTATGAACTCTCCCAGCTCTTTGTCACGGAAGGTCTAGCTTATTTTTGCCACTCTTCATGAAATGATCATTTTAAAATTATCAATTGATAGGTCAAAGTACCAGAAAACAACAAGAATTGCATTAAGTATTTCCTTACTTGCTTTTTAAATGAACCTGTTTTGATCCATATTTTACCAAGTCATGAGAATTAATGGGTAAAATCTTATTGGCTCTAAGATCCTTATCAACCTTGAGGGCACAGAATTGCTCTGCAGCAAAGATAAAACAGGGTAAAAATACATACATTGCAAAGTTATGTGAAAGCAAGAAAATGCAGTCAGAAATGCTGTGATTTTAGCTGGAATATCTGCTGGTAACTACTATACAGAGATGCAAATCCCAAAATAGACCATAAAGATCTTCTCACTTTATCTCACTCAGTAACATGGACTGAAAACCATCTTGCTGTAGAGACAGGAGTTGTTTAGGCTTAATATAGGGTACCTCTTTGATCTAAAAGTTCCTTTTGTCAGTGAGAATTTTATTGTAAAGAAATGTGCTTCATTTCCAAGGACATCATACATTTTGGATCAAAAGTGAAAACACTGTTTCACCTCAGTAACTGCAGAATATTGTTCTTGGCAAAATTCAGTACAGTCCCACTGAGGGCAAAAGGGACAATTACTGAAAAAAAGGAAGAAAGCCAATATTGTTTTAGTTGCCTGCTCCAACAGGTGTGTATCCTTGTCTCATACGTTCCCTAATTTGGGCCAAACAAGCCAAATGGTATCTCACTCACCTGCTATTAGGCATTTCAGCAGCATTTGAGAAATGTTGATGTTTTCTTGGCAGTTTTCCTCTGTTCTTTAATCTCAGTGTGCATTTAGAGCTCCCCAGTCCCAACCACAAGCATCAGAGCATGGGGCCAACACTTCTGTGCTATTAAGCCCTTGGGAATAGGGTGTCTTGTACTGCACATATGTCACATTATTTTAGTATCACAGCTGTGTCAGGCTCCCAGTCACTAGGGAACCATCACAAAGGTAAAAGCAATAAAATCACACCAATTTTTAAAGTTCACCTTCTACTTGCTCTCTCCTTATTCATTTAAAATGAGGGATATCTTCAAGGGAAGGCAGAATAGCACAAACTTATGCTCAGGGTTTCTATTGTACCTTCACTTTGAGACCACCATCCAACCTTAGCCCACGAGGAAGGTGGCATTTGATAAGGATGATCTGAATTGTAGGGGATCTCAAAGCCTGTACTTTACTGGTTAGCTGGTTTTCTTCACCAAGAGGAGTCTAGTCGTATCATATGTTTTTGTCGCAGTGTAAAATACCCATTTAGAGGTATTTAAGCAAACAGAATCATGATACAGCTCTGAAAGGTATATTATTTATGCATGTAAACCCATTTGCAGGTGATTTTACACACAGTTATATGCAACTAACTAACCTATAACCACTTAAACAACAGTTATTTTTTTCTAAAGAGAACTTAAACACACACAGTCATCTGTAGTCCCACTGAGTATGAAGCACAACTGATTCAGTTAAAAGTATTAGTGCTCCTTCTTCTGTAGCTGCCCAGAGTCCCAATGACAAGTCCCAAACCCATATCATTTTCTTGTTGCATTCAATAAAATACAAGTCTCCTACACACTTGGTCCTGTATTTTCAAGATTTTGATTGAATTAACAAATTTATAAAAGAGGTAAACTAGATTTGTGAATGTTTAGCATGGATTTTCTTCTTCCCTCCCCCTCTCTGGATGACAATGAGAAGGAACTCCACTGTCCTGTTGTGGAAAACTAACAACAAATTAAGGGTTTAGAAAGGAAATAAACCAGATTCTCTTCAAATCTTCCATGGAAACATGCCTAATTCTATTTAAGCAAATGGAAAACTATAAATAGTTTCTACAAAAGTCATATTGAGCCTCACATTCGAAGTTTTCAAGTAAAATTTTTCTGGGCATACGTAGACAGGAGTTTAACAGGCTTGGGAAAGCATCGGTCGAGCATGGACATAAAAAACACCTTCAGCCCAATTAAAGAGGGTAATCCAATAAAGCAAGGTGCTCTGTAAACATAGTACAGCATTAAAGGTTTCAAATAGCTGAATACAAGAACAACCTAGTTTACAAGCTTATATAATTTAGAAGGCTTGATTTGGCACGTAACTGAGAATAAATATATGCATTCTAGCAGCCTTCTGCATTGTGGGAAGGGCCACTGATGCCCCAACAAGCTGATGGCCCCAGTGATGGAGAAGGCAGATGTCTCAGAAACAAAACTTCTCTGCTGGGACACAACGTGCCAAAGGCAGGAAGTTCCCCTCAGGAAAAGAGAGTCAATGGGTGAGACGGTTCACTCATGCAATGTGGTAGACATCCAGCAGATATTTGCCCTGATTTATGGGAGATGAGATTCTGTCACGTTAAAGGCAAAGCTTAATTGCCATCATTTTACTTCCCTACCTGTGGAACTAAGCAGACTCACGCCATGCATATTTTTTAAAACAACACCACAAAAAACCTTCTTACCAAAGGCGTGTGATCAACCAGGGTGTGGTACATCCATCCCCTCTGCTCTATTGTATTTACCCCACGTGACCTCGTGGCAAGATTTACCCGGGTAACAGAAAACAGGGAGTTTCATCACTCACAGTATGTATATTTCATACGTCAGTGCTGCAGCAGATACTTAGTAGACAGGGGCAGAGGTGAAAAAGGTGGACACAGACAAGATATGCACAGAGCAACAAGGATTCTTTTCCCTGGATCCCACAGAAATATTGTGGCAAGGTCCAGACTCCTTGCTTTCGTGTGCCCTCTACCCGTGTATTCCCAAAACACATAATGCACATCAATAAGGGCCCAATGTAATGAAAATATATATGAAAATACCAAGTTTGCAAATGACACAAAATTGGGAGGAGCTGTTCACTCCCTCAGAGGCAGGAAGGCCCTGTAGGGAGACTTCAATAAATTAGAGGGCTGGGCAATCACCAACTGTATGAAGTTCAACAAGGGAAAATGCCAGATTTTTCACCTGGGATGGGGCAACCCTTGATGTTCTTACAGACTGTGGAATGAGATGCTGGAAAGCAGTGCCACGGAAAGGGCCCTGGGAGTCCTGGTCGATGGCAAGTTGAATCTGAGTCAGCAGTGGCAGCCAGGAGGGCCAACCCTGTCCTGGGGGCATCAGGCAAAGCATCACCAGCCCAGCTGAGGGAGGGGATTGTCCTGCTCTACTCTGAGCTGGGGCAGCCTCACCTTGAATATCGTGTGCAATTTGGGGCACCAAAATACAGGAAGGATATGAGGCTGTTAGAGACTGTCCAAAGAAGGGCAGTGAAGATGGTGAAGGGCCTTGAGGGGAAGCCGTGTGAGGAGCAGCTGAGGGCACTTGGTGTGTTCAGCTGGAGAAGAGGAGACTGAGGAGAGAACTCATTGCAGTTACAACTTCCTTGGGAGGGGAAGAGGAGGGGCAGGCACTGATCTCTGCTCTGTGGTGACCAGTGACAGGACCTGAGGGAATGGCCTGAAGTTGTGTCAGGGAAGGTTTAGGTTGGATATTAAAAAAAGGTTCTTCCCCCAGAGCACTGAACAGGCTCCCCAGGGCAGTGGTCACAGCACCAAGCCTGACAGAGTTTAAGAGGCATTTGGATGATACTCTCAGGCACACAGTGTGACTCTTGGGGATGGTCCTGTGCAGGGCTAAAGGGTTGGACTCGATGGTCCTTGTGGATCCCTTCCAACTCAGAATATTCTGTGACTCTGCAAAGATGAACCCCAGAGACATATTTGTCCACTTACAGTTAAAGCAAGCTCTCTGCCTAAAATGTCTTGAGCAATGATGTGTACACCATCTCTTGCTGTTCCACTCCCAATCCAAACACTTAATCATGCTGGAAGTGATCCCAAAACATTAATTTCACCTGTAAAACACCACTTAATGACATACAAGCAGACTTTCCCTATCCTCAATCTCTAAAATACAAGCTTTTCATCTCCTAAAGCCCAATGGTCCGTCAGGATTTCTAGCTTTGATATTTATCCGTGACTATCACAAATTACACGTTCATGCTTAGAATTGCAGTGGTGTATAGTTACTTTGGGGACTGAAAACAACCTGAGAGGCTCAGATGGGATGCTGCTTTGTAGGATGATACTTTGTCTTGATAAGGAGTTCTTCAAAACTGGAGATGGTCTGTTTCTGGTGTCTATGCTAAATCATACATATCAACAGCAATTGCATTTTGTAGACAAATGAGTTTCATGTTTATCTATGTCACATATGGTCATTGGCTGCACCATTGAAAAATAATTTGTCTCTGATGCATTCCTGAAAGTTCCCCGCAGATCCAGAAGAAATGTACAATCCCCATGAATTCAGCAACAACACCATAATTCACTACTAACAGTCATGGGAGATGCCTCAGGAATCTGGTAATGGACGTGAGCAGAGGCAGTGCAGACACAATAATCCTCAGTTTTGAACTCTTCCACACACTTAAGATTGCAGTGAAGCCCCACAGAATCATGGGATCATAGGATAATTTGCACTGGAAGACACTGTAGGAGGTCATTATGTGTCAAGTGGGTTTTGTTCCCATTTCAGGTGCAAGTCAGTTTAACCACTGAAAACTCTTCAGCACAAGACTCTGTAGGGTGGGTTTAGCAGCTGAGCAGCACCAGTTATGGTCTAAATACCATTCATGTCTTTCCTGCCTGAGGCAGGAGTGCTGTTACACTCTCTCACGTGGGTTGGAAATGTTGGGTCAACATCAATAAATGCCAGTAATGACAAGCCATACAATTGTCTTTCTGCAAGAGAGTCTTCTCAAGTTGCAATTTATTAAAATTGTATGCTCCCAGAACAGCAACATAATGTGAAAAAAGGAAACATCATAATGTAAAAAAAGAGCATCTGCACTGTGCTATTTCTATTGCAATTTGTAATACAGTACTTTTTGTCTTTCTTAAAAGACACATGCAGAATCTGGTGAGATCATCAAATTTAGACAGGATTTCCTAATAGAAATGCCTTGAAGCTGGTGCAAACAAAGACCAACAATTCGAATCCTAATAACAATCTTGAAATTTTCCAGCTATTTTTGTGTGTGTGTGAAATAAATACATGTAAAATAAAAAAATTAAATGTGGAACATTTCAGACATGTCTGAAGCTCTTGGGAGAAAAGGCCAAATCTCCCAGGCTAGTCGCTGTCAGGAGCCCACTGCTTTGTAAGTAGTTGGTGCTCTCTTTTAAGAGCATGTTCATTCACACACAGACTTAACGTTTAAACATTTACAGACTCTAGGCTGGAAATCTCTGAGCATCAGCAAGAGTGGACATTAACACAACTATACAACTGAGGCTTTACATGGAGGACCCAAGCAGATGAAGCCTCCGTGTGGGAGACAGGACAAGAAGTATCTCACAGGTTTGGATGGTCATTGTGTGCTGCCCTCACTGGGATTTCTCTGAGGAGCTGCAGAAAGGACTGGATCACAGGTAAATGACAGAGGTAGAGGTCATCACAATCTGGACAAAACTGACCATGAACAGGGCTCTGCTCGTTATTTCCTGCTTTTTAGTGAGAACACTATTTAACCATGTGCATCTCAGCAATTCAGTGGGCCTTCAAACATGCAGGTGCTCCCCAGCAGCTAAAACTAACACAATACATTGAGCCAAAGAGACTCGTGCCAGTGGCCAGAGAATAAATTTCCAGAGCAATAAGCTCCATGCAGGCACACACTGGGAAATTGCCTATTGAGCCTAATTCAATGTGAACAAAAGAATCAGTCTGCTTTCCATTACACTCTATACATGGAGTCAGTGCTGCCAGTTTAAGACGCTAATTGAAAATAGCTACTCTGCTTTAAATTCACAACCTGCTGGAGTCCAAATTAGCTTTCCAATGCAGATGTGGATTCAGGCACCTCTAACAAAAGCCAGTATAACCTGGAGTAGGTTTTTCCAAACATTCAGAGGCATTTCTGCAATTAAGCCAGCTGAGAGCTCAATGCATTTTCAAAAGAGACACAAACAATACAGTCAATTTAGAGATGATCCAAAACTACTGAGTTGCCTGTGGTAGTCAGAAAACCATTGGCTGCCAAAGAAATCAACCTAAAATTGCAACACTTATGATTTTATGATTACATCTCAAATGCTGGCAAAACTCTGTGCCTTGGGCAGAGTCCCTTGGTAAGAAGCAAGTTTAATCTTCAGCCAACAGAATTTTAGCCATGGAAAAAACAACCTGAAATACGGCTTGCAAAAACTACCTAAAGCTGGTCCAGTTATTACTGGCTCAAACAATTTATAAATAACAAGTAATTGGCCTTTTGGAAATACTGCTGGAATAGGTACTGCATGAGAAATGGCATTTTTCCTTTGATGTTGACAAGAATTGATGTCCTTGAAGGTAAGTATCATCTGGAAATAACTGCTATTACAACAACTGTATGACAAACAGCAGACGATTTTATACACTATAAATTTTATATATTTTATGTATTATAAATGCTATGGGTCTGCAAAACACAGATAACTGACAAGTATTAACCATTTTTAACAAGGAGGATATGCAATACAACATAATTGCTGACATAACTGTCTGAATTTGCGGAAGCAGTTCAAAAGACTCCAAATCTCATTTCTTTGTACGAAAGATACATTTATGTCAAAAAATTGCATTTGATTCTGCTCTTGACTGCTACAGATGGTGGCCTACTGCTGAAAGCAAATGGGATTTTGTTAAACTTACCATCTTGATGGGGAAATTGAATGTCCATGATCTTATACATCTAAACCATAGAAGACAGCACCAGCTGACTCGAAATCACTCGTGATTTTATTGGGATTAATATGTTTTGGGGTTTTATTTTTTTGTATATATTGTCGCAGATCCTGCAGTCATATGACTCCATGGGGATGCCAAAAAAGGTCTAGTTCTTTCTGTTGGGGAGATACTCTTGCAAATAAGAACCCACAAAATTCACAAACCAAGAAGTAGAGACAAAAGGATCCAGTTTATAATCCGGCTGCTTATCTATTTCTTTAAGGATGTTATTGATGTTTTCACAATCCCAAAGCCCATCCACAAATCAGATAAACAGTGCCATAATTTAATGTCACAAATTGTAAATGCTGGAAGGTTGAAAAACGGAATACAGAGGGAATTGCTCCTCTCATACCAGAACATGCAAACTTCTAAGCAGGCCTGAAAAAAATGCCTGCTAAACCTGACCAAGGACAAGCTTCTATATGCCAAAATCTCAGAGTGGGGTTTTGCAGTAGAGGGTTGCCAGTGATAATAGCCTGCTGAGGACAGGATGGATCATATACTCCAGGACTTGTCTGAGAAGTTTTTCTAGCACAGCTATTCTGCTCTAGCTCTGCTAGTCACTGATGTATCAGAATTAAAGGTGAATTAACCAGACTGATAACAGTCTGAATAAAAAAAATCAACTACTTGTTAAATTGCAAGGAACTAACTACAGTGTTTTAAATT
Source organism: Pseudopipra pipra (assembly GCF_036250125.1). Lineage (NCBI taxonomy): Eukaryota > Metazoa > Chordata > Aves > Passeriformes > Pipridae > Pseudopipra > Pseudopipra pipra. The sequence continues at coordinate 69,042,000 of NC_087581.1, forward strand.
CACTCCCTATTTTAATCCTACTTTCTCCATCTTCTCTCCCTCCACCAAGCAAACTGAGTCTGAGGATCCAAAAGCGTAGCTGCAGGCTCACACTTCCTGAGCTTTCCCACGGGAAAATTAGAAACACAAAAAAAGACACTGCAGCGCTGACAGCTGCAGCAAATTTGCTACGCTAAAAAAAACCCCACAGCGCAACACAAAACAAAACAAACAAACACACACAAACAAACAAAGCCCGAAGCAAAACTTGGCAAACGGGAAGGGAATATTTTCACAGAAAGACATGCTAAATTGCACCGTACAATCTGTACGATGTCATTCGAGTTCCTGAAGTTTATGCTCGGTTAAGTGCGTAATACAGTGTGCTACAGTGTGTAATAGCACTTCAAAATCAGTATGATTCTGGGCCAACAGAGTTTACTGAAAAAGCAGCCAGGGAGAAGTTTCAGATTGTGGCAGTTATTGAATGAAGAAGTTGCCTCTGTAGCACACACAGCAGAGTCCACAATACGTTAAAATTGGTTTCAAAATGGGTGGAGAATATGTTAAAATTTGTTTTCATACCAAGATATTAGCTGATTTTATGGCCTTTTGAAACAATTTGCTATGAAGTGCTTTAACAGTTGTTTAATAACGTTGTACTCTTAGAGTTTGGTGCCAGCTGCTATTCAGTATGTTTGTAGACTTGGGCAGGTATCTTGGAGCCCACTTTTGGAAGAACTGGTGGACCAACAAGAAAAAGTCCAGAGCCAAATAACAAAAATGACTTGAGGTCAGAAATGACAATAAGATTGATTTGCAGAAAGAGGGGATGAAGCGACATTCTTTAGAAGGGAAAAGACATGGAAAGATGCTGCAGTTTTCAGAACCTTGTTGTGAAGAGGAATGGAGCACTCTGTTTCTGCATCTGTAGCAGATGGGACAAGCAGTTGCAGCCCTAAGCAGCAGCAACTTTAGACAACAGGAAAATCTTTGCAGCAATTCAAGGGTTTCCTGGGGGTGTTGTGAGGAGGTAGCCCCACTATTATAGGTCTTTCAAATGAGTTAGGAGCGACCTTTCGATAGAAAGATGAATGACCTTTCAACACCCTGTCTGTGTATATTTGACACGTACCGCAGCAAAGCAGCAGCAGAACTCCTGCTCTTTAGCTACACCAAACCACTCAGTTTTACTCCAGATTTTCTTTACTATCTTCAATACTAAAAAAAAAAAAAAGAGGTTAAGCTGCTCTAAGTTGCTCATACAGAAAACTGTTGACATTTGATGGTGTGGGATTATGAGGGTTCATTCTCCCTTTACCTTAATGCTTGCAGAGGCAGGATTTGATGCTGAGCTAGGGTGTGCAAGAAACACAAATTGTCCTGTGGCACAGCCTCTGAGAGAGACCAATGCCCAGCCTTCTGCCATGAGAGCACAATGAGCCTAGCAGTTCCCATTGCCCTGCCTGTTTTTCTGGGTAAGCTCCTCCGCCCTCATTCGGTGACTGTGTGTACTTTTCCCATAGGCTTTCTCTCCTGCATCATACTCCTAGTGAGCTAGAAAACACAATCAGAGACCAGCTGCTGCTCTCTTGTTACACAGGAGTGTCACTCACTTCTGCAAGTGAGGAAACAGAATGGATGTGGTTTCTGCTGACTACTCACTACTCTGCTCTGCAGTGAGTAGGTGAGTGCCCCTCTCTCCTGAAATCGTCAGTTTCCAGCTGCATTATCCTTCCATGTTTGTGGTGGTAACAGCAGCACCTCCACCTTTCCTCCACCTGCTTGGCACATCTAAGAGCTGCCTAGAAAAGGTCAACACAAACCTAACTGCACGCCCTCTCTTTTCAAGAGAATGACAAGAGCAAATATTTCATAATCGAAGCGTGAATTACTTTACAAATAATTACATCTACCTCTGATAATTAGCTGGGGTCAGTACACCAAAATTTCTGCACTGTTAACAACTGCATTACTCTAAAGAATTCATTGTAGAACCCATGAAAGATGCTGCCAAGAAGCAGGAGCAAAGACACTTTCTCAAGATGGAACATGCATGGGTCTCATTCTTGTCATGCACTATTGTGAAGTCCCTGAGCAATAGGAGGGGCATGCAGGCTGCTTGTTGCAGACAGTAGATTTTACTCCACTAAGTAGGGTTATTTCCTAATCTGTTGCCCCTCTGCACCTTCAGTGCCTGGTTAATCTCCACGAGGAGGAAGCATAGAGATGTAATCTATAATTTTTTTCTCCATGTGACCAACATGCTTAAATCATCCCTAAGCCTTTCAAAAGTAGGTTCACTTTGTCTTTCTAGGTCAGCACTTTGCCAATGCTATAAAAGTTTGAAATAGCTATATTTGGCATCAAAGTCCACAGCTGAAACTAAATAAGTCAGTCACCATGAATGAGGTAAGGAGTTACTGCGTTCAGTTTCTGTAGGATGGATACAATGCAGTGGAATGGACGTGCAAAATGGCTTTTGTACAGTGCAAAGAAGCAGCAAAGCATAGACACAGGCAGCTAGACAGAGACAAAAGTCCCACAGATGAGACACCCAGGAGGGATGTCCCGTAGCCTACGCAATTCTCTCAGCTTAATCAAAAGATGTGAGAAAAACAGGCACTACAAAGCAACTCTCTTGGAGGATTCCAGGGCAACTGACATGAAGAAAAAAGCATACAGTGAGATGCACGCACGTATTTACATGCAGAAACAGAGATCCTTTATAAGAAAGATTCTCGGCAGCCGCTCCGACCACTTCTATAATATTCTTATTAAAATGTCAAAACAAGCGACAGCAATAGCTTACAAGAGAGGGTGATGGGGACCCCTGTGGTACAATACTCAGGCATTGCCAACCTGACAGAACACCCGTGAGGTCAGGTTAAAGTTTTATGCATATATCCATGTGTGCATCCACACAAACACACTATAAAGGTGCTCATTCCCACCACGCGTTGGGCACTTTCTTAACTGCCTACTCCACACAATAAAATTAATTCAAGGGCATCTAAAGGCAAGCGGGGCTTGTCAAGGATGATATGAGTTGGTTCTGGGAACTCTTTTGTGTTTTTGACTAGTTTAAGTGTTACAGACTTTGCAAGGATAGAGAATGTATGAGACGAGGCTAAATTCCAGAGGTAACTTCCCCTACCCTTTGTCTTTCCCAGCATGTCTTAGATGAAAAATACACATGAAGAAACTGAAGTAAAAATGAAGAACAAATAAAGAGAAGGTGGATGTCCTTAGATCCCTGAGGCCTATCCTAAAACTTTAATTCTTTCACACCAGACCTCAGGAACACTGCATTTTGCCTCGAGACACTCCATGACTCAGCTGTTGAAAGACAAGCAATTGACAAAAGGCAAGAAAAGTGAGGGGAAAATGTCAAACTGAGATTCTCTAGCTGAGACAGCCTTGACTTCAGCACAGCTCACTTCAACACCCTTTTCCATCTTTACCACTGGCTTCTGGGTGATTCCAGAAACACAGAGAAGCTTTGGACCCTCCTCACCCTGTTGCTAAAGAAGATGCTACAAAAGTTTCACTCATCTTCATGTCCTTTTTCTTTTCACACACAAAAATTACTCCTCTTAACACTCCAAATGCTGCATCTCATGCTTCAGAGATTACACAGGAGTAACAGGGAGCAAGAAAATAAGGCAACACCTTGAAAACTTGGCAGAAAAAAAGGTTTCTAGTGCTCAGTTATCTGCAGCAGGTTGTTAGCTTTTATCAACTCCAGTGCCACTTAGTGTAAGTGACAGATGCCCCTTCTTCACCATTTATTCTCACCTCTGGAAATTATGTTAATGATGCTTTGACAACTGGCAGCCACAAGCTGCCGGGGGAAAAAAACTGACATTACTGAGAGCAACACAAACCCCTTTGCCTTCCCTGAGGCATTAGAAGCACAAGGAGGTTGCAGTAGATGCTGCTGCAGGGTTTGCCACAGCTGGCCAGCAACATATCCCTGTGTTGCCACCTGCCCTATGTGCCAGAGCAAAGGCTGGTGTCTTAGCTTAATGAGGCAAAAGTGTTTGCTGAGGAGGGCGAGATAGGAGAAAAACCAAACTCCTCCCTCCAAGTTATTATAACTTCGAAATTAAGAGGCTTCAGTTGAAAACGTGTGGAAAAGAAAAATAACAGCTCTTTACTAAATATAGATATACGTAACACAACCACACAAACCAAGTTTGGGTGGAAGTCCTGTAACTTCCACCCAAGACAATAAAGTACTTTTTTGCCTTTCAGCAAAATGCTTCCTGGGCACGTGGCCGCCCTCAACACCTTTCTTTCACGGTGGTAAAGGGAAAAAATTCAAAGCAGGACTCTTTTTCTTTAAAAAAGAAAACCTATGACAGTTGGGTAAAGGGAGTATGGAGTACCTACCACATCACCGCGTACCATGCTGGCCCACTTTCTCCATTTCTGTGCCAAAAACATTGTCTTTTGAAAGCTATCCCACTTTAACACAATGCTAAGCCTCATGGGAATTTCTACACCTGGCTTTTCATCCAAGGTCAGTTGTGCCTGACACTATATAGCACTTGGGCTGACAGGAGCACTCTGTCACAATGTCAGGGGATTTTCTGCTTGCCTTTTTGCTGGATGGCCCCAGTAACAGCAGCAATGCCAGTTATCAGGTGGCTGCAGTCACCATCAGAGGCAAAACTGAGCTCACAAGCACAGAAGGGCAGGGCTTTGCATTCCCTCCTGAAGAGAATGTGCTACTTACACAGGGCTTTATGCTTCCCCAATTATTCCACTGCTAGTACATGAGTGGCTACACTTCACTTGCCTGTGCCCTTCACAGTAGCAGTGGGGCAGTTCTGACGAGGACAGAGTCTTGGCATCTGATTCATGTCGAATGGGATTGGCTACAGATTCAGTCTCTCCACCCAGTTAAGAAACTATTTTTTTTTTTGCAGTTGCATTTTCCTCCAGCTGCCCCTCAACATGCTGTAGCCTATGTCACATTCCCGGTTGCCTCCTTGACACAATCCATCAGTGATTGTGGCACTGCATCCTGGAATAGCCCGTAATGGCAGAAGGTGACTAACAGGCATGTAAGCAGTGGTTTGTTTCTTTCTGGTTACACCAGCCTCTTCCCAAGGAAGCAGCATCGTGACACATGCTTTGAGCAACACAGCACCCCCAGCAGTGCTTGGGAAGGTGTTGTGAGTGAAAAAGGAGATCACCAAGCAGCATTAGCTATAGTTTATAGTGCTCCTGCTTTTCAGCCAGTGCTTTTAATGCCTTTCTCTTGTTCAAATGCCCGGGGAAGAGAAGTCATAAAGATGTCTTGGTGTTGCCACAGAGATTAAGAACATCACGTTACATTGTCTGCACATCTGGTTTTTTGGAAGGCATAACAGAAAAACCTGTGTCAATAGCTGTCCTCTATATGAAGTGTTTCACGTATGTCAAGGGTTTTCTACACTTAGAGGGAGGAAAGCAGGCCCTTAAGAAGAGTAATTATTGTCCTGCAGTGGTTTGCTGATCTGGGAAAGGCAGGACCAACACACACAGACTACTGAAAACGGATTTGATGTTTCCAGTTGTTCCTCTATGTGGGTTGAGAAGTCCTCCCCAGCCACGTATCTCAGAAGAGCTGAGGCCTTCTCTGAAGATAATTGATGAAACAACAGGAAGCTGCAACAGCTGTGGCAAGACTTGCAGCAAGTTCATTCATCATGAAATGAATTATGCAAGGACACTCCAAAGCACTCCTGCAAGATTGTTGTCATCACTAGGTATTGATAACCATCAGCTTTGTATCAGCTCAATGCACAATATTTCTTCTTCTGCCTATAAAAAAATGTTTGTTGGGCTATTTATTGTTGCTAAACATTTGCTTTGCTCTGAAAATCTCTGCACAGTCACCAATCTGTTATTTGATGTAGCAGTACTCCATACACTAATAGAAAAAGAAACAAACATCTTAAGCTCTACGTAACAAAAATTACCCCTATGATGCCAAACATCACTGTAACACACATAATAATAATGAAATATGATTCCCCCCCCCACACACACACGTGAGGGCTGATATTAAACACTGAAGAACAAATTCAGGGAGCTCCTGTGCTTTTGTCAACAGTGACGACCATGGCTGCATTTTACATACGGAAGACTAGCAGCTATTCCCATAGCCATAGAAAGAGAGACTTTGAAAAGCAAATGTGAGAGTTTGGAGCAACCAGAAGATTACTCAAAAACTGCTACTTTACCCATTTTCTTGTATTTTTGAAGAGCAAGTGCGTTGGTAGTGCTGCTCCTTTAAGAAGCACTGCTAGCAAAGAGGAAATAGAAACAGTTTCTTTATGAATTGTAATACAGTTCTCATTCTGTCAGCACCTCTTTCTCAATGAAACTGTGGAGGTGATGAGTCCTTTGAAAATCTCTTTCCCAAAGCAAGAAGGGTGAAAGCAGGATCCCTACTGTACTAATGTTTAAAATGCATGCAATTTAACCACACTGGAGTGATGTTGGAACAGGAATACATTTTCTCCATACTGTCAAATCTACTATGGTATAACTGCTTGGATTTGCTTTCATGTATTGTATCTAACTCTTTCACAAGTATTTTCAGGGGTATTTGGACGCAACACGCCTTAAAAACACAAGACTGTGTACCTCACTACCTAAGATTGGGCTGCTTGATTTGGAGAGGAGGTATCTTTTGGTATGCTCCACTTTTTGCAGGAATGAGATCTTGAACAAGGAAGGTGGTAGGGGAAGATTTCCCCCTATCATCACTGAACACAACTCCAGTCCAGCCTGCAGAGACAGCTTGTCAGATGATAGCACATTCAATATTTACATTCTCTTGAAATGCCCATGAAAAAAACACTTCTTTGTATTTCCTTCCTCTCTATGCGTTAAGAAGCTGCGCCATAAAGTACTGCAGTAAAGAGCCCTATGAACTATATCCTCTCTGAGATTTCCAAATGCTTGATTTCTTCCTTGTTGGTTCATTGTGCATATTCTGTTTCCACTGAGCCATTAGGTGACTTCTCTTTCCCTCTCTGTAATCACTCTCTCTATTGACTGATCATGTTGATTATCAAATTATTATATTTTCTCCTTCCTTCTGGAGACTGTGGAACAGGAATGTAAGCAACCTGAGGAATTTCCCTTGCTCCTTCTCATTGCTGTAAGGCCTCTGATGGTTTCCAGCAGTCCTTCTGGATACCAAGATGAATTCCATGGGACATCAGAGAAAGGAAGCAGTCAGAGCACACATTTGGAAAGAAAAGATCTCTATTCCATTTCTACCCATCACATGCAATCCTGTTTCTCCCTTCCCTCCTTATAGTCCTTGCAGAAGCAATGGTTTCTCACTTTATACAGTGTCTGGCACAACATATCCCAGATCTCACACGGGCCCTGTACATATAACCATACTTTTCTTTCTTTAGTTCTCAGAAATATGAATCTAATGAGTGAGGTAGCCTCCAAGAGGTCAAAATTAGACTTATCCCTTTTTGTTGCTCAGGTGGCATATAACAGGGCTAACCTGGAAAAAGTGGTGATTAAAACATGTACTGTAAAATAACATAAATACATAAACAATATATATTCCATCTGCCAGGTCTCAGAAAGGATAGAGAGGCACAGATATGTTGTGGTGATAAAACGATATGAATTTTTCAGCATTTGAAAATGATTGGGAAGATGACATTCCTGTTTGCTGACTCTCATGAATTTAGAACAATACTGCCCTCAGAGGGATTACCCTGAAGTTTCCAGTAGCAGAAACCACCTCGTACACTACCAACACCTCATTGCAATATTTGGAGCATACAGCAACTAGTTTAAGAAAAAACCCCAAATAAATATAAAAACCCAAATCCTGAAAAACATGGACCCAAGACAAAGAGTTAATCTAAAACTTGAAAACAAGGCAATGTACCACTTTTATTTTTTTTTCCTTGACCCTCTTACATCTAAACCCATCTACTTCCAGCTCATAAGACTCAAATAGTTGTACTGTGACCAGGGTACAGTAAAAGGACAGTGGCTTCAGAAGCACAGAACTATTAGCCTGCACAGTAAGAAGCCAGCTCCATGTTTATCTCTGGGACCATGATTCAGGGTCCTGGGTGAACAGTGGGGATGACAGTAAAACACTGGCATCAGTCTGCAGAAGTTCTTTCAGTCACTATTCAACTTTTCTTGTTTTGGGGGCTTATAAGTTATTACTGACTGACTGTAAGAGCAATCCACACAAAAGAAGGAATGTGCTGTGAAAGCAAGGCACAACCCTGTTTTTGTCATGCACCAAAGCATCTCTCTGCTCTTGGTCAGAATTTAGATATCCTCCAGGATGCAATCAATGACCTCTGAGCACAGAGATAACTATTTTAGTGGTGCAGAGATATCTGTGCTCCAATGCCTGCTTCTTCAGAGGCAACAGTGCTGGAAGGCTGTGCAGACACCTTCAAGCAAACTCTCCCAGTCACTGCTAGCTAGGAAGCAGCGTGACCTATACTCTTGCAGTCTGGACTTAGCAGCTGCACTCTCTGCTTCCCTAGACTCCAGTACTGCTCTTCATTCACAGAAAAGCATGCCCCAGGAGTGCCATAGGCCAGCCCTCCCAAACTCTTCATCCATTTTGTCCCTGTTCCCTTTCAACTGCTCCCTCTCTGGGAAAGCAGCAGGCTCTCTCACCTCCTGATCATCCGTCCTCTCCTGACTCCCTGCTAAGGTCTTTACTCCAATGCAGAAGGCTCCTGCTGACTGTAGCAGAGCTGATGAAGGTCCAGCACACTTCCAGATTTTCCCCCTTTAGTACTGTCCTTTTCCTTTCCATCTGCCCAGTCTTCCCAAAGTTGCTTCTCGGGCATGGGGTTAGCTTGCTTTTTGCTCTCACTTAGCCAAACACCCCTTAGAGTGAAACTCATCCCAGTTGCAGGCATTCCTGTTCAATTTTTCTGTGTGGTATGTTATTTGTGCAAGCTCCTTAGCTGCCAACTCACTGTATACTCACTGACCCAATTCTTCAGGCAATAAAACATTTGCAGCAGATATTAGTAAGGGGTCCCACAACATCAGGCAGTCTCATAACCCAAAATGCCAAAAATTTCTAGCCTGGGGTAAATGATGCACTTGCAAGAATTAAAAAAAAAAATAAAAAAAAAAATCAGAAAGTCCTAATGCAGTTTCAGTTTGCTTTGCAGGCACACAATGACAATTGGAAGAGTTAAGCAGACTGTCTCAGTTAATTTTCAAGCACATGCAGACACAACTTTAAGTAAAATTTCTCAAAGAGGTCATAGTTTGTTCTGGGTTGCACAATAAATGCTATTCTCAGAGCAAGACATGGGAATACACATCAGAGGCCCACCTAAAAGCCTGTCCAACCCATGTTGCCTTGCAAAAAACACCATCCACTGCTCTAGTAAGAACGTGTTGTGCCCTCATGTGGGATGATCTTTCACATTGCTGTATGTGAGACTATCTTTCTCAGAGTACTAACCACCTGGCAACTTTATTTGACACTCCTAAAGATTCCTTTCAAATTGAACTAGGAAACTTGAAAACCCATATCCCTCTTTCCATGCCCAAAGGGTAAGAGAGCCATAGCTCTCACATTTGAGTCCTGGTAGCTGAAGAACAGCTTCCTCTGGACCCACATGAAGAGTTGCATCCCATCATCACAGCATTTCCATAGCCTGGGACTTTACCATAACGCTGGTGCTGCACATAGAAGGTGCCCCTGCTGAAACTCAGCTTGGGAACTCTGTATGTCTCAGAGCCCAGAAAACAGTAGGAGAAAGAGAAACTGAGTGCAAACTGTCCATTCTCCAAGCTTACTCTGCATCCAAACCACAGCAATTCTCCAGATTGCTGTAGCATGATAGAAACTCTCACGTTTTTTTGCGTTGCCTGATGAAGATTGGAAGAAAAGTGTTTTCTCCCTGGATTGCCTGAGAGACCAAGCAAGGCCATGAAAATGCTCTTGGGACCTGGGTGATGATGGACGTGAAGACACTGAAGACCCTAGGAGTGGCTTATTCTTGGCAAGTTATGAGAAAAAAGTGTACAGATTGTAACTCAGAGAACTGTAAAGTTTTCTGAAGACAGTGCCATCTTCAGAAGGACTCTTGTGGTTAGTTAATATCCAGCTGGTATGTGTGAAATCATGCCTATACCTGCAGGTAAGCACGTAGAATTTTCCAGTCTTGGTTCATTTTTATTAAACTGTTAGTGATGATGTCACTTTTCCTTTCAGAACAATATGCACTGACATATTCCAAGGATTGAAACAGAGAAGGGGAGGCACCCCACCACATGTGTGCCATGAATTTCAAAAGTTTTGAACAATGCTCCCACACAGACACTTTGACAACTAGTAAGTTTAAGCACATAAGCCCCCACTAGTTAAGCTGAAGGCAGTCCACAAGCAAATGCTCTAAACCTCCCTGCATTTCTAGCTCAGAATCACTGCGTGCTGAAGCTGCCTTTGAAGATTTTATCCCCTTTCACAACGTAGTCTGTTTTGAACATCTTTACCTGCCAAGTTTGGCTCTAGTGGAAGTAACCTGTTAATTTAAGGCTGGTGACTGCACACGTAGAGAGTGAACATCATGGAAGATAGAAGGGCCAAGGAGGGCAGAATACGTGCTCTTAATTATTGCTTCATTTGTAACGCAAAGCTAACTTTGCTCACTGACATTTTCCTAGGGCCATGCACGCAGTATCCAATGCTCTTCTCAGCAATTTTGAGTCCTTTTGAGACGACCGAGAGACATTGGTACTGGAGTGAACACATTTTCGCACTGTTACTTCTCTAGATATTCACTTTGTTAGCAGTTTTCCATACTTTACACTTGAGAAGGTTGCTTTTATCTAAAAAATAGGCTTTGATTTTCCTGGGAGGAAGAATTGCAGAACTTCAATGTATTGTGCATAAGGAAGCTTTCCTGGGCCTAAATCCCTCCACAAGCCTTCGAGTTTCAAACACTAAGGTATGAAGGGACCCATACAATTAACTTGCTGGTTTGCTGTGTACAAAGGTCATCACTGACTTCACACTTAAACACAGCCAAATTCGGGTACTTTTCACCCCAAGACACTCAGCTGCAATACAAGGATCCCAAGGGACAGTGGGGTCACCTCACATCTGGCTGTTCCTGTTTACTCACAGTGCTCCTCCATCTGTGTGCAAAAGTAAAAAGTCACTATCACCTGTAGAGCTGAGGGCTGGGGTGTACCTGAGCCATTTTCCCTGGGAGGAAAAGCGAAATAGGGAACAGCACCACCCCAGCTATAGACGATGCCTGACATGAAATGGCAGAGGGAGTGGGATAGCATCTGAGATACCCTACAAGGCCCTGGTTTTCATTTATGTCAATGAAGATCTGAGTGTTTAATTATTTCAAGTGACTCTGTGGAGAGAAGGGGGAAGAGGGAGCCGTGTGAACATGCACACTCAACAGCTCAAAAGCCAGTACTTGTGCTGCTGGCAAATTAATCCATTAATGTCCAGAAGTGCCATGTTTGGACGACAGCCATCATTAACCAGCACACTGGAAATATCACTCAGTTCTAATTACCAACTGCTCTGGAAAGTATGAATGTCAGTCTATCTAATAAAAATGATTTCACATACATTGTAACTAAGTACAGCAGACGTGTAGGAATTTCAAGCCTTTTCCTTTGACAAATAGCCATAATTTGACAATTCAGATGCAGTCCATACTTAACTGGGCTGTGGTTACACATAAAATCTTTTATTGTCCTTCAGCTGTCAAAAATTTCCTAAAACTGGTATGCATCCTGTGCAACCCAACAGGCTGAAGCAAGCCCTTCACAGAGCCTCCTCCCACCCTTGCACCCGCTCTGCAGCCCAAGGTATCCCTGCCTTGGGGAAGCTTGATCCAGTACCTCTGTCAGACTATTAAAATCATAGAACCACAGAAATGGAATGGACCTTAAGGATCATCTAGTCCCAATCCCTCCGGACACGGGCAGTCAGGACATATCACAGCCCATGTATATGTTAATTCCCCCATGATGATAGATTCATCATTTACCCCTGCGACCAAACACCTGCTCCCTGCAGTTCCTGTATCTGCTTCTTGCAGATTTTTATCTTCCATGACAACGGCAGAGGATTTTCAGCAGTAGGGCTAAGTCAAACCCTTGTCCTAAATACTTGTTCTGTTAACTCTGTTTCCACGGAGTTCAGCCCCTGTTCTGCATACCTTCATGTCAGAGAGATCCAGAAGTTAGGCTCCTCACCTCTCTGCTGTGGGCACTAAATTCTCAGGTGGAGTATCCCAGGACAGTTGCCTTCCTGTTTTCACAGCAGAGGATTTCTCAGCTTTTTTGAAGCTGGCCCTCACCCAGGCCGTGTCTGACACCTCATCTGGAGCCAATTCCCTCTCCCACCTTTTCCCCTTCTCACAGACATCACTTTTCCTCTCTTCACAACTGCTGCCCTGCACAGGGTACAACCACAGCAGCTCAAGGCTGTGACCTCCCCTGACCTCCTCCAGACCACACAGGCCACAAGCACTGCTTTGTGATGTTTTCGTTGCAGCACAAGGCTTCTCACATGGATGAGCATTCTCCACACAAAGCCAGAAGCTGTAGCCATCACTCATGAAGGCTGAGGTTGCTACCAACTGACCTGATGCTTTGCAGGTGGAACAGCATGCACTTTTTCGAATAACTGTTTCAGGGTTTCATATAAGAAAGACCCATATGGGTCAGGATGCCTCTACCTTGCCAGATCTCCAATTTGCACTTGTTCTGGCTCCTTGTACCCAGAGAGCAAGTCCTCCATCCAAGCAGGTTTCTGATATCAGAATGATCCAAGCATGCTTTATACCAAATCGAGGATGTGGCAGTACAAAGAGCTGTAAAAGGCAATTTACCTTGCTGTGTGGCAAACTGCAGATTTACAGCCTCCCTTTCCTTCTTGCAAATGCTTACACTCATGTCTACCTCTAGTGAAAAATTCTGGTGGCTCAGGCACGTTTAAGCACAGAAGCACATCAAGACACACGTCATCTTGAACAGGTTGCTGAACCCATCCTACTGCAGCACTTAACACCTACCAAGTAATCGTGGAGACAACACCTGGTACTTAGATGCACCATTTAATTATATTGCAATTTTCTTACTCTGCTGCCAAGGTGGTGGAAAAGAGAAAAACTGAACATAGAAGTGACCACGCAAGTGCTGCTGGAGATGGGAACAAACAAGCTGATGCTGTAAGCTGTGATACATTGGCAGCTAGTGTTCAGCTTTCTTCTGAATTACAGTGTTCACCAGAGTGTAGTTAATGATAATATATTGCTTTGGTACGGACATCACTGGAGGAACTCAAGGCATTTTGCAGGCAGTAAACTATTAAATTACATGAATAGGTTTTTTGTTAATTACCCCCTTCTCCAGGCAAAACTTTTCACTGGTGTAATCCTGTTAAACTCTGTGTGGTTATGTAAGCACTGAATACAACCCAAATTTAAGGAACTTAATCAGGAAGCAAGGGTGGAATAGTACTGAGAATATCAACTCTATAGGTTAGCTTTACTATAAACAAGCTATGCACCTGCAGATCCATCCTTGCATCCTTTAATTTCTCCTGTTGGCTGTTACAAATTTTACTTTACACTACAGTACTGCTGGAGCCTGAGCTCAGACGGTGTGATCTCAGCAGAGGCATCAGGATGCTACTGCTTGATCATCTGAGCCTCATCATTTGGAGTAGCAGAGCATGGGAATGATGAGCTTCTGTTCCTCCTTTGATACACAAGCAAGAATGCCCGTGTTATTCTGGACATGACAAGGATGCTGTTATTTATTGCCATCATCTACTCAGTTGCAAGAACACAGAGAAAGATCTCTCTGGGAAATCTTTTAACTTTATTTCCTTTCCAACCTACCGCTTCAGTGTGTAAGGAGGCGAGGCCCAGATCAAAGCACATCAGTAGGGAATACTACAGACAGCAAAGAAAGAGACTATTCCCATACACCAGAGCTGCTTTCAACAATCCCTTAAAATTCCTGCAGCATCTCTGAACCAAAATACAGTCCCACTGGGAAACACTGGCAGATAGTGAGGAGTTTCAAGCAAAACCAACATTTCCACCTAACTTAACTGTTAGCACAACATACACAGAGACATTTCATTAAGCAGCACAGCTCTTCTTCACCTCTGTTCATACAGTCATCTTCTGTCCCTGTATAGCAGAAACATCTATTTTCCATATCTGCATTCCAGATTTAGTACTTCATTTTCTTTTCTGTCTTCCACTTGAAAAAATAAAACCAAACACACACAGAACAGTTGCCAACAACAAATTTGAGGATAAAATTCTCAAAACTGCTTAGTCTTTCAGTTCTGTTTCAGAGACCTCAGTCCTGAGGTGTTTAATTTTGTGAATGTGGTCAGGGGCCTTGAATGTGACCTGGAAAAGAGGGTGAGGGAGATAGGTTTGTTTTGTCAGGAAAGACGTGACTGTGGTGCTTCAGTAGCAACTTAAAAATATTTATAGGGCATTGCAAAGAACCTTTGCCATCAGTCACAGGTGGAAAAACAAGGGGAAACAGCCAAGGGATTGCACCTTGGGAGACTCAGGCCAAGCAAAAGGAAAACCTTTTGGAAAGTGCAGGTGATGATACAGCCCTGGATGGGCTCACCACAAGGAAACAGGAGGTTTTTTTCTGCCTGTCTGGATCTCAGGTGAAAATCTCACTTTCACAGAACCAGTGAAATTGTCTAGGGTGAAGTGCAGAGCAAGGAAGAAAAGGAGGAAGAAGGACACAGCCAGTAGGCTGTGAAGCGAGAAAGTTGCATCATTAAAGTAAGTTTCTTGATTCTTGGGACAAACTTTAATCTGTTAGACTGTCTCACAGAGGTATATCACTTGTCATGATGATGAATGATATTTTTCTCCCTTGAGGCCATTTGACTTCATCACATATTTTGACAGCTACATGATTCTGAAGACAGCACTTGCCAAGAGATGTCATTATAATTCACAGATACTTTCTCCACAGAGGAAAAAGTTTAGTCAAAGTTCAAAAAGAAATTAGGAGAGAGAAACTGCTGCATGGCTCTGGATTTTTGGTTGGTGCTTTATTACCACAGATAATATCACAAACTAGCAATTAAACTGAACATCTAAAAAATATTTAACATAAAATTAAGTAAGAATACTCCTCATGACTCTGAAAGCAACTAAGAAAAAGGGTGGGGTGAAGATTTCAAGCAAGACTTCACTTGTTTGTGATTTTTTTTTCTTTCTTTCTTCTTATCTTCTGGAACTGCAAATTCCCACTGTCACCACCAGGAATTTCTCTTAGTTTGGGTTAAATTCAGGTGATCTGTACTATGGTAAAATGATATTTTCAGTTTGAAGGACAGAAAAAAAACCCAAGTGGCTTCAGAGCACTGTCTTTCAAAGCTATTATTTTGGGGTTCAGTATAATCTGCCATTTCTTGTGCACAGTATGTTTACAGTTAGCTATTCTGTACTAGCCTGTGTCTAATCTGTGACCTCTTCAGGGCAGTGCATTCTTACTTTACCCAAACACCTGCAAGCATGGTGATGCTGGTTTACATTTCCAGCTTTCATAATAATACAAATATCCCTTCAGAGCTATATTTCAACTTGAAACAATGGAATAATCTAACTCCATTCGCTACCACACTGTTGATGTATGAATGTTTAATTTACACAGCAATGAAACAACACTGGAATTACTACTGTGAAATGGATCATAGGATGCCAGGTGTAACATTGCTTTATTTTTTATTTTTTTTTAGTATTATACCCTATGTCCACCTGCACCTTGCAGTGTTTTGCAGAATTCATGTTTGAAGTCAGAAATATCAGTCTATTTGTACTTGTCAAGTCAGAAAACTCCACCTGAGAACATGATCAGTCTCAATGGTTTATTGTCCAAAGTGACCTATCTAGTGGAGAGAATCACTTTGCTGCTCTTGAAGGGCAAAATGCTAAGGGTGGAGCAGGCCTAGTTTACTGAGCATATTTACTTTTTTATGGCAATTTGTAGGTGGGAAGTACAGGAAAGCAGTCAGAACATTATAATACACATTCCACAGTAAAAATCCAATTATGCAACAGCTCCATCTTAAGCCTAAGTACATATTTTTGATAAAACAGTTCTTAGAATCCTTTCTAATTTACCCATTCTGGAATTTCATATCAAGAAGCTGGGAAGAAAGTCTGAAGCATACACACTCTTATTCCAATATAAAATATCTCAATTTTTAAGCAATTTCTTGTGAGACTTACTTGAAATTCATTCGCCCTTCTCTACCCCTTTGTTTTTGGGATATCCAATTAATTCATTTCACATATTACAACTACTTCCAGGTCATATTCCATCCTGACTACTCCCAACTTGCTTACCACTTTACAGACATAGAATATGACTGTCTTCTAAATTTTTCACTGTTTTCCAGGATTGCTTGATCAGCAGCTGGTAGATGATGCAGTAGCCCTTTCCCTTAGGCGTTCAAAAGTTAGGCAGTAGGACATAGAGTTTTTTGGCATTTGGAAGTTTTGATGGTTGGGGAGGCGCAAGAGTGCTGTGGCAAGCAACAAAGGATTGCATGACCACCTGAAGTATTTATGAGGTAGAGCAAATTCTCAGGGAAATGCTGCTTGCTTGAAAAGGCACACAGATATTTATGCCGAGATTGTGGAGGTAAAGATTTTCAGTGGTTGTTTCTGTCCAGGGACCAGTGCATACAGCAAAACTGAACAAGTTCTACATATCAAAACACCTACAAAATGCCTTCTCTTAACATCCCTTTTCCAGAAGGCCAACTTACCATTCCACCCCTCACCCCCAATATCCCCTGCTCCTCAGCAGCTTCTTGGGGGAGGCATTTATGTTTTGATCTGATGATTCTGCCTCTCCATTATGAAATGGATTTTAGCTTGCACCTGCCAAAATTGTGATGTAGGCAGGACAATCATTACATACTACAGATCACCATATGGAAGACATATTCAATTCATTCTGTCAGCCTAACATGAAATCACTTGACTTCTCCTCACTCATTAAAGGCTATAATTTTCTTTAAGTAGGCACACTTCCATTATTGAGGATCCCAGGCAGATGAGCTAGAGCTGTTCCACAAGGGAACGAAGCTTATACAAAATCAGTTTCATAGCAAAGCACCTAACAACTTTATCAGCAAAAAAAAAAAAAACACCCTGCCATTTAGTCTTTTACAGGTCCACTGTTTAAAGGCAACACAAATAATCTACTGCTTAGAGGGAAGTGTTCATTTAAAAATGCACAGAAGCTAGAGATGAGTTTTTATGATAATGCCAAGCTGGTCATTAAAAGCTGCAGATTAACAGCAGTGAGATGAAAGGTACTCTTGGGCAATCTCAGGTGCTGTATTTCTCAGTGTTGCATTTCTCCAAGTGTTCAATGTTTTCCTGGATATAAAAGACTATTTATGACTTCATACATGGTTAAAATTAAAGGGCTCAAAACACTGTTGTTTCTTTGATTAGCCCCAAGACCTCATTCACTGGATAGTTGTTAACTTCTTGGCCACCTGTAAAGGTGTAATAATAACACAGGTGACATCCCTGCTCTTCCAGCATTGCAGCAGTCTCAGTCATATGACAGCCGAGAGCCTGCCCTGGATTTCAGTGCATTTTTATGTGTGACACAGAAAGGTAACATCACACACTATCACCTGTTGTGTGCTATTCTGGAATAGCAGTTGAATGAACCTGAGATCATGCTCCACAGATTACCCACACGGAGGGAGCTGCCGTCACACACAAAAACCTCTTCTGACTTCAGACCTGCTGTGCAAGGGCCCTACAGGGATACAACCTCAGAGAATCTTAGGTATGGCATGGTTTAGGAGAACTAATAAGAAATGGTAATTCTCTGTTGTAAAACTATGGCATGGAGGTGGTACATGAAGCTGAAGCAAATCTCTAAACTGCAAGTGGCAAAAACAGAGTTTGAGAAACAAGGGAATTGTCACTTGAGTAAGAATCTGAAATTTATTTCTGTGGTACAATATGACTTCTTATGTCATTTGCACTATGTAACACTTTAACAATGTGAATGAGTATGAACCAGCATCAATATGAGCTTCATATTCCTTGCAGAAGTCTCTTTCAGCTAGGTAATTCCTACGAATCTCAGTTGACAGTCATGCTAAGGCACTTTAGGCAATACTGAAAATTTAAACTTTTGACTTTCAAAGCAGCAAGCAAGCAATAGTGTCAATGCCTGTGATTTTATTGAGAATTTCATTGTGTTCTCTAGAGGTTCTGTTGAGAATTTCATTGTGTTCTCTAGAGGTTCTGTAGAGATACAGAAGCTAGACAAAAAGCTCCATTTTCATGAAGAAGAAATAAAGAAATTTCTAGACTTCCCAGCTGCGTGGGAAGGGTGAAAGACACAAGAGCTGCAACCCAAAAGCTCTGAAAGTAGAGAGAAAACTGTCAAACTGTGCTGTATGTTTTAAGGCATCTGGTGATTTAGGGGGCTCTAAGATGTTCTGGCAAGACTAACAGTAAAAGCGGACTTTGTATGTGACAATGTAGGAGTTAAGAAGCAACAAAGAAGAAATTCACAAGCTGGCTAAGATGCTCAGACCTCTGAAAGTCTTTTGGAGACAAAAAAAACCCAAAACCCACAGTGAAAATTGGCTGGCATGAAGCCTAACATAATTTTGGAGGGGAAAAAATTACAATAAAAAGCTATAATAATGTGCTCTTGCTGAAACCTAAACCCACTAGGTTTGTGGTCCCAAATGTTGCTGATTTCATCCTGGGTGTTAGCTTAACTTGTTTACTTTGCAACCAAAAGAGAACTCGCAGATAAAAAAATCCTATTTCGGGAAGTAGCAACATCATAATTCCAAGAAAAACTCAACTGGGGACTGTCTGGCTTGTCTTATCAAATATCTACTCAGAAACAGACAGCTTAGAAAAAGAGAGTTGTCTAACATGAGCACAATGAAAGTGCTGCTAGGGGTTGTGTAGATGCACATCGAGGTTACTCACAACACCCCAGGTTGACTTTTCCTACCTGAGTCTGCCTCCTGGCTACTGTGCCTTGGTGTACCACCAATTTCATTCTGCTTAGAAATAAAACTTCTCAGCCACTGTCTATGCTGTCATTCCTTATACCTTCCTCAGTACCTGTTTTTGTCCAAACAACACCTGTTTTTAGGACTGTATTCAAGACCAAGAGCTCTCTCCCAGGGAAAGAAAGCTGAGTGACAGAAGTCACATGGGTGAAATACTCACTCTGGACTGGAGAATACGATGCACTTATTTACTCCAGCACACATACCCCAGTAGCACCCCTCCAGCTAAATTCATTGTTCTGTAACAATACAGGACTTGGGTCACTCCGTTTTACTTTTTAGACTGATAGCAAGTAAGAATTTCAGGTTTCACTTCAAGATGCTTCTTGGTCTTTTAAGTATGCAGCTTTAAACATGGAGTACACCCAAAAGACTCAAACCAGAAATCAAATACAAAAGGACATGAAATTTATACATAAGTGCATCACTGTGTTGCCAGATGAATAACTGTTTGCTCAGCTGGTAGGGAAAAGACAATGATTATTTTGTAAAATCACTGGCCTATGGAACTGCATAATGGGTATTATGCTAAACATTAACCAAGAAAGGGAGGTGAAAAATAACTAGATTAGTTGTGCCAACTCGGTTCCATATTTGGGGAAGTAACATTGAGCTCATTGGGTGGTCAGATTTAACTTCAGGATCAGGAACCACCAGAGACCACCAGAGTGACCCCTGGGACAGAAGAGCGCATGTGCAAAGGAGAGGGAATGCAGGTTAATGACTTCAGGGAAATGATTATCATATACATGTTTATGCTGGGAAAATCAATGAATATGTATATAAAATATGGTACATAAACAGGAGCTTTTCTATACTCGGTATTTATGACAGGCTTGGAAATATCCCCCGTGCATCCTGTGCCAAATAAAGAATGCCTGCTTTCTAATACTAAAACCATAGTATTAGAGAGGTTACTTTTCTGACCATTTTTCAGTAACAAGTACGCTTAGTGCTACTGCAAAGTTCTCTAGTCTAGAAAAACTCCATACATTCAGTAAATTCTAATTTATTGATTTAACTAACTAAGATCGCAGTCAACACTTTTGCCAAAGCACAATCAGCTACATGAAAAACATGGCTTGGTCTTGTTTTTCCATCCAGCCACCTTTACAAGTCATGTGTCAAATTTGTCCCTAGTGCAATTTTACTAATGTGGGTCAAAATCCATTGTGGAGGAACAAGAAGCAAGTTTACCTATCTGTATTTCCCTTCTAATGGTCTCTAAGATTGTATTCTGGCCTAACACTACTCTGTCATTTATAATTTATATCTGCTTTAATACCTGACATGGCTGGCTTGTTCCTCTCACCCTCTAGGACACACTGAGGAAGCCTCCTGTAGAAGAGAATTCCATCCTTGCTAACATCAGTGGGTGCCTGAGAAGCCATCTGATTTAGTACCCAAACTGTTCAGGTGGAAAAACATGCATGTTCTTGAAAACAACCGGACAGTCAGCCCATGAGTTCATGAAGCCCTATGTTCTCCAGCATAGGCTTTCCCATGTCCTTCTTTCTGCACCCTACTTCTTAAGTCCATGACGCAAATCCACTTGTGCAGAGGCAGTTTTACAGTTTGTGATTTTATGTGAGTAGCGTGTAATGCAGTGAAAAGCCAGAGTGTGGTGCAAGTTTCAAGATGCACAATATAACGCTAAAAGCTCACCCACGAAGGTGATCAGGAGATAAGAAGTACTTACTGGAAAAAAAAAAAAATAATTAAAAAGTGGGTAAGAAAGATGCATATGTTGTGCCTCCATTTTCCTGTTTGAATAGATGTTAACACATTTAAAGTTAAAGATGAGCAAACCAACATTGACTTTGCAGTTAATGCCAGTTCTGACGAGGGGAGCATCAGGAGCCCTGGTGTCCACCATGGAATAAGGAAGCTGCTGGGAGAGGACAGAGCTGTGCAGCCTGATACCTTTTCTCATGGCGGGAGTCCGAGCCATGAGAAATAGAAACAGTACGAGGTAATGGTAGCAGACCTTGTTCTGAGATGAGACCTGCCTCAGAAGTGCTGCCTGGGCCATTGAAGACTGCTATCAGGCGTATGTTGCAGCATTTTCTTTAGCTGTTTTTGGACCCCACGACGTAGCTGCCCCCAGCCCCGTCAAATTTACACGCTGGTGCTTTCAGACGTCGCGACCCTTCCAAAACGCCTGGAGCGATAAGAGATGTGCCACCAGGTGTCGGGTTGAACACAGCACAACAAAGATGAGAACCCCCCTCTGTGCGACGTGCAGGCAGAGGAGCTGCCCCCGTAGCGTGTCCACAGGGCGTGCAGACGGCGCATCCTAAGCGGAGTCCGGAGGTAACCCTGTGAGCCCGCGGGGGGGGTTCGAGTTCCCACCAGAAGGAGCCCAAATAGGCTGTGCCAGGCTGCCCGGAGCCGGTCTGTGCTGCTCATGCCATCTACTGGCTACACCACGACCTGGCCGTGGCCAGGGGAGAGTCTGCAGACAGGTAGGTGTGCACCTCACCTCCTTCTTGCTGCGGAAAGCTGGCACGCCTGGAAACCACGAGAGAGCTGACTGTGGTGGACAAACAGCAAAAGACCGAAGTATGTATGTACAGAGAGCCCCTAGCCCTCCTCCATCTGCCCTAGTAGAAGTCTTGGGAAATGAAGCTTAGGAGGGATTTTTTTTCCCCCTAGCTCGAAGAAACTTTGAACGTTCCTTCCTTATACATGCAGCATAGGTCCACTCATGGGATGCAACTCACCAGAAGTCAAGCTATTCTATGTTGGAAAACTGTGCTACTTCTGAAAAGAGAATCTGTTCTGGCACCTGCTGTTGCTGCAGGGGTGGTTTGAAGCTCTGGGAATGCCCTCCTGGCAAGGGCAGTGGGTGGCACAGTGTGGGCAGCTGGATGTGCTTAGTCCTGTAGTGATCCCACAATGGGCTGGATGTGGGACAGCGGGACAGGGGACCACTCACTACTCTCACTGATGTCCAACACTCGGTCACTTCAAGGAGCTCTGAACAAAAAGGCTTCCTACTGAATGAAAGAAATCTACAGTACAAGGAAAGCAACATTGCAACTTGGAATCAGATGTTAGCACAGCAGTTCTCCCAGAAGAGCAGAGAGAAAGAGGAAGAGCAAACCTGGAGTAACAGGGTAACCAAACCAGCATGTACATTAAAGTGAAGATATTCAGACAATGTTAAACCTAAATTACCAGACAATGAAGCACTCCAACTGTGTGATAGAAGAAAATTCAAAGCATCTGGTTTTGAGATTCCATGATCATGAATGACTTAGATTTTCCAGTCAGTTGTACTGAATAAAATTTTAAGATGTGATCTGCACTGTGTCTTGGAAAAGAACAGAGGAGTTCCAGAAGAGTGGTACTACTGAGTCTCATTTAGTAATGGGATTCAACTGCTTTTGAGAATGTCTACCCTAAATTCCATTTTGTGACAGTAACAGCACTGATGTGGTGATCTAAGGATTTACACAAAGTTATATTATATTCTACTGGGTGCACCAGCCTCAGCAGATTATACCACTTTGCTTGGTTTCCCACCCCACCTCCCCATCTCTTTGCGTGCTGTGTGATCTTTTGCAGACATATAATCTGATATCTGGGGCAAATAAACTTTCCACAGTGTTGCAGATAAGGTGTCGCAGATGTGATGACCTCAGCTGGTACAACCACTTGTTCCAAAGACAGTATTACATCTCCCTATGACTCTGACCTTACTTTTACCCACAGATACCTTTTTAGGAACCCAGCCTGATCTCCCTAGTACTGCTGATGCAGCCTTGCCCAGGCTCAAAAAATTCTCACATGAAAATCAAGCTTTAGTTATGTATATTGGCTCCAAATGTCTTCAGACCTGGTTGCTCAAGATAATGGCCAATCTCCCACTGTGAACTACAAGATGCACCATCTGCTACACTTAAACTAAAAATGCCTCGATTAAAGAAATGCTAGTAAAATCATGGTAATTAATGAATAATATCGTAATCCAAATTTGTATTGCCTGCCATTCATTAATTGTGCCCTTCTGTCTTTCTCTTTTTTTAAATTAAGATGCTACCTATATTCTGTTACAAGTTCCTTTATTCTTGCATACTAGCTCCTGACTTACTACTTTAGTGTATTGGAATAATTCTTGAGACACTAAGTTGTTGCATGTTATTTTTTCTTCAGCCATTTCCCTTTTCGCAACCTCCCTTCTTGCTGTAGTCCATCAACTTAGGCTGACGGATTTGGGCACACAGAGAGAAAATCAAGATGTGTTGGGAATCAAAAGGAGCACAAGGAGAAAGAGAAAGCAGAGTTGGTTCTGTGACAGATTTCTGTCGTGACCACAGGAGTGCTCCTGTGTCCCTTCACACTGTCATACCTAACAAAACCACATTGGAACTGAATCATCTCTTAGAATCTACATTTTTAGATAATCGTGTGTAGAGGAATTATGATTGACAGGAGTCTCAGTACATGAGTTTCTATATCAGTCAAACCATACAATTATTTGCTCTGCAATTTCTTGTGATGTGATGGTGCATTAAGCATTTCTTCACATCAATGTTACCATGTTTCATACTGCGTAATAAGGACTCCAAACATTGCCAACAGGTGCTTGTAAGTACATAAACCAAAGTTCTGTGAAACTTCCAATAGCTTCAACACTATTGGGCATGAAAAATGATGCTCAATTGACATGAATCAAAAGCAATTGTGATAAGCCACTTTACCACAGCAAATAGCCCAACATTCTTACAGGTTGCATTTTATTTGGTCATGCCTAGTGACTCTCAACATCACTCCAACAAATGCTAAGTTTTACAAATGGCTAAAGGGAACATTCTTTTCTGACACAAAGTGACCTGCCCTGCAAGTGTACTTTTAACAGCTAATTTCATGGAATAGTCAATGGAGCAGAAATGATCTACACCTCTTGAAGTTAATGTATTGGGTGCTTACATTGCAAGGTTCCAAGAATCACCTTCATGCATTGTGATCTGACACACACAAAGGCAGAATGTCTGATGGCTGCTAGACCACCAAGTGGAACTGCTCAGGACAGAACGATCCATCACAGATGACCCTTGTTTAAATTTTGCTTACAGTCTCAGGAGAAATTAACAGCAAAGCAAAGGTCATCAAGTAATTTAAAGGCACTGCTACTGCTGTAGAATGAGGTGCTGTTAGAGATCATGCAACAATTTGGTTTTATTTGCTGATCAAAAAGCCACTCAATGAAGATGCTCCTTTCCTTTTTTTGGGAAAATAAGGCATTGCTGTGTATTTCTTTGTTCATTTGATTGCTATTTATGGAGTGATGTGTTACTCTGGCTAATAACACATATCTTATAAGAGACTAAATTCAAAGTTGTGATTTCAATACCAGTTTCAGCATCAGAAAATAAGCCATTTCTTTCCCAAATAGGATCTTAGGAAATAGAAAGAGCCAATGTGATGTTGGCTTAGAAGTACAAAGATC
Organism: Pseudopipra pipra; assembly: GCF_036250125.1. Lineage (NCBI taxonomy): Eukaryota > Metazoa > Chordata > Aves > Passeriformes > Pipridae > Pseudopipra > Pseudopipra pipra. The sequence continues at coordinate 69,066,563 of NC_087581.1, forward strand.
TGCTAAAACATTTCTGTGCTGGACAATGAAAAATAACAATACAAATTTGCTTTCATACAACAGCACAGGACCATAGATATACCTTCACATTTAGCTGGGACTTTAAAGAAAATGAAGTGTGTTCCATCTCTGCTTTGTAACAGTCTTTAAAACCACATAGGCCAAATCCATCTAAATTTGACTGCAAGGTAAGTTCTCAGTCATGTCTTCAGAGCTCAGTTCTAAAAGATTTGTGAAAAAGAGACAGCAAAATAATGCTGCCAAACACCAATCTGTTCCTCTAGAAAAGGCTGGGTAAGTGTATTATGAAGTGCTAGAGAACTTCTACAGGAAAAAGGCTTTAAGAATCCCACAGCAACAGGAAAAGGCTCAGGCGCTCCACATTTTCAGACATTAATAATGCAGCCAGAAGAAGAGAGACCTCCTGGAGGGTATCAAAAAGGAGACCAACAAAGTGACTAAAAGTGTCTAGAGCACAGGTCTTATGAGGAGTGGCTGAGGGAGCTGGGGACACTTAGCCTGGAGAAAAGGGGACCTGAGGGAGTCCTTACTGCTCTCTACGAGTTGTAGAGAGGTGGGGTCTCTTCTCCCATGAAATTAGTGATAGAGCAAGGGGAAATGGCCTCAAGATGCACCATGGGAGTTTCAGTTTGGACAGTAGGAAAAATTTCTTCACTGTGAAAGAATGGTTAAGCACTGGAACAGGCCAACCAGGGAAGTGGTGGAGTCACCACTCCTGAAGGTATTTAAAAGACATGTAGGTGTGACACTCAGGGACATGGTTTAGTGGTGGACTTGGCAGTGTTGGGTTAATGTTTGGGCTCAGTCTCTTCCAATCTAAACAGTTTTAAGGTCCTATGATACCGTGAAACTGTACTGCTGTTTTTGAAGAAGTTGTGAACTGATCCGTGAGTCCCTGCTCTATAATTCAGTGACAGCAGTAAGGACAGAGATGTACTGATTTCACTGGGCAACAGGAAAGAAAAAATCTAAAATACACAGCTGAGGAAAAGCAGCAACTACAGACAAAAGTATAATGGAGAGAAGAGGTGTCCTCAGTCCTGGGTCTGAACAAGAAAAAAATGCAGTTTTTCAGGACAGAAGAGTATTCAGACAGAATATTATGACAGAAGTGTCAGTCGGGCTGGACTTCCTGCAGGACCTTAAACTGTCATAGTAACAATCAGATCATCTTTTAAAAGGCTGCAGGTCGTTACTGTTGTGTTCTACTGTTTGTGACCTTCATGTCACTGTGAACCAAACTTTATCAACACAGACTACCTTTCTACCTTAAACAGCATTTAAAGTCAGGATAAACTTCTAACTGTCATCTGAGAATGAACTAAATATATATCACCAATTTATGGTGATATTTATTCCTGAAAACAATATAATAAAGACACAAAGCATAGTTCTAAATCCATAATAGAGGCCAAGGAACAAAAAAAACATCTCTGTTCTCTACTCACTGTGTTACTGAGGAAAATTGATGACTCCCACACAGTAATACAAGTCACCAGTGCAGTCAGCTTATCAGTAATTAGGCTTACACAGACATAAAATAAAAAGAAAATTAATTTGTGAGTTCTAAAGCTTCTGTGGTGCTTTCTTAGGGACAAATTGTCTCAGCATGTGGGGATGTGTGTGACTGACAGAGCCATCTTAGTGTTCAAGAGAGTTAAGACTTTCCTTATACATCACTGAAAATACATGGCAACAGCTGATTGACTGCTTGGGATAGAGGAAACCCCAGATTTAAATTTCCAGATGGCCTGTGAAGCTCTTTTTCATATGTTCTCTGGACATAACACCTCAGTATTTGATAACTTCTTATTTCCTAGCTCTTTTTCTGGCTTGCAAGGGAACCTCATACGAATAACTTTCATAGTGCCATTAGCTCATTTTCTCACCCTCTAAAATGCAGATATTTATGCTGACTTTTTTTGGAAAATTCTTTCAAGTCTGTTAGGTTTTTGCAATCAGTGTTTTCCCAATTACTTACACAAACACAGATATAGATTCCAGTATTTCAGCTTGAAAACAAATTATATGTCTATGTCAACAAAGAGGACGTAAATCCAGTGAAACAAAATCTATAATGAGTATCTTAAAGCTGAGGAGTGTGTTTGTGCAAAACAAGTTTTCAGAAGCAGTTCTGACTCCATCAAAATATGTATTAAGTTTAAAAGGCAGTCAACTACATGCAAATCTTCTCTTCTAGCAATGCAAGAAACCTTCTTTCTGCCAAAACCAAACGTATCCCAAAGATCACTTCAGAAATGAGTAAATGAGATAACAGACCAAACATAAGGCTAAAAGTGAGAGGTGGGAGAGCAGTTAATTAACTGCCAGTGCAAAGCATTCAGTCTGAAAAGAGAGGGATCCATATTTAGACTTTTACCTGTGGCTCCCGGGAACCCAATGCCAGTGGTGGAGGAATCACTATGCACAATACTGCCAGAAAGCACAACTTTATCTCCCCCTCTGCTGACTCAAAAGAAAGGATATTTTAGATAGGTGCACCCTGGTTTAACACTCATGAGGGAGGGTATTTCAGTCACTGCTACTTTACACAGATTTGTAGCTGACAAAGCCTACCATTACAAAGGAGATTATTGAGAAATAATGAAGAGCTGGCACATCCATCTTATCTCTTTCAGACATAAATTTTTCAGACTGTGGGACATTATCTGAGCAAAAGTTTCTCTGCTATCCACAGGCTGATGATGCTGGCAACTCCAAGTGAAAATGGCTCTCACAACACATGGAGAGATACAGGGCACTGAGCAATACGAACAGTGAGAAATGATCTTGTTGCAAGAAGTAAAAGGGCTGTTGGTCTTTCAGATTCGAAATTATGTCCTTGGCCATTTAGCACACATGTGAATAATAATAGCAGAGAGTCAGATAGGTTTAACATTTGTTGCTCGTTTTGAAGCATTCAATAAAGAAAAGCTCCCCAAACATCCTATTTGCCTGTCATAGAATCAACTGGATTGGAAAGGACCTCTGAGATCATCAATTCCAACCCTTGATCCACTACTGCTGTGCTTACCAGACCATGGCACTGATGCCACATCCAGTCTCATCTTAAAAATCTGCAGGGACAGAGAATCCACCACTTCCCTGGGCAGCCCATTCCAATGTCTGATTACCCTCTCTGTAAAGAATTTCTTCCTAATATCTAACCTTCCCCGGCAGAGCTTAAGACTGTGCCCTCTTGTCCTACTGCTGGTTGCCTCGGAAAAGAGACCAACTCCCACCTGGCTACACCCTCCTGTCAGGGAGTTGCAGAGAGTGATGAGGTCTCCCCTGAGCCTCCTCTTCTCCAGGCTGAACAGCCCCAGCTCCCTCAGCCTCTCCTCACAGCACTTGTGCTCCAGTCCCTTCACCAGACTTGTCGCTCTTCTCTGGACCTGCTCCAGCCCCTCCATGTCCTTCCTGAACTGAGGGGCCCAGAGCTGGACACAGCACTCCAGGGGTGGCCTCACCAGTGCTGAGTACAGGGCAAGAATCACTTCCCTGCTCCTAATACCACACTGTTCCTGATTCAGGCCAAGATGCCATTGGCCTTCTTGCCCACCTGCTACCACAAATCACAAGCAGCACCTGGTCTTCTACAATATTTTACCTACCTCTACAAATGCACACACGGCCATCCCACAGTTGCTTACCTTGTGATTGGCAAACAAAAAAAGGAACCTTGTTATGGCCAGGTGATTCTACCATGTTTTAAAAGCACACTGTCCATTTTTTTCTCATGCCACCTTAATTGTTGCTTAATATAAGCACTGAGCACATGAATAGAATACAAAACACAGATAATACAGATCGTGTTAAAAATCAGACAGAATGGAAGATAACGTCTAACTTGCTGATGCACAGGCAATTTCCAATTAGTGCTACTGTGCTTCAGTACACCAAATCAATACTTCTTTAAAAGGATATATTGGTACTCTTTTTAGCTCTATACTCAAGGCTCTCTGGCATATTTCCTCCCTCCACTTGCATCCGCTTTTTATAACAACAGAGAAGAGATTAATTCTTCAAATTATAAGAAAACACTCATTTTTGGTTATGGATTCCACATACAAGGACTGGCAACTGCACAGGTAAGGAAGGGTCTTAACAGTGTTGTGACTTTGCCGTCAGTGATACTCTCTTTAGGTGAGTTTTGCAATGATTTTAAATCACTAGATGGCGATGTAAGAAGCAGCTTTACAAGTACTGCTGATGCTCTCGAGCCAGAAATTTTTTTTGTGCAAGGAAGGATAGCTCATTTCAAGTGGAAGAAGTCAAAATAGGTAGAATGAAAGGGGAGAATACTGTAATTTGCTTTAAGTGAACAGGAATAAAGGCTCCATTTAGACGAAAAACGTCAGTGGAATATTTTGAGTTATTAGACTTCTCCAAAACCTGTATAAAAAGAATATTTTTAATACAAGATCTAATTTTTAATGGTCCTAGAAGGGGCCATGAAGTAACAGAAGAAATACTACTGTTTCTTCTGAAGAAGACCCAGAAGCAAACTGTTTTGTGTCACAGAAGCAAACTGTTTTGTGTCACAAAAACAAACTGTGACACAAAGCTTTCCTGAAGCAGACTATGACACAATGACCCTATTCACTTGTGTGGCTGCTCTTTGAAATAAACATGCTTTAAAACTGTTTCACATTCCAGAATTCTCTCAGAAACAAGAGACAAAAACAAAATGGAAATCCAAGGCACTTTTCCTTAAACCCCAAAATAACCAATTTTTCCATCTGTCACTCCTAAAATTAGTATAATTGAAGTGATGCTTTGTAGAGGTTAATGGGATAACTTGTGGGCACTCACTTGCCACTGCCAATAAAGAAGGGTTATATGCTGACTTAAACAGCAAGTACTTGGCACCTGTAAATGGACTGTGGGAAATTACTTCCAAGTATGGGACAGCAGCTGCTGCAGGTCTACATAAAACTGCAGAAACCTAAGACTGGGGGAAAAAAGGAAGAGGAATGTGAGGCTCATTCCACAGTATGAGATGCATACTTGAAACTCAAGACAGAGAAGATGTGCTAGAGACTGAAGTCAAAAGATAAATTATAATTCCACATAACTCAGTATCAGAGAAAGCTACAACCAATTCAGTGTCTGCAAGTTCTGGGAGTGAATACTGTGATTTTTCTGTGAGTCTACTGTGAGCTTCTTTTCTGGGCCACCTAAGGAGTGTGCATCAACTAGGATAGACATAGATGTCTGTCTGCAGACCAGTGGGTCTGGGACACCATGTTCTGAAGCAGCAACTCCACATGTTAGGTTCTTCTGGAACACAGAGAAGCAGCAAGTTTCTACAAGGGAAAGTGGAAAGGGAAGCTCCCAGGACCAGATAAAGAGGTGGAGGCACATTGTGCTGGCAGCATTCACTACCATCACAAAGAGAAGTCAAATGAGAAGGGCTGCTGCAGAATGGTTGAAACAAAATAAGTTAACACACAAAGCAGCTGGCTTTAAGGAAAGACTTCCTGAGATGCAGATTCTCTCCTTTTTGAAAGCCTGACAAAATATTTATTCAAAAATATTTTGGAGTTTTTCTAAATAAATCCAAGTGTATTGTGTAGGATCTGATTATTGATGTCTGTAGACTCATGTCCCACTCTTTCAACTGGTACCATTCAAACAGATCCTTGCCTTAAATATCGTGTAGAAAACATGCATGAAGATGAAAAGTTTTCACTGTCTCTTTGATAGTGAATGCTTAAAGTTTCACCCAGGAAAAGAAGTTTTCAGCTTTTTGTCTTTCTCAGATACCTTCTGGTAGAGTTAAAGGAGAAGAGTTCAAGACACACTGCTCAACTCCATGGTAATTATGACAACTAGCCAGTTATTAATGGCTTGTACAGCTGATTCGGCAAGCATTTCTTAAGAAAACTTCTGCCAGGATTCAGCTGACTGCTATGTTCCCTTGATCAGGGGGAACAAACAGAGAAATGCAGAATCTCCTAAATGTACATATTTCACTCTTCACAGTCTGAAAACCTAAGTTAGGTTAGTGGAGCAAACCAAGGTCATTAATATTTTCTAGTAGCTGAGGCTTCTGAAAGAGAAATTAAGGGCATCCTCCTGTCTGTCTTCTAGTTTCAGTGGATTTGATCTGACAACAGAGAAATAACACTGAAATCAGTCTCCAATTGGTCCCACCAGTGACTCAGGATTCCAGCACGCTCCTGGAGGTTGTGCTAGAAGTTTAAGAATCACTCCCCAGTGTAGTATGGTCAATTGGATATAGCTGATGTAAACACAAGTGTACTGGTTTGGAGCTACACAAAAAAAAGTAAGAAAATGTCAGTAAAGGAAGGTGCAGAGAGGTAGGACATGGATTGTCTGCAGTCACTATGTTTTCACACACAGAATCTGCACACCTCCTGGAATATTAGTACCCCAAAGCACGTGACAAATTTCCTTCCCAGCAACAGCTTGCACAAAATCAGATACAGGAGCAGGACAGCTCTGGGGAAAAGGAGTCAAGCAAGGTGAGGTCAGAAACATCGCAGTTATTCCCTAGAGAAATAGTTAGGAATTGCCCGTGCAGGTGTAAAACCCACATTGCCACCAAATCCCACTTTCTTGTGTTTTTTGAAAGATAGGCAGGTGCTTGAAAGCATAGAAAAACTGATAAAAAGTGATTCAGCTGAGCAGAAAATTTTGGGAGTCCTGGTTCCTCTTACACCCTCTAGTCATCTCTAGGCAGGTCACACATTCTCCATTACTGTAAAATACAAATGCCTCATAATTTTCTCTCTTCAGTCTATGAGAGCAGAAGAATCTGTGTATACATTTCTCTGTGACAGAAAAGCTTGAAGGTATTTAAATGGTCGTTCTCACAGATTAGACTAGAGATATGATCAATGATAGTTCGAAACATGAATAATCTGGAGAACCTGAGACAGAGCCCACAGAACCTCTTCAGCTCATATACAAACACTGGAGCTGGCCAAAATAACCCAACAAAACCCAAACAAAACCTCAAAAACCATGATTACCAACAAACCCAACAGTATTTTGGTTCTTTAGGTGCTGTTTAGCCACAATATTCTAAGAGTGCTTGGAGTCCAGTTCCCAGGACTCATTTCCACCAGCCCATGCCTCTGAGTTAGTTGTTTTCATTTGTGGTACAGTTGGATCTGTCTGACTTTTTTCTGTGTCAGAAACAAGAACGGAGGATGTGGCACCTTTCCAGAAATCTGTAAAACCAACAGAAGAGGCAGGCATCTCCCAGACCTCTGCAAGAGTGATTTGGAGAGCTCCTAAATTGCTTAAGTAAATTAAGTATTGATCACTTTTCATGCAATTTTTTTTTAGTCTGAATAGGTGGATCAGACAGATAATTAGGATTGTAGTTTTTCTCCTGACTTAACAAGATTGTGTAAATAACAATTTACCAAAGAGGGAAAACCCAAGTCTTCACACAAGCTTATAACTTCTGAAATGGAAGGGAAATGTAAAGGGGAGTGAAACAGGAAATCAGCTGCATTGATTCAACACGTGGGGATTAAATTTCTGTGGAAGAAACTAAATATTGTCAAAGATCCAACAAGGAAGTTTTCTTTCCCTACCATAGATGGGTGTTGACACACAGATCTCATAACACATGCAGTGATACATCTGTCATCTGCAGGTGTACTGAAACAAATCAAAAGGTTGAGATTTAGCTCTAACAGGAAAAATTCTGTTGTCAATTACTTCCCCCTTAAATCACTAGTCCAGCAATGTCAAGGCATTTTTCAGCCCCAGCCAGACAAAAAAAAAAAAATAAAAAAAATCCATAATCTACATGGAAGCCACTGTGGTTTTTTGCACACATTTCTGTTTCTGTTTGTGTATAGGACTCACAGATAGCCAATGCATGTAGACACACACAGACACATACAGGATTTGGCATAATAGTAGGAAAACCTAGGGGCTGGGCAAGGCACATAACTTGCAAAAATGGTGAGATTTTGTAATATAATGGGTGTTCAACACCAGGCTAATCACTGAAACCAAAACTGTTAACAACTGCAGGCCACGTGCTACTCATCACAGCTTTTGTGCCTGGATCATCTCTTTCCTGTACATTATATGGAGCAGAAATAAGCCTTAACAGTCCCTGATAACCTCTGACAACTTACAGGTAACCATTAATCTCACAGCAACGTAGGCACACTAAAAAAGGAGGCTATGTTCAGTTGTTCAGCTTCCCATTTAAGTACTGAACAGCTGGAACTGATGTGGCACAAATATGCCATTGTTAGGTTTAGGTGATCTAGTTCCATGGCCGGCAGTGCAAGGAGGAAACAAAATTGCACAGAAAGGGAAAAGGTAACTAAATTTTTCCTTCTGCATAGGTCCTCAGAGTTGGAGTTTTGCAAGCCTTGGAAAACATGGTGACACTGTATTCTGCTTAATTTTTGGTGAGAACCTTCACCTGTGTATCAGTGGACTGGTATTTCTAGTACTCCTAATCATCTTTCTTTTTCCAAGCTGATTTTGAAAAAAAATTACACTGATTGATCATATATCAAAATCAACACATTTTTCACTTTAGCACCTTGTTAACAAACTCCTGCTGTTTATACAGTCCAGCAGACTGGTGCAAAGCCCTTCAAGACAGACAGACATCATCGTTATGGACCGACAGTCATGCACCAAAGCTGGTCAAAACCGACCTGTGGGAAAGGTTTCCCTTCCAGCCTGTTCAGAAAGCACTAGTCGTGCAGAAGGCTGAACGCTGGTTGACAAAGAAAATTAAAATGTGCTGTGTGCATCACCAGGCAGTATGATTCCCTACCATTTATTCAAAGCCATTCCTCCAGCAAAAGACAGGAAGTGTGACAACTGCAGTGCACACACCTGTCAGCACTCTCCAACCGGCTCTTTAAAGTATTTGTAGTGCCGAGCAGACAATATTCTTACTAGACCACAGATGATAATTGATCTGATAGGATACAAACTAGTCAACTACAGTTTTTTTCCCAGATTCCTTCATGATTCTGGGTTTAGCTGCCTTTTCCTGCTTATCTCCTACCTCTAGAGCAGGACTAGTCAGTGCTTTAATAAAAGAGAGTTCATTAAAGCCTACTAAAATCAAGAACCTTTGCTCATTAATTGCTTCGAAGTTGGTCAAACTGATTTTCAAGGTGCTTGTACGCACATGGTGAATTATTCCATATTATGTTGCTTGTCACCTTTAAACAGTGATTTAAGCTATTACACAGATTAGAAACACAGCAATCAAATATACAATTTGAAATGTGGAAAGTTGCATGAATTCCATGGCTTTTTTCTCTAATCAAGATGGGATGATTTATGTCACCAAGCAACTGAAGAAATGAAAATTTTATAATCGGGGGAGGTACTTTGAAACTAGCTTTTCGTGAATCTTCTAGCTCACAGTCCTCTCTTTTTCCAATTAGCTTATCTCAGTATGGGTAGAATATACAGAAACTGGAAAAAAACCATTTAAAAAGCATGGGAGATTACCTGCATAACCGAATCCAATTTTTTTTCCCAGCATTTCAATTTCCTACATTTTCTATTACATCTTTGGCTCTCAAGCCTAGTGTATAAACATTAAAGGCAGATGACTAAAGCTAAGCACATTAACACGCCAAAAATATCTTTCATTATTTCAGTTTTGTCTCTTCATTATACTCAGTTCTAGTTCTGAGAAACATTACACGTATTTTTTAATTGGGAAAGAAAGACTTTGCTGTCTTTGATAAGCAATTCCTCCAACATCCCTGTAATGGTAAATTCAAAGTTTCAGCAGGCTGCATTCTGGGAGCAGTGCCAGCAACAGACTGGAGAATCTAGGGTAGCTTTCAGTATCTCTTCACTCCCATATGGAGATAATTCAAAACAGAAGCAGAGGTGTGCAATTTATAGTCACAGTATAGGCTCGGTCCCCCCCACTGAAGTGACACATAGAACTTGGCCACTGAAGGGACCACATGCACCACCCACTCTTCTGCTGTGTTGCTGTTTCCTGGTTTTATTCAGGCATCTGTCAGTGACTATTGGCCACAACAACTGTAAAGAGCTAGATAAAATTTCTGTTTAAAGAGTGCTAAGTAAAAGCCCATTTTTGGTTCAAATTACATGCACAGGCTTACTGGGTGAAAAGTAGCTGTCATCATCCAGGTTTATGAGAAGAGCCATCATCCAGGTTTATGAGTGCCTTCTCCTGGCAGTGATGCAGACCAGGCTGGCAATGTGGGCAACATTTCTCCCAAACAGGACACAAACAGGATTTGGCAGCCTCCAGAATTGTTCATCCCCTATCTCCTGCTACACCACAGCTTGCTTGTGAAGGACATGCACAGGAAACCTGCAGGACTCCACCATTGTCTACTGCACACCAAAAGTCTTGCTGTGAAATGCTGGTGGTATTTTCACCTCCTGTGAGAAGCTTGATTTCATAGCTGGTCCCAGAGTTAGAGAAAAGCGAATAGTCTGCTCTCTCATCAGAACACAGAGGAGGACCAACGTGCTTCAAAACTGCCTCTGGGTCAGGCCCGCAGCCAGACCCTGATGTTTGCATCTGGCAGACACCTCCTTGTTGTGCCTGTGGCTTTGCCTTTGTTGCTTTTGCAGCCTAGGTGTGCAGGGCTTTGCTGTATGGCTCCTGCTGGTAGTTACTGATGGAGCGTGTAAATCACGCGGCCTCTGCACAGCCCACCCGTCCTTGGTGCTGGGCTGCTGGTCAGTGATGAGGGGGGCTCAGCATTTGGCTTCAACTCCAGCCACTGAAGAGACAAAGTAAACCATACCCTCATTATCCTGAAGGCTGCACAGCGTAGGAGAGAGAAGGGCTTTTTCTTCACCTGCAGGTTTTTTGCATAGATTTTATCCTCTCGGAGTTATAATTTTCCTCATAGTTACAGCTCTTTGAAGCCAGCCTATTTGCTGTGATAAACCCTGCAGCTCTGCCTATCTGCAGCAGATTTATCAGATACTGCTATTAACATAATGCATTTTAATGTCTTTTGCTGAAGTTATAGGGAGAACAGCACTCCTGGGATGAGCTATCCAAGCCATGGATAGCTGTGAATATCCAAGCTGTGACATGAGTCACCCCCAGCAGAGAAACAGAACATTTGAAGGTGCAACATCTTTTTCTTCAGGAAAAAGATCGGCTCTGCTGGTCCATGGGAAAAAGCTTTTGGTGCCTGTCTTAGATGTGCAATGAGCTGCACAGCTACTGTGTTATGCTAATTTTTCTATGATTGATAATGGCTTAGCTTAAGAGGAAACCCTTCTGAGAAAAGATGAGGAGGGCTCAAAAACCATGGGAAGAATAATACAGCCTGAGAATATAAACACATGATCTGGAATTCAAAACACTCAAGAAATGAATAACTGTCAGCTAGTAGGACAATCCTCCTTAACATTTCTCCTGCTTCCTCTGAGAGAAACAAGCATAACAATAAATTCCCTCTATGATACTTAAAGATTGGCAAAGGCATGGTTCTTAGCAGAAGATTTAAGGGCCACTGGAGAGCTCTGTGTGAAAAGCATCTCCCATCGCTCACTTTTCAGTATGAAGAAAGCCTGACCTACTCCCTGTCGAAGTCACAGCATCTTTCTCATGGTATTTCCTGTTCAGTTCCAGTGTCAGCAGACCTCTGCAGTCCATCTGGGTCTCTCAGCCCAGGGCTGACAGCAGGTCCAGCTCCAGGGACCAGATGGTTACAATATCTATCAGCAACTGAGGTCAGAGTGCCTTTCACCTTCTGTTCTCAGTGCCAGGAAAGCGAGAATTTGCTTTCAAGTCCACAGAGAGTAATAGGAAATGTTTCATCAAATCAGTTGAGTTATTCCACAGATTAAAGACCTAAATAGTGTAATTTTCACTCCAACTCTTCAGGAATAAAGAAAAAGTAATTGTACCAGAAAAAGAGGGGGAGGATCAGAAAAATGCTGTCGCAGGGATGAAGAAAATAAAGCTAAACAGCAAGGGTTATGTAAGCATGTAAGGACTTCACTTATCTGCCTTTCCAGACACCTGGGAAATCTGAGTTTGATTATCAACTCATCAATCCAGCATTCCTGTGCACAAGAAGTTTTCTGAAATATCAGGCATAAATCTAGCTTGGATCCCAACAACAACAACAACAACATTAGGAAACAGACTCAGAACAGCCCTATTTTGGTAGAAAACATTACTCCAACATGTTCCTTTGGAATAGGATTTATTCAGCAAGTTAGGCAGATTGGTCCTTTGCAAGTAGATTCAACCACCTGTAAATTCAAGAAGACAGGCAAGCTACATGCTGTGGCCACAGGCCAGCAGGTACATCCTGTTTTCACCTTTCCCAACCACAAACATGGCTGTAACGCCATGAGAGCTCAGCTCAGTTTGGTTCTGGAACAACTGATAGGAAATGCCACCTCTGGATTAGGAAACTCACTGTCAAAGCATCCAGCTAAGATATCTCATGTCCCATGGGCACTGGGCTTGAAAGTTATTTCCAGTTATCCTCCCTGCCTATTACCCTTAAGCATTTATCAAACCAAAGTCTGCATCACTTTATAACTCAGTCTGTCCGGTCAGTGCTACTGACATCTGATTTTGCCCAGCAAATGCGACACTTGGCAGTGATGTGTGTTGCCTGCCAAGGCATGAAGCAGCTGAGGCAGCTGTTGCAAGGTGAAGCAGGAGAGTTGTAGTCCACTGAGGGCTAATGCCTTGCAAACTGAGTATCTGCACAGACTTCTGGGTGGCAAGAACACCGGAACACATACTGCTCTTATCCATTTCTTCTTCACTTCGAGAAAGTGGGGGCTGAGCAGCAAAGGCAGCATGTCAGTCAGCAAGGATGCAAGAAAACTGTGTCATGGGACAGGACACAACACAAAGCATTGTAAGGCATTCCTCAAGGAATAGCTTGGCAGAAGGCAGAAGGTTTAACACATCTGTAAGTACAAAAAAGATCTTTCTTCTTATACAGTAGAGAGAAGAAGAATATCCTAATGAAGTATTTCTCCCTCCAAAATGTTCAGAGTGAGCCCCTTCAAACTCATTGTGCCAGCCCTGGAAAAATGCCATGTTTTCTATCTGATGGATGTTTATTGGCTTCCATTATTCAACACAGAACAGTGCCATTTTAGACCAGTAATGACTTCAGTGCTCAGCTGCTGCAAATGAAACTTTAAAGGCAGATTCTGAACTTTCCCTGATGGATGCTATTGGCAAAGACTTTTGAAGAGACTCAGATCGTTCCATTGGATGGGATTCACACACACTAACATGTATGTAAAGAAATAATTTGTTTAAGTTCAGACTTTCAATTAAACTGGCACTGTGTGCTTCCACAAGTGTATTTCCTGAGTGGTACCCTTCCCATTTTTTATCTTTTACACTAGCCTCAGAGCTTATATGGGGAGCTGTGAGAGTCTTGCAGGTCAACTCTGAGAAATATTTATAAGCTGTAGTTCTGGTATGGGTGATGCAGCGTCCCTAGGACTGATGACTGGATGACTTAAAGGCTCTGATCTGTGCTCCGGTGGGAGCTGCACTACCAGTGCAGACCAGCTAGACCATCACCAGAAGCAATGTTTGGAGGCAGCTAACTGGGAACATGTTGCCCCGTGGGATTCTTACTGACATTACTGAGTGTAAGACTCAGGTACTTTCTGTGATTAAGCCTTCATACAAACTTAATTATTTTAATACTTTGAAATCAAGGACTGAAACCCAGCTAATTAATGGCAAGCATGAGTTGACTTACTCAAATCCCACATGGGACAATTGTCTCATTTCATTGCAATGATTTCATTAGAAAATGAAAACTAATTACAGGAGACCAGACCCGAAAATCTGAGAAACGCCTGCCAAAAGAGAAGGTTGGTGTCTCATGGAACATTTTTGGTCTAGAGCAAACGCTGAGCCCAAAATGCTTGTTTCCTGCAGCATCTTGTCCAGAAGTGCAGCCTCAGGAATGGGGACAGTCTTTGCAGACACCCCTCTGGGCTAGCACAGCCCAGATCCTTTGTGTGTGGGTGATGCCTGCATGGTGTGCATTGACCTTCCTTCCCTTTAAAGCAGGTGCTACAGTTTAAAAAGGCAGAGGACTTCAGCAACAGCTCCACAGCGCAGTCTGTGGGTCTCTGTCCTGGACTCACCCAGACTGTTTAGCATGACAGTTCTGCTAAGCACCTCCCTGTTCTCCCAGAGCAGTGCCTTTCCACATAAAACATTTATGGTTCAAGGCAAGCAAGACTGATAAAGCATACAAGAAGCATGGCCTAGAATTGCAGGGGAGTAACTGAGCAAATGGAGAGGACAAAGCAGCTGCTCTCCTGAGTAAGGATGCCCGTGTACCACAACGCTGCCTGTGTGCAGCAGTGCTGCCTGAGTGCGACTGAGAACATTGCTTTGAGGGCATGTTTTTCTGAAGGTGCTTTCCTCAGTCCACCTCCCATTTGCCCATCTAAACATCTACTTTCTGAATTCAGCAAAGTCCTCTGGTGTTGCTGTAATAAGCAATGTCAAAGTACTGACAAAGAAATTAATTTATAGCTTCAGCTGTAGGAAGCATTTGTTTGTCCAGATGCAGGTAAGTGTCAGATTACCATAAATCTCTGGGTATATGAGTTCTATCCTCCCATCCCAGATGATGTGAGGGGCAGTGCATTCACCCACTTCCCACATCATTTCTTCCTGGTCAGCCTTGTGCTTTACTTTCAGGGTATGACAGACCTGGGCCTACAAAGCAAGTAACTGAACCACAGTGGCAGGGACCACTGCCAGCAAACAAAATCTCCACTGGGAAATCATCCAAAGCAGCACCATACTGGGGATTGCCTTCATGACAAACATTGTTCTTCTAAGACACAACCTGAGACTGAGTTATTAAAATGGCTTTAAACCACAAGTAAAGACAAAGAGAGGTCAAAAATCCAAGCATAAGAGGCTCATAAGAGCTAACCTGAATTCACAGACCACCATCTGAATGCCACTGAGAGAACACAGCTGAGCTAAAGCTCAGGAGTCAGAAAGATGCTGCAGAGAGCCCTCTCCTGCAGCAGTGCTTTGCAAGACAGTTCACACAGCTTGCCAGGGCCACCACCTCCACATGTGCACAACCCTTAACACTACTCTCAAGAATGTGCAGGGCAAGCCACACTGAGCTTTGTGACTATAACTGCAGCTGAAGCAGGGAGAGAAAAGGACTCTGGTACTTGCCTCCACAGGATGGATGTTGAGGAATACATCTGGGGCAGGTAGCTCGGTTTGCAAACTGCAGTTCAAGATGCAGACTGTGCTCTGGGCAGGAGCCCAGAGAGACAGGAGGCTGTGAACTGCCAGGCTTTTGCACAGAGGGCACAAACACGGGCGGCACCAGCCGGGGGAATGGACACTGAGAGCAGGAGCCGAGGAGACTGCTGTGTGCTTGGACTGTGGGGGTATAAAACCCCAGGGGTGTCTTTGTTCAGGGCCCTCCTCGGAGGCACCAGCTGGGGCTGTTCCTGTGTTACTGCACCGTGAATAAATTGCTTTATGGAACGAGACACCAAAGGCTCTGCTATGGGAAACTAGGGGTCAAACAGGCCAGGAAACCTGGTCTGACTGTGTGAGTGGGGTGTGCAGGGAGTCAAGGGGGGCACTGGAGCCTCACCTCCTGCAAAGAGGCTTTAGTCCCAGCAGTGACGGTCTCTGACCTTGGGAGTGTGACTGCCAGAGCCCCGTGAATGGTCAGACTGGGAAGTTTCCTTAACATGTGTAATGAAAGTACCACAAAGGTCTGGTCATTTGTTTTTTAAAAAGTGTGAGCGCCTTAAGGGATCACTTTTGTAAACAGATCAGATACTGCAAGGCTCTGTGAATTGATGCCTTAATACATTTAAATCTTGGAGTCTGTTTGTTAGCATCTTGGTGACATCACTCAATGCTCTGTAAAGCAGCTTTCCAGATGATATTGCTATTTCAACACTGCCCCAGTCTTATACTTCCCTTCCTTCATTGTTTAATTAGCCAAAAAAAGCTCTGCTGCTCTCTAGCCTAACCCCTTGTGCTTCCACTGAGCATTCAAGGCTGTTTGGCTGCCTTTCTACTGCAATCACACCACACTTTATGTGTACAATCCATTTATGAGATCTGTCCTCTCGGGACCTGTCAACACAGGGAATTTATTGTCAAATAAGCTCAGGTGTGAATTTAATGTGCCATCGTTATTCTTCACTAATTGTTTTTATGTGTTATCTAATTTCACCGAAAAATGCCTTTGAGCTGTTCAACTTAATCCACTTTGGAGGAGTGCAAATTGAGCATTGCAACAGAAATGTTTACATAAATAGCTAGCGCTAAAAAGCTTTTTTCGCACTCTTACCATAAGCCAAACCATTACTTAGCATGTGCAGTCTGGAAAGCCTCTCATCTTATCCCAGCTCTAAACTAAAGTGATGGATCATAAGACCTACTGAATACAACCTGTCAACCTCACGTTTGCAAGGGTTGTCTACAAAAGGGAGGTCAATCTGGATTATTTGATGGTTTCAAACTGAAAGAGGAACATAGTGATGCACTCATCACTATGATGTTCCCTCATAGAGACCAGGGGTCAAATAAAAACTCTCCAACCCTACATTAGTGGAAAAATACCAACATGTTTATTTGTAGGGTTCACTAACACTTGTGATAACAATCTAGGATGGCTGCCCTCACCTATTGTGCAACCATTTGTTCCCTTAGATGTGATTGATGATTTTCACTGTCACGTCTTAATCAGTTTTATTATTCGATGACAGCATAGTCTGAATATATGATGCATGCATTTGAAGGACATTGAGGCAGGTTTTTTAGCATCCCTGTTCACTAAAATATTCAGATTTGTAAGAGCAGACGATGTTTTTGAGGAAGAGTTTTTTAATTCAGGACAGGTTTGAGAGCTCTGGCACTGCTCACAAAACCTCATGAGTATGTTTCACTGCTTGCTATCCCATTCCTTCTCATGCCAATGCCAGATTAGGTTTGATGAGTTTTCAAAGCTCTGCTGTTGACACTGATCAGTATCAGCTCTGCTTTTCTTCCATTTTCTATAGTGCTTAAATTTTCTTCCATTTTCTTAAGTGCTTAAATTGTGTCTATCTTTCAGACAGCACCAGAGAGATTCAGAAGTGGTGTCTTCAGAATTACATTCATTCTTAGGGCAATATTGTTTTTGTTCTTTCTACTGCTGTTGTTACTAATCTATTCCATACTTACCATTTTGCTTATTTTTATCAGATTAATAAAATGTACTTTTCAAAAATATAAAACCCTAGACTAGATAGGACAGACTAATTATCACAGAATCACAGAATCATTTAAGTTGGAAAAGACCTGCAGTATCACACAGCCAAACTTTGACTGATCACCACCTTGTCAACCAGACCATAGTAATAAGTGCCACATACAATTGTTTCTTGGAATGCCACCAGGGATGGTGACTCCACCACCTCCCTGGGCAGTCTGTTCCAATGCTTGACAATGCTTTCCAGGAAGAAATACTTCCTGATGTCCAACCTGAACCTCACCTGGAGCAGCTTCAGATTATTTCCTTTTGTCCAGGTTCACCTGGTTGCCCAGGTGAAGAGGTCAACCCCCTCACCTGGCTAGAACCTCCTTTCAGGGAGCTGCAGGGAGTGATAAGGTCTCCCAGAAGCCTCCTTTCCTTCAGGTTGAACAACTTGTGCTCATTCAGGTGCTCCTGATAGGATTTATTCTCTAGAACCTTCCCCAGTTCTGTTGTCCTTCTTAGGACATGCTCCAGCACCTCAATGTCTTTTTTGCAGTGAAGGGCCCAGAACTGAACACAGGACTCAAGGTGCTCGGTACAGACCACTGCCCTGCTCCTACTGGCCACACTATTTTTGATACAGACTAGGATGCCATTGCCCTTTTCACCTGGGCACACTGCTGGCTCATGTTCAGCCTGCTGTCAACCAGCACCCCCAGGTCCTTTTCCGCTGGGCAGCTTTCCAGCCACTCTGCCCCCAACCTGTAGTTCTGCATGGGGTTGTTGTGGCTGAACCTATTATTATGATGGACCAGAACTCTTGCACTACATCATTGCTGTTCTTGAAACTTGTCCACTATCATTTCTATAATTGCATACGATGGCAAGACTCAAAATGTTGAATGTGCACTAATCATCTTTTAGCATAGAACACTTCAGGAGAACAGCTGTTAATGACTCTGCTTGTACTTCTTACAGCATGGCAAAATGAACCAATGACTAATTCAACACACCAGGTTTCAAAACCTGCACTTCTTTTCTGTGAAAAAATCTGCAATATGGGAAGACCAAATCAGCTGAAAAGTGTTGCTTGTAGTAAGAAGCATTGTAACCAGACAGAATATATGCATTTTCCTGTCATTCTAGCCTTCAAGAAATACAGGGGGAACTGTTTAAAAAGGCAGTTCTGTGAACACTTGCCTTAAGGTGCAGTACCTACAGGCAGGACTGATTCACTGCCACTAGAAAGTCAGTACACTGCAGCACTGAGCACTGCAGCTTTAATCCAACCTGATTATCTGAGGCTCAGTGTGGGAGAGACAAACGATCCCACCACAGGAAAAGCATCACTCAGTTCCTCACTTATGAAACCCCAAAAAACCCAAGGAGGGAATGTAAACAAAACTTTCAGGTGAAATTATGTCCTTGTTTGGAAATATGGTATTTATGATGACCTGAGTTATGCATACGTATAATGCATATTAAGCAATATTAATTACTAATGTGATGTGCTATATTTGGACCAAAGTTCCCAAAATGGAAGGCACTGATGGAGGAACTCCTTTCAGTCTTGTTTAGAGTACTGAGTAATCTTGAAATATTTGAAATAAAGTAGATAGTTTGGGGAGATTTATTTTAGAGGTCTGTATAATTTATGTGTAATTATCTGTCACTGAGAGGAAGAGAGGACATGTAACCACCAATTATGAAAACACAGGATAAGCCCAGGATAGCTATATCTCTTAACTGCCTGTTCTAGTGCCAGTTCATAATAATCCACAAGTTTGCTTCACCCAGATCCCATATTCTACAGAAATATTTCATGTCTCATAGCACCTTTAATCTTGTAGGGAAACAAAAGTGTTGAAAAATCCCGTGGACAATGACAGGTGCAACAGAACTGTCCTTACAACAGGCACTCAACTATTTCAAGCCACTTGACATCCATGTATCCGGCTGCTCTTTCTGTTTTCTGGTGGTTTCTGAAAACTGCAGCATCAGAAAATATGAACACTCTTTTAACAGATGCTGGCTTATTCTTCTATACTGTGCCATCATTTAGGAGAAAAAGAACACACACACACACTGACTACAATACCCTAAATTTAGAGAACTGCTTAGCATTTAAAGCAGTTAGTTCTGTTTATTATGATTATTTTTAGAAATTCTGTGTTGTGTCAGGGGGAAAACTACCTGGAAAAGAAAAAGAAATAATTTTTGTATGTATCTTCAAGAATCATATTGTACCTCTAGGCTTTAATATAAGACTTAACACTTTTGAGATAATTTGTCTAAAAAACAAATAGTCATTAAGGTACCATTAACACCACAATAATTATCCTAAAGCACAACATTTTAGCCCTCTTCTGATTCCTTTTTATTGTTATTCTGAATAGCTTCAAATATTCAAACAAATTCTGTGTTATAAAAGGCAGACTGTGTTTTGACAGGTAGGACATGTCTCTAGGACTCAGAGTATCTGCTCCTAGGTGTTCAGTGAAATTGGTTAGTCATTTCACTCCTTCTTGTCTATACTTCTTGAACTTTGCTGTCTTAAGTGTTGGGGATTTATTTGATCTTGACTTAAGTGTTGTGGATTAACAGTACTGTGGTGGAACATTTTTGTCTAGCTTGTGTGGTGTGCCTTTGAACTTTGGCCAAGTGCCCTTTTTTTTTCTCTTCCCATAAATTCACAAAGAAATTCGTTGGGAACAAGCCTGTGGCTTATTCTCTTGACTCCACCTTGAGGCATTAAAGAACCCTATATCTATATATTAAACTCCTAGCCGAGTCTGGGAGCTACAACCTCCTTTCAGGTCGTTGTTTGAGCATGAGTTTATGGTTGTGTTGTGTCTGGTCCACAGGCACATGTTCAAAGAGCCTACCCTTTGCACTTCCTAGGTGCAAAGAAGGTCCTGGTGAGTGCACTGTAGCTCTTTTGTACCACAGAAGGAGGGTGCAAACCTGGAATGATGACACGCCACAGCGAAGACAATGGTGTATCTAGGCAGTGAACATATGGAATGGGAGTGAGAGGACTGTTGCCTCCTCATCCTGTATCTCTGTACACAGGGTGAAGACATGATTCATGCTGTTCTTCCCCAACTCCTTCTTCTGATGAAGCTAAATGTTGAGCCCTTGGGGTGGATTGAATTTGGCTGGACACCAGGTGCCCACCCATCCGCTCTATCACTCCCCTTCCCAGCCGGACAGGGGAGAGAGCAAGATGGAAAATGGGTTGGGATAAGGTAGTTTATTAAAGTAGAAGCAAAGTAAAGTGAAAGATAAGGTGGTTTATTCTCTACTTCCCATTAGCAGCGACGGTCAGTTACTCCTGAGAAGCAGGGCTTCAGCACACATCATGGTTCCTGAGCAGGCAGCCACTGGAGACAATAAATGCCCCCCTTCCTGTTCCTTGCCTTAGCTTTCATATCTGAGCTGATGTCATAAAGTATGGAATATCCCTTTGGTCAGTTTGGGTCAGCTGGCCTACTTGTATCCCCTTCCAGAATCTTGCCCCCGACTGAGGAAGGAATGTTACAGTGCTGATGCTGTGCCAGCCCTGCTCAGCAGTAGCCAAAACACCGGTGTGTTATCCACACCCTTCTAGCTGCCAATGCAAAGCACAGTGCTGTGAGGTCTACTGCGGGGAAATGAACTCCAGCTCAGCCAGAGCCAATACATCCCTGCTAGGACTGGCCAGCAATAAGGAATCCATGCTTACCTTTCCTCACAAGGGAATGCCAGATGTTTTTGTTCTGCACCTCGGTAATTCACAGAGACAGCTTCTCCAAAGAGAGCACACTGCACATATGCTCCATCCAGCTGCTAAATGCATTTGTCACAAGGCACAAGGTTTACTAAACTTTTCTGACAGGCTGAGACAGAACAAAAAGTAATGTTCATTAAAACTTACAACCCTTGTGAGTAAGCAACCTCATGCTGGTGAATAAAGGAAGTGACAGAGGATTTCACTGAAAACAGGAATCCTTTCACAATGAGAAAATAGAATCTTACTCTGTATAGAAGGAAAACTGGACATATTCCAATCTGTTGCAGCCAATGAATGTAAATGATGGACTATAAAGGAGAGGGACTTATCACTGACACAGAAATTGAAACTTTTTGCTTCCCGAGGAGAATTAATTTAAACCTATATGGAGACCTTTTATGGTCTTGGCCCTTCGAAACAACATGATCAGCTTTCCTTTTTTAGCACCTGGCCCAGTTTTGTGCAGGTTTCTGTGCACAAGTAGTCCTCTTACTCAAGTTAATAGGCCTTTTCACATAATTAACTATTTGGATTTAGGATTGAACTTCAGGGGTGACTTACCGTAACAGTATGAAAAATAGTTTGCTGCATCAAGCAGAAATTATGCGAAGCTGGGTAAACTCTGATGTCAGTGCAAGAGGGTGTGACTAAATACACCTCACTGCCTGTCTCTGCTTCTTTGATTTGGCTCACAGCCAACAACCCCATTGTAAAGTACAATTCTATTTATTGCTTTCTAAGAAAAACACATATATTTGTACATTGGAAACTGTTCTAAGCTTAGATTCAAAGACACCAGGCACCTACTTGAAATACTAGCTGTCCAGTACCTTTCCAGATGTGCCTCACAGCTTTGCCCCGGTCAGTAAAGTCACACTGTCATCACTCAAGTTCAGGAATTCTCACCTTGTTGCAGGCCCTATCAGTGCTGACTGTAAAGTTGTGAGGATACAACTTTGCAGTACAAATATGGCAATTCTTAAGCAGCATTTTGTCATGGAGCAGTGCACAAAAACTCACAGGAAGGAAGCGGCAGAAGGCAAGAGGGAGAGGTGGAATCAATGCTCTGAGGTATAGAGAACCCATAAAAGATGAATTGTTGCAAAAATATGATAATGCAACCCAGTGTCCCCCAAAGCATTTAATCCTTTTTGCCATATTGTGCAGCATGCTGTTATACGTGCATAGGCATATGCAAAATTTCCTTTACTTCATCAGACTGCCTTCATGCCTGTATTTTTATAGTGCACTTGGCTCTGCAAGTTGTGCTTTAGATTGTAAACTAGCAGTGCTTGTTTACAAATAAACAAATAAACAACAAACAAATAAACTTGTGACTTCCAAGACTTTAACATGCTGGGAGACTCCTGCCTGTTACCAGCTTGAATTGTTCAAATCCATTATTACTTATTCACTTAGGAACGTACCTGGTAAAAAAAGTGATTACTATATTAGCGCTACGAGGGTGCTTACTATCTTCAGAGCATTTTGGGGCATGCTGCACTCTCCAGCTGCTAGTTTCAGTTTTGGCTGCCCAACTGGCCACCCCTAAGAAGAGCTGGGCTGCCACCCCCAGGTCACTAACTCACCTTCTGTGAGGTGAAATCATGTCCCTTGCACAACAATGCCCGTTGTGTTACCTGCTCTGCCTTGTTTCTGTTACTTGCTCTGCCTTGTTTCTCTTGGTGTGTTTCTCTTCAGAATTCAATGGCCTTAGTCCTCCTTGGGAGTCTCTGGTGATGATCTCTCAGGGCCACTGACTGGGGCTGATTTCCCATTCTGCCTGCTGGTCTGCTCAGCAGTGCTGCTGGAGGGAAGTCAGGCAGCGCTGCTCTGCTGCTGCGTGCTGGAGCAGGTGTGAAGGGAAGGGGTTTTAGGACATCCCTTCCCAAGTCCAGCTGAAGCTCAAAAGGCTTGCTGCCAGGGTTGTTGCAGCACCTGCATCACCTGGTCTCTAAATTTTCCTGGGTTGAACCTGAATTTCTGCTCTGCAGGAAACCGTTGATAAGCATTGAATTGGTGCTGCCTGTGCTGTTGGATCCTCTTGTTGCTTCTTGTCACAAAGTGCTTTGTCAGACACCATTGACCATGTCTGCTAGTTATGGGTCTCTGTCACGTTTCTAAGTATCCAGAGAGGCAATCAAAGCTATTTCTCAAAATAGGGCTCTGCAAAGCCACAAGTTTCTGCCAACATCAAGACAGGTGCTATCAGTAGGCTGCTCTGACCTGTACTTGGCCCACTGACAATCAGCTGCTCTGACCTCATCTGTGACAAAGCGAGCTAATTCTCCCCAGCTCTTCTAATGTGGGAGCAAATAGCTTGCTGCTGATGTGGAGCATAACTCAAGTCAGATGCTTTACACCATGCCAAACTTTTTCGCAGTAAAGGTAAAAGAATTGACTGATTTTTAAAGCTTATTTTTCTACATATTTTATTTTCCCAGATAACAGAGCTACTCAGCATTCAGTGTGTCAAGGTGTTGGAGCACGACTTTTCAGGGAGAACAGTCGATGACTAGTTTAAGCTATATTCAGGCAGTTGAACACTCATAAGCTTTGACAAAGGAGAGAAAGGGCTTTTGACAGCCAAATCTTGATTGCTAAAGCAACAATCTAAATTCATAGCTGACTAAGCCCTGGTTGGATTGCTTGGGCTCTGTGATTTATTCTCATTCTATTCATCTAGTAACATTGCTGGAGAAGACTCTGCAAGAAACTGACAGCTTTATGCAAGGCTGGCAGATTTGTCAAAATCTCAAGAAAATTCCGTTACTTGATTTTATTTTAAAAACTTGGTGTCAACTTGTTCTTTTCTTGACACATTTCCCACTTCTCACTTTCATGGAACAAAGGTAGGGTAAAAAGAATTCAATGTTCTGAATATCTTCCCTGTCATGAGAAGGTAATCAGTCTGTTAGATATGATGTTCACACTGATCTGAATAAAGAGGAGGTGCTGAGGCCACAGTGGAAATATGTCCATGCTGTCCTGCAGTATTAGCCAGCAAGCAATGTCAGCTAATGGCAGATCTTCACCCACAGGTCTCTCTCTCACACATATTTACTCAAGGAAAGTACTAACAAATATCGAGGAAAGTACTAATAAGTACTACAGTGCTACTTAATGATAAATTAACACTACATTGCTACTGATGTCAGACACTTCTCCTGTCTTGATTAGCAGTGTGGGAGAGCTGTAACAATTGTAAGACTGACAACTAAACACAGTACATATTTAACTCACCATAGGGGTAATTTGCATCATATGAGTAATTGCAATGGAGATGTTTGACCTGCATTACTATGGAGGTCTTCACAGGGTTTGCAACAATCTCTGTTTTAAAAGGACAGGAAAAAAAAATAAATTCTGGTGATGATAATAAACGCCAGGGTTGTTAATTTGCAGCGTTCTTAGAAGTAAAAAGCACATGTGAAAACATAAATCTAATCAAACTGAAGCTCTAGAGACTATTTCAGAGAACCGTAGTGGCATTATCTAAGAAAAACAGTGTACACATTTCCCATGACTACAGTTTCAGTCTCTCAGTGCTAACATATTTTATTATGCAATTATTCATCTTCAAGTACAGTAAGAACAATAACACTGTGTTGAAATGGCTGGCTATTAGACCTCTGATCCTAGTTTTTGTAAAAGATCTCCTCACAAATTGGCACATTGTTGTTCATACCAGCGCTGCCAAATACCAGGGAGAGATGTGAGAACTGCTGCAGAACCACACCAGAAGGCAGAAGGATCATCTTCAAATCCTTTGGGCTTTTTTCTTCATTTAAAATACTTACTCCACAAGTACTGGCCAACCTGTGTCAGAGGTTGCCCCTTTTAGTCAGATGCATTAATAAATCTATTTTACTCTAAAAGAAAATAATTAACTAACAGCAACCAATGCATACATCTCTGTTAAACATTGGAATAAGAAGAAAGTTGGAACAATTCTCAGCCCTTGTCAGAAGCAAATCAAGGCAATGGATCCTAATTTTAAAATGCTTAATGAAGCCAAAATTTACTTTCTGACTTTATAAATTAACACCACTTTCTGAACAGGAAACGCTTAAACTCCGATTTTTCATGATCTACACCAGGTGGAAGATTACAGCAGCCCTGGAAACTTAACAAATGATATGGAGACGAGCCCATTTAGAAATCCACATGAAGAAGAAGAAAACAGCACATGGTTTAAGTTCAACACAGACAAATGTAAGGTCTTGCACTGAAGAAAACATGATCCAGGAGTGCAGCACAGGCTGGGATTTACCCAGCTGGGGAACAGCTCTGTGAAAAGGGGACCTGGTGGTCCTGGTGGACGATAAGCTCAGCAGGAGTAAACAGTGTGCTGCTGTGGCAAAGAAAGCCCAGAGGATGCTGGGTTCCATCAAAAATGCATCACCAGCAGAGATTAAAGAAATCATCATCCCACTCTACTCTGTCTTGTCAGGCCACACACGGAATATTGAGCTGTGTTTTGGTCCGTGCTGGACAAAACAAAAAGGATGTGGACAGACTGGAAAGGGTTCAGAGAAGGTCCACAAAGATGATCAAAGGACTGAGAAGCCTGCCATGGAGGAAATGCTGAGAGCTGGGTTTGAACAGCCTGGAGAAAAGAAGGCTTAGGGTAGACCTTATCACCGTGTTCCAGTACTTAAAGTGTGTCTACAAAGAAGATGGAGACTCCTTTTATAAAAACACTCACATGGAAAAGACGAGAGGCAATGGGTACAAGTTACTTCTGGGGAGATTCCTATTGGACACAGGAATAAAATTTTTCACAATGAGATCAGCCACTGGAATAATTTCCCCAGAGAAATAGTTTATTCCCCTACACTGGATCCACCTGGACAGGGTGCTGTCTGTCTTTTGACCAGTAATTCACCAAGGCAAGATCGGTCTAGGAAGATCCAGCCCAGTGTTCAAAACCACAGGTAAACTCTCACCTTCTGCTCCCAGCCCTGCACAAGGACCTCAGCAGAGAGGACTACACCAGTGCATCCTATCACCACACAAACCCCTAAGGATAGCAGTGGGATCTAGGGGCTATCTATTCATCAGGAAACTGAACTGCACCTTTTCTTTGCAATACTGTCTTTACAACACCCTTTTAGTACAAAGCAGTTGAGTTTGTCCCAGAAACTGGGGAAGAGAGGAACTGCCTGGCTACAGAGTCTGCAGGTATGATGGGAACAAAGCTGTGACTTCCCTTCCCCTCCAGAGCCCCAGTCATTCAGTTACTCATCACTAACCTTTGTGCTGTCCCTGGCATACTTCAAGGCAATGCAAAAATGCATATCCTTTTTATTTCCAGGGAAGGCAACAGTTGGTGTTCCCAGGCTGCTGATTTCTTGTGTGCCTAAGTCAAAAGGGTTATTGCTTCTTCCCACTCCTCCACTTCCTAACAGCTATTGACAATCTTCTCCTGCTATTGCAAGGTTTCTCATTTTGCTCTTTGCCTCATTACCTCTCACTGGTGTAGAGGCCTGCAATTCTATGTTTGCCCTGAACAGTGAATATAACAAAACTCACCCCGACTTTCTCAACACCATAGTATCATTTCCCCTCTCTGCATGTTTATTCCAGGCATCCAGACAGGCTGGATTTGCAAGTATACAGCTGCACTCCAAGTAGTGAAAGCGTTTCTTGAACTCTGCATTAGCACCAGCAGTTCCAGACATGGCTTCTACCACCAGACACAGCAGCAAAATCAATGCAATACAAAAGCAACACAAAAATACACAAAAAGATACCAAGACAGGACTGCTAGGCCCCATAAAGGGCCTACCTGAGCTCTAACACCTTAGCACGTTTAGAAATAAGGGTAAGTTTAAAAAGCTTGGAGTGTAAAAGGAATCTACTCTGCAAGAAAAATACTTTGGAGACTCTGTTCTCTGCCCTACCTTCCTATACAATTGATGGTGGTACTTAAATTTTGACATTATAATATATAAGGATTTGTTCTAGACTGATGCTGACAGGCTTCAGTTTTGTGGGACTGCATTGAATTCTATTTATATATACACTGAGTTTTCTCAAACACCACCCTAACCTCGAGGGATTATACAGGTGGGTTCCTGTGGTGCTGGTACCAGCTACTCACCTCAGATCATCAAGACAATAAAAAAAAAATAAATTACAATACTCTTTTGAAATAATTTACGTTATTCCTTTCTGCTACATTAAAAGGCAATGTGAAGTAAAAGAAAACACGCTGCATGAAGACATGCAAGCAGTCAGGAGCCCCATTCAGAGTTTCAAGGTTTTCCATTTTTGACAGTTCCCTGTGCTACCAGCGTCCCTGTAGCAGCACAGTGTATTAGCCTGGGGATTTGACTTTCTTCCAGCAGGAAAACAAAAGGGGAAGAAGAGTTACACTTCATTATGCCTCTGAGGCACAGCCAAACACCAAGTACTTGGCTTTCTGAGCATTCAGGTATTCAAAAGGTATGCTTGCACTTAGTCTGTTTTCCAGGCTGACCAATAGGCAGCTCCCACTGTTAGGAATACCAGTATATGAGAAAATCTGTAACTCAAGTATTTAAGGACCTCCCCAACACAGAACTATGAAGCACCAGCATCTGACAGCCTCAGAGTGCTCTAAGTAACCCAGTGCTATCTCTTCTCTTTTATAAA
Organism: Pseudopipra pipra; assembly: GCF_036250125.1. Lineage (NCBI taxonomy): Eukaryota > Metazoa > Chordata > Aves > Passeriformes > Pipridae > Pseudopipra > Pseudopipra pipra. The sequence continues at coordinate 69,094,214 of NC_087581.1, forward strand.
TCCAAGATTTGGCCTTATTTCTTTACAAACTTTACTACCTGTACTGAAAAACAACACTCATAAAAAAAAGACACAAACACTCAAATTCCTTGAATTTTTTTTTTCTTTTTCACATCAAAGGCCTTCCCTGAGTACATGAAAATTTTAGGTATTCTTTGTAATAGGGATATGATCATCATTGTAAGAGCAAGTGACAGATATTTCTGTGTTGGGAATTCCAAGTCCAGCTGGATTAATTTAAAATCCTTCCGCCTTGCTCATGAAGAGCTTTATATAGACAATCAGACTGAAAATATATAACTACTTTCTTAATGTGGCAGTGGACATAGAAGGTAGTGATGGAAAGTAGAAGATGGAAATTACATGGATTGCAATGACAGAAGGTTGTATTGTGCCTGACTAGTGTGTCCTCATCCAGCCACCCCAACAAACTGTAAACATAATTGATTTTGTCATAGCGACAGGCCTCTGTAAGAGTTATCCACTGCTCTGTTGTGTATTTTTAATAAAAGTGTCTAGATTCATGAATTAATTTCTCTCATCTTCCTCTCCTCCAATCTCCTTTGGTTTTTTCGAAACCTATAACAATATATGTATTTCTTTGACACTACTTTGCAGAAACCACTGAGTAAGGATTAGGTCCCAAACTGTGCTAGAACATCCATCCCACAGCTTGCCAGCTAGATCCACACACTGACAGCACTAAGCAACCCTTTATCCTTAGGGAACGACAAACCCTGCCAGATGAGTGAGCGCAAAGGAAGCATTTGTGGACAGGATTGTGGACTGCATAAAAACACATCATGGACTTTGCCATGTGTAGGAAAGGCATGTGAAAAGTTGAAGCTAACTACAGAATACACAAGACCTGAGGACTCAGCACTGCAGTGCAAAACTGTGCGTGGCCTCTGGAGAAAGCCCACGTGTGTAACCAGAGCTCTGCCTCAGAAGGACAACCAGCCACGACAAGTACTTGTGCTTGTAGACATTAGTCTACAAGTACTTGCAGACATGAAGAAAAATGACTTGTAAGGACAAAATAATGTACCAGGCTTGGCTTTAACACACAACTAAGCATAGCACTCCCCTCAGTAATGAATGCATGGATAAATTCAAGCTGAAAGAAAATGAAGAATGTTGGTTATCAACTTCTATAGAACTGAGAGAGTATCTTTCCTTGTTTAAAAAGAAAACAAGGAAAGCACTGAGGCTTTCATTTTCCTGATTGATTTGTTGATACTCAGATAAAACCAAGAAGACTATCAAAATTGCACAAAATCAGATTTCATCCTCTGTCTGCAGTAAATGAAACAGAAGTGCAAGTACTCTGAACTTATTTTCAAATTGTTTCCTGATAAATACCAAGTATTTCAAGAAAAAGAATTTTTCTTCTGGCAAATTTTTATATCCATATAATAATTTGAAAAGCGGATGCACTAAGCAGGTTACCACAAGCTGAGTTCCATGCACCCCAATTCAAAAGAAACAGAAAAAAAGGGAAGTCAACATCAAATGTCTGACTGTTGACCTGGATTACAGCAAAAGGACTACTCTGGTTATAATGCCTACCTTTATTAATAATTTGGTCTCTTCTCCTACAGATTTCTGAGAAATTTTGCCTCACAATTCAGCCAGAGAGTAGAACAGTTGTGCCTTTCAAGTTTGACTCACTTCTATTCAATTCTCACCTGTATTTCTCTGTTTTCTTTAGTATATGCTTACTACTTAATAGCAGAAAAACAAAAGATTTACTTTCTTCCAGTTACTATTATGTGAGTTTCATAGAATAGAATCATTGAATAAGGTTGGAAAAGACCTCAAAGGTCATCAAGTCCAACTGGGTCATCAAGCCAACACTGCCAGGTCTATCACTAAACCATATCCCTAAGCACCACACCTACACAATTTTTAAATATGTAAAGGGACAGTGATTCCACCACTTCCCTGGGTAGCCTGTTCCAATGCTTGATCACCCTTTCAGTGAAGAAATTTTTCCTATTACCCATCCTAAACACGCAAAATGGTAAAAAGCTTCACTAAAATTATCTTGTGCATACTTACAGGATTTCTCTGTCTTGGTTATCTGATTCAGAAGCCTGTAACAGAAGCACCTCCATCAGGCCACACATTAGGGTCTGGGATCTGCATGTAACTGAAGGCTTTTTCCTGTGGCCCTTGAGACTGGAATGACTGTCTGTTCCAAATGGCCTTGGTTTAGCTGATAAAACCAGAGCATGCAGGTGAAAGGAGAATGAATGTGAATGAATCAGCCCTAGGGATGTGAGCTGCGTTTTTAAAAGGTGGTGGGAAATCCCGTGTGCTCTTAGCAAATCTTTGGAAAGCTAAAGCCTGCAGTGAAATACAGGGTCTCATGATGTAAACACTGTTAGGGATCCCAAATTAGTGGAGCACTGCTTGGCCTGGCACTGCGCTGTCTCCTGGCATTCAGCAGAGACAGGCAGATGCCCTTAATGGTGATTCATCTAAGGACTGAAAACCTACGCCCACCCACCAACAAACTGAGGCACAGGGTCTGAGCTAGAATTTGGGCCATGTAAATACTGCTTGCCTTCCAAAATACTTGGTTTTACCCACATCAGAGAGGCCAAGTAAAAACTCCGCCTTCTCCACAAGTGAATGATACCCACGTACGAGAAACATTGTGACAAGAAGGAGGTGTATGTGTGACCTGCCACATCCTCATTCGTGTTTTCAACTGAAAAAAATTATTTAGGAACCAGAACTCCAGCCTACTCTGCAGGCCATGGTACTGTAAAAATACTGACAGACATTTGAAAAACTATTCCTGCACACCTCTTGTTTGGACATGACATAATGACTTCCACAGCCATATCTTTGCTTGCCTCTTTGAGAACGTCACATCACATCTTTCAACAGCCCTGAAAAAATAACTTTTGTGTGCAGCATTATTGTATTGTTGGGTTCTGGGAGTGATCAGCACACAGGCAGCACTTCATGTGCTCAAAAACATTTAAAAATGCAGTATCATGCAGTTCACCACAGAAAACCCATAAAAGCCCTAAATATTTTCTATATAACTTCATCTTTGAATTGCTAACTGTTTGCTGCAGAAATGAAATTCTCTAAATGCAAAGATATAAGCCAAGGTCAAAGTATCTTCCTGAGAATTACCTATTACTGAATTTCCAATAAACTGTTCGTTTTTGTGTTGGAATGGGAATATTGCTTTTACTAGCTTGACTTTTAAGCAGTCATGAGTATATTTTTAGCTGGTGTAAATTGTCATAGCAACACTTCTCCCATGAAACCCAAGGCAGATTTTACCACGTGTCAGAATTTTATACCATACCGTTATACAAGCACAGGGCATCACATTCACATTATTAGTTGAAATGCGATGGATTTCCTGCAAAACCAGTAATTGCTTTTTGATAAGTCTGGTTTGTTCCAGGCTCTATGCTCCTTTATAAGAAATTGTGGACAGAGTCTGCACTAGTTCTTTCACGCTGTCCAGCCATCTGCTCTTGTTAATTTTTGCTCTAGGCTGGGTAAAGAATATGTCTAAATTAGAGGAAGATGTTATCACAACTCCTGAGCAAGATTTGGATTAGCTGCAGCACAGAAAACTGTATGGGTCCTATAAAACCTTCTCAGGACCTGGAAAACCCCATCCACATTGAGTCCTTTCCTGATATGTCCCCCAGATCATCAACAAATAAACTAGCTGGAGTCACACCTTTCAGTGTTGATGTGCACATATCATTTGGCAGAGCTATGAATGCATTTTTTTTTATATTATCTCCAGTGATGACAGCTTTGCCCCTGGATAAGAGGGAGTGAGAAGTGTAATAGGTTTCTTAGTTTTCTTTTCAATATTTTTTTAAATCTTCGTGATCTCCTATTCACTCATCTACTTTTGTTGAAATTATTATAAGAATGACAAGCTTGCATTTTATTGGCAATGCCTAAATCTATCATGTTAGAGTCTCACACTAAAATCCAAAAGAACACTTCCTTTCGGGGATAATAGAGAACACAGTGACTTTCTAAATTTGAATTGTGACTTAAACTGTGGGGAATTAAAAAAAAGCTTTCCCAAAATACAAAGGTGGGGGAAAATATCAGAAGTAGTTCTCCTATTTTAATTTAGTTTTGAGAAATCTGGAAGGACACTTTTTGGCTTTAAGCCAGCAAGTTTCAAGGGACAGAAAGTTTCCTTATATGTGTGTACAGCTCACCAGGGAACATGAGCAAGAACATAAGTTTCCCTACATGGACTGTTTTGAGCACATTTGCATGAACATCATCATTGCAGAAGGACATGGGAGCTGGGGGTTGTTGACATCAGGCAAACTGTGTGTAAAACAGGTACTGTGGCCAGATCTGAGAGAGGGGAGAGACAGAAGATCAGCCGTCTTTTATTTTAAGGGATATTTAAGGGATGATTATTGATCCTTTCATTTACAGACCAGCCATTCACAGCTCCAGTGAAAATATGGGCCTGGTGCTGAGGCAGCCATAGTCAGCTCACAAAAAGCAGGAGTGGATAGGTCACCTTGTGTTATTCCACTCCTATTTGTGAAACCTTACAGCAAATCAAGAATCTAGTCATGCATAGAGTTCACCTACCCCAAAGCCTCTGCAGAAAAGTATATGCTGAGTAAAGTACAGCAGAGTAGACTTGCTGGGTTTTTTTGGTCTCTTTCTAAAAGGAACATAAAAGAGACTTTGAGCGCAGAGAATCATGTTCTTTCTGAAATAAAAAAATGAGTTGAATGCTTCCTAAACTAAGCCCTCCTTAGGTCTTCTAACTATACTGTGTTTCCCGGAAAAAGTGATTTAGCAATGCAAGGTCAGATTCAGCCAACTTACATCCCATGTAACTCCAGCAAAAGTGCACATATAAGCATGGGCAAAATGTGTCTCTCCATGCACTGTATAAAATACCGAGGATCTTTTCCGAGATATAAAAAGCAGAGATCTTTAAGCTGCCTCATATGTTCATCCCCTCCCTGTCTTCTTCCCCCTATTCTGTGCGTTTCAGCTTAGACTTTATTTCACTGCTGTGTTAAAGATCCAGGATGCATTTGAAAGAAAACAGCTTTACAGTAATTAAGTGCTTGGTGGAAGAAATGGGGTTGTTTGCTGACCTGTGTGCGCTGCTCTCGTGTGAAAGTCTGAAATGCAGAGGGATCGAAGGTCTAGATTCAATCTGTCTAAATCTGTGTTATTAATAGCTCAGCACCTTTACAACCCAGCAGCCTATCCAGAGTATGTCTTTTCACTAATGGTGTACAAAGGTTCGTTGAGATTTTGACACGAGTATAAATGACTTGGCAACTTGAAAGAGCATATGTATCTTTTGTGACAACTCTGCTATCACAAGAAAGACACCTTCACTTTACAGCCTTCCTATGGAAAGCAGAGCTAGCACGTGTACTTCCGAAACTTGAGAGTGTTCAGGGCTGAGAAACAGCCTTTAGAGATCTAGAGAGACAGCTGAGACTGCAGCACTACCATAGCAACTCCCTCAAGTCAACTGGGCTTCATGACGTTCTCCTCCCTGGATCAAGGCACCACCACGCTTTTCCTCCACAGACAGCACCGTCATGTCGTGAGGAAAAAAGGTGATTGCAGGCTGAAATGCCTTGATATATCTTGTCCCTGTGTAAAGTTAAGAATGCCACTAATTCGTGGGTGCTTGACGGCTCTCCTCAAAGCCCACCACAACCGGTGAATAGGTCACAACTGGTACAGAACAAAATCCTCAGCAAAAAAATTAACTTGAAAAAATTAATTGCGTTGATAAGAGCATTTCAAAACAGGGTTACATAATTCCTTCACTTCTTCAGCATCCTCTGTCCATTGTAGGTGAGTGGATAACAAATAGCACTGTGGTGCCTCTCAAATAGCACTGTGGTGCTATTTGTAGTCCAAATAATGCACATTAAGGAAATCCCTGTGTTCTAAGTGTGTGGCTAAAGTATCTAGACAGTACAAAGAACTTACTGGAATTCAGGCTGTAGGAGAACAATAACATATATCAACATATGACTGAGGAGCCTTTGTTAGCAGAGGGTTGGTCCCTTGTATGTGCAGGAGCAAAGACTTTAACTTCAGACATACAAGAAGTTGAAACTCCTTTGAATTTCCCCAAAGACACGCTTGCACTGCAGAAGAGAAAGCACAACTGCAGTAGGTGTTCTGCAAGGAGTGCAGGTGAGATCACAAATTACAATCTGAAAACAACACAGACCAAAAGCACATGGGGGAAAAAGGCCCCAGCTTTCTATTGCCACCCTGCTAGCAGTTCTCATACTTCTGCCTACTGTACAGGAGAGCAAAGTCAGAAACATGTTTTATGAAAAGATGTATTCATCTGTAGCATACACCCCAATTGCAGAGCAAAGTCTATGCAGGTATCTCTACAATGAACCTCTACCAGCTACTAATGCTTCTTAACCAACAACCCAACATTTTAAAAGTTCTTTTGTTTCTTTCCACGATTTACACCTAAACAAAGCAAAAGGACCCTGCAAAGCACAAAATAAATAAAAAAAAAAAACAAACAACTTGGAAAGACCTTGAAATATTTACATACCAAATAAGACTTTAAAGCTACCATCTGGTGATGATGGTTGCAGAGAGAATAACAGTCATTTCATCTGAGGATCTGAAAGTGCTCATGCAAATTTAGTCCTTACCATATTAACAAAGTCAATATTTAATACGGAAAATGCGTTCTGAATCACACCAACTGTGTAGTCCTCTAGTTTGTCTCCAGTGATGGCAAATGTAAAAGGCCACTTATCAGCTTACATTTTTTGCTGTACATTCCCCATCCTCCCCAGCAATCACTGGGGAGCGTGCATCCCTGCCTGTTGCCCTTAGAAGCTGAGTGAAATATTCTTCAGATTTAAAAACATATAATAATATATTTGGTATAAAATGTTTTGCCAGTGATGAAGTAAAAATCCAGATATACTGACCAAAACCATCCTGCATTAATAAGAATATTTTTACACACAATTTCTGATAGCCTGAATTACCTGGAATTGCCCTAAACATCCATCATGTCAGAAGTCTGTCGATGATGGAGAGAAGATTTGTCAAGCTGTTTGTAAGATGATTATGACAATGATACTGTTGTTACTATCTTTGGAAATACAGTATTAATCCTTACAGAACATAGTTTTTACTAAGCGAGAAATTAATTACATAGGCACCTTTAAAAATCAGATTCAGAGGTTATTCAGGACAAAATTTTCCTTTCTTTCCAAGAGGAATTAATTTTGACTATATTAATAAAAAAACCCCAACTATTTTCACTCATTGTTTGTTCTGCTGAATGCATTAATTTTTGGTTATTATATCTATTTGTGCAAGGTTCTCTCAGGTATAAGCAATACTACTGGTTGTTACTGGTAGATTTTTGTGTGTTTTGTTGAATTTTGTTTCATTTTTGTTTGGTTTGGTTTTCTTCAGAAAATAAACAGGAATGTCCAGCTGTTCACTTTGTTGTTGTTGTTTTCTCCCATCTGTGCTAAGGAATATTGTAACAAGAGAGGATGTACAAAAAGTTTTGGGACAGACTGTGCAAGATTGACACAGAAGAAGATATCTTTGTAAAGATATCTGTGCCTCCAGCTGTCTTGCATTCAGGTGTTCCACTATTTTAATTCGGACATGGCAAGGTGTGCACAGTGGTTAACATACCAGCTCTGACCAAATCCGGAGCTTCTGCAAAGAGAAGCCTTGCAGAATCACACTGAAACTAATCCAAGATGATGACCCAGGAAGTTTACCAAGGTTTAGTATCAGTTAATAAATAATGAGAAGTTAGTTGTCCATGTAAAGTGTTGCTGCTGCCAACAGCTAACCTTTGCTTCTCTCTCTAGACTGTTTTAAAGCCTGTGGTGGAATTGATATATTATAGGGCTTAAACAAATTATTTAAAAGCAAGAGAGCTTGAGAAGAAGACATCTACATGCATGGGAAGACACAACTGCCAGCAAGCATCTCACTGAGAGGATTTGAGAAAGCAGAGAAGAGCATGGAAAGGAGATGAACACTGAAAAATGTTAGAAAATGCACAAAGAGGTGGAAACCCAAGGTGAAGAACAGCAGCAGAATCCTTTTAAATCCCTGGGGAAGCAGAGCATAGGGAAATTCTGGTTTGCATCAAGCCCTTCCCTTAAAACACCCCGTCAGTCCATTAAATTAAGACATAACTCAGGCATATTTGTTTAACTATAACAAATGCAATTTCTGTGTCTCTCAACCCTGCTCATGTTCTGAGAAGTTGCTTTGCCACTGTACTGCATACCGCAGTCAGATTTCCCTTTCCTTGGCTGTGTACAGTTTCAGCTTCTCTGGCTCAGGGTTATTGGGGCAGTCTGACATGGACAGTAATTAAAGCATCTGAAGGCACTGGAGTATGTAGTGGGATTTATTTGCTTCGCTTTCTTAAGCACAGAGAGTTTAAGATAGATGTTGTTAAGCTTAAGATGCAGATGTTCAAGCTTTCCCCCCCAGAAATAGAGAGAGATTATTTTTGAAAAAGGAGAAAATAAAAGCAGTAGTAATGGACTCCAGGAGCTCGACTTGTTAAAGAGAAGTGCAGATGATAAAAAGGAAAAGAAGTAGCCATTCTTGGTCCTTGATTCAGACAGGAAATCAATTTTCATCCATCGTTTTTCTGATATAGTTTTTAAATAAAAATATTTCAACATATTTTTTTTCAGTAGGGCTTCAAAAAGGCTTAGCACTTGGCTTCTGTAGTGGTTTGGACTTTGTTTTCCCCCAGAGGCTAAGAAAAGTGGTAGACCCCAAGGGGTGGAAACTCCTGGAAGTTTTGAAGTTGTCCAATGGGCGCTCCTGCAAAAATGTCAACATTCCACAAGCTCACCGGAAGAGAAGAGTTGTAGTTTTGGTTGTTGTGGAGAGGTGGCCATGTTGTAGAGCCACGAGGAAGGGGCTCTGAGCCCCTTGGGGCCTCTGGAGCCTCCCAGCACCTGGCTGGGGGGGGACTGCAAAGACCTGGAACAGTCTTAGACTGGACTAAGTGTCTGTAGTTTGCTGGGAGATGTTTTCTCCATGGGCACAGAGCAGCAGCCGACGCTGACCAGAGAAACGGTGGCAGAGAGCCAGGACAGATAAGACCTGAACTGAAGGAGCAGCAGAAACAACATGCAGCACCGCAGAGGAGACTCATGGAAAGGGAGAGAGAGAGAGCCAGCAGCTGAGAGACAGAGTTCTGGGGGTAAGACTGATACCAGACTCCCCAAAAATCCTTTGAGATCCCTCTGAGAAAAGAGGCAGATGGACTCCTATTAAGGAGAAGAGTTTTAGACATGCAGCACCAGAGAGAGAGAAGAGCTAAGAAGCTCAAAAGACATCTCGGAGCTGGACCAGGACGGACAGATGGAATGTGGGGGGAGTTGACCTTGGCTCCCTCCTTGCACTGCTGCCACGGTGGCAGCCTGAGAGACAGGGTACAGAGGCCCTGCAAGGAGCTTGAGTCTCCTGGAGATACCAGACAGTCACGAAGACCCCCCTGTCTCTTCGTGATATGACCGTGGTGAAACAACCTTGTCTGGGGTTACGAAGCCCAAGGAAGACCCCTTTGCCTGCGTCAAGGGGGCCGAGGGAGCTTGGATACCTCCCTCGTGAGTGCTGGCAGAAATCCAGCTATCAGCTGCTGCATGTGGAGAAGACAGACAGAACCTGCTGCCTCAGAAGATGCTGCTGCTTAAGGACTGGAAGGGATCTGTCCTTCTTTCCCTCCTGGACTTTTATTTGGAGGGGAGAGGAGACCTGATCCATTGTAAATACTATATGTCATGGTAGAGATAGTTGTGATCGTGTGTATAATGTGATATGGTATTTATTTGTACAGTCATTGTAATATATTCCCTTTCCCCCACTTTGAGTCTGGTGTGTTTTGTCTGGAAAAACCCATCTCATATTAGGTTGAGATGTGGGAGGGGGAATGGAGCTAGGGAATTGGATTTTGGGGCTATCTCAAACCATGACAGCTTCATAGGTGGTAAATATTAAGAAAACAATTTCTCAACAGCAAGAACCTGAAACATCCTCAGTTTCACTTCTGCCCAGAGAAGATTAAAGTCAAACTGTGGGTGAACGCAGTCTCAAGCTTTCTTTCTGATTTAAACAAAGATCACATCAGTCCACAACACAAAATTTTAATCTTCAAACTTTGGATAACTGAATGCAGGTGTATAGTGTTGACCTTGTTAACATTCGTTTGGATGGCTCAGTAAGAAAAGAACCTAGTTTTAACACAGATAGCACATCAAAATACAGCACTGAGGCTTGTCCCTGCTCTACTCTAGCTTCTCATACAATTGAGGTGAAATTACTGCCTCCCCAAGCTCTTCAGTTCAAAGCCTGAAGACTTCTAGGAGCGCACTGTGATGAAGAAACCTTCTAGAAATAACTTTTCCTTCTACTAGGCTGAGCCATGGGAATTTCATGGGGCACAGCAGCCCAGAGATCTACCTGTACGAGAGACCAACTGCAGCAGAATCAGTGATGAAATGTTCCTGCTGCTAGACTTTGTGAAAGGTCATAATACTGATGCCTAAAAGAAAATTCAGGGAGGAAAAAAAACTCCGAGGCAAATTAGTTTCGAAGGTGAGATAAGGAAAGGGTTTTAATTCATGCCTAGGCATAAAGTTACAAGGCGCGGGTGTGCCGCTCTGTTACAGATGTTACCATTTATAATATGGTCTGTCCATCCCTGATGTTTCCACCCTCTGGCTTTTGCCCTGATCCACCCTCGGTCCTGCCCCTGAGGAATTGGAGTTGGGGTCTTTAAGACCCTCTTACTTTATCCTTCTTTTTCCTCGGAGCACAAAGGGCACATAGTTACCCAGAGCCTGGCTGTACTCTGCTGTTTAGGCCAAAGTACAAGTGTTCTCTAAACAGAGTAGGCCTACCTTGACAGGAAAACAAAGATTTTCTAATGGAATTCAGGGGATAATTGATATGGGGAACATGGAATGGGGTAACAGGGTTGGGGAATGAGTGTAGTTTCTGTGCTAAGGGTAAGGGAATAAGTGCTGCTGCTTCTAAATCTACTTCTACTATATAACTACTTATAAAGCTTATAAAAATTAGAAAAAAATAAAAAAACAGATGGACCTTAAGGCATCAATACAAATGTCACATATTGGAGAACTGGATATCAATCCAACTCTTGACCCAGCTTTAAATGTACTGATTTTTCTCATGACTCTGGTCAAGTCCTGAGTACTCTCCCTTTCATGGGTTTTCAGCCATCATCTGAGAATTCAATTTCCTGCTCCACTGCTGTATTCCTAAAAACAACCACAAAAATAATGCTCATTATTCAAATAAAGGCTAAAAAAAGCCTGCTTGCTACACGGTGCAAGTCATTGGTTTCACAGGAGTTTGAGGAGTGCAAATGGTTTACCTGAACACCCAGCAGGGGTGTGTTGGACTGGTCAGTTGCAAGAGGTCATTTCCAATGTCAGTGACTCCATAGCTTAGCCCAGCCCTGTGCCATAGCTTGCTATTCCTCAGAGCTCAAACCCAGGTGGTTCTCACTCACCCCAAACCCAACCATCAATTGGCTTTTAAAATATTTCGCATTTAAAACATTTGCATACAAATGTAGCGTTTGCATTTATACAAACTCATCTTTTACAAAGCCGTGTTATTACCCTAAGACCTCTCTCATTTGATTAAAAAAAAAGAAATGTGGGACACTGAGGGGATAAGCTAACCATAACCCTGAGGTATGGTAGTTCCTGCTCCAGTGTGATTTACAACTGAGATATAAGTCCTGGTCCCAGGCAACTTATATGGGAAGGCTTGTATGAAGTGATACAATTGTGGCTGTTGCCACCTTCTCGCTTCTGTGTGGCATCTCCCAAACTTGAGTTGCTCCCACTCTCTCTTTTGTAAATAAACAGTGCAGCCGAGGAGAAAACACACAGGACTTTGCCTGGACTTCATCTCATAACACCTCTGCACATTTATACCCCACAGCTGAACCGCTTGATCAACTGAGGTTCCTACCATGGGCAAATAATTAAACTTAAAGACTTCTACTACCCCCATATCCTTTCTCTTTTGCATGTCGTACCTTTTTTTTTTTTTTTTTTTTTGTAATGCATTCATTTTTTCTCAAAATATTATCCCAGCTCTGCTATAACCAGGTTAAAGAAAAAAAAGGAGGAAAATCACCTTTTGAGGTTTAAGGCAGAGTGAATCTATAGCTAAAGTCTGAGTAATTCTTTCTCAAAAGCATCAGTACTGTGATTCAGGAAAAGACCACCTTAAGAGAACTGGTGATGATCTAAGTTGCAGCAGTTGAGCTTTGTCCAGATCCAGTCTGCATAAAACCAGGGATAAAAAAGACAGGTCTCAAGGTAGGGTGGAGAAGATGCTTCAGCTCTTTCCCTACCCTGCAGCTTAGATTACACCACTTAACATGAGCTTGAGACCTCCAAAAATTGATATGGAGTGAATCTGTCTTCAGAGTGGTCAGATAAGGCATACAACAAGCACCATCTTCAAAGGACATTAAAAAAGTAAAAGAACTAGACAAATAAACAGTATGGGATATTCTTCTTAACCCAGAACACTCCTGACCCTCAAATATGCAGTGCTAGTGGGCTTGAAAGGATAAAAGACTAACATTAAAAAAAAAAAAAAGTAGAATGTAGAGAGTCAAAGCATGCCTGATCTATTGTTCCATGTAGAAGTTGCTGCATTAATTAGTCATGCCCTTTAATTTCACCTATTCTGCCTTGGGACAGAAAAAGATCACTAAACTGAAGACTGCAATGACCTACCCTGGGGAAGGGGTATGCTTTGGAACAATCTAATTTTAGAAGACCATGTAATTTTGTTGACTATGTTAATAAAAATGTCCAAATGCTCACTTTGCAGCTCAAAAATACTTGGAAATGGATTTGCCATTTTGTTGGGAAATTAGCTGGAACATTCCTTTTTATTTCTGAAATTAAAAATTCCAAGCTTCTTTAGCAGCTAGTAGCATAAAATATTAATCAGATTCTGTATGAATGTCCTTCTGGGCAAAACATGGTCTCTCCATCAGAGATGCTATTTTATAGAAACCACTCTGCTAAATTACAGTAACTGCCTCTTGAAAAACATATCAACTGAAATTAAGCTAAGCCAGGTCACATCAAGTAGTCTCTGGATGGCAAAAGGGTGAGGTCAGACAGGAGCAGGCCTGCTCTTTGATGACGGGTAAGGGGATGATGGGCATAAATTTACAACCTCTGAGGATATACCCTCACAGCTTTTGCTGACCTCGTTGAAGAATATTAAGCCTATCATCCTGGGGAGAAAATAAATGATGAAGTAACAGAATGAGAAAATAAAATAATCAGGTCTGGGCTCCAAACCATGGCACTACAAATAGAGGACAACCTGAATGTTTTCTGATTAGGAACTCCACAGGGTAGCTGCAAATCCAAGCCTAATCAGAGGGTTGCCTCTCTCTGACATGCCTTCCCCTTTTGGGCCTTTTTATTCATCTAACTTACTAGCACCCAGATTTAGCATTTTTTTCCAAGACACTTAGAATTTCACCATAATATTCCCTTCCATGTTTAAGTACATGAACTCTATTATCAATAACTTGAGCTTAATATGATTTTTAATGCCTGGAAATTAAATACAAATTTCTTAAGGGTTAATAGATACTGCAGTCGTATTTCATGTGAAGATGGCAGGCAATCAGCAGTCAACAAACTCAAAATATTTTTTCCTTTATCTTTACTTGAGTGAAAAATATCCACTTGGTTTGATATTTCTCCCCCGGTTCCCCTTTTTAAACCAGTTCTTACAGTAACCTAAAATGACTCTCAAAATGTATACTGGAAAGACATTTTTTAACTTGATACAGTTGGACGAGCTGTGCTGTAAGCTATAGCCTTATTCTTTACGGGTACACAGGGAAAGCTGTTCCTAAGGGAACTGTATAAGCTGATCCTTGTTTGGAAAACAGGTACAAAATTCTGTAGGTGTCCAGGTAGTTTATCACTATCTTTCCAAGAAAAAAAAAGAAGTAATACACTGATAAACACTCAAGAAATACCTAACAATGTTGATCAAATCATTTATTATTATCTTTGACCCAAACAATTTAGAGATGAACTGACCGAACAGTGTCAAGATAGTCTAGCTGCCTTTGGATTTTCAAATCTTTACAGATTAAGAAGGTTAACCTCTCTTGGAAGTTTATGAGAGCCCATGAATTAAAGGGATCTAAAATTGCCCAAGAAGAACAGATGAGTGTAGTACCATTTCTATAGTAGCACATGTTAAGAGCTAAAGATCATCACACAGAAAGGGCGTGTTGTGATTTTGATGAGTCAAGTCAATCATGTGGGTATGTACCTCAGTTTTTATATATTGTCAAAATAACAAACACATTTCTTCTCAGTTATTACTCTAATTCAAAAGTATCTGATACTGCAGTGTTTTTGTAGAGAGTCTTGTGCAATACTACTAATAATAACAACAACAATGAGAACAATAAAAACAATAATGTGTATTTGAGAGCCATATTAATGGATACATACAGTTAGCATGATAGACTTGAACTTGCTGTGGAAAGCACTAACTCAATGCTCTTCAAATTAAGAAAAATTAATTTATGAGGAAAAGAGTAGAGCTACATAAGAACACAGAAAACAGACAGAAAACAGAGTGTAACATAGGGCTAAATGAATCCTCCAGAGAGGTCAAAACACAGATTTGTTTCTGAACTGATTTCTTATTCCTTCCCCTCCTAATCCTATGACTTTCCTATTCCCTCAGTATAGAATTTTTCTTAAAAAAAGTAAATTAATATACACTGGAGCACTCACCATTTTTAGACAGTATAGAATTATTTTCCAGTTACCCTCCTAGGACTTGCAAAGCAACATATCCAGATAGATCCAAAGAAGAGATTAAAGAGAAATCTATTGAAAGACATTGAAGACTATGAAGAAATAGTGGTGGTTTCTAAAGATCAGATTCTAAAGACTTTGCACATTTGCCAGAGCAGAAGCATTTGGCAGGCACACAGAAAGTAGCTTGTGTATATCTAGTATTCAGTCCTGCTATACTTGATCATCTCATTTTCAGAAGGTTTTGAAAGATGGGATGCACACTACAGTCTTGGAATGGTTCTGCTGAGGCAGGAGTCATCTCCAAAGCCTGCTACTGTATCTTGAGCCACAAGCTAGCGTGGTGCCAAAACAGCAGCTGTACTCCAACCAATTTTGACACTCTCAGCTTTCGAACTCCCAGTAAAGTAAGTGAAACGTGAATGGTTTTGAAAAGAATCAGAAGTTAAGATGCTCTGCTGTGGCACCAGAATTGCTTTGAACACAAACATCTGAGGCAAGAAATTTAGCTGATTTAGGGATAACATAAGAACATAACAACAGAAGAGAGTCTGTCTGGAAAGACCTTCTAATAAATGCTCTGGTTTTGAAGTGAAAAAACTAGACCACGGACAAATCTTTCTCAAAATCATACCCAAGGAGTCAACTAAAAATGCTGTGTAATTGTTTGCAATAAAATCTGATCCGTACTATATGCTTTTATTCCTTAAAGAACATATATTCACGAATCTTTTCACAATTCAGTAATAATCTATTTACTGCATGTTCATTTCCTCCTGTTATTTCAGTCCATTATGTTTATTTTATTAATAAATTAGTAAGACCCAAATTTTGACCCAAAGGTTTCATGCTGCAGACACAAAGCTAAGCACCTAAAATATCCATCTGTTTTCCAGAGATTTGTATCCTCCTTGAGTCCCTGCAGTTCTCAGAACAACTAGTTCACTCCCTCTCAGCATCCTGTATTTCACAGAATCACAGAATCATGGAATGTGTAAGGTTGGAAGGGACCGCAGTGGGCCGTCTGACCCAACCTCCCTGCTCACACAGAGTTATCCCAGAACACATGGCACAGGGTTGCATAAAGATGGTTCTTGAATAACTCCAGTGAGGGAGACTCCACACCCTCTCTGGGCAGTCTGTTCCAGTGCTCAATCACTGCACGATAAAGAAGTTCTTCCTCATATTCAGGTGGCACTTCCTGTGCATCAGTTTCTGCCCACTGCCTCTTGTCCTATCGCTTGGCACCACCAAGAAGAGCCCGGATCCATCTTCTTGGCACCCTCACTTCAGATACTTACAGACATTGATGAGGTCCCCTCCCAGTCATCTCTTCACAAGGCTGAACAGGCCCAGCTCCCTCAGTCTTTCCTCATAAGAGCAATGTTCCATTTTAACTACTTTTTTCCTTTTCTTTTTTTTTTTTTTTTTTTTACTTTGTTATTACTGGAGCATTTTACTGAGTAGTCCTGCTTGTAATGATACATCATTCATATGCCAGTCCTTTACCTACCACTATTATTGTACGTAAGGAGAAAACAAAATTCTACGACATGTTAAAAAAATTGGGACTGAAGTGTTAAGTGAGTCCAGATAAATTCTAAGTTTTAAAGTTGGAAGCACTTTTTCTCATGATCCCATAAAAAGGTTTAGAATAAAGCTGTGTTTTTTTGTGTGAATGTTCACATAGGCACTAAAAATTATAAACCCGTTACGTGTATTAGACAAGGATTTTTATCCTCCATCTGTACTTTGAAACTTCTTTCCCTTGAGGTTACTTCCCTCCCTAAAATGGTAGAAGCAAAATGGCATCTTGTTGTACTACTAATAGTTTGGGAGGTATATTTTTGGAGATTAACTTCTATATGCCAGACTAGCTGCTGCTTGGCTGTCTCTGTACAGCGTTGACCGAAAGTTCTAGTCTGTACAACGACTCTGTTCATTCTCAGCACTTCTTACCACAACTAAATATGTAGGTTACTCCATGATATATGACAGTTCTCTGAAAGCAGCAAATAATTTTTCAAGCAGAAAACCTTTTCTACTAGACATTTATATGCTGTGAATGATGTTCAGTGATCTAATAGAACTCTTGTATCAAATGGAGAAACAGCTTATCAGTTTCAGTCCCACACTTAGAATTTTTGTCATCAGGACATTTTATGATACTGCTTCCATCCTTGGCCATGAGGAGAGTGAGGTGGAATTTTTCTGTAGGGAACAGAGGACAGAAATTTGCTCTTTTTTCATGCACATCTACAAACTTTCTGAAGTTGTCTGGTCTGAAAGCTCTGCCTGTAGTGCAAGCACTGACCACTACAGAAATGATCCTAATTGATTGACATGAAGCTCTTCCAACTCTTACATTTCTTTCTGTATCAGGGAGCATAACAAGCCCACTAGCTAAAAGAGTCACTTACTCCTGCTTCTCTGCCAAAAAAAAAAAAAAACACGCTCATTTTAAAGAGCTTAAATTTGAGGCTAAGCTTCTGAATCTTTTGGAAATGTTTTTTTGTTTATTTGCATTATTTTGGGGGGGGGGTTGTTTGTTTAGGTGTTGTTTTCTTGAGGGGGGTTGCATGCGTGGGTTTTTCTTTTTTTTTTTTTTTTTGGAGGTGGGGAGGGAAATGTGAGTTTGGTTTTTTTTTTTAAATTCCAATTTTCATCAGACTTCACAAGAAATCATGCAAAGTAGCTGCTTTCAAAATGCTTTTTGCTGTCCATTAAGCTGGACCATAGGGGACATATTCCCATACTCCTAAGGGCAGTTAGTTGGGAATATTATTGCCAGGCACTCTCACAGGAGGGAGATGGTATTGTTTTCTGCATGAAGGGAAAGGAGAGAAGAAGCTGAAGGAATGTAAGGGATAGCAGAGAGCAGGATGAGGTGACTTCTCCAACCCTGAAAGTCCTCCCAGTGTGCAAACATGCAGCTCACCTTATTGTTGCCCAATGGTGAGAAACAGGGAAAATACCAGTGTAAAGGCTGCTGAGGGAAAGGGGAAAGTGCAAAGAAAAAGGCCACTGCCATGCTTCTGAAATGTTCAGTACTTTGAACTGAATTCAGAGATACTAGAAGGATTTCCATGTCTCTTCACTGACTCAGTCCATAAGCTGAAATGTACCATTTGACATTAAAGATTCATGCAACTAGACTTTTCCTTTATGCATCTGCCAAAACCACAAATCTGCATTTGCCCCACGTTAAAATGATACTGGACTCTTACTCCCTGTTTTCCTGTAGCTATCGTGACTTAGGAACCAATGCTATGCAAAGATCTACTAGGAGCAGTTCCAGCTGCTAAGGCACAGGTGGAATGGCAAAATAATCATTAGAAAATTAGGCAGTTGCTAACCTCTGTGAACATTTTACTTTAGAAAATGTGGATTTTTTTTCCACTGCTAACCTCTCCCTGTGGCACATCTCTGGCCTTCAGAGTGGTTTTGACTCAATTTTCTGAGGAACTGAGAGATCAGGAAACATACTCAAGCAGTTTGTTTAACTGACAGTTCATCCAAACTACTGTCAACCAAGCGCTGGAGATTAAAGGTTTAATCTTTTGCATAAGTACTTGTGCTCTAATAAATCATTTAAAGTATCTGCCTTTTGGGAATTCTTGTGAAAAATAAACGGTGATGCAACACAAAGAATGTGTCTGAAATGGAGGGGTAAGAAGACGGGTATGTATGAGTAAACTGAACATCATTTCATTCATTGTGCTGATCCTGGGGGATGAATGAAGATGTCTCTGAACAGCTCTGAAGTGAGTTCTGCAGAGAGTACACAGGAGAGGGAAGAAGCCTTTGAAGCAGGCTGTCCTCAGAAATGTTCTGAGGTCAGAACTGAAATGTATGCTTCTCCTGATTTTATTTGTTTTTATGGCAAAGAACAGCACAGGATAGTGCTGAAAGCCATAATACTCTGCCTCCAGCTGAAGTGTTCAGCTCCAGCTGATGGTAAATAGAAGGGATACCTATTCCTGAATCCATGGTGGCACAAGGTGATGATGTCCTGCTGCACATGGCAAAAAACCAAAAAAAAAACCAAAAAAAAAAGTGTCTTTTCCATGAGAACTGCTTTATAGCAGGTTTTTGGGTTTGTTTTTGGTTTGTATGTTTGTTGTAGTTTTATTCCCCCCCAAAAAAATTTATAAAAATCTAATTCACACTGACATTTGGGACCGGGGTTTTAAGACACTTGGATACCCTTACTTCCAACATCTTCACCCTTTTTTGGGAGGGGTTGTTTGTTTGTTTCATTGGGGGCGGGGAGATTGGTTGCTCTGAAATCCAAAGCTTTAAGTAATACCTTTTAAAAATCAGCTTATCTTCAAAGTTATCCCGTGAAAAGGAAAAAGGCTTTACTGAACCTGGCAGAGCATGAAAGGAAGATTTTGTGCCCCCAGCTACTTGGTTCTGCCATGACCTTAGCTGTGTACAGTAATAATTTCGATCCTCTCGTGTAACTAAATCAAGTACAGTTACTTTCTCAGGTGCCAATTCAGCCTACTGTTATCAAAGAATAGGTTGTGAACAGTAGCAGGCGTTGAGGTAATATGGGGCCTTGATTATTCTTTGGATATAGAGAGTTGCCAAAACACCTCATTTAACATTAATTACAAATAAATTCTGAAATGCTTCTCACCTGAATTATTAAATATTGAACAAGCTGATTCAGTTTCAGCTGGGCTATGAGAGTACAAAGGCAGAAAAACTCCTCCACTGGTATATAAAGCAGGTGCTTAAACCTTGGAGATATCATAATTCTGATAAAATATAAAAGCATAAGTCATAAATGAACGGGTTAGCTCAGGTTAATAATTCTGAGGAAACCCTCTCCTCCACAGCTCCAAAGCTATGAGATTTTCTACTCATTAAAAAAAAAAAAAAAAAAAAAAGGGCAAAAAAATGCAGCTGGACTACATGTCACAGATTTGTTTACAGAGCAAAACATCTTTTTCTGCAAAGCTTTCAAAGGTAGGTATTGCACAAATCTTTGCAAGCCTGGAGTAAAGCAAAGTTCATTATAGGTTATATCTACTTTTGCATTAAATTGCAAAATTTCTTGGTAATTTAAAAATCATCTGAGAAGAGATCAAGAAGGGAAAAAATGCCATTGTCAAACAGTAGGAACCATGAAAAGTTCTAATTAAAGCAACTATTGCTAAGAAACAAGAAAGAGAAAAACTTGTTTGCATTTGGATAGGGTTGTCTTATGGTACTATTTGAGTTATTCCCATTAAACCACTGCAGTGTGCTCTGGGAGAGGGAATGTTTTCTAAATTCACCTTATAATTTTACCCACTGATGAAAGAACTGCAGGACTGTTTTTAAATACTTAAATGAAATCAATACTCACAGACAAAGCTGATATTTTCAAGACCTGTAAGAAATTATCCCAACAAATGAAAAACAAGCCTGTAATTGTCCTTTTTGCTTTGTAGATCATCCCACCAGAACATGCTTCATTATGTATTAAGAATTATCAGATTGAAATGAAACTAACAAAAGAAGAAATGGAAGAGGAATCCACTGTACTTGATACACTTATATAGCATTCAGATGCCACACTAAGAATGGTGTTTTGATTAGAAGATATATCTTACTTGTTTGGTTTTTAAAATTATTTCTTCTTTTATACCATTTTCTTCTTAATTTCCCTTGCTGTCATATGTAGCTAACTATACATCCTTTGTAGCCCTTTAAATTGGTGAAACTTTAGTGGAACAGATCTCCACAAATGCTGTCTCAGTAGGATGCAAAGAGTGACCTACACTGGAAGTGAATGAAAGTATGCTCACTTTCCTTTTGCTGAGACACCCATCCATCTATCTATGCATTCATTCTGGAGCCTGCATAGCTGTGAGGAACTGATAATCTGGGTAAAGATAGGTCAGTTTGTTTTCCCAGCTTTTTGTATGATGGAGTTTATCCTATTTTGGCAAGTACAGTGAGGTTTTCCATCACCTTGACATTTCCTGCAGCAGAAACATCATTTCTGACTTAGCACCTTCAACTGTATTTCTGAACCCATGCCTTCAAGTTACAGAATCATAGAATATTCAGAGTTAGAAAGGCCCCATTAGGATCATTGAGTCCAACTCCCTGCATAGGACACCCCAAGAACTACACCAGTGCCTGAGAGCACTGTTCAAACACCTCTTGAACTCTGTCAGGCTTGGGGCTGTGACCACTGTCCTGGGGAGTCTGTTCCAGTGCTCAGCCACCTTCTGGGTGAAAAACCTTTTCCTGATATCTAACCTTCTCTCTCAACTGGCTGGCAATGCTTTGCCTGATGCCCCCAGGACAGGGTTGGCCCTCCTGGCTGCCAGGGCACTGCTGGCTCAGATTCAACTTGCCATCGACCAGGACCCCCAGGGCCCTTTCTGCAGCACTGCTCTCCAGTCTCATTCCCCAGTCTATACACTCAGCCAGGATTGTCCTGTCCCAGGTGCAGAATCCAGCACTTGCCCTTGTTAAACTTCATATGGTTACTGATTGCCCATTTCTCTAATTTGTCAAGGTCTCTCTACAGGGCATCTCTGTCTTCAAGGGAGTCAATGTCTCCCAGTTTGGTGTTGTCAGCAAATTTACTTAGTGTTCATTCAAGTCCTGGGTCCAAGTCATTAATGAAAGTGTTGAAGAGCACAGGGCCAAGGATGGATCATGAAGACAGGTGCTGCCATTCTCAGCAATGTCTGAGGAATGAGAGGGTGAGACATCAGCATCCATGCAGACAGTATCCTGCCCTGAAGCTGGGCCCCAAACATAAGAAGGACATGGACCTATTGGAAGGAGTCCAGAGAAGTGTCACAAAGATGATAAGAGGGCTGGAGCTCCTCTCCTACGAAGACAGGATGAGACAGTTGGGGATATTAAAGGGAAGGCTTAGGGGAGACCTTATAGGAGTCTTCCAGTATTTACAGAGGGCTACAAGAGAGGTGGAGAGAGACTCTGCACAAGGGCATCTAGTGATAGGACAAGGGGGAATGGCTTTAAACTGAGAAAGGGCAGGTTTAGATTAGATATTAGGAAGAAGTTCTTAACTGTGAGGCTTGTGAGACACTGGCACAAGTTGATCAGAGAAGCTATGGATACCCACCCCTGGAACTGTTCAAGGCCAGGCTGGATGGGGGTCTAAGTAACCTGGTCTACTGGAAGGTGTCCCTGCCCAGGGGGTTGGAACTAGATCAAATTTAAGGTCCTTTCCAACCCAAACCCTTCTATAGTTCTATTAATCTGTGATATGATTTCTACCCAACACTACTTCTGTTCCTACAGGCCTGACTACCTTCTATTCCCTGCTGCTGTTTGCCATTTCTCAGGGACCGTGATCAATGCCCCTAAGAATTTCATGTTTCAAGCCTTCTGATGGATTAAGACCCTTCAGGAGCTATCAGGTAACTTGCCAGAAGCTGAGGCACAATTAAAGAACTTTTCCATTTCTGGGCCAGCTAGCTAATACTTCAGTTGGATTTCACGGGGTCAATGTTAAAGGTTTGTCTATATTTCCCTGAACTTCAGCCTCTGTTCTGCCCCACCTGTAGCATAACTATGAAAAGCACATTTGCAAAATTAAGCATTATTAGCTGGCAACTCAGAAGACAATACCTTTGATACATTTTGAGGTCAGTCTTGAGAACAACATCAGACAGGCAGCCACAGCTTTCAAAGGATAAGATTTTCTGTTTGAACATAAACCCTTGTATCAAAACTCTCTGCATAATGCCATGTGTCACTTGCCTGTCGTTGACTTCACAAAAAAAAAAAAAAATTGATTTCTTGGGGCAGCACCCAGACTGAATGGATTCTCTCATAGCCTATAGAGTCTGCACATTAAACATTTCATTAAAACCTTGCATTCTGTCTACATTCCCTCAGCAGACTATTACTCTCTGTAGTCAAGCTCACTTTTTTCTTGTTTGACAGGGGAAATAGGATTTTGTAGCAGGTGATTTTATTGCTTGTTCTATAGACAAGTTGTGAAGTTAAATGAGACACAACCCAGGCACAAATGAAGAATATATTCACTTGCTCTGGTCTTGTTAGATACACTGTCAGGTTCTGTTTCAAAATTCAACTTTTAGTCCTTCCCAATATCACAAACCCACTAGACTTTTGCTTTGCACATTTTTTACAGGAGAGCTGTTATACACTAGCTGCACAGTATTTGCTCCTACTAGAACTGGACTGAGCCATTTTGTTTTGTACCAAGTTGCAACCACTCCCAGAATCACTGCAGACAGGTACGATATCTGCCACTTGTTTACACTGCCTTTATTCTCTGCCCATTTCCTTCCCTTCTTAGAAGCAAACTGCTTGGATGCAACCATTTTAATAAAAAAGTGTCAAATTAACAGATGTCCTCATTAGTTAATGCATTATTCACTATATTGTGCTTCCTATTGAAGTGCCAAAAATAAATCACATCAAAATGCTGCTATTTGTGGAATGAAGAGGGAATAAAAACGTTTGTGTTTATGCCTGGGAAGCTACAGTCTAAACACACGCCTGAGGACACTCAATGCACACAAACAGCTTGAGGTGGTGAGAAAAACACACACATAAAGGAGTGCCAATTGTCTCCAGTGCCAGCTGCCTTATTGCTTTCTCTCTCTCTCTCTTTTTTTTTTTTCTTTTTTTTTTTTTTTTTTTGTCAGGACAGCTTTTGCACAGATAACAGTATTGATTAAGTTTCTGAATGATTTTGGATAATGACTTCAAGTCTTCTCTATGCACATGCAGGAAGGGGCTGCCGTGGACAGTCCTCAAATGCATCAAGGGTAAGAACTTTACAGGCCACAGAATGTTCCTCCATCTGAAAGAATTTGGGAATCTTCTAGGTTACAGACTCCAGGTGATTCACTGAGGTGTTGGCAAAGCATATCAGATTTATGTCTTGCCTCATCTGGAGGGACTACAAGGACCAGCAGACATGTAAAAACATTCTGCCACTTCACTAGGCAGTGCCGGCATAAAAGGCCTTTCAGTTGGCTGGATGGTAGACAACCAGAGACGACCTGGATTCCCTTCCTTGTTAATGGACCCAGTGATCTAACATCCCACCAACATTTCTTTTAACCTCTGCAAAGATTTTTGTAAAGATGAGTAACAGACTAGCACACTGCTCGAATATCGTTCTGTTTCAAGGGCACATTAGCAGCTACACATCTAACCAGACTTGCACTAAAAAAAATCTGTTGGGTTTTCTATTTTTTTTTTTTTTGAAGATGAATAGAAAATTTATATGCCAGTAGGCTGGCTTAAATAAGCTATTTAAAAAAATCGAGGTACTGCACTTTTCAAGGTCATCACCTCTGTCTACAGAAATTATTTTTACACTTTAATAGGTAATGGCAATTTCTTTTTTTTTTTTTTTTCCCTTTGGGAGAAAAACTCAAAACATGTTCCTGAAACTTTCTATTTAATAAGAGAAAAAAATTCATAAACCACTCAACAGAGGTAAAAGTCAACCCAAGAAGGCACTATTCTGAGACTATGTTTTATACAGCAGTCACAAAAAAATATTTATGGTAAAGAAAACTGACATCTTTTATTCACCTAACCTGAACAGTCGTAAAAATAAGAACACTGTACATGTGCAGTATTAATTTCATTTTAGAAGCCCTAAGCAGAAGGTTGTTTTGCATACGAAAAATGTTCCTTCTTTATTGTTACGGAACTGAATTTCTGATGACTGCTGTGGAAAAACAATTGGATTATACAGTGCTTTAGGGGATAAATTAAAAAAAAAATAGAATCAAAATTTTCTTGCAGGGTTCTTTTCTGGGATGTTTATTTATCAAGAGAAAAATAATATATATCTCAACTCTTCTACCTTCCTCCACCCTCCCAAGAAACTCATGTGAGAGATTGCTGGGATATAAAAAAATTTAGAAAGATATTTGATCAGATAAAAGTAGCTAAGGTTCTAGCTATTTCAACTGTCACAGTTCTTCATCTTCCAAAATAATGCGAAAAGAGAAATTAGATAAGAAAGAGAGCAAACAATCCTATTCATAGCAAAAGTATAGTAAATTTTGAAAATATGTTGTTCTGAAAGTCACACACCCATCACTAGCTTATTTCAACATCTGAGGCATTAAAAAGTATCAATTGTGATTTTTGAGTTTCTAGATCTCTGCCAGCTTATAATATCAGGCAATCTGCAGAAATGCAATTTATTAAAAATCAGTCATTTTGATAACTCTACGTTAATTTTAAAGGGGTGAGGTAATGCCAAGAGCTGAACAAACTGCTGCTTTTCTTCAGGAGTGCTCCACACCATGCAGCCAAAATAATATACAATTAAGCTGAAAGCTTTTTCCTAACTTATATAGAGCTTGCTGAGAGAAGGTGGCCACATAAAGAAGTAAGTTCAATAGACACTATTCTGATCTATAGCAGAAAAATGCAAATGACCCGATACCTTTGGTGGAATTACCCTTATTTTTTAAAGGGTAAGCAAGAAGAGAATTATCCTCTAACTCTTCCATAAAAGACAGCAAAATGGAATATCCAAAATTAAAATGAATAGGCTTTCTGCCACAGGTAAACAAACCAATTGTTATGCCTGTCATCTTTATGCATAATAGAATAATTGCCAAGCACTGTCTTGAATTATGATTCACAATTTAACTTCCTCAAATTACAGTTTGCAATAACCAGTGTTGAGGTATGATTATTGGATTGTAAATTATTTCAGCGTGCCAATAATGTATTTAACATCACAGCAATGTTTCTTTATAAACCCAATTTCTTATTATTGATTCCAGGTATTACAAATATGATGCAAGAATTTTAGTGATAATAAAAAAATGCAGTGACTCAAGACAGCCATTTAGTATTTGTCAGAATATTTTTCCCTTCTCTTCTGTTTTCCCATCAGACTACACATTTATTTATTTTACTTTATTAATAATTGCTGCATGAATTTTTTGCTGCTTGGTCCAGGCCACCAGAGAGTGACCTGGGTATCTCCTGGGAATTTACCCTCACTGTTCCCCACGAGACAGAGTGAACTGAACAACTGAGGACCTTAATTGTTCAGGATAGTATCAGAAATCCTAAGGCATGTGAGCTCTAAAATCTGATGAGCAATTCAGGCAGCTTGTCAAAACTTTAAAACCTCTAGCATGTTTGTTTTACTAAGCACTTGAGGGGGCTTGAACGGTTTTCACCAGGTGACTGCTGGTGGTGTGTCCACTGCATCACAAGCCTTAGAGGTAATGAAGAAGATGTTCCTCTCTGCCTCATACCACAGCCACGTGCTGCTGCTGAAGGGTCTGGCTGAGAAATTGCTTTGTGCCTGTAGACTGGTGACATACATGATGATTAGTCACATCAAGCAAACATCCACCCACTGTCAACACAATTGACAGCAGCCAAAGCTGCTCCTGTTGGTGCGTTTTCATAGTACATCACCCAGCTCTTGGGGACTCTTCCCCCTTACTGACAGCTCCAAAGGCTTGCAAGACTGGGGATTTCATACTGCTGGGAGGTCAGGGGAAAGACATGATGTAGGAAGGAGCTGCTGGTCTGAGTACGGAGATTGCAAGGTTGCCTGCTTGATAGGAAGTTCCATGGCAAAGCAGAGCCCAGAGAGGCTTTCATTACTTGTGTTGGAGTAGCCCTAGGCTGTGTTGAAGCAGCTTTTGGTCTGTGTCTGTCTGTGGCCACTCCACAGTGGTGCAGCTGTGCAGGGCACCACTGTGCACGTTGTCTGACAGGCCTGGGGACTGAGCCAAGACTGATGGGGAAAGGGTAAGAGTCTCTCTGAGTACTAAGTCAGGGAAATACCAAGGAGATGCTGATCCCTGTTCTGCTGTGGAGCTTGGAAAAAAGATGTTAAAGCCTGGAAAAGACTCAGAGGGAAGACATGTAAAAGTCTCATCAGCCAGAGAGCACATTTTTTCTGAGGGAGGGAAGAAGGCTGATTTATCAGCTTACTGAAGACAAAGCTGAGAAGTAAGTCCTAGCCTGTGTGAAGAAAAAGCCCAGTACTACAAGACAGGACTTCTGTCTGATATCAGGTCAATAGCCAGATGAGGTCCAGAGGCAGGGAGCTCAAACTAGTGTAGTTCAAACTAGGACTCACAGAAGACAGAAAAACATGGACAATAATTACCTACTGGATGAGTACAGTGGGAGAATCAATCTGTTTTTCTGACTCTCAGGCCTTCAAGTTATGTGGAGGAGGAGCAGATGTCCTTGCAAAAGAGCTGTGGCAGTTTTGGAACCTATTTGGGAAACTGCAGGAATCCGAGGTGACATGATGCAGCCTGTGTTGTTCAGGAGGTCAAATAAATCTTCATCATGCTGCCCTTCATCCTTCCATCCTTCATCCAAGACCAACGTGACAACATCTAGTTGCCCATTTGTGCCAGATGAGTTAAAACAGGTTTTGCTGTTGTTCAGCAGTTATTCCCAAGTCTGCAAGCAAAGGTCCCATGGAAAACTAAGGCTCCTGTAATGGACACTGCTCACCATGCAGACCTTTGTTCCTATATTGTCCAGACCTATACAGTTTATAGGTCATTGCAGCTATGGGCACTTCTAGACGCCCCAGCTCACTGTCACTGAAGTATTGCCCAGTTGTCTCTCCCATTTACTTATTTATTTGGCTCTCAAATTGCTCAATTGCACAGAATTGGTAAAAACAGGATTTGAGGAGGATCAGAAACTACTTCCATTCTGCTCTCAAATAATATATTTATCCAGTGCAATGCCTTCTGCTGCAGAGTCCTCTGCCTCTGTTCAGTGCTCTCTCACAGATCTTTCTGCAGACACCAGCAATGGCAGTTTTGTCTAAATATATCCCTCAGCACATGTTCACAGCTGCCTCCCGGTGGAGTTTTCTTCCTATCTACAGACAAGCCTGCCTGTGTCTTTTCTTTCTGTTCCCTCTTTTTCTTTTTCCACTTTTTTTTTTTTTTCCTAAACAACAGAAACACTTCTTCAGTTCCTGCTGGAGATCACCTTTTTCTCATTCCAGTCCTTGGCAGTCTCTGGGAACATATGCAGTTCAGGAAAACAGATGGGTTGCAGCCTGCTGGGTCATTCAGTCAGTGGGAAATTGAATGTTTACACCACCATTTTTCTTCCTTGCTATTTAAAATGGCTCAGTAATCCTGTGGTAATCATCCTGATGCTAGTGTCAAGGCTGAATTGTCAGTTCTGTAATTGTAGTTACACTGGGAATGTAAATAGAGCCACAAAATACATTAAAAAAACCCTGTTAGTTGCTCTTCAGCTCAGTTCAGAAACTGCTCCATGTTACCAGTAGAAAATGAGTTTGGCATAGACTGGCAGTGTTGGCCAACTGTTGGATCATAATAATCCTCAGGGAGGACCAAAGGACCTGCATTTTATTCCTGTATATGCCTGTGTATTTGCATATGACAATGACACCCCACAACTGGGTTTCTGTTGTCACTTCTTCTCTCACTCACCGTAGCAAGGGCTCTAAAAGCAAAGATTTCTCTCCTAGCCTCTTCCTTCAGTAGACCTGTGGGTTTTGCTGAGGCTTTCTTTTTGGCTCATCGTCAGCAAGTATAAACAATCACCCTTTGATTAAGTTTTCCCCATCTTCCTATTTATTTATCTTTTTTAAAAATTTATTTTTTTGCATGTACCTGAGATAACTGCTTTGGGCACCCTTCTTTAACCCTCACTGAAAGCAGCATACAACAACCTGCACAAGCAGAATAGTTTGTCTACACAAAGACAACAACACTTATTGACTTTCCAAAACCTCTGAGTGTTCCATTGCTCCTCAGCATCACCCAGAGCTGATGCTGCATATCCCACCACATTTAAGAAAAAAAAAAAGGTAACATTGTTTTAAAGAGCTTACAGCAACTTGTTGTCTTTTTGTCCCATGAGCACACAAATATCAATGTTCTCAGTAAACCTGAATTCAGTCACTTTTCTTCACAAAACCCAGGCAATTCTAACTTCCAAAGGGACTAAACAAGGGTCACACACTATGGAAAAGCTAAGATTCACACTTTAGTTCCCACCTGACTGATAGCAAAGGGACAGTTGTCACAGGGTTGAGAGATTTCCTAATATCTAACCTAAACCTCCTCTGGCACAGCTTCATGTCATTCCCTTGCATCCTGTCACTGTGGTCATCAGAGTGAAGAGATCACTGCCTGCCCCTCCTCATTCTCTCATGAGGAAGTTGTAGACTGCAATGAAATCTCCCCTCAGTCCCCTCAACCCAAAGTCTGTGACTCACTTGCTTTCTCTACGGTGAAAGCACTCCCCCATCGCCTGCTGAAGGGCAATAGGGTACACTGAATCAAAGTACCAAAGACCAACCCCTTTTCCCACCCCACTGAATTAAAGCGAAGCATCTTCACAGAGATGAACAATTTCCTGCAATTTTTCCTTGCAGCTGGTGGTTTGTTCTATTCCTGCCCACTTCTGTGGTAGGTTAGTGAAAAGTGCTTGCAACAGTTCTCAAGAAGTAACTCCAGAGACAGCATCAGTTACTATCAGCTCTGGATCTTACAACCCACTATCATGTTGCAGCAATCAAGGGGCCACCAAGGGAAACCAGACCTGTGCTAGCGGGAGCACAAAGTTGCCCCAGACTCTGAAATGGTGGAGATGCTCAAACAAACTTTCCTCTGCTGTTCCCACAGCCTGGAAAAGAGCATGCCTGGCTACCCCCTCAGAGAAGAGGCTGCTGGAAGAAACACGGGGGGGACAGCTGGTTGTTCACTGGAGACAAGATTGCTTATATTCCCCTGCCCAGAATTTCCCATTCTGTGACATGTTGGAAAATCCTAGTCACAGGATTTATCAGCCTTGGCAGTGGAATGAGTCTCAGATCCCTGCAGCTCTCCTCCCCCAGCCTACTGATGCCCTCAGACATCACCTAGCCTCCAGGACAAGGAGACATGACATGGTCTACACACCCCCCCTTGCCTCAGATCTGGAAGAACAGACCTTTCTGCCTCACCTCATGCACGTGATTCTCTTCTCTGTGCCTCCCTCTTTCAAAACTGAAGGTGGCACAATGGAAAAAAGACTATAAATGTTACCAAGTCCAACAGATCAGATAAAAGTTTTAAAGTTCCCGCTTTGAATCTCCTTGATTTTTATATTTTATGTAGTCACGGAAGATCTGAAATCTTCTGGAGGGTCAGAGATTCCAGACACTCTGAGCCTATTCCCTCATGTCATAGCATGGTGGTTGTCAAATGCAACATTTACTTGGAATTATTAAGTCTCTTCTTATTAGCTCTCTCTGTCTCCAGGCTAACTCCACATAGGCAAAAATTAGTAAACTAATTGCAGTGAAACATTACCAAAACCACAGTTTCTCAGTGCATTCTCATCTTGGCCATTACAAGTAAACGCTATTCCCTCAAGGTTACTAGTCAATTCCTCTTAGCTGATTTCAAACAGATGACTCAGAGGCTGAATGCAAGCGTGGCTTTCCTACTGTTCTAAATTATTGTCAATCCTCACTGTTTTCAAGAGCTTTATAGTCTAGCAGTACAGCAGATGTTAATATACTACCACAGCATTTCTGATAGCTTCCTAATGTCTTTTTCTGGTGGTGTGTATTTTCAATCCAAATATCTACAATTATTGTGATCAGATTATGTCTACAAACCATCAATTACTGGCTGGCTAGAGATGTATCAACACAATGCTGTTTCTATATGTGAAGGTCACAGTTTCGTGTGCTTAGACTGCAAATAGGAAACTTGAACCTTTCCCCACTCTTCATCTCATCATTGTTTTCCAGACTTTCATAAATAACTTTCTCTGTGCCTGGGGTTAGAGGGGAGGGGAGAAATAAGCCACACTGTACAATATCTGCTACAATGGCTTTAATCTGCAACTCACAAGAAAGCAGACTATGTCCTATATTAAGACTTCTTGATTTCATCCTCCTTTAGCCTTTGTTTGCTTACAAACATCCACAGAAAGACACATATCTCCACTCTTGTTTCATCCAGATTCATGATGAGTTTCATAGAGTTCCTTTCCCAATCCCTTACAGATGCCCAGTGGTAGATGGAGCCTGACTTTATAGCTTTTAACGCCTTAGAGGTGCTGCCATTATGATAACCTTGGGGAAAAACAGACCAACACCGCCAAATATTTTTGTGACAGACAGCAAAGCACAGGGTGACAATGCAAGCAGGAGCCCTAGAGAAGAAAGGTATCAAGGAGTATTAGAGCACGGGGCAGCATCTGTCTATGCAGGAAATCCAATCAGGTCTTTCAAAATGTCTGAATTACCATATCTTTGCCCAGAGGACAACTTCAAATAAGATGCATTTCAGGTCAGATCAAAGTGTGGTTTTATTTCTGCCTTCTGTGAGAGAAGTCTCCATTTGTTTCAACTGACCGTTTTTGGGAACTGTTTCTCTTAAGTTCCCTTTCAGACTTTAAAACTCTTTCTTTGTCCTCTTGTTTTCTTAAGCAGTGTCTTGCTGGAGCAGGGAGTCCCTTTTCTGTATTTCCTGGTGTGGTAATTGGCACAAACCCACCTGTTTTGGGCACAAGATGGTATAAACAGAAAACTTCAGAAATGTCTAGACAAAGAGAACTCATACAGTGCCTAGCACATGTTTTCCTCTGATGGAGTGATGGGAGAAGACCCCAGCAGCCAGATGGAAAACATAAGAGCATTGTGACATGCGTCCAAAATTCAGGAAGAAAAGCATACTCCTAGAAAGACCAGAGTAAGAAGGGTTCCAACTACATCCAATTGTTGCTTAAACTTTACAAGTTTTCTGGTGGTGTGAATCTCACCTGAATTTTGCAAGACAGAGAAACCTAAATGCAGTTCTACACTACAGGTGCCAACTTTGAAATAAAAACTTTTGTGAGCTCCAGGGACATCACAATTGTTGATTTCTGCACAGCTTGTAGGAACAAGTTTCAGAACAAGACTATTTGGGTTTTTAACCCTGCTATTTTCACATGATGCAAAGTCAGAGAATCACAGAATGGTTTGGGTTGGAAGGGAGCTTTAAGGCTATCTAGTTCCAATCCCCGTGCCGTGAAAAAAAGAAATCATGACAATTCTGAGAAACAGCATCGTTCCACTAAAAATCAGTGCTGTCTATAAATTAATGATATAATTTGCAAAACCTCTGACCACAAGATAATCTAATCCATTCTGATCTATTTGATGTCCATTGCAATGACACTGAAATAACTCATGTCTCAAATACCTCATCTCTCAAAAAAACCCCAACTTTCAAATTACTATACTGCACCACCTTGCTCTTAAAATATTTTCGGTTTATCGTTCAACATGAGAGTTAACCAAACTTATCTTCTGCAAGTGCAAAGCTTCCAGTAAGGTATTCCACATGACCGAGAGCTTTTAGAACCGCAAGTTGAATCGAATCAAACATACAAGCAAAATAAATCTTTCAGTGTAAGATGGTGTGTGAAGAAAAGGAAGTGAAACAAAATTTAATTAGCCACCCAATTAAAAGATTCTACAGTTGAGATGGAAATTTAAGAAATACTTTATACCACTTTGCTTTTCAAGAAGATGTTCATCTTGTTCTTTTCTCGCGACATGCATTAAACCCCATTTAAACACAGAGAAAAATTTAGAGCTAACATTGCTTCCCTGCTCAAATCTTGTCACAGGGAACTTCCCATGGAGAACTGCGTGAGGTAGCTGCTTCCAGCAGATTCTCCTGCAGCTGCAACTTCTGTGCAGAGATTGCAGCAGGGCTTGTTTTCAGGCTCTTTTATCTAAATAGGTCTTTGAATTTCAGGCATTTCAGAGTACTCTGTCCCTAGTTTTTTTTCTTCTTTAAAATTATATCTTCATCTAAGCCTTTTAACAAAAGCATTTTTGTAGAATCTGCCTTTTTTTTTTTACCTGGTGATAATATCATAAAACCCAGTTTGCATACAGAATTACGAGATTTGTCTTAGAAGGACAAAAAAATGTATACTTGACTTTCAGAAAATAGCACAGAAAATACTGACACATTTTGACAATGAAATACTGGATTTTCCTAGGGAGAGAAAAAACAGAGAATTTTTTTTTTAATAGGACAAATGAAAACATAGCTTTCACAACCTCCTTTTTTTCTGACAAATTGTCCCCTAATTATGAAAAATGTTTTTTCCATAATTTGCACAAGTGTTCCCTGAAAATGTTTTCTAGAAAGAGAAATCACATTTAATGGAATAACTCAAGTGCTAACAAGTGAAAATCATTTATATGCTTAAGTTCTTGACAGATGTGAGCTTGAGTGCTTTGCTCAAAGCAATACAAGAAGCATTTAGCAGCTTTGTAGGTCACATCAAAGGCTTTTGTGTCTCGGGGGTGATAACCAAAACCCGTCCTTTCTTTGTCGTTCCTACATTCTTTACTCTGCATTCACTGGTAAGAGCTACTATATGATGCTTCCATACAAGAAGCTATAACACATTTTCCAAGAAGTGACATGAACCAGTAAAACTCTTAAAGCACTATTTTGTTTAAAATTCCCTTTATATCACCAATCTATCTTCTTTCACAACTTAAATGTTTTTTATTTTTTTAATTAGGGCTGAATGACAAAGCTTCCCTTCCTTTTTCTTTTTCTCTTTTTTAAATGTAATATGGAAGAAAAAAGAACTGGCACTTGATTTTCAGGAACCTTAAAGCAGAAGGACTTACTACACAGCCACATGTTGCCAGACAAAATATAACCAAAGACAGTGGGCTTCAAATGGAGCTACTGGGTGTAAAGTGACTAAAGTAGTGAAAGACAAAGATTCTTTCTTATACATAATCATTTATTCACATTCACTTCAGCATTTCTGTTGCTTTGGGATCAGCAGAAATGGTGCTCAGAGATATGAGCCTTTCAACCTCATCAACCAAATGCATCAATAAACTCAGGATGTTTGTTATTGACCATCATTGTTTTAAGGAGTGCCTCTCCCCAAAGCTGCGTACAAGTGTTGAGCTAAATAAAAAAGCAATTTATCAAGCATTTTGAAATAATATTTATGAACTAATAG
This sequence comes from Pseudopipra pipra, assembly GCF_036250125.1. Taxonomy (NCBI): domain Eukaryota; kingdom Metazoa; phylum Chordata; class Aves; order Passeriformes; family Pipridae; genus Pseudopipra; species Pseudopipra pipra. The sequence continues at coordinate 69,128,125 of NC_087581.1, forward strand.
CTCATCTGCTATTCTGTCTACTAATTCAGCTCTGATTAACAGCTCGCTCTGGGACTTACAACCATTATTTCTCACCTCTTAGCAGTATCAAACCAGTGTCTTTCTTATCTGTGTAAACCTCCTTATTCCTACTTTTGTTTTTCCCATTTTAAGAAGCAACATGTTTATCAACAGATCTTACAAGAGGCAGGTAGAAGTGAAATTTCAAACGTCCTCAAGAAGCCTGAAGTGTGGGAGCTTGCACACAGCACGGCATAATGAGATTGTAACCTGTCCCGTGATTGTTCATAAAGTGTACAGAAAATTAACAAAACCAAAAAAGATATCTGGATATTTAGAGTAACCACTGCATAGGATTTCACAATGGGTACAAGTTTGCTCTTATATTCCATTTTATACGGCAGTTGGTTTGTACTCGTGTCACCATGAACATGAGTTGTTCCTCAATTTGACGTGAGGAAAACCTTCAACCAGGTACCTGAAAGGTTACTGAGCAGACCTTTCCCAACAGCCTTCCTTCTGCAGCAAGCAGCAGTGAGAAAGCATTTCTGCTTTCCCACCTGCAGGAGGGCAGGGGGTGGAAAAAATGCACAGCACAGTGCTCAAGCTTCCTGTTCTAGGAACAGAGGCACGGCTAAAATGGTCACCAGGTTTCAGAAATGTGCCTTAAGTGCTGGGCATCACATTGGATTTTACCAAAAATGACGGATGCATAACAGTGAAAATACTAGACAAAATCTTAATGTAATTGCTGACAGGATATCCTAAGGCATCCTTGCAGTGAAAACCCCTCTAGTGTTCCGTAGACCTCAAAAAAAAAAAAAAAAAGTTTTTCAAGAATGTATATCTCTCCAGTTCTTATTACTGTTTGCAAAACCCTGACAGATCAGAGTTATTCAAAGACTAGTCCTTCACAACTGCTTTTCCTTCATTTTGTTGCCAATAAGGAGTGCCTGAATCCAGTTGCATCAGAGTCTGAAAGCCCAGTAATTCATGCTTTTGTCTTTTGGCAGACTCTGGCATGTAATCCCTTTTATTTGGGAGTTCCAGTATCTTAGGTATTTTCTTGCTTAGATTAAGATCCCAAATAGGTAAGAGGGCCCACACAGAGTCCTACATGACTAGCAGCAGGACTAGACTCTATTTCTGCAGAATTTCTGGAAGCAAGCATAATTTGCATTCACTGAACAAGCTGAAGAATGAATTGGCCAACAGAAATACAAAACTTATTTATTCATTTTAAGTTAAAGGGAACAAAATGCTTTGATTCTGTGACGGAAACAGGAGGAGTAGACTGAAAAATCATTGTTACATCTCAGGCAGCAAAAGGGCCATACATCTTACAATATGCCAGCCTTGTTGCAAACCAGCCATGCTGTCTTACAATCTCACAGCTGGTAAAAGCCCATTCTCTGAGGAGATGCTCTTGTCAGTGTTGATGGTTGCAAAATACTCCAGAGCAATTTTCTTTTCAAAATCATGATGTCAGGTGACCTTCACTTCTGTGCATGAAATGATCAAAATCTCATAAAAGTATTCTCCCCTGTGGTGATCCAGAAGACTTTTTCACATTTTTTTTTCCCACTGTGGCTTTTACAATAGGAAGTGGATGAGGCAGCTTGAAGCAGCCTCAAGGTCACAGTCACTGGTTCTTGTGGGGGACATTAACCCTGACATCTGGATGAAACACAGCAAAGCACAAACAGTCCAGAAGGTTCCTGGAAAGCATTGATGACACCTCTCTGACACAGGCAGGGGAGGATCCCACAAGTAGTGCTGTGTTGTTCAGCCTCATACTAACAAACAGGGAAGGCCTTGCTGAAGATGTGAAGGTTGGAGGCAGCCTTGGCTGTAGTGACCATGAGCTTGTGAAGTTCAGTATTGGGCAAAGAGGAAGCAGGGCAGCAAGCAATCATGGACTTCAGGAGAGCTAGCTTTAGCTTCTTTAGGGATCTTGAAAGTATCCCGTGGGAACAGCTCCTGCAAGGAAGACGGATCCAAGAGAGCTGGTTGATACTCAAGCATCAATTCCTCCAGGCTTAAAACTGATACATCCTGATGAGAAAGAAATCAGGGAAAAGGGGTAAGAGACCTGTGCGGATGAACAAGGAACTCCTGTCATTTCTTACACATAAGCATGATATACACAGGAGATGGAAGCAGAGTCAGGTAACTTGGAATGGATGTAGAGGTGTTGTCAGAGTAGGCAGAAATGAGACAAGGAAGACCAAGGTCTGGAATTAAATCTGTCCAAAGATGTCAAGGACAACAAGAAGGGCTTCCTCAAATACACCAATGACAAAAGGAGAACAAAGGATAATGTGGGCCCATCACTAAATGGACAGGGACACTGGTGACAGAGGATGCAGAGAAGGCAGAGTTACTGAATGCCTTCTTCGTGTTGGTCTTCACTGACAGGACCAGCCCTAAGGAATTTCTGACCCAGGAGACCAGGGTAAAAGAATGTTGAAAGAAAGACTTTCCTGTGGTCAAGAAGGATTGGGTTAGAGAACACCTACACAAACTTGACATCCACAAATCCACGGGCCCTGGTGGGATGCATCCCTGAGTGCTGAGAGAGCTGGTGGACACCACAGTGAGGCCACTCATGATAACCTTTGAAAGGTCGTGGTGATCAGGAGAGGTGCCTGAGGACTGGAAAAAAGCAAGTGTCACTGGTCTTCAAAAAGGTCAAGAAAGACAATCCAGGGAACTACTGCCCAGTTGGCCTCACCTCAATCCTGGAAAGGTACAGCACAAATAAATGGAGCACCTCATTCTGGAGGTCATCAATGGATGACAAGAAGATGATTGGGAGTAGTCAATATGGATTCACTAAAAGCAAATCATGTATGACCAACCTGATTGCCTTCTACGATGCAACAAGTACCTGGATGGATGAGTAGTTCATCAAGGCTTTTGACACTGTCTCGCTCAACACTCAGGAAGTTTGGATTGTTTGAGTGGAGTCAACAAGAGTTGAGAGGGATTGAGTACTGCCTGGATGGCAGATCCCAGAGTGTCATAATCAGTGGTACAGGGTCCAGTTGGAGGCCTGTCACTGGTGGTGTCTCCAAAGGTTCAATACTGGGCCCAGTATGGTTTAACTTATTCATTAATAACTTAGATGAAGGGGCAGATGTCTCTGCAGCAAATTCACTGATGACACAAAGCTGGGAGGAGTGGCCAGCGCCCCAGAGGGCTGTGCAGCCCTGCAAAAGGACTTGGGCAGGCTGGAGAGTTGGGCAGAGAGGAACCTTCTGAAATTCAACAAAGGCAAATGCAGGGTCCTGCACCTGGGGAGGAATTACCCCAGGCACGAGTAAAGGTTGGGGGCCGACCTGCTGGAAAGCAGCTCTGTGGAGAAGGACTTGGGCATCCTGGTGGTCAACAAGCTGTCCATGAGCCAGCAGTGTGCCTGTGTGGCCAAGAAGGCCAATGGGATCCTGCATTAGGAAGAGCATGGCCAGCAGGTCGAAGAAGGTGATCCTGCCCCTCTACTCTGCCCTGATGAGGCAGATCCGGAGTGCTGTGTCCAGTTCTGGACTCCTCAGGACAAGAGAGAGATGGAGCTCCTCAGATGGGTCCAGAGTAGGGCAATGAGGGTGATTAAGGGACTGGAGGATCCCTCTTATGGTGAAAGGCTGAGGGAGCTGGGCCTGTTTCAAGCTGGACCTCATGAAGAGATGTCTGAGAGGGGACTTCATCAATGTCTGTAAGTATCTGAAGTGAGGGTGCCAAAGGAATGGAGGTGCAGGCTCTTCTTGGTGGTGCCAAGCAATAGGACAAGAGGCAGTGGGCAGAAACTGATGCACAGGAAGTTCCATCTGAGCGTGAGGAAGAAATTCTTTACCGTGCAGTGACTGAGCACTGGAACAGACTGCCCGGAGAGGTTGTGGAGTCTCCCTTGCTGGAGATATTCAAGAGCAGTCTGGTCACAATCCTGTGCCATGGGCTCTGGGATAACCCTGCTTGAGCAGGGAGGCTGGATCAGATGGCCCACTGTGGTCCCTTCCAACCTTACACATTCTGTGATTCTGTTAGGGAATGGTTATCATGAAGTTGTCGGAAAACTCAACTATACTACACCCTATGGTCACCAAAATACTACCAAAATCTTGGCATTTCTAAACTTCCCTTCCCCACCCCCCACCTCCTCTATCTTTTGGTGGCTTAACACTGCTTTCACGATATTTTGGCAATTTGAACTGTGTCTGAAGCTATGAAATTTCACAAAATTCATAAAAAAATAGAAGGGATGGGTTCCCACCAGTTCAACACCACACTTACAGAGAAAATAAGTTTTTTTACTATTCATGTTCACTAATATGCATTAGCATTTCATCATCAGCCTGATCTTCACTCCTTTTTCTACTGCAGTTGTCTTTCCAGCTTTTGCTAACAGGGCTGCAGTGTCTTTAGAGACAACAATTGCAACTCCTTTGGTCACTATCCTTGTTCTCTGTAGGAAGTCCTGTCTGCAGCCCTCTCTCAGCAGCTAAATTTCCTACTGCCTTCCAGCTGGCATTCTAGTATTTCCTCTGTATATAACTCACTATTGTGAGAGGGAGACATTTCATGCACTGGATCCTCCCTCTCCCAGGCAGTGCTACATATGCAAGGGCTGCAAGGTTAGTTTCTGTGTAGGAGTGAAAATTAGACTGAAAATGTTACAGGCATGTCTCGTACAGCCAGGCTGTGTGGCTGCCATTTATTGGTTTGGTGAAACGTGCCAATGCAAACACAAAAGGTCATCCCTACCTCATATCTCTTTACAGCAGTTATCCCTCTCCATAACATGGGTTAACAGCTACAGGCACTGAGCCCTAGGAAAAACACCTATTCCCTGATCCCTTGAAGAGAAGACCTGCCTGCTGCCACCAGTCATACCCTTCCACACCCTGTGACTGCAGAATGGTCTGGAGTGGAGTGGTGTGCTCCCTGCAAAACACAGCTTTCCCGTGCAGAAGGGATGCATCCGGAGACATCTACAACTCATGAGGAAACCCATCACATGCATTCAGACCCCTCTGTTCTGTTTTCCCTCGTGAGAAAATGGCTGCAGGTAAGGGGATGCTGTCCTGGAACAATGATAATAAGGACAGTGTGTGGTAGAAGAAATGGGGGCAGTATTTGAGCAAATATTTAGCAAAAGCTGTAGGAGACTATTTCATGCGTGGAATGGAAACTTTGCTCCCTGCAACAGCTTTGCAGCACAGACCAAAAAAATCACAGAGTATCCAAACTGCAAAAAAGGACACTTGAGGGTAAATAGAAGCTTGTTCTTGGTGTAAAAAACCACACAGACTTAAGACCCGAGAAAAAGTACTGGATCCATTGCAAGAAGCAGGTAGCATGAAGGAAGTGAAATAGGCCTGGATTTACAGACAGAGTGCTAGACTATTCATTGCTCTGAACTTTTCTTGATTATTCAATTCTGTGCAAAGTAAGAGGAAATGTTACTGCGCCTGTGTGAACATTTTGCACTGGTAGAAACAGCTTTGGGGCACAGAATAACAAGCAAAGCTGTTTGCAGAGAAAATAGTCTCACTTTCCATTCCAAGGTACAGGATGTTAAGCAGATTTATCTGCAACCAGGTATCTCTGGCTCAGAGGAAATTCAAAGCCCAAATTCTGCTTTTGGCCTGAAGAAGAGCAAAGTCTTGGAAATTCTGTGTGATCTGGAAGTGTTAGAGTAAAAACTGCTCCAAGAACAGCAGCACTTATAGTTCCAAACAGCCCCGAGACTTCAGGAGCTTCTTTTTCAGCTTGAACATTTTTTAAGATGACAGCAGAAGAGGGAAAGCAGACCCTAGAAACTGAAGACCCTGAAGTCCCAGGGGTTACTATCTTACCTTCATGGATCCTTTTGAATCTGGTCAGACAACAGAACAGGAAACGGAGACCCTGCACTCCTGCAGGTCAGGGTACAGGACACAGACCTCGCATGTTCAGGAAATGTGCATTGATCTGCAGGCAACCCAAAGAGTCCAAGCAGTGATTTTCCAGCCACACTCAGGTCTATCAGTCAGTTTCTCAATGTCTTACCAGAAACTTGGCTTTAAAGAAACTTAATCTCCAGAAGCTTCCCGGTTTTTTATAAGTTCTATATTTGTTCTCTATCTTGCAGCAATGGTTCCTTTGCTTTTTAAACATTATAATGTGGAGTTCTAAAGACAGTTTTCAGATCATCCTCTACCATGCTTTGCATTTTACTACAGGGCCTTTAATTTCTGTTTAGAGTTCTAGATAGTGGAGATAAATAGGTCAAGAAAGTGCAGGAGAAGTGAAATTTTGTTGAAAATTGTTTATGTTCTGAATATTTAGCCCTAATTAAATCTATTTGTTTTAATATAGGTCACCTGCAAAACCTTTTTGAAAAGTTTTTTCCTTCTAAGGAAGGTTTGGATCATATAATTTTATTTCTCCAGTCCCAGATAAAAAATCACTTTCTAATAAATGCATTAATCAAGAAAAAATATATCATCTGTTTTTATGATCAGTATGATTTTTACTGAGGAGTGTCAGCACAGCTGCAGAGTAATGTCAGGCCAGTGTTTTAAAAACAGGTCTTCAGAAACATCTTTCTCTGGGGAAGAACATAGTCTAAATAGCAATTTGGCTTTATTAGCTCAAACGTAAAGCAGTACAGACATCCAACCTGACTGCTTGTGGATGGGGGAAGAAGAAAAACAAAAATTTTGCATCAATATTCAGGATTTAGAGAGAAATGGTTTTGAAAGATCCACTCCTACTGTCCCTTACCTCAGGAAAATAAAAAGCAGCTCTAATGGAGGCCAGAATAAACTTTTATTTCGATTGGCAATACTTTCACAGACAGTTTGAAGTTTAGCAGGTGCTCACGGTGCTCAGTCGAGGCCAAGACATCACTGTCCAGCACTTAGCACCCTAAGGCCTGCATTACACAGCCACGGCATTTTGGTCCAAGCGACTGCATCCTCATCACACTAAGTCTGGCAATTTCTACCTGAGCCTTTCTGGCCTCACGATGTGGGAGAGTCTCTGATCTCGCTGCTGCAAATGGAAAGCATTCACCACAGTGATGATTTTTCAACAGAAAAGGCTGCAGAACCAACACAGCACTGGCGTCTCGTGGTGTTAAAGGAATCCATCAGGTTCCACTCCTCTGGCAGGTGGCACTGATTTGGAACAACAGTGTGGAAATAAACATGCTTTCCTATCTTCAGCTTAATTGGTGTTGTTGGGTGAGAAAACAAATCCCTCACAGCCTGAGCTAGACTTTCTTCTGCTTTTTCATTTCTTCTCATGGTGGAAAAATAGAAGGAAACCCCCTCCCACAATTATAAATCTTCTGAAAAGAAATATCTTCACCTCTTAGCTTTCCTTCTCTACTTCCTAAACAGACTGAATAGCTGCAGTAATCACTGAATTACAGTCACTACAGCTCAGACAACTACAGCAGGGAAACACACCTCCAGTGTGGTTGAGACACAACAAGAGAATCAAACCATATCCCAGAGGACTGTGAGCTGTTTAAAGGAAGGCGGTCAAGGCTTCCCTTGGTAAGTGCCCTCACACACAGGGCACTGCAAAAAGGAAATGGGACCTGGTGTGCCAGTACCAGGGGCAATCCTGTACCCAGAGGGCTGGCATCAGTGCAGAGATCCCCTGTTGGGCAGCAGCCCTGATGGCTTTATGCAGCCATCCAAGTCTGCAGGCAAGGACATCCCCAAAGCTTTCCCTGGCTGCAAGATCTCCAAATGAAAACACAGGCCAATCCGCTTTCTCACTACCTCTGTCAGCTGGTCCCACCATGATAGTGATTTAGTCAAATTTTCAGATACCTCTATTCTTTTGGATGGCATGGGAATATTTACTGCCTTTTTCTTTTGTTATTGTTTTTTTCCCCACTGAATTTGAGGTAGACAAGCGATTATAAGCTGCAGAGGTCTTTTCCACTGGCTGTGTTTCTCAGATGATGCTTATGGACTGTGAAAATCGGATGAATCAAGTCTACAAACAGTAAATAGGAGTGGTCCCTTCTGTTTGACTCTGGAACCCATTGCCACAAGAGCTGCATCAGCTCTGTATCTTCTGAAGACCACCTGCCTACTTAGCTGTCAGTTATGAGATAACTGGCTTGCCCTGGCTGGGAATCTGAAGTATAAGCCACCATCTTTGATAACAAGATCCACATAGTCTGTGTATTTGCATCCTAGCAGGGTTTTTCATAATTAAACAGCACAAAGGTTGACTTTATTAGTATCACCGACAGCAACAGAAATATTTTCACTAGAAAATGTAAGCCTTTTCTCAGAAAGATACTGTAGCACTGCTAGTACTTCAAACACATCTTTTATAAAGGTATTTTTGATAACAAAAAAAAAAGAAAATATTTCTGCTTAAGTCCTCCTTCACACCTTAAGCAACAAAACATAATTGGCAGTTGTAAAGCAAAGCTTGAGGATCCAAAATGATTCTGAACTATGGCCTTTCAGAGTTGCTGGGGAACCACTAATGACACATCAAACTGTTTGCACTGCTTGCACATGTGTGGATCCACTGGTACACGCCACGTCACGTAGCAGTGAATGCTCAGCACTCACTTAGATATTCTGACTTTAAATCATCCTCTCAGTAAACTCAGAAACATGCTTGGGAGAACTCCAGCCACACATCCACTGCAAGGACGCATGCACCAAATGGTTCTTGACAACACCAGAAACCCATCAGGTACAAGTCAAAAGCAGAGTCCCATCGGCCTCAAAAACTTGAAAAAAAAGGGAGAACGGTAAGTTCAAAAATATAAATCCAGAGACTGGAAATCTGACTCTCATAAATACTTGAAAACTATGACAAACCTGGCAGATAGTCATGTGCTGTGCACTTACTCAGGCTAATTGTCTTTTTAGGTATGAAAACATAGCAGCAACTTTTCAGAAGTCATCTTTGGAAAATCTCTGATGAGATTTAGAACTGAGTAATTTTGTGAGTTGGGACATGAAACTGATAATGAAATCTCTAAGACAGGAGTGAGAGTCTCATAAGAATGCCCCTCCATCCTGAATGACTACTATCTACAGCTTAAAAGTCTTCTGACGCCATCACTCAAATACATTTCAAGTTTTAGGCATACAGCAGCAGTCACAAATGTTTTGCACGCACATAGGGTAGTCACATCCAAAGACATGTTCTGTAATTGTTTGGTCACAAGGTTTTGAGTTCTTTCTCCTCAGAGAGGGCTGTACCTGTCAGCTACACTGAATACTGGGATTCTCAGAAGGCTTTAAGAGCTTTTGGTTCATTTCTCTTGTGAGGACTTCACCTCTGCATTGTCACAGTTTCATGCTACTATTTGTACACTGTGGGCATTTAAGCATGCTATTTGTACCCACCCCTTGAAACTGCCACAAAACTCTTCTAAAAGTTGGCTTAAAAACCCACTGGTTGCTGTATCCCTTATTACTACATTTCATTTTAGCTGTTGTGAGAAGACATTTAGAAGGAGGTAGATTCAAAGACTGGCACTCATGTAGGGCCTCTGCCAACAGAGGAGGTCTAGGAATGGGGAAGTTCAGGCAGCAGAACAGTGCCTTGTGTGCACAGAGCCCACTGGAGACATTCCACACCTCAGGATATTCCCAAGCAAGACCCAGAGTTCAACACACTGCAGCCCTTAGCAAAGACAAAGGAAAACGCTGGAAGACTAACCCTGAAACAATTCACCATTACCTGCCTTTCCTTTGGACTGAGTACAAATGGAGATACGGTAGCACAGAAAGAAAATGTAGTGCTCTCACACTCCTATTTTTGGCTGAGCTTCTGAGCAGTGACAGAGAAACAAGTAAAAAGTTAATGGTTGCAATTGGAGGAACTAATCCAGTGTTGCAACTCTCAACATCTTTTAGGCTCTTTGTTTCCATGCCCAAGCAACAACATAATAATGGCCACAGCAGGCTGGACTCAGGCTGGACTTACGTCCTCCTCTCCTTCCCAAGGCATATGTTGTGAACACTCAGCTTATCCAGAGGACAGAACAGAGCATCAGAGGCCAAGCCCATCTGTCCCTCTGACTCTGAGGAGCCCTGGCTGCTATCTCAGGTACACGGCGCTGAACATATGTCCCTTTTCCCTGTCTGTCTGAGGAGTGACTAAGCTTAGTGTGAAACGAGGAAATATCACACTTCCCACAGAGATGAATGACAGGAGGATCTAACCCTTTAATTGCTTTAAGGCAATATCTTGGTGATAAATGTTAAAAGTATTGCCAAGACATGGTGCCTGTGGACCAGGACTTAGAGAAAACAGGGCATTAGAAAAGTGGTGACTGGTACAGGGTTGTCAGGATTCCTCTGGTCTGACATACTTCTCCATGAGACTAAAGTAGAGTTCGAACTTGCTTTGAAATCAGGTGAGATATCTCCCCTGAAACCAATGGCATGGGGTAACACCCACACCCCACGTGCACAAGGGATTTCCAAGCAAGGGAAGCCTAGAGACAGCAGGGCTAATCCACTTTGGTCAGTCTGCAGGACCAAAGCATTACAAATAAAATCAGCAGACCTAATTTGACTTATCTGGCCTTGAATGAATTTTAGATGTCAAGGCACCAACCTTACAGGAATTTACCTCTGAAGCATAATGCTGCCTTCACCTTTTATGAGTTCTTCACAGAGAACTGCATACTGAAGCACCCTTTTCTCCTCTTTTCCCCCACTCCTCTCCTGACCTCCTCTTCTGTTAAACAGTGTCTCTGGTGAAAAAACTGAATATGGTGCTGAACTCTAAATTCACATGCCAACAGTATAGCAGCATCTGATAGCAAGAGAACATTCAGAAACCTACATGCAAAGGAAGATTGATTAACTATAAATACAGCTTCAAATGAGATAAATACACAAATATCAAATTAATTATATAGAGAGAAAGCATGCAGGCAGAAGTTGCATTTATTGTCACAGGCCTAATGACGCACTCACGAAGTTAAAGTGAAGACTGGCTGAACGTGACCTAAGTAATTACACCTGAACTCAGAAATGTTCAATCCCTACATTAATTATAGCCATGCCAAAACAAGGTCAGGCACAGCTGGAGAGAGAAAGTGTGTTCTAGTAATTGAGAGATTATCCACAAATAAAAGACAGATAAAGAAACACTGCCAAGATACAATGTTTATTTCAATTTTTCATGGGCATGTTTTATTTTCCTTCTGTGCAGCTACTGCCTCTGTAGTTTTTGTTTATGAGACAAGGGCATTGTACCCTGAGATGAAGTGCTAAACAGCTCTTCTCCAAATACTGCTGTTACTCTGCCACCACATTTTTTGTTTGTTCCCATGATCAGAAGCCTGTTATTTTACTCTCAATAAACGGCATAAAAGAATGGAAAGTAAAGTTGGGACAACATTTCTCTTTTCAAAGCATACTTGTATTTTATTTTTCATGTGAAAGTCAGAAAGTCTATACTTCTTTTTTTTCGAAAAAAAAGGAGAGAGTGAGAAGGACGAAGACCAGTATTATGGAGAAAATACTGATGGGAGAAATCTTCTAAATATGTATAAACTAAGAACAATTCTGCATATGTTTGCAGCTACTCTGCATGTCTACATGTCAAAAATTGTCTTCATTCCCATAAATAACAATAATAATAATAAAAACTAGCACTCAGTTGTAATAAAAGAACCTTAAAAACATTCTACAGGTAAAAAAGCGCTTAGAAAATTTCCAGCTTATAGGGCCTACTTCAGGACCTTTCTGGATGTAATTTTCTTGCCATCTGTCTTAAGAGAGAGAAGAGAGGCTTAACAGTTGCAGTAGCTAATGTGCCAGTAAAACATTTCAAATAAGACTTTGGGATCTGGGACATAAATACTTGCATAAACCTTTTCCACAACTAGCTCCGGTGGTGGATCTTTTTCTGAAACAGTATTTATTCATGATGATCTCCATCTGCTCAGGGCAACAGCATATTCAAAGATGAGGGCAGTAAACATGAGTCATTAACCAAATTACTGTTGCATATATGTATATTGAACACCTACAGGCCAAATTACACAGAGGTAGCAAACTCATCACTTGTATTAATTCAGTGTGACACAATAGCATTAAGAATTGTAGTGTGAGAATATGTTACCGTGAAAAACAAGTTTTAAAGAACTGGTGACAAGTAGCTATACATGAAATTGAAGGTAATAAATACAGTTTTTTAGTATTTAGAACTAGATACTGAATTATCTGCAGCACAGCACTTTCACCTTTCCAAAAAGAGTGTATTCAATACTCCACCAGAGCTACAGACAGTTCTGCCAACTCAGCTCAAGGAAACATACTCTCTATTCATAGAATCATAAAATCCTACCATCATAGATTAGTTTGGATTGGAAGGGACCTTTACAGTTCATCTAGTCCAACCCTTCCTGCAATAAGTAGGGACATCTTCAACTAGATCCGGTTCCTCAAAACCCCTTCCAAGCTGACCTTGTATGATTCCAGTGATGGGACACCTACCAACTCTCTAGGCAACCTGTTGCAGTGTTTCACCACCCTCAGAGTAAAAAAAATATCTTCCTTAGGTCTAGTCTGAATCTACACTCTTTAAGTTTTAAACCATTAACCCTTGCCCTATCACTACAGGCCCTACTAAAAAGTCTGCCACCATCATTCTTAGAAACTCCTTTTACGTACTGGAACACTGAAACAAGCTCTCCCCGGAGCCTTCCCTTATTATCTTGTCTCTGTTCTTACTATTGATGCTCAGAGAGAGATATCTATTTTTCAGAAAGCAAATATCTCATACATACTCTGATTGATTGGCTGATGTTGCCTCCAAGCACCCTGGGACCTTTAGGACGCCTTTTACATCACCTAACAAGTCACGTGCAAAGAGCAGCAGTGAGTACTCTGCCATGCGCCTGCAAATGGGACTTTCCAGCTCTAAGAGATTATACACAACAGCTAGAACTTGTGTCAGGGGCTATGTCTGGATTCTCAAACCAGAAGAGGTCCAACAAAATTATTATACGAGCAGCAAAGTGCAGACGCCTTGAAGTGCCCATGAATGTGCAGCACACACGATGAATGCAAGAGCACATTGATGACTCCAACACTTACAGTCCTTGCTCATCTGCAGAAATGCCCCATAGCAGGAAAAGATGGGTAGAAGGAGTTAGTGCTTTTCTTATTGCTAACAAAGAAGGCTGATGCTGTCAGGGCTAAACTATGTATGATTCTACAAAAACAGAAAATGTCTTAGCTGTTCTCTGTGTAAAGCAGCCACGACTGAAATGCCATGAGTAACAGCAAGAAAATGGCACTGCACAAAGATGCTGATGAACTCTTGTGTTCAGTTCTGGACAACAATCTCAAGACAGACTGAAATTAAACTGGAAACATATATGGTGAAGGAACACAGCAAAGCCTGCCTGAGCTGAAAGGACTGCAGGATTGGAGTTTAGCTAAGCAAAGCAAAGGCTGGAGAGGATATGTTAGCTGTCAAGAAATTGATAGGGGCTAGACATCATAGGAAGAACACAATTATTTGGGCAAAAAGAGAGTGTTGGCACAAGAAGTGGTTCAAATTTGAATATATTTAAGCTGGTATTTAGAAGTTTTTCCAACCACAGATGTGTGAAGCTTATTTAATGGATGGAAGGAGGACAAAACCCAAAAGTACTTCTGTGCTTAGACTCATGAAAGCTCTTAAAGTATCAAGGTTGCTTAAGAGACTATGAGACCAACACAAGAAGGGTGAAGATCACTGTCTTCATTTTACATTTCTTGTCAGGTTTCTGTGTAAGCCATTATTCAGCAGTCAGACTATACAGTTTGTCAAAGTTCCTGCTTACTTATGGCTACTTAATGCATGCAAATTTGCAAATGCAATAAGTAGAAGCCAGTGTGATGGATAGAGTTGTTTTGATAGAGACTTGAGCACCTGAATGATCAGACACACATATTTTTTGCCATCTCTGCAAATAACAGCTGACAGAAATATGAAGAAAACAACTTTCTCACCTGGATACTCTACACTCATTCTTATACATATATATTTGAGTCAGAAAGGGAGCACTGAACAAGAGAATACATATTAATTCTGCAAATGTTCTAATTTTCATTTTGAACAGTCATCCAAGGGTAGTGGTAATTTTCCCCTTTAGTTAGCACATTTCGTTTATTTTACTGCTTTTAACAGCACACCATCTAAATAATGTGATTTGTGACAGCCAATGTGGGTTCATTAAAGGCAAATCATGTCAGACAAATTTGGTGGCCTTCTATGATGAGGTTATTGCAGGAGTGGATGAGGAAGGAGCAACAAATGTCACCATCTCTGATGCAAAGCATTTGACACTGTCCTGTATAACATTCTTGCCTCCACACTGGAGAGACATGGATCACAGATGGACCACTTTGTGGATAAGGAATTGGCTGGATGGCCTCACTCAATGGCCTTAAACTAAAGGAGGGTAGATTTAGATTAGATATTAGGGTGGTGCAAGAGTGGTGAAGCACTGGCACAGGTTGCCCAGAGAAGCTGTGGATGCCCCAGCCCTGGAAGTGTTAAATGGGGCTCTGAGCAACCTGGTCTAGTGAAAGGTGTCCCTTCCCTGGCAGGTGCATTGGAATAAGATGATCTTTAAAGGTCCCTTCCAACCCAAGCCATTCTATGATTCTGTGATTCTGTGATCTACATCTTACAATTGTAGGCATGCTCCAACAGTCAGTAAAAATAACAATTTCAATAGGCACTTAGGTATGCTGAAGTCCTAATGAAACCAGTGTAGAAATATTTGAGCTTGTGACCTTATGAAAGAAAAAATGATGCTCGGAACTGTTGTAAGTGAAAGTGGAAGAGAAGATCACATAATCAGCTGTGAGCTGGGGAAACAAAATGTGTCTTAAAATTTGCTCTTTAAGGACAGCAAATACTAAAAAAAAAACACCTCCAGTCACTAACATTTACACAACACCAGACAGAAATGTCTGGCAGTTTTCTTATTTTCAAACAAGTTTGCAATGAGATAGGTGAGTTGCAAATGTCAAACAGTGTATTGCAAGAAAAACTCTTCTGACAGGCAGAAGAGCTCAGTAGTTGCTCAGCAGTAGCTCTCTCCCAATACATTCTCACAAGTTTCAGTCCTCCACTATACGCCGTACAAAGGATGTAGCCATGAAGTGTGTCAGAACCAGTGCCACCCTCAGAAACATTAGATGTTGTGTTGCACCCTGGATGATTCATGTCTGATTGCCTGACCCACCTTCAAGCCCACAGCTGCCAGGGATGACATGCAAAAGGAAAGAGACACCCCTGACAGCTCCTGTTTCCCACAGAATGAATAGCAAGGGCAGATGTACACGAAGAAGGACACCTACCATGAGACCTGCCTGATGCAGAGGAGAGTATCAGCTGAAACTAGGTGCAGTGAACCTGGAAGTCTGAAACTCTTTCCTTTCTCTGTGTCCAAAACCCATTTGTACCAGCCACAGCACAGCAACGGGACATCTCAGATCTGCTGCGCGCACTGAAAACTCTCCCGGGGAAACATGGGTTCCTTCCCATCTCACATGAATCACAGCTGTAGAAGACAGCACACAACAAATGCCTGAGGATATCTGTCACCTATATAGCAGGCTTACATACACGAGTGTTCCTTATTGTCTTTATCTGAGCCAGAAACATACTAAGCTGCAATATTTGGGAGGAGCACAGATAAAAGCACTGCACACATAGCTGCATTGGAAGCTTATTTTAAGTTGAGTTTTTTAACTGCATTACTGAGCAGCTGATCTAAAACATTGTGTTCCTACTTATACTTAGTAATTAATTCTAAATTTGAGGTTTTACTGTTCTTTCCTTCGCTGATGACTGAGCTCTTGGACAGACTGCAGAAGTTTCCTTGGAAAGGTTAGTCCCAGGCAGGTGGGATGGGATATGGAAAACATGGGCAGAAGATAAAACCAGAAGGTTTTCACTCCAAGTATCTTCTTTCCTATGAACAGAAAAAAAATTAAACCAAAAGAAGAGACTTCAAATTGGAAAAAAAAAACCACAAAACCAACCCACCCCCCCAATAAACAAACAAACCCCAAACAAAACAACTACAGGCTAAAATGTGTAAGTTTTGAATGCTTTTTTTTTTTATTTTCAGAAAACAAAAACTCAAGTGACATTAAAAAGAAAAAATATAAGTGGAAAACAGAAAGGAAATTCTGGAAAGTAAAGCATACCACATTTCTAAAATGCCAAAAACTTTAACCAGCCCTAACCCATATGACCTGACAAAAATTTGTACTACAATTTAAACTACAAAACTCAGGAACTGGTTTAGAGCTTTATTTTTCTGATAATGAAAATCTCTACCATAAACAGTCTCATATATACTAATACACCAGTGGCTGGGTTCTCTCTGGGTGTGAGATATTCACAAAATGCAGAGTTCTCTGTTAGCTCAATGCTCCTAGCCTAAGGACTGCAAATTATTACAATATGTCAATAAACTGTCCTCTCAACAGCATTCAAGTGAAAGATTTTTAAGTGTTTTCAGTCAAGATTATTGAAGAGAACTGATAGCCCTTTCACTGTGAATCATCATTTATCTGAAAACCAAAAACCGACTCTGAAAGTCAAAAAATAGGCAAAAACCTGGAAGGAAGTTAAGTACATCTGAAAGGCTAAAGAAATTCCTGACCTAGCCTTCATGGCTGTCCTCCTGCCTCACCTTAGACGCTCATCTGTGTTTTGCCTCTGCTCAGGCTTGCTCCTGCAGGCTCTCCTGTTTTACCAAGCACAGCCTCATCCTTTGCCCTTCCCCTGGCCAAGCAGCTGGTATTTTGACCCTCTTGAATCTGTAGCTTTGTGTTACCTCACCCTCAGCTCCTCATGCTCGACAAGAAATCATGCCAAATTGAAGGCACTGAGTCCTAATTCTGCCTCTGGCTGCATCTGGGAAGTGTTGCACCAGCACGCCCACCATTGGATACAGTCTGGGGACCAAGCTCAGGAACAAGAGATGTGTTCCACTAACAATCCATAAGATGGGCTCAGGCCTGTGCTGGAGGTGTTTAACAACGCTTCAAATGAATATCCCACTGCTCAAGCCAGGTCAGACGCAGGACATGCAGGCCACAGCCTTCCTTTCCATGCTTTTGTCTCCTGATGACAGCATGCACAGATCAGGACAGCCTGAAGATCTCCGTGTTGCTTTTAACAGACCTTCAGCTGGAATCAGTTTGGTCTTTTCTAAATAAATGAGGGCATGGAGAAAAATAGTCTTTGCCTTAGTATCATACAGATTATGCTCGTAGGCAGGAAAAAAAATCCTCTGCTTCAAAGCTATAGCAGGAAAACTGCCTAGAAATTGGCATGCACCTTACATGTGCTCAAACACACATCCAGAGAGGGCTGTTCTGGTTCTGTCAGTCAGACTGAAAACTATTTTTGCACCCACAGGGCAATCTTCTGTCGTAGGATGACATCAGTATACAGTCAAGGATGCAGAAACAGTTCTAGCGTACAGTCCAATTGTGTTATTCAGACTCATTCTCTAAATTTCTATCATCCCATGGACAGAGCTCAGTAAAGGGCACCTTCGCTCTACAGAGAAAAAATGCTGGAAGAAGAAAGGGAAGTGAAAGAGTCCCCTTCCACAGCTGGTGACACAAAAATTTGGTTTTTTTCAGCCAGTCACCATAGAAATAGATATTATGAAATTGGAGCAGGTCCAGAAGAGGGTCACAAAACTGATCAGTGGGATCTCCTATGAAGAAAGGCTAAGAGAGCTGAGATTTTTCAGCCCAGAGAAGAGAGGGCTTCAGGGAGATCTTATTGTAGCCTTCTAGTATGTAAAGGGGGCTTGTAAGATGGGGTCAGACATTTTAGTACGGCCTGTAGCAATAGGACAAAAGGGTAATTGTTTTAATCCAAAAAAAGGGTAGATTCAGACTAGATATAAGGAAGAATATTTTTACAAGGGTAGCTAGAAAGAGGCCTTGATGTGCTGCTCAACAGCTGGCTGAACAGGATCCAGCAGTGTGCCCAGCTGGCAGAGAAGGCCAATGGCATCCTGGCCTATATAAAAAAGAGTGTGGCCAGCAGGACCAGGGAAGTGATTGTCCCCCTGTACTCGGCACTGGTGAGGCCACACCTTGAGTTCTGTATCCAGTTCTGGGCCCTTCAAGGCACAAAAGACATAGAGGTGCTGGAACATGTCCAGAGAAGGATAATGGAGCTGGTGAAAGGTCTAGCAGCAAGGTGGGGGTTGGCCTCTTCTCCCAGGCAACTAGTGACAGGGCAAGGTGCCATCCTCAGAGGGATCAGGACCACAGTGGACCAGGGGAGGTTCAGGTTGGACATCAGGAAGAATTTCTGCATGGAAAGGGTTGTCAAGCACTGGAACACAGTCCTCAGGAAGGTGATGAAGTCACCATCCCTGGAGATGTCCAAGAAATGACTGGACATGGCACTTAGTGCTATGGTCAAGTTGACAAGGTGGTGATCAGCTGAAGGTTGAACTCACTGGTTTTGGGGGTCTTTTCTAACCTAAATGATTCTGTGGTTCTGTAAACACTGAAACAGGTTGCTCAGAGAGGTGGTGGAAACATCTCTAGAAACATTCAAGGCCAGGTTGGTCCAGGCTTTGAGCAACCTGATCTAGCTGAAGATGTTCCTGCTCAATGACCTTTAGAGGTTCCTTTTTACCCAAACCATTCCATGATTCTATGATCATAAATGAGTGTAACTTTGCAAAAGGAAAATATCAACCTCCATGTTGAAGCAGGTACATTGTTGGTGTTACTTACGGATGAAGGAACATGTCTGGCTGTAGTATAAGAAGGATGCCTGCAACAAGAGTGCTACATAACAGAGGTTAGTAGTCTGCATATCTATAACTCCCATTATACCAGTGGTCACCTTACAGTCAATTTTCTGCTCACTCAAAGGGATCAGGACCACAGTTCAATAGGTGGGTGGGACAGAAGCCATCTGCACTGTAGCCAAAATAGTTTCCAGAAAAAAATATATCCCGGTATCTCCATTCTCCTCTGTTCATGGTCAGCTCCACCAGAGGTCCATAACAGTAAAGGTGGCACAGACCTTTCTTACAGTACATGCCCTGCACAAATACATTTTTGACGAGCATGTCACACAGAGTTATAGGGGCTGCAAGTGCCATCTTTTTAAAATATAGAAGTGGAACAATTAGGCAGTAGAAACATTTTGTCTATAAACATCACCAATAAAGGTCAGTAAAGAGAGGACAAATCCCACAGCACAGAGGTCTGTTCATTATCACCATGCATGAGAAGTGCATTTCTGCCCTCAGCCATCACAGGAAGCAGATTATTATCTTTTTTTTTAGCTCATACATTTAAAATGTTATTAGTACTTATAAAACATGTAAGTAATTTTTTTTATTCCAGAAACAGTATTTGACCTGATTGTCACCAAGCAAATAATTTTTCCGTTTTCATGATGATTATCATGAAGTTTTATTTTCTTTTATTTGATCTACATTTACAGCCATTAACCTTATCTCCTCCTCAGTGTTCTATATTATGATGTTGGGTACAGAGGGTTTGCACAGTTTGCAAAATATTCCTAGTTTAAAACATTAGTCACCTCAGAAGGGTCTCACTTAGCCAGGCAGGCCCCAGAAGTGACTTTGATATTAGTGCATAAACATGACCAAAGTCAGATACTGCTTCATTATCAGAATTAAATAATCATACTTTTCAGCAACTTCTCCTGTAGGTGAGATCTTGTTCACGATTTTTGCTCTTAGTCTAAGGGCAAATAACTCTATGCATCTCCTTGATTTTTTGTGACAGGTAACAAGTGGCATGGCACTTCAGAAAGGAGTGGATCTGTATTCTGTATGTGGTTAAGTAACATATTCTTCCATGTCCATCTTGGAACTACGAGACATTAAAGAGTTTTCCTTTAAGTTTCAACAGCAGGATGAGAAAATACCATCAACCAGATGCCCATGCCACTTTCTCCAGAGGGCTGGTCAAGGCCAGCCTCAGCAATATATTTAAGGAATAAGGCAATTAATAGCATGTTTTACACTGCTGTCATGTCTTTAAGGCCACCCAGATTTTTTCAGATGCTTTTGGGTTAAAAATGGTCACAAATGGTGAAAGTCCTCAGCACAGTTTGTACAGAGGCTATCCCTTTCCTTCAGTAACTCATTAAATGTGACACACAACATGATCTCCAGAATATGCTATTTGCTTTCCAGCTTGAGACACAACTGGCCTTTTTTGCTAGCTTTATCACCAGCCAGGCTCTGATTTGTAAGAACACTACCCCTAGTCTTGATTTCTCAAGGCTGTTTCTCAACCAGAAGCTGTTTAATTCTGTAAGTCATGACTTTAGCAGTATGCAGGCCAGCTATAAGAAACAAGCAGGGCTGCAAAAACAGGAAGCCATTCGTGCCACTAATGAGGTTACCCAGCAAAAACTCATGAGGAGCATTAGACTATTTCCTTCAATTCTTCTCAAAGTGCACAACTGCCAGGAAGCCTGAGACGCACACACGTGGGCTTTCATCAGTGCAATGGAATTATTTTCTCGTTTTGGTCTAATAACAACTACACTTTTGCTCGGGAGAGCCAGCTGAAGGATTCAGGTCAGCATTTTCTACCTGAAGCATAAATTACTCATGCAGGTTTGAGTTGATCTGCAACTGTTCCGCACTACAACATGGTGTTGACTAATTTTAATTTAAAAAATAGTTGTTTTGGGCCCAAATATCCTCCTTTTGCTGTTTCACCAATGCAAATATAAAAGAAGAAGTGCTGGAATTGGAATATTACTTTTTTATAAACAATGCAGAAAAAATGTCAGCTGAATTATACACAACATCTCTGGATCAAGGGAACGGGACACTGATTTAAGGATCATAGATTGCTCATTTTGCATGCATATGCAAATATGCCACTGAGGTTCACCCATCATCCTCCTACATTTAAAGAACATTAAGCCTGTTAAGTCAAGCACTCAGAGGCAGAGTAACAAAAGAATAAAATATGCCTGTTAGCTTTAATTCAGCCCACTCACATGTGTGAGCAACTCTCAGTCCTAGTGAAGTGCCTTTATTTTCAGGACAGCAAAGAACTTCAGATCAAAAGAAAACTGAAAAATTTTCAATCTATATATCATTATGGAAAAACTAGTTTTTATTCTTTGTGCTCCATTTACGACAGAACTGCTTTGCATTAATCGTTAAATAGATACTCAAATATTTCACAGTTTCTGGAAAGGCTGTGATTCATATTCAGTGAAGGTGTAACAGGCTCAGGTTCAGAAAGTTCAGGCAGGTACTGCAACACTGAGGAACTAGTGTCCCCCTAAATGCTTAGTGACACCAACATCAATAAACCAGTCAGGGCAATAAGCATAAGCCTTGTGGAAAGGTTTGACAGCTCGAATAAATTATGATAAGCTGCTGCTTTCAAAGGTAAGTATTCCCTCTGCTTTCTTCATTGAGAAGTTTTGCTAGAATGCTGCTTCTGAGAAGAAGTATAGGAAATAATGCATTAATATTCTTTAAAGGGAGATTAAAAATTAATTCAGCTAGTTTTTGGTAGCTTTATCCCTAACCAGGCTCTGCTCTGTAAGAAGCAATATGTACCTCCCAGGCAGAATTTATGTAAGTGACTTCACGAGCATCAAAACATGGGAGGATATGATAATACATAGCTCTTTAAAAATGCATAAAGTCAGAAATTAAGGACGTTGCATAAAATTCAGAAGACATGATAGTATTTTCTGTTCCAAGTCCTGTCTTTATGGATAGTTAAATGAATGTTCCCTCATTTCCAACAGCTTTTATTCATTACTTAGACCACAAATTCTGTACTGGCAGATACTGTGTATCTTTAAAGACCTAATCCAATGAGAATGAAATCTTGTTTTAGGAGATGCAGAGGCAGTATGGTGAACATGGATGAAAACTGTGAATAAAAATAGTGCCATCAGTGGGATGTTCTATGTCGTCTACTTTTGAATTTCTAGATTTTGCCCAGGAACTGTTTCATCACCATGTAACAGAAAACAAACATAACTGAGGCATCAAAATCATAAATTCATAGAGTGGTTTGTGTTGGAAGGGACCCTGAACATCACCTAGTTCCAGTCACCCTACCATGGGCAGGGACACCTTCCACTAGACTAGAGGGCACAAAGACCTGTCCAGCTGGCCTTGGACACTTCCAGGGATGGGGCATCCACAGCTTCTCTGGGCAAGCTCTGCCAGTGCCTCACCACCCTCACAGTAAAGAATTTCTACAGAATATCTAATCTAAATCAACCTTCCTTCATCTTAAGGTCATTCCCTCTAGATCTGTCAGTATTCTAAAAAGTTCCTCTCCACTCTCTTGTTGCCTCCTTTAGGAGCCTCCTGAAAGGCTCCCATAAAATCTCTCTAGAACCTTCTCCAGGCTGAACAGCCCACACTCTCAGCTTTCCCTCATAGCAGAGGTGCTCCATCGTCTTCTTGTCTCTTCTCTGGACTTGTTCCAACAGGTCCACGTCTTTCTAAAATGCTGATGACCCCAGAGCTGGATGCTGCACTCCAGGGTCTCACAGGAGCAGAGTAAATGGTGAGAATCCTCTCCCTCGACCTGATGGCCATGCTGCTCTTGGCACAGCCCAGGACAGAACTGGCCTTGTGGGCTGTAAGTGCACATTGCCACTTCTTGTCCAGCCTCTCACCCACAAGCTCCCCCAGGTCCTCCTCCTCAGGACTAGTCTTGATCCAATATCTGCCCAACCTGTATTTGTGCTCGGGATCTCCCTGACCCAGATGTAGGACATTGTACTTGGACTCACTGAACTTCATAAGGTTTGCATTCCTTCCCTCCAGTGTGTTGACTGCACCACACATCTTGTCGTCGGCAAACTTGCTGGGGGTGCACTCAATCCCCCTGCCCATGTCACCAAATAGATGTTAAACACCACTGGTTCCAACGTGAATTGCATTATTAGGACAAGCAAACACACAAAACCCCTGCATTCTTTTCTAAGCTGTTTCAGGAGGCCACCACACTAAGAGAGAAATTACAGAAAACAGCTCAATTTTAGAAGATTAAGTATGAAGCGAACTAAAAAAAAAAATTATACCTTTTCTTACTTCACGGTGGCATCACAGAGTTCAGACTGGGAGCTGTGGAAATGCCAAAAATTATCATTATCTTGCACAGCCCACAAGAAAGGGCTTAGCATTACCAGGTTCTTCAGAAGTACTTTTTTTCCTTCAGTGTGTGATCGAGCCCGTTTACAAAGGAAATGGTCTCTGAGCATGAAGCATCAGTTACCACTTCTATGTCAGTGCCTTCTTCACAAAAGCAAAGCACCTTCATCACATTTCTGCAAGGAATTGCTGGTGGGCTAGGTACAGGTGCAAGACAGTGATGCCTGGGGCATCACTGTCTCTCCCAGGTGATGGGGAGGACAGTTTGGAGGCTACACACAAGCTTACCTCCTGCTACTCTCTGAGAGGCAGAGCTGCTTCTTCCCCTGTTAACCTTCCACGCACACAGAACAGCCCAGCAAGGCTGCCAAGAGGTATGACTGGGAAATAACACGATTTTTGAGGAAGCAGTATGTACTCAGAGGGCTTTGGTCAGTGCCCAGGTATGATGCATAAAAGCAGGGCTTGTCCTTGCAGGGTGCTAACTGCCCCACTCATCTAAGCACTTGCTGCCAGTGGCATAAATGTCAGCCAGCTTCACTGTCTGTGTCTTTACACAAAATATGTGGCACAAATAAATCAGGAGCCATATCTCTCTCACTCCCTTTCATTTTAGCCAATTTCTTCCTTTGCCTAGCTATGCAAACGAGTTTAGGACAACAAGTTTTTTGGTGTAATAAGCCGCTGCTATAAAAAATTTTCTCCTTCAGAAAGGCAATACCTGCTGCTGCTGCCATCACCAATACTGAAAAGAGGAGTTTGCATGGCCACTTTGTCATTGTAACATGCACACCTCTTGATTTTCCCTGTGTTCCTCAGCAGCAGAACAATGGAGAAAAGAAGATGTTTTCATCAACACATAGAAGGCATTCCTTTCCAGAGTTCTGGCTCACAGATAAAGAAGAGATTTTTGCATTTGTAGCAATATCAAAAAGATGCTCTTGCAGGCATCTTTACATTCCCAAGATAGAGTAAAAAATATTTTGTCATGCAGTCCATTCTCTAACAAACAACCAGCCCGGCTGAACTTCGAACTTATTCTGATGTTTTAAGAGGATGTTCCTCAGGAATGTGAGGTTGTGTTTTGGTTTTTTCCATGAAACAACAAGTCTCTGGTTGATTAAAAAAATGAGGAATTTAGGCAATTTATTTATGCTATTACATTGTATGCTATTTTTCCAGGTAGATCTGAAAAAAGTGACCTTTTATTATTATTCTCCAGGAAACCTATCATTATTAATTATTACTATTAATTTTGTTTCTGCTGCCTTCTGAAGGGAACTACTGCAGTCAGAGCTAGCCTTCAGTCAAAATGGAGATCTGAGCCTCTTCATTTTTCTAAAATGCTTAAAATCTAGAGGCAAATTATGGACCTGGGCTCACTATTTGAAAAAGTAATTGGTGCTTCTCCTATTAGTATTGGAAAAAAACCAAAATTTATTTCATCAAAATGCCAAGTTCATTGTTGTTTTGAGTCCTCATATAAACCTGATATTAATTTAGGTTTCATTCTAGCAGAAAAATCAGTTCAGTTTCAAATACTCTTGCAGCTCAGGTCAAGCACATCTGGCCCTGCCACGCATGAGGAATTTCACCATTTTCTGCGATAAAAGGGGCCAGGTGGGAAGCGGAGACAGAACAGACACATAGTAATGGGTCATTTTGTTCTCATTACTCGCTAATTCAGGGACTGTATCTTTAAATTAGAAATCATGAGGAAATTGCTTTTGGTGACCTCTATGAACCACAGGCCAGTGTCAGTTTGTGAAGGATGCACACACATGCCCTTGTCCGTTGCATATCCCGTTGACATTCTAACCCTGAATCCTGGAAAATAGTGCAGAATATGCCACAGGATTTGCTTGTTCAAAGTTGATGCTGTACTTCAGGGTTTTGGAAAGTTGCCTCATGAAGGACTTCTTTTTGCTATTGTCCTGCATCAGGCAGCATCAGTTCTGCCAAGAGGGAGACTGGCTGGCATTTCTGCACATAAACTGGATGTCATGCAAAGCTTCCCCAGATTTTGCCTAAGTTGGGAAGGACGTTTGCATACCGAGATCATAAAGCCTCTGCTTCTAGAGTAGCTTCTAGAGTATGGCACACATCCTTCATGTTACTCCGAGATCACCATGGCATTTCAAAACTGCATGCAAACTAAACATGCATCCCTGGGAGGGTGTCAAACAAAAACACACTGTAAGATGGGAGTTTCACACCAACAGGAGCACTCACTACTCTGTATTTGAGAGCAACCAAAAGAATCTCTGTCAGACTGGAGGTGTTTTGGACTGGACCATACAGAGAAGCCACTGGCATCTGGCCCACCTGGCATCCCCTCTCCCTGCCTCCCCCTACCATTGCAGATAATTCTTTCAACTTCTCTTTCACCAAAATGAAGATATTAAATTCTTTTGCTCATGCAAATACATCAAAACACTTGCACTGACGCTTAGTTATAGGTAAGTTGTGGCCAGCAGGATTAGTCTGAGCAACAGAGACTTAATTTGGAAATTCAAATACAAACTGAAACACAGGAGCTTCCTCCTGAACGTGGGGAAACACGTTTTTACTGTGAGGTTGACCGAGCACTGGCAAAAGTTGCCAGGGAGGTTGTACAGTTCCCATCCTTGGAGATGCTCACAAGCTGTCTGGATGTGGTCCTGGGCAATCGGCTCTAGGTGGTCTTCCATGAGCAGGGGAGTCGGACAACATGACCTTTAGAGGTGCCTTCCAACCCCAGCCATTCTGTGACTCTGTGAGTCTGACTGTGCTAGCACAGTGATCCACTTCACTAACTGAGAATAGCTTCTGTTTGGCTAGCATGACCTTGGGCCTCTCTGCACATCTCAGTGGAGAAAAGTCCTTTTATTTGCCATTGTAAGCCACTTCCAGCTGCAAACAGAGCATCCCCATAAATAGATTTCTTTAGAGCGTCTGCTTGACACAGCACAACCAATCAACTACTATGAAAGAAGGTGCAGAAAAATCAAGATTAAGCAAAGATAAGGATGTAATTACTCTTTTTCAGGGTGTCTTCTTATCCTGCTTCCCATCTGCTGTCAAGAAAAGAACAAGCAAGGGATGACTGCAGGGAATAAGTGTTCTTGCCAGTGAATGTTAAAGCAGCAATGCCTAGGCTGTGCAACAGCAGGAGCTTCCTATACATGTGGCCATTTCCTATCACTCATCTTATTGGAAGACATGACACTTCACTTTTTTCCCCTTTCTAAAGAACTTGAGTCTGGTTTAAGCAAAAATCAAATAAAATATTTTAAAAAGTTGCTTCCCACAACCTCATAGAGTGAGACCCACTGTCCATGGAGAAGGTTCAGTGTGTGCAAGAGAAGTAACTGTCCATGGGTACCCAGATCTCTCTGTTTCACATCCTGCAGCAGATCAAATACAACCCTGTGCTTGGAGCTAGTTGTTGGAGCTACCATGAAGAACCTTCCCCAGTCCTCAGAGGCACAGCTCTACCAATCCCAACTCCTTGAGTCCAGGTGGGACCACAGGTATGAGTCGGTTCATCTCCTCTTCTTCAGAGCTCACAAAGCACAGGGAGGGACTGCTAGGAATGCACTAGAAAGAGTCAAACCAAAGTCTCGTCCTGGCACAGTCACCTGTGACTCACTGTCTAGGTGCTATTTCAGGTACAATTTGATTTGTGTTGATGATAATAACTTGAGCCACTTCTTGCCCCTCTTGGCAATGGGGAAAGCCAAACTCTTCCCAGGCATCCCCACTAAGCTCTTAATTCAATCACCTCTTTTCTTAGCTGAAGCTGCAGAGGAAAGTTGTGCACTTATTTGAAATATCCTTTGTATGTATTACACTGTTCCCCTGCTTTTTCTAGCAGAAACCACCAAATAGCAACAATGGCCTTTGTTTTCTTTGCTTGAGCTCTCACTTCAACAGCCTTGCTGCTCAGTACCAAGTCCAGTCCATCAGTGTCATCTCCACTCAGTTATTTAGAACACTGAGAGGAAGCAGGTTACATTTAAAGACGGGAAATGGGTTAGGATAGCAATCAGTCAGAACTTTGGTGCTTCCAGGAAAACACTTGGATAGTGACACTTCATCAACCGCCGAAAAGGTATTGATCCAACCTTGACCTTATGGCAGGAACAGCAGGTAGATGTGTAGCACTCATATTAGTATTCAAAGAGGTCTGGGAGGGAAAATATATTTCAAGTCAGCAGTCACCTATCTGGAGTAAAGCAAGGCTCCTTTCCCTTTATGCTCCTACCAAACACAGGAAACAACTGCCTTTTCTAGCAGAGGCCTGCTTGTATGTTCTTTTCTACTTTGCACTTTGGAAGCTTCAGGCACCATTTATCTCCACTCTTTTTTTATTGTCAGTTTAAAATCTCTTGTATACTGAAGCATTCTGCAGCAGAAAGATGCTGAGACTACAGGAGGTGCAGAAAAAACAGTCTTAGCAGGTGAGGAACCTGTGAATTTATCTGGTATTCTAGTTTGGTCAGAGCCCTTTTTGTCTTGAGTCTTTTACCCAACTGAAATGAAGTTACCTCAAAAAATGCTTGCTTCCCTTTTGGGAGAGCTTTCCCTGAGTGCTGAAGTGATTTGTTTTATTGTTGCTAAAACTTACAGACAGTGAATTTGAAAATCTTGTGAATATTTCATGGAAACAGACACAGAGTACAAATAAATCCACATAGATACATATCTAACTTTGCAGATCAATCAAAAGTGATTTTCAGCAAGACTTTAATAGCTGGTATTCATCGGGGGCTGGGGTGAAGTGGATGCAGGGTAGTGTAGTGGATGCAGGCCACTACAGTGTGAGTGTGACACATCCGACTCAGATTTTCACACTGGAAATGGTAATATATTTTGCCATTGTGGGACAGAAGCTATGCTTATGAACAAGGCTAATGAGAAAGAATATTTGTCTACTATGTGAAATAGTAGAAACTAGGAGAAGGCAAAGCAGTGAAACCAGTTACTCACACAAAACATCTCCAGCTATAATGTCAAAGTATTACCTAGAGAACACACAACACTTGAAACTCAGAGGGGCTCACTTTCTTTGAATTAGCAGCTGGAGTCATTACTGCAAGTGTGAGGAATATGATGGAGATGAACTCAGCTGATGACTTACTACTCCCTATGAATTATTTATTCGGCTCAAAAAATAGCCACAGTTTTTGCTGCACAAGGAGAAATTTCAAAGTCATTCCACAAAAGCTGCTTACTAATTCCTCGATGAAGATGGAGCTTGTAGTGAGAGGGTAAAAAGTGGAGCAGGAGTAGACTGGTTTAGACACTTCAGGTGAAATGCTGAGTTAAGCAAACTTTGCCATCAACTTCAGAGACGTCGTTTCCCTTCCAGCTCAACAGCGATCGTAGCTGTCTAGTAAACAACTAGTGTTCAGATACTGCAGGCAACCATGTCAACTTTTATACAGGCCTTTTCAAAGCCAAAGTTGACATCTTCACACAGCTGCCTGTGCATATGTACCCTCTGTGTGATGCTAATGCTATCTGCAAAACGTTCTTGTGTATTAGAGTCTGATCCTGCAGAGCACTGTGACATGATTCCAGAGAGCATTTAAATGCGTGCTTATATTTGTGCATCCGAGTTGCCAACACGGGGCACGTATTTAAGTGTTTAGTTGGACCACAGCAAAGAAACCACTGCCTTGTGAAATAAGCTATAACAGACCATACATTTTAACTGGCAGAGCAACACATCTGTGGTAGTTTTGAAACAAGTGGAGCAAAGCTTTGAAGTGTCTCAGGACAAGTAACCATAATGGAGCTTGGCTTGGTTTTTTTTAAAGCAGAAAACAGGAATCATTCCAACAGACACTTTAGAGGACATACCAAAAACACATGGTAATGATAATATGTGTGATAAGGTTAAAAAAAATTAAATGTAACCATGCTCTTCAGCCTTCTCTTTTCAGAGATTACTCTCCCATCCTAGTCTTCCAGATCATAGTTGATATCATCCAATTAGTATAAAAAAATTAAGGTAGACATTGTTGTTTCTGTACTAATTATTGTCATTATTATTCTAAGTAATAAAGCATTTCTTTATTATTTACTATTTACTATTATTTAGTCTTACCACAGACTATAAGAGAGATGAGGCATTATGTTGCTGAATCAGCTTAATAAGAACCCCAATTTTACTGCCTGCTGTAAACAGAAAACATGAAAAAGCTAAAACAATCTCTTGAAAGCCAGCATATGGAATTTCACTGCTTAGGGATGGATGGATGGATATATAGACTCCATGCCTGGGCTCTGCTACCACAGCATCGTTTATGTGAGGAAAGCTTTAGTCAATTTACCAAAGTACCTTAAGTCATCATGCTTAATGTTTTCTTTAAATCCTTTAGTCCTAAGGTGCTTGCCCAGAGTATATAGAGTGAGATAAGATTGTGTTTTGCAGGTGTTTATTCCTTTTCACTGTACACTGGCAGCAGCTTTTTTCAGCAGAAATAATTCCCTAGTCTTAGCAGAAATCTCACCTTTCCCTTCTGCTTCTCTTTATAAAGTCTCTTAAACAACAAATGAGTTTTGACATCTCTCTGCCTTACTGCAAGTGCTACAAATTTTAGTCTGTTTGCTTTAGTGCATAGGGTCTTGTGTTTATGGTATTACACTAGAAGCCCAGCTTTTCTTTTAATTAGAACATCTTTCAAACACAGTATAGGGAAGTTCAAAAGCAGAAGACAGTAAGGAATAAATATTTTCATACTGAGTCAGAAAATTACATTTTTTTTTTTCCCGAGAGGCATGTCTTTAACATGAAACCCAACAAGAGCTGTGTCATTGTGGTGGGCTTACTGGCCATCATCACATGTGTCAGGGACAGCAGGAGACATGTCTGCAAGCAAGATGACAAAAGCACTGATCTGCTCGTGTAGCGCGTCCTGAAAAAAAGAGCTAAACTGGGCTTTCCTGATATCTCCCTGGTTCTCATGTGTGCTCAGGGCTTGGGCAGATGCTCAGATTTTGATGCAATGATTTACAATTTTACCATCATTATGCATTCATCTACTTTTCTGCAAGGATTAGCAAAAACTGTGTCCCAGTCCCAGCACGCTGTGAAGCAGAGTTGTTTGCTCAGGTATCTGTGAAATTCTTCCCCTGTGCAGCATCTTAACTGTACAACACAGTTGTCCAAAGGCTAGGCAAGTATTTTACAGTAGTCAAACTCTGATGTGATAGAAAACTATTCCATACTCTGCAGATCAGCGTTTTTCACAGTTTGCTTTACTGCTTGAAAGAGCATTTTATTACTCCTGAGTTCTCAATAAAACTTCTTTGGTCCTATAACAATCAAGAGTATCATATTATTGGACGTGCTGTTCACTGTAACTGTAATCACTTGTCTTCTATATGGAGGCATTTTTCATTTTTAGGACAGTCTTACAACATGCAACTGGTTAAAAAAGATTTTGCTTCCTATTTATTGTGTCCTTCAAAGGCTTTCCTGGACAACAGAGGGAGATTTGCTTGCCAGAAGTGTGTCTTTCATTAACTGAGTATCTCTGAGCTGTACCTTCAGCACCAAGCCATGAATTATAACCTGAATTTACAGTGCTACAAACTGAACAAAAAAAGGTTAACAAAAATGCCTGCGGGGAGGTAGCAAATGCTGAGGATAAGATTTAGTTATTGCTGTTCATGGTATTCTGCTGCATTGTAACCCAATTTAAAATTAGAGGAAATGTAAAGAATTAAGCAGGATGGAACACTAGGTCATATTAATAGACCATATTAAGACAGTTACAGCAGGGAAATTACATAAACTAACAATGTGTTAGTCATCCATAGGCATTTGCAACAGAAAAATTGAGTTGCTATGGAAGATGCTGATGATGTTTAAAGACGAGGGAAGTGAGAGTCTGACAGTGTGGGCGTATCTCTGTTAGAGTTATTGGTGGTCAAAAGACACATTGTGGCTGAGGCAGGCCTGATCCAGCAGCTCAGTCATTTACAAACCATCCTTCTCCTACCAGTGCTACTACGGCCTATATGGCACAACATGTTTCTTGGACAGATAAGGTTACAGAATTCAGATTTAGAGAGCTGAAATAATATCAGGAGAAAAGTAACATTGGCAGGAAAAGAAAAACTCAAAAGACTTCTCTGTATTGATGCTGAAGACTGCAACAGTGGTGCTGATCATTAACAAACCAATGCAAAGGAAGGGAAATTTCAGCAAGTCTCTTTTCCATCTCTCTGTTTTCTTAATTATTCTTCCATTCAGTAGGATGCTTTTGATTCATTCCCCTGAGTAGGACTAATCATCAGGACAATTAAAGCATGAGGCTTCTTCCCAAAAATATGATACTGGATAGCATTTGTTCCTTTAATTGCAGGATTCGAACATGCCAGGTTTTCTCATCTAAATATCAGGAGCATTCCTTGTTTTTTTCTTTTTACCAAAGACCCTCACACTTGTATTTTCAGTGGGAACACAAGCCATTTTGATTTAATAGCCCATGCCAAAAGTAATTAGGCCCTTTTCTCTGCTCTAAGGATCAGCCATATGGAGCTAGCATCCGTCTGATCCTGCCAAAGGTGCTCATCCTTGGATACCACAGCAAGTTTCACTAAAAACCCAAGTCACTGAATGAGAACTGTCAGTATTAGTAGTTCAGTTTCTTCTCCTCAAGTACAAGCAATGCCATCCCTCAGGTGCTCCCCAGCACAACAGAACAGCAGAGGAACTGCCTGAGGTGTAGCAGAGCAAGAGACCTGCTCTGGGGAGGAGAGAGAGGAGACGCTGGGAACAACGAGTCAACACTGCTGTCAATCAGGAAGTCATTTCGGCACCCCAAGAACACATTTAATTCCTAGACCCTCTGATTCTTGCAATTACAGATGGATGTTCCTTCCTGTGACTTCAGCTATCCTGGCAGCACCATGGTATTTTATTCAACATGAAGTTAGAAGTCACCCTTGAAGCTGAGAGCAAGTAGTGCAGCCAGAGGCTAGCTCAGAATTTTTTTCCTGCCACAAAGATTTATGTCAGTATCTGTTCCTTACCATTATAGCCAAGCACTTCAGAAATACGAACGAAAGCAACACTGTTGTTTTTCCTCTTCTAAATGATAGTAACTGACTTGTCCAGAAGAACAGAGGGAATCTGTAGTGCAGAGAAATGCAATGGCAGATGTTGAGTCCCCCGTTAGCTGGCTCTTTGAGTTGGGACACACTGCTGCTCAGGGGGTTTTCTTCTTTTCCCACACACTTCATGTCTTGAACACTAACATTCTATTTCAAATATTTGGCGGGCAGTTTTTGTCATAACTTATATGCTTAAGTTCTCCAGGGTGTTTAAGCACTTGAGTTTCCAGATATGCACTTAGAAAAAAAATAATCTGACTCTTTAATTACTTTTTCCTTATGACTGAAGCCAAAGTACCATTCTCCTTGAAAGTTCAAGAGAAAAGACCAAACAAATTTCAAGGGCCAGCTTGCACCTGGTGAAATGTTCTTGCAGAGGCTGTAGCTTCAAAGCATAGTAACAACTTCTCTTTTCTTATTTCTACGCAGGTATTCACATCAACATCATCCCCCCAAGTCCTCCATAATTCTTTGCATTTCAGAGTGAATGAAAGAAAAGGACAACAGCAACAACAGAACAACGGCAGGAAACAAATATCACTAGACTTTTCATTTGTGGACAAGGCAAAAGAAGACAATCTGGTCTTTATAGAGACAGTCCTAAAGGGTCTGTGGAGAGACATTTTTGTCGCTCAAATGTCATGGCAAAAGACGTGAACAAATAATAAACACCTTGACAAATTGGAAATGCTAAAAGAAAATCAGATGTCACATCTCAGAAAATAAGTGCTCTGAACACTTTAGAGAGTCTATCTCTTTTCTTGAGACCATAGCTGGATGAATTACAGAGTATCTCAAGTTTAAAGGGCCATAAGGATTATTGAGTTCAGCTCCCTGTTTCTTGCGGGACTACCTGAAATTAATCACACGACTAAGGGCATCATCCAGACTCTCCTTGAACTCTGGTGCTGTGATCATTTCCCTGGGGAGCCTGTTCCAGTGATCAACCACCCTCTCAATGAAGAAACTTTTTCTAATGTTCCATCTGAACTTTCCTGACAGTCCTTTGTGTCATTCCTTTTCCTTGTGTCCTATCACTAGTTACTAGACAGAGGAGACCAGCACCTCCCCCTTTAATGCTCCCCTTGAGGAAGTTGCAGACTGTGATGGGGTCTCCCCTCAGCCTTCTCTTCTCCCAGCTGAACAAACCAAGTGACTTGAGCTGCTCCTCGTATATTTTGCCCTTGAAATCTTTCACCATCTGGATCTCTCTCCTCTGGACACACTCTAATGGTCTGATGTCCTTCTTATGTTGCAGTGCCCCAAACTGCACACAGCATTCAAGGTGAGGTCGCCCCAGGTCAGAGCAGAGAGGGACAATCCCCTCCCTCGACTGGCTGATGCCTGATGCCCCCAGGACAGGGTTGACCCTCCTGGCTGCCAGGGCACTGCTGACTCAACTTGCCATCAACACAAACAGATCTTTCTGTGGGGCTGCTCTGCAACCTCTCACACTCCAGTTTGTACGTACCACCAAGATTACTTTGTTTAAGGCAGAGAATCCAGCACTTGCTCTCATTAAATTTCACATGGTTGGTGATTGACAACTCTCTAGTCTGTCCAGATCTCTTGTGTACAGCTACTCTAGCCTTGAGGGAGTCTACAGCTTCTCTCAATGTTGTATCATTGACAAACTTCACAAACTTCGATTCCTGTACTCAGATCATTATAAAAGTGACTCCTGGGGAATACTG
This sequence comes from Pseudopipra pipra, assembly GCF_036250125.1. Taxonomy (NCBI): domain Eukaryota; kingdom Metazoa; phylum Chordata; class Aves; order Passeriformes; family Pipridae; genus Pseudopipra; species Pseudopipra pipra. The sequence goes on from NC_087581.1 coordinate 69,162,106, forward strand.
CTGGTCAGCAGCCTGATGTAACGTAATAAAACTGACCCAATCCCATCAGTAAATTGTTCATTCAACATACTGTGGACTTGTCTAGCTGTGTGTCAAGCATTTCAACCAGAAGGAGGTTGTGAGAAGCAGTATCAAAAGCTTTGCTAAAAAATTCTCAAGTCCCGGATCTACTGGCTTCCCTTGGTCAAGTAGATGGGTGGCCTTGTCATAAAAGGAAATTAAGTTAGTTAGCAGGACTTCCCTGGTGTGAACTCATGCTGGCTTTAACCAATGACTGCATTGTTTCTAAAGTGTTTTTCAAGTAGTCCTAAAATAACTTTACCCATAGTTTTACCAGGCACTTAAGTGAGACTGACAGGCCTGTTACCACGAGGGTCTCCCTTCTTTTCCATCTTGAAACTGGGACAATGTTTGCCAGCTTCCAGTTGACTGGGACCTCTTCAGATTCCCAAGGCAGTTGAAAAAAATGGAAGGAGGTCCTGCAATGACATTGTCCAGCCCTTCCAGAACCCTAGGATGAATTCCATTGGGTCCCATAGATTTACGAGCATGAGCAGCAAGTCTTGAACACATTCAGGGTCAGCTGGGAGGTTATCATCAGCACAGTCATCCAACACAGGACTCCAGGGGTCCCAGAGCCCACAATTAGTGTTGAAGACAAAGGTAAAGAAGGTTATTAAAAGTTTCTGCTTTGCCTATGTCCCTATCTGTGAGGTGACCAATTTCATTGAGCAACAGACCACTGTTATCTCTGATCTTCCTTTTGTTGTTAAAATGTTCAAAAAAGCCCTTTTGTTTGTCATTTACAGTGCTGGCCAGCTTGAGTTCTAATGGAGTTTTGTCCACATGCATTTTCTCCCTATAGTGGTGAAGATCTACACAGATAGTCTCCAGGTCTTGTCCCAGAGATCTCAGGATGAATAATTATTGTGGGAGAGTGTGTAAAAAGTCTCACTTTTAAATCCTCAAGTGATATCTTCCTCTAACAGAATGATTATATCATCTTTAGCCTGTTGTAGAGATGGTAGACTGAGGTACCTTTTGTTTCCAGTCCTTCAGTTGGGTTTGCAGCTCTTCTCTAAAATCTCTCCTATTGTCTCCTACTGTCTAATTTTTTAATGTTCACACACACAAAAAAAGAGATATGTGCAAGATGAAACTTTGTAATATTTATAGATAAGGAGCCTCAAATACCAGCAGATTCAAAAGTATGTCCTTGTAGTTCCTGCACTGGAGAAGGCTCTAGTGTTTTGTTGGCATTCGTGACCTGTGATTTCTTTCCACAGATGCTGTTTCCACATTACTCCAAATCCTGCTTTCCTGTCATAAGGTATCATTCTTGACTCAAAAGCTATGACTTGAATCTGACTATATAAAACCACACATTGCTTAGTTGCATCCAACTCAACAAGATTTCAAGGCCATGCTGTACCAATAATCCCTTCTTATCCTTAATAGCCTGAAACGTTTTTATGGTTTCTTCCAGATGACTATTTCAGAACACAAAACCAATAAACAGCTATTGCCAGAATCTACAAAGTCCAGCATCCTACTCCATGTTGATGTCTAAAACAGTTTGATTTCAAACCTTCTGTTTTGCAGCATGCAGGTAGTAAAGATTGTGTGGGTGCAAAAGTAAAACTAATACAGTTCTGCCCTCAAACCAAACCAGATGCTGATCATCTCTAGCACAATCTCTGTGTACAAATTGCCTGAATGCAGTCTGGTCTTTTTTCCCTGAATCTGAAACTGAACTGTGAAAGACTTTTAAGAAGTACTCGGAATAATGTACCCGGTATGTGCAACTGTGGCTTAAGATGACACAGATGATGCAAAGGTCCGTGATTCAAATTTCATTACAACAATGACAGATAAATGCTCCCCACCCCAAATTTGCCCACCAACGTGATCTTACTCTGAAAACTGAATGAAATTTCAATGACAAGTAGACACACACAACTCTGTCACTAAAACAACTTAAAAAAAACAGAGTCTTTGCCTGGGTGGATGAAGACAAACAGACTGTCCACTTTTGGGGACAATGAAGACTTCAGCTTATTAAAACAAAAGGTCTATCTGACCTACACTTTAGGAAAGAAATGCAAAATATTACACTAAAGTAAGCACTACCCTCAAAAAAAAAAAAAAAAGAAGATATTTTATTCTTCTTGAGAAAAATACCAGAACTATAGATTTATAAGAGAACAACAACTTGGCACAAAATAGGAGAAAGGAAACTAGAAAATGTATCAGGAAAATAGATCTAAAATCAACTTGAAAATTGCAACTTTAAAGAAACAAGCAAACACAAAATTTGCAATACTGACCTTGAGCTACAGATAAACTGTCCTGTATATAAAGAGAAATAGAGGTAACCAAACATCTGCCTCTATTGCATAGTAGCAATTCTAGTTATCAATAAATATTTTTCTGCATAAATAAAACTTTATATCTGTTTCCCCTAATTCTATACCTGTAAGTCAATGTTTCAGTAAATATATCGTATTAATAAAACTTGTAACATCTGCCTATGCTTTGCCTGTGCTAAATAACACAGGGAAGCTAAAGCATTTTCTATGCAATCATCTGTTCAACCATAGTTCTCTGTATGTTACATGAATTGTTGTCATTATCTGCTAGCCAGCCAGGTTACTAAACATTACATAGCATTCTGAAAAATAAATTGCCACTTTGTAATAAATATTAGAAATAAAAAGTTGTTTTAAGCTTCAGTGCTTTGCTAGTAAAAAAAATCTCAATGAAACTGAAAAGAAACGTGCCTCAAAATATGGGAACACAATCTTTTCATTTAAAGTCATGTGAGAAAAAGAGAAGTGAAAGGTAGTGAAGATGCATCATCATCTTAAAGTTCATCTGCCACTAAGTCACCATGGCAGATTAATTTGTTGAGAGAAATTGTAAACAGAGAAAACTTAAATTAAGAGTCACGAAAGGTAGTCACAACTGGAGCACAGTCAGGAGAGCCTTCTTAGTGTCCAAAGTAATGCCTAAAATTTAGATATGTTAATTTCAAAGGGATTTATTAAATCAATACCACAATACAGCAGTAAATAGTTATTCTGTATTATTAATACAAATACTGAATTTCTTGAGAGATGCAGAAATCGTGAAGGCCTCCGAACAACAGAGGGAGTTGTAAAGAAAATTGTCTTTTTATCAGTATATTTTTTCTTTTATAAATGTCTACTAAGTAACTATCTCATAATGTCAGTTTAAGAAACACTCGCAACTCTGAGGCATGAAATAAGCTTCTTCTGAACTCCTAGTAACAGTAAGATTAAAAAATGACATCAGATTTTTTTTTATCTGAGGGGTCTCCCGGAACCCAGAGTTAGGAAAGAATGTAAAGTTAAGATAGTATTAGGCCACAAGTATAACTTTCCATATATATTTAAATCTCAAAGTCAGTGAATCTAATCAGAAGCATTAGTGTTCAAAATCACTACAGCAAATCACCAGCAGGAGTAAAAGTATTGATTCTGACTGCACCTGCGAAGAGATTATTCATCATTCCATGTCTGGACAACATTTTCAGAGGCAAGTAGAAAATTAGCCTTCTAGAACAGGAATTATATATGAAAGAGGTCAGAATTGAAAATTAAAAGCATGGCCAGTTACAGTTAAAAACCTGAAGAAGGTTTAAATTTGATTTGTATTTGTAAATGGACTATTCCTATTCCATTGGCTCCCTTGCAATTTGCAATACTTCTTTGCATCTTCTGATGATGTCTCTGAATACAAACCTAACTGAATGTTTCTCTTGACCTTCATAACTTGTCAATAAAGTAAGACATTTTCACCAACAGAGCAGAACATCCCGTCCTGCCAAAAGAAAATCCCAAGTAAATTAAAGGATTGAAAATGTGGCTCCAAGCCAGAGACAAAACCCTTATTTAGCACAATTGGACAAGAACTCACTCCAGCTGTACTCAAGTCACTGAACAGCATCTATCAAGGCACTGCATGCTTTTTCTATGCATCAGGAAGAAAGAAGTGTTGGGATACCCCTTTTAGTTTTATGTTGTTTCTGGTGTTATGGAAGGTGTATCCACAATCACTGAAGGGAGGGGAGATTTTGGTTGTGTGCCCTACAAGGTTCTCCATGACACAGCAGGTTTTGCTGAAGAAGAGAAAATGCCACAAGTCTAGTACCAGCTACTCACCAGAAATCTACGTGAACCATACAGCATGTTACTGCAATAAATTATCTGAAAGTCAAGATGCTCATAATAACTTTAAGGTGTCCAGACAGACCTGCAGAGCACTCCTGATTTTCATTCTTTTAGCAAAAACCAAGTAGATTTTCAGGACACCTGTGAATCACTCATCCTATTTCTCCTACAACTTCTTAACAAGAAACTGGGCAAACTAAAAAGACTCAAATGTCCATATCCACTCATCAGTTTTCAGGTTCCCAGCAAAAGTGTTAGAAAAAGATAATTGGAAAAGCCACCTAAAAGCTTTTATGTTGTGCTTTTAGGATGTATCTTTGTTCTCACACGCTGGTACTTTTGCTAAGATTTATGCCTACTTAAATTCACCCCCAGCATCTTTTGAAATCTGTATTTAACAGCTTGATACCAGTGCCTCAATCTTCAGCAAAAGATCCAATCACCTCTTGGAAGGGTATTACTTTTCTTATCTAATGGCAGTTTTGAAAAAAAATATTCATCACCTCAGAGTTTACACCTTCAACCTTGTCAAAAATCTTCTCTGTATCCGGAAAATACCCCCTAAACAAACTTTATTGTGCTTTATTTTGTTTTTAATTCAAACTATATAATAAAATGAATCCAAAAAAGGCTCAGTCATCAGCTACAGTAATTTCATCATGTACTCATTTTCACTGAAATTTCAGCTCACTGTTAAAGGGAAGATATCACATCTCTAGTAAAAAAACCTGCATTTCATTGATATTCCATCTTATCTTGATTATTCTATTAAAGCACTACTACCCCTTAGAAGGATGTATATTGAAATGTGCACAAAGTGGAGCAAAACATCTGATTTAAAAGTGAGTGTGCATACCTACTGAAGCTTTCAGCTATGCAATTTACCAGATGTCAAGGGAGAAATATTATTTCAGAATATTCACTGAAATATCCCAAGCCACTTTCCAGTGCAATTTAGGCTGGACTACAACAATAGCTTCAGGGGCTGTTCTTGTGTCAGTGAAAGTCAATGCAAATTTTGCTGCTGACTTCAGTACAGAAACACACTCTAATGTAAATCAGCATTTTGGATACTTCCAAAAATGTATCAGAGAACTGATTTAGCCCTAAATGTTTAGGATCCACTTGTTCGTGGTGCTTGAGGATTCTGACACCACACAACCGACGTGCCTAGTAGAAAACATGAGTTAAAACCTCCCCTACCACACATAGGGCTCAGCAAAACATTTAGGTAAGAAAGTAAAGAAAGGGCAGGAGTTGTCTCTGATTAAGTTTAAACATGCGTGACTTGCAGGGAACCACTGACAAAAAACAGCTGTCACAAATAAACAAATGAACAGTGCTCATAAACTTCTGCTCTTGGGCAGTGATGCACAGAGACCAGATCGTGCCAAAGGTCCCCCAGGGCCCTGCCTCGCTGCCTGCTGGAGCAGCTGTGGCAAAGTTTTTGTTATCAGCACTGCAGCTCAAACAACAGGCACTGCAGTGTTGATCTCCACCATCTGTAGGAAAACATTTGTTGAAAGCCACCAATGATATGATACCACTATTACTCTGCCATCAACAGCAGAAATAAAACTCATCAGCACATTGTAAAACAATTCCCATTCAACATCGCAACCCTCCACTACACAGCTTGCTCTCCCCCAACCCAAAAACACTGGCAAAGGGTGGCAGCAATGTAGAAAGAGGCCCAAAGAGGCCAGCAGGAACTGCAGATGCTTCACTTTCCTACGCAAAATGGAAGAAGTCACCCACCTTTAGGATGAAAGAGGCAACACATGCCAGTAAGACACTCTGCTGGAACCACAAGGTTTATTTTGTGTGAATCGTTTGTTCCTAGAATATGCAGTGCTAGATTCTCAAGCACGAACACTTGAGAGCAGCTGGTCATAAAACTCTGCACTTCAAAACAATTCGCAGAAAAAGATCACCGTAAACGTAAATGCTGTTTTTAAAAAGCAATACTGAACAATTCAAACTGCCAGCTGATTCCGTGAAAATGTGCTTGATGGGAGACGATGTTCACTGATGGAAGGAATCAACTTATATTTGCTGTCTGCGGTTGATATGTTTCCCACAGTTGTAGGAGGACAGTGGAATTAACTGTTCTCCATCAGCCTTGCACAGTGAATTAACAAACATGAAAGCTGAGAAGAAAGAAGAATGCAGTCACCATGCACAGCCTGTGCTCACGAAAAAGACCGAATGTTTTGGACAGCTGTACCAAAACCTAACTGAGTTCCTATTCACCTGTTATGAATCTGATTCCCTCCCTCTGCTCAGCCCCCAAATACTCTTTCACACAAAGGCAGTACAAATGTGTACATAGAGATATCAGCTAAAAAATGACAACTGTTCTTGTCAGAAACTAGGTGGGTTATGAATTAATTTTGAATGTTGCTGTAAAAGACTTGATAGCATGATGAAAAGAAGATGTAGTACTATGCAGAGATTAGGGCTTTTTAAATGTTCTGTTTTAGAAAATCAGTATTAAGAAAATATTTTCACAATGCTACAGAAAATACATGGACTAATTACACTGCAGATTTCATGTTTTTATGGCATCAGGAATTTATGTCTTTGTCAGAGGTTGGCATTTTCTAATGCTCCTTACACATCCCTGAAGTGACTGCTTCTGCCCTCCAAGTGAGAAAATGCATTTGGAACACCAAAGTACCACAGCATCCCCCAAATGCAATACTTCCCAAATTCCCTCTGACTCACCTGCTGATCTCCTGCACGGACATGCATGACGTGGGTCTGACAGATTGTACCGTTCCAACTTTCCCTTTTATTTCCCCAGAGCATTGCATATATTTTTCAAGACAGAACGTGAAAGTTTTTCTGAGTCATAAATTGCTACTGAGAGGCTTCAGCTTGGATGCTGGTTTTGGAGCAATTTGTGGTGTCAGTTGCTACCTTTTCTCAACACCTACAGAACCATCACGTACAGAGTTATCTATAAAGCAGTCAGGTTTTCTGTCTGTCCTCCAGAACAAACTGATATATTTAGTCAACTGTCTCATTTCAAATCCAGGACTTTATTAAGTCAGAATAGACTTAACAGTAGTTGAACATGTATAGTTTTAGTTAAAACTCAGTGATGACACACATCATACAAGTGTGCTTAAAATGTTCATTAGTGAGCTCACACTTAAAGCCCTAGATTGAGCACAGAGCTTCAGGGAAGATGCTGGAGACTGTTTGTCCATACAGAAACAGATTTGTCTTCCACAGTGTGATGTATCTATTGGCAAACAGATATGCCAGTTCACTGAAGTATTTTAAGAATGAAAGTGCTGGTGTGCATGACTCACATTTTATTAAGGTAATGACCATAATGCATTCTATTTAGATATGCATCTCATTGCTGAAGACGATCTTGGCATGAGAGCAGCAATATAACTATGACATTCCAGAGCATTACACAATCTTTTGTCCTATTTGTGGACAAAAGAAATGCTTGCAATCTAATAAATTATTACAATTGCTACCAGAATCCAATCAAAACACATTACTAATAAGCAAAAGAGCACAATCCTAATGCAAATTATAGATACACACATGCCTACATAAATAAATCAGGGAAATGATTTACAGGTTGTCTGAAAAGAATTATTCATTCCATGATTCTTGATTTCCTTTTCCCCTTCAAAGATTTAAATCATCCCATTTCACATTTAGATGCAGTTTGAATTGCATCTTGCAAAGCAGATATTCTGATGCAATTAACCACCAATATTATTTTGGAAGAAAACTGTCCATACTCACAATTGTTGCTCCTGCTGCTGACAATGCACACGGAAGTACCTGGGCAGTGTGACTGGCACATGAGAAAAACAGAGGCAAGTTCTGCTCACCTTCCTTGCACAAGTCATCCCAGCCAAAACACTGATGATAGATGAGTGGGTGTGCATGAGAAAGGGAAGGTCATGCAACCTTGCTATTTCTAGCATGCAAAGTGAAGGAGTAGTTAGTTAAGGTGTGCGTGTCAGGTGGGGGAAAGATGCAGTCTCCTGTCAGTGCAAGGTCCCTGTCATGTCATAGACACTACGAGTACCAGAGGAAATATCAAAAATCCTACCTGCTTCAAGGGCACAGGATTGGGCCCCAGACAAGGAGGGAAGGTGAGTGGTCACTTTTAAGGAAACCTTTAGCACCTCAAAAATTTGACCATTAGGGTAAGTTTCTGCCTTACAACAAGAATGATTGACAGGCAGACCGGAAAGGCTCAAAAATCCAACCTGCAAAAGCCAGGTAGAAACACAACCCTCTAACTTGTCAGAGCTGGTGACAGGCAGCTAAATCCCTGCAAACAAATGACAAAAAAAAGGAGAAAACCCCCAAAATTCAAGCAGGTGTTGAGGCAGCAACACAGATGGAATCTCAAAATGATCACTCAGGCAGAGAGTTTCATCAGGATCAATTGTCCAGACCTGCAGCAGTGCACTTATCCCAACAAGAAGTACTATCCAAGAAACACAAAGAAATAATTTAAGAGATTCGAAACTGGAGTTGATTGCTTTCAGATTACAAAACCAGAGCTCTCTTGCAAACTGCAAAATAACTCAATATTTTGAAAAGGTATCGGTCACGTCTCCACACTGCATATACCTGCTTTACGTAGACAGTTTTCATATCAATATATATACTGAACACACACAAATACACAAAATCTGTTTCTGCTTATATCATGCTCTAAACATAGAATTTATACAGTTTTAAACATATATATATGAGAATTAAAGAGAAATTCCTTCATCCTATACAGCTTCAATTCAACAAAGCATGCACATGAACCCTAAATAGGTATTTCCAGATAGTGTAACATCTTTTATTTTAAAGAGACACATTAATCAATCTTAGCTAGCCTCAAATTGATGTTTATAGATAAAACCATTTAAAATGAACTATTGATGGATTTTTATTTTCAGTAGTACTGGGAAAATCTATAAAGCATAAGTACAAAGGAGAGTCAAGTATTTAAAGGTTTCGGGTTTGGGCATTCCCCTGAATTTCAGTGCAGTTTTAAACCTGACAGTGAAATCATGTCACTGTTCCTGGAGTGAGCTGAAAACATGTTTAGAGGTTAGAATAAGCTTATGTATTCCTTCCCTATCTATTTGATTAGAAACATCTCTAAGCCAGGGAGAAATAGGACTGCCAACCAAACCATAATGATTTAGCACACAAATCCAGGGGCTGGATTGCTACAGAGGAGGCCTGAAACATCCCCCAGAAATGCCTGTGTGCACATTACTGAATAAAGACAAAAATAGACTCCTTGGTGCAGGCAAACAGCAAGCCAACTATTTTTAACTCGGGTCTTCAAATGCATTTTTAAGTTGCTTGCATTTAAAAGCAAACTTAACCATCTACAGGCAGTTTGACTTGATGAGTAGGTATGAAAAATACTTTTCAAATCTTCTGCATTTCACATACTTATTATATAAAAATAAAATTTACTTGTTCATTAGATCAAATGGATTTTTAGGCACCCTGGTCAGTGATTTAAACAAACTTTTCTTGGTAAAAACATATTTTTGCAGAACAAATTTGTGTCTACATAAATACAAATAAGATTTAACTGGCCTCATGATGTTGCTTTGTGACAGTCTTGAGAAATGACAAGAGAGTTAAAATGCCTGCCTATGATCAACACGCACAACACACACCCCCTGGCTTTCCAGCTGGTCACATCTTCCACTGTGTAAGGAAACAGTCACCTCTATCACCCATAAATGCAAAGCTGGCTCATTCAAATACAGGGATACTTGAGTTCTGCCTTTTGTAACTGCCACTTGAAGGCAGCAAAACACATTGCAAGAGGTGATGGGTACTTGCAATAAGAGCATCTGGGCTGCACAGCAAGCTTGACCGAACAAATGTACAGCAATTCCTTATATCAGAACCTACCTGTGCCAGCTGTGGGCCAGTGCTCTCCTGCCCCTCCTGCAGCTGCAGCATGGGAAGCATTTGACAGCCCTGCAGAAGTTATGAGGTGACACAGGGGTGCAGCAAGAGCAACAAGTAGCTTTAGGCTGAGTGCCCCACTTTGTCTTCTGCACAAAGGTGAGGAAAGCCAGCTGAATGCCTCTGCTGAGGTTCTGTCTCCCAATTAATCTGCTTCTATGGGTTTCTACTTAGATGTCATATATTTCTTGTCATTAGTCAGATAAGCAGTCCAGCATGGAAGCCCCTAGAATTATTTGCATGATTAATCAAGTCAACAGAACACCTACAAACCTGACTTCAGAAATTATGTCTCTGCCTTCAAAACACTGGAGACTATTTATGCCCACAGTGAGGTCTGCTTAAAGCCAGCTGAAGCACTTACACAAGGAAACACACAAGGAAAAGTTATAAATGTGAGGCAGACCATGACTTTCTTGAATTGCCCTTTTTTCTCTCCCACAGACTAAAGAGAAGCAATCAACACCACAGTGGGCACAGGACCAACATTTTCTTCCAAGTAAGCTCAAGCAAAATGACCTATTCTCATCTCAGAAACAAATTTAGAAAACAGTCTAGTATCATTGATCAAAAAAGCAGAGTCCAAAGTCAGCAAGCGTGAGATAGGACTTACAAGCTGGGACACACCAACAAATGAAATATAGATCCCACTGAACTACAAAGGAGTTTGGGTAGATACTGAAGGGACCTGTGACCCAAGATTTTCATGGACTCCCATTTAGACAGGCCTAAATGTCTGTCCCAGCTTTCAGCCTGTAGACAGAACCTTGCCTTCAGAAATACACTTTGTCAGCTCCCATGCAGCTGTAGAATAGTCCTTAGCCAAGGCTAGCCTGCCTGATTATACAATAGCCCTATGATCACACAGTTTAACTCCTCTCGAGCCTTTGTCTGTAACACCTGTGATAAACAGGAAAACTGTTTACCCTGTAAACATGCAAACTCCTTTCAACTTCAGAAAAAAACATTCTTCCAAGTGCCATAGATTTACAGCAAAATGCTTGCAGAGTTCCGTTCCCACTAAGACCTGTGGATAGCTGAATTCAAAGCATGGCTTCCTAACACCTACACACACACACATACATACAGAGCAGCTCTGAGAAATTATGTTTTTTAAAGATCCAAAAATGAACACAGTACCAAAAATGCAACATTGCAGTTCATTTTCTATGCAAATGAAGAACATTTGTTACAAAAACTACGGCAGGATAACGAAGGAGAAGATTGTTTAGCTGCTGCAGGAAAGAGAAGCTGAACATGGGCTGCAAGAAGGACAGACCTGAAGTGTATAGTTACCACTTCTTTTACATTCAGAGAAGTTTTCACTAAAAGAAATGTATTTACCCACCAGACTAAGGACATATTGTTCCACAGCAATCAGTCTTACTCTAGATGTGACTCTAGACCAAGAAAATATAAGAATAAAGCAGCCAAGCTTCACCTAACTTCAAATTCATTTAGGCTAAGGCACAGCAAAAACTGGGTCTATATTTTCATTTGCAAAACTGCAGAGTGTCACAGAGCTACTTTATCTTGTCTGCTGCAAGCAGATGTTGAGCAGATACTGTCTGGAAATGCAAATTGAAAACCCCACCGGTTCTGGATGGCTACCCCGAGCTGTGTTCGTGTCACCCGATTACTCGTGGTCTCATCTGCCGGCTGCTTTCTGCGATGACCGGATCACAAACCCTGCGGGAGGACCGAGCAAGGCTCGGCCGGATATTTTCACACCAAGCCTAGCGACCACCCCTTCTCCGCCGAGGCAGCATCGGCAGTACACCCCAAGGCTGGAAAGCCAGGGAAGGAAACCCTCCTTCCCTGGCGCGTCTCTCCGCGCCCACCGGCCGCGGACCGGCCGCGCCCAGCACCGCGCTCAGCACCGCGCCCAGCACCGCGCTCAGCACCGCGCCCAGCACCGCGCTCGGCACCGCGCTCAGCACCGCGCTCGGCACCGCGCCCAGCACCGCGCTCAGCACCGCGCCCAGCACCGCGCTCGGCACCGCGCTCAGCACCGCGGACAGCGCCCCGAGCGCACCGGGAGCTCCCGGGGCGTCCGGCCGGGACCCGCCGCCCTGCGGCCCTGCGGACGAGCTGCCCGCCGGGAGCGCGCACACACAGGCGGACACACGGACACACGGACACACGGACACGCACACACACCGCGGCGCCTCCGTCACTCACCACATCCTCCGCAGGGCGCCCCGACGCCGCCGCCGCCGCCGCCCGCCGCCCCCGGCGCCGCGGAAGCCCCTCTCAGCGCGGCGGCGGTGGCGCCGGGCGGCCGCGGCTCCATGCGGAGGGCAGCGGCGGCGGCTCTCCTGGCCCCGGCCGCCCCGCGGAAGGCGCCGCCGCCGCGCAGCTCCAGGGCGGGAGGGCGGGGAGCCGCGGCCGCATGGTGCTGCCCGCCGCCCCGCCCGCCGCCCGCCCCCTGCGCGCCGGGACGGCCCCCGCCGCCGCCCGCACCGCGGGTCCGCTAGCGCGGTGAGCGGGGGCTTCGCACCTTCATCGGCCGTTCTTCGCCTTGTCCTCCCGCCTTCTCCGCGGTCTGCTGTCTGCCAGGCGTGCCGCGTGTTCCTCTCGTGAATCGAAGTTCCTTTCGTGAATCGTATTGCTCGTGGGTGATCTGCAATAACCGGGGGTAGTCTACATGCTTCCCGACGAGTTCCTCACTGGGAAAAACCTCCACGCTGTGCCCGGTTTGGGCTCAGACTTGAGCAAGGGTCTCATGCTCCCAATTAACTCAACATGAAGCAAGAACTCAGGTCTCTGCGTGGCTGTGTAACAGGACACGGTTGGCAAACAGCAGTAAAAACACAGACAGCGAGATTCAGTGTTGGAAGAGCTCACTCAAGAATCCAGATTTTTCGATTTTAGATTAAATCCCCCATCTACTGATTCATAGATTCCTCCTTACCTCACAGGTGGGCCAAACTGACACTTCACCTGTTTCCTCTGGGCTATGAAGTTGGGAAGATGCTGAAGAGCAGAAAACCTTCAGCATCACTGGTCCTCCCTGCCTAGGCACTGAGCACCCTTCCAGGAAAGAAAAGAATCTTCCAATCTCCTGTGAGAGCCCTTTATTCCAACAAGTGTCTTCTGCCTTTGGTGCTCTGTGAGAGGAATTCTGTTATGTCATTGCCCTGGTGCAAAGAGGATGATGACAGCCGGAAGAGCTCCCTTTCAGCATCTTATTCCCAACCTGAAAAAAAGCACTTCTTGCTGCCTCTCTTGCCATGTGCCGTCCTCCAGCCCCTTCTACATATCAGTGGGCTCCACTGAACTTGTAGCATGGGCTCTGTGTCTGTCTTAAGATGAACTGGGGAGCCCAAACTAAACCTGACATTTGCTGATGCTGAACTCCAGGATGTTCCCATCAGCCCTTTCTCTAGCTTGTCTAGGTCCCTCTAAAGAGCATCCCTCTTCTCCAATGTATCTAACATTCCCCTCGGTCTGGGACTGTCTGCAAGCTTGCTGACAACACACTCTGTTCCATCGTACAGGTCGTCAGTAAAGACATTACACAGTTTTGGCCTCAATGTCAGTATTTCAGGAGGACACAGCTACTAACCAGCCACATGCTAGACTTTGCATTGCTGTTCAAAACACTTTGAACCCCAAGCTCTTGCCAGTTTTCCAAGTATTTTCTAGGCCGGTTGTCCCGTGCATATCTTTCCCATGTTCCTATCCACTAGCCAGTTTTTACTATATACTAAGACAAATCTAAAATTTACAGTGCATAGGAACAGCTTCAACCAGTGGAATGTGTATGGGTATCTGAACTCATGGTACAAGAATTAAGCTCCTGAGTCATCTCCAGCGTGTGCACTTCAGTATCAGGCTCCTGAATGAGTTCTTAGCAATGAATATGAAAGGGAAAAAATGAAGAATAATTTCAAAAAAATTTTTTTTGAAGAGAATACTGATTACTTCAATGTATCCCTAATTTAAGCAGTGACTAACAAAGAGGTCTGATTTGCACAGAAATCTGTGATTGGAGCTCAGATATTTCTAGACAGTACAGCTTGTGGGTAATTTTTGGCTTTCTGAAAAGTGACGCCTTGAAAACTTCCCTTTGTATCTTTTAGTCTCTACTCCAGTAAGCAGACCACCTTAATTGGCCACAGGTCAATGGCATAAATTCACCTTTGTTATGTGATCAGACTCCTTCATTTTAATATCCAGTTTACTTGAAATTCCCGTCTCACCACGTCATTTTAATAGCAGAATTAATCTTTATACTTTAAAATACTGAACAACCTAGCTGGAAGCATCACCTTTGTACAAGAAAATGCTCCTTTTTTAATTTTCACATATACCTGTGTTTTAAACATAAAATGAACAAATAATTTCATGCCTTAGTGCCACCATGGGTTAACTAATTCAATTCAGAGCATCGTTAAGATTGTGTTACTGCTACCATCTAAGAAATTGCTATTCTGGGGAAAAGTCTCAGTTTAGGAAAGCTCTTCAGCATATGTTTGTGTTAAACATGTTCTTATACCTACAGCTTTTCAACAAAGCACTGCAGCCTGTACTTTACCATGTGCTTAAGCACCTTCCTGACTCAGGGTTTTAGTCTGGAGCAAAAAAACCCAAGCTTACATTTGATATTGCAGGCATAATTAACAAGAGCAACCAGGAAGAATGTTAAAAAAAAATAAATTCCACTTGTAGCATGATTACAAAGCTACCTGAATTCATTGTCCACAGCACATCTGTATAGCAAAGAAGTATGGATGACATAAGCAGATATTCCTGTGACTTTCATGAAATCCCCACGTGGCTTCATGCAGATGTCAAAATCAAAGCAAACTCTCAGTACAACTTCCAAGGCTTCAATGTATGTATATTTCATCCTCTGGTTGACAAGGATGCCACAGCTTTTGTGTCAGCTTTAGTGGTACAACTCAGCAAGCCATTTGTTTGATTAGCAATGGTGAACAGATAGCAAAGAACAGGTCCTGACAAAGCATCTTGCACCTCGAGGGCTTTATGAACAGCTGACAAGACTTCTGCATCATTAAACAGATCTACGTTTAGAACAAGTTTGAAACTTCAAAACCCCTTGTATCTCATGTAAGTGTGTGCTGACAGCATGGATCAGACAAACTTCAGGCAAACACATGCATCAAACTACTGTCATACTCCTGTTTCTAAGTATCAGGCCTGCTGCAGAGAGTAATGTCTGTATTTTACCAGCAGCTCTTTGTAATTCATGTCAGATATCACCAAAGGGTGTCCGGTCCCGCTCACAACAAGTCGTGTCAACACTGGCAGATTGCAGGACTCATTCCTTCTGCCCTGTGGTAGGATCTATGGACAACTCACACAGCAGCAAACTGGAAAGAACAGAAGCTGAGCATGTGCTGTCTGTGAGCCAGAGCTTGGTGTTGGTGGCTCTGGGTGTTACAACAGCAGCAGTGGGAATTCTCCCCACACTGTATCCTGGCTCAGAAAAGCTGCCTAATCCTTGTGGACAGCTGCTTTCAGTGAAAGGGGAAAATATACTGATTCTTACAGATGCTCAGTGTCTTGGAGAACTGAACCACCACCCCGTTCAGCACCCTTCAGGCTGAAATTTTTCAGCCTGAAGACTTAAGTCTCGAAGATCTGAATTAGTTGCCTCTTTTGTTAACTACTGTGTACACACTTCATCAGTTTATTTGGCTCTTTGTGATTGAGAATTTCATGACATTCAGGGACAGGAATACTTCACACTTGCCAAAAAAAAAAAAAAAATTAGGTCTAGTTTCAAAAATGTGTGATTATCAGCACGCAGTGTTGAAATCCAAAATATCTGAGCCACAGAACTCTGAGGTTTTTTTTCAGATCCTTTCACGAGGGTGAAGCAGCCATATTGGTTATCAATTACAAAAAAAGGTTAAAAGCATCACAAAAGCAGAGACTTCCTTAGGTTATAGGACACAGTGTCCAGAGCCTCTGGATGTGTGCAGCATCCTGTTTCTCGTGTTTGTCACAGTCACATTTCTCTGTTATGTTTGTGTCTCTGCTTATCCTATTTACAGGTTTCCTTTTTTCCTTAGTATCCCATATGACAAGGTGTTTGATCAGTTAGTCACAGGTTCTAACTCCAGGCTTCTTACACCCTTTTAAGACAAGAAAATTTAAAACTAGGGTTTTAAAATTGAGGTATTATGGGAGGTGTTCCCCAGTTGAAACACAAGACAAGAAGGGAGGCAAGAATGCAAAAGGCCTTAGGAGTGCAGCTCACTGCTGATTCAGCCTGAAAATACTTAAATTTAGAATTACTGAAGCATCCTATGTCCATGAAAATTTTCAAAATATTTCAAAATTTATTCACATACACTTTCTCAAAATTTTGGTTTTTTTCCATCCTGGTCCAGAATAGAAATCCACAATTTTTTACCAACAACTATAGCTTGAGTTTTTCAAACAGCTGCAGTTACTTTATTAAAAAGAGTAACTAGACTTCTTCATTTTACATTACATCTTTGGGACTAGGAATGACATAAAAAAGGAAGAGACAGATACAAAGAGTAAGAAAGTAAAGAATGTTCCTAGAGAATAAAAATCTGACCAAGAGTTTGTCTGAATCATCTTCTCAAGAGCAGTTCACTAAGTGCTTTCATAGTAGTCTGTGTTCTTGCTTGTGAAGGATTATTTCGAGTGGACAATTGACTTTGAAATGTGCACTGGAGTTTTTTCTAAACATGAATTCCCTGCAATACATTCTAAGAAAAACGCCCAACAGGCCGAGCTTCATTAAAATTATTCCAAAAGGACCACGCAGCAAAAATATTTGCAGAAACTTATGAGTTTCCTGGACCTCAGTTTGAAACACAGTAGAGCAGTAATAGATACAAAACTAATTATGTGTGCACAGCGCAGAACCGCAGTTTGCTTGGTTGATTTGGTTCAGGCTGGGACTTTTTTTGGACCTGGGGTTACATGCACTGGCTTTGCCAGAGCCAAAGGTGAAATGGTAACGCTCATCTTTGGCAAGTGCTGGCGGCCGAACGGTGCTGCTGTTTTCCACAAGTTAGTCTGAATTAATATGATAGATGGTTGCAAACGCGTCATCAGAAGACTGCAGGTGGCACAGCTCAAACGCATGTGGCCTTTTATCTCCCTCTGGTGGCTCGATCGCAAACCCTTAGTCACCGGCTGCCTCCCCTGATCCGGCAGAGACAGCCAGTCCGCCCAGCCAACCCCACTGCGGACATTCACTGACACGCAGGGCTCGACCCCAGTGGCAACTTCGTCAGGGGTATCTTGGTGTCTTAGTCTAACAAAGTGTTCGATGAGGAGGGGGGGAGAGGAGGAAAAAAAAAAAGAAACTCCTCCCTCCGAGTTATTTAACTTCAAAATTCAGTCGAAAAGATGTGGAAAAGAAAATAACAGCCATCCCCTTCAGGCTGCAGGAACCCAGTCAGCTAGCCCCCATCCCCCTCCAACTGGTCAACACCTTTCTTTCACGGCGGTAAAGGGAAAAAAATTCCAACAGGATTTTTAAAAGAAAACCCATGACACTTGGAAAGTGTTGGCACTTGAGGTTTTTGACTACTTGGAGCTGCGTGTCTGCAGTGAGGTCCCTTGAATAGCAACCAGAGTCTCACCCTTGTGGGTTTCCATGGTTCCTCTAGAAACCATCCACTGTACAAAAATCCCAGGAGTGTCAGGCTCAAAAATTGTCCATTTATGGAGCTTCAGTCCAAGGATTATTCCTTTCCCTTGACAAAGACATCTCATTTGCTTGGTCCATGATGCAAGGGCTGTTGTTCTAACAGATTACAGAAGAAAATGCAATGCTGAGCGAGCCATTTCTCCTTAGCATATTGTATTCCCTTTCCCACAGCAGAATGAGAAGTGTGCTTTTCAAGTGTAATATTTTATGCTATTGAAAGAAACAACATGCAAGTGTTTTTATATTTTGCAACAGAGAAACAGACACACGCTCTGTTTTGATAGCTGCTGCAAAACAAAGGCTCATTTTCGAGGATCTGAACTTATCTCCACCTTTCCTGTACACTGATACCTCTGTAAGAATACTGTGTTTCAGAAGTGCAGTTTCCAAAGTGTGTCTTCTGGTTTTGAAGTCTCACAGCACTTTGGGCCTGCTTATCACTTTTCAAAGAGGTTGATGTGGAACAGGTAAACATGGAAACTCTGGTTCATTTCAAGTCTGAGTGTGAATATGATACCAGCATAGAGCACAATCTTCCAAAAGTGTTCTTCAGGATGCAGCATATATTATAATGGCATTAAATAAAAAAATTATTTTTCTCATTAATTTTACCGAAGACAAAAATCCATGAACCTCACCAAAGATTGAACACAAGAGACTACAAGAAGCCTCCTCTCAGATTGTGACACCACCAAATGTTCTTTTCTCCCCAGGCAACTCACTTCAGCTACAGTTTGTTCCCTTGTTTATTTTCCTATGGGAGGAGGAAAAGAGTGGTTTCACACCTTTAACCCATACCCAGGAACTGCTCATATATTATATGCTGTGGAGCTGCTCCTATATTATATGTTGTTAATGCTGAATTCAGCTTGGACAAGGAGGATGACTCCTTAAAAAACCAAAAAACCCAATAACAAAAAGCCCCAAACCAACTAACCAATAAAAAAAACCAAGCAAAACTCCCACAATAACCACCTTTGGAAGCTACCAAGGTTATTTCCTTTATTTCACATTGAACTGCTTCAGCAAGAGGAGAAAGAGAATGACAAGACTTCTGAGGGAAAAAATAAAAGATATTTTCTACTGGTGTCAGCAATGGTAAATTTCCAGGCAAAAGAAAAAAGAGGCAAGAAACACACTGAACCTATTTTGTGCGACTCAGAGAGCAACGGGAAAGGACAACCTGTCATGCTTGTTCCTTATGTTGGCTATAAAAACAATTACTCTAAAGCCAGTATCTTTCTGCTCGAACACCGTACTTAAGTGTTTATATTTGGAGAAAATCTGTCCTATTTACTTGTGTTTAGGTGCGTTTATAAAAAGTAATTTTTTACAGTGAGTTTATAAAAGGCAATTTTTTAAAGTTTGGTAGTGGTATGGATTTTTTCCCTAGAACATTGGCAAGTAAACTCTGTGGTCTTTCCTGTCCATCAGGATTTGGATTCACTGCCTGCCGACATGCACATTTGACTGCAAAGGGGTTTCCCTCTGACTGCCTTCAAGCAGAGAAATGCAGTTAGTCTTTATGTTGTAATACCACTATTTTTTCAATGCAGAGATAAAATAAAATAATAAAATAAAATAAAAGTGTCTGAGAAAAAAATCAGAACTGATTTTTGGTTACATTAAAATCCCTTGATAGAGGGAAGACGTAGAAGCATTCTTTTTTGAATGCGAATCAGTCACATTTTTGAAACTTAAACAATACTGGTTTATAATGGGGCTGGGACTGCTTTATACAAGAGGAGTCAAATTCACAGCTGGACAAGGTTCTGGCGTGCATTGGCAAAGACTTGCATCAGGCCCCTAAGAACTTCAGTGAAACTGAGTTAGAATGTCACGTGGTTCTATGCAGACCTCTTAATCTCATGTATTCTTGAGAAAACTATGTTATATTCTTGAAAAAAAAATATTATACCCTAGTCAAAGATCTGTGTCATCTGTGATTGTCATGCATGTCAGGTCCTGTTCCTATATCACTTGCCTATTTTGACAGAACATGTGACTCTGTCATTCTGTGTCTCTGCCTCCTTAGAGGCTCAACTAAAAAATTATTAGTCTCAGCTCGTTCTATTGCTTGACCTACACAAGCTGAATTGGAAGGGAAACATCACAATGCTTTTTGCACTTCTAGCCATAAAAAAAGTACAAAGGATTCATATTTGTATGTACTCCTATTATTTTCTAATTTAGAAGACAGCGCCCTTCTCAAACAGGGCAAGAATCTGTTTAAGGACAAAAACCAGTCAAGTAGGCTGATCAGCCTACTAATAAAAGTGGCATATGATCAAAACTTAGAGACATCTGTACTGGACCATAAGATTACACATACATTAATATACCCCTGGGTGTTTTTAATAGGCTAACTAAGTAAAGGGATGGGTGCTACCAAAACCAGTGTCCACTTAACAACAGTCCACGTGAATAGGAAATAAGTTGAAATGTTGTCCTTCTCTAGCAGATCCCAGTCTAGCACAGTATCTGATGGTGTAGTTCAGGGCAAGCACAGTCTTACTGAGGTCAAAAAGGAAGAGTTAAATGCATTACCTGCTTTGCTGAGCCCTGGAAGAGACAATGTGGGCAGCTGCCACAGAGGACCTCCCTGTATGTAGAACTGTCTCTTGGTCCTTGAGACATCCTGGGCTGGCTAACCCACCTCAGCCCAGAACTGAGGTGAAACACTACCTTTTTCATACTCTCCTCTGTGTTGCCACCATGGTCACAAAGATTTCAGTGAAGGACAGTGGAGGGCAGTGGGAAACAGCACTGAACCAAGGGTTCAAAGCCAAACACTCCAGCAACAAGGTAGCTCATGCTACTGAAGAAGCAAGAAAAGAGACAAGGACAGGACATGGGATGAGCAGGTGAATACTGCTGGGTTTATTGCTCTTTTCTTTTTTTTTTTTTTTCAAATGAGGAAGTTCTTTGAAGAAGTGAGAACTTTCAGAGAAAGGTGAGGTGGTGGGCAGGAAAACACGCACTTCCATGCTTTTAAAGTACTGTTCTTTTACAGTAGGTAGTGGAAGAGAAACTGTGCAGGGCTATGAAGCTTCCTTGGCAACATGCTTGCAAAACAGCGTGCTTTTTTCTGAACACAGGTCAGTTTGTACCACACACTGGACTTAGAGTTCCTCCACGCTGGACTTAGAGCTCTATCCACTGCAGATCTACCCCAGAGCTGTGCTGCACTGACCAGCAATCTTCATCAACTCAAGAGTACCCTCACTGCATGCTCTGAACTGTGTACTGGGTTTAGCTGTGGTGGAGTTAATTTTCTCCATAGCAGCCCAGATGGTGCTGTGTTTTAGATTTGGGATGAAAATAGTTAATAACAAAACTAACAAAGTTTTAGCTATTGCTGGACAGTGCTTGCACATCATCTCTATTGCTCACTTTGCTCTCCCTTTGTTATGACCCGCCCCAGAAAAAGGGAGGGGGGTAACCCAGGTTTTTATCAATAATTCCCTTGGGGTGGATTAGAGTGAAACGACACTGAATAATCGGTGTCTGAAAACATATACTGGCAAGGTTTATTTTAACAATTCTGTATCAACAGGCATGCTAGCATTTCTGTGTTGTCATATAATAATGTGGCATAGAGATAGGAAATGCATAGGGGAAAATTTTGCATCAACAGGTATGCTAGAATTTTAGGTGCTGTCATATAACAATGTGACATAGAGATAACCTTGGCGGGGGGGAGAAAATGCATAGGGGAGAGAAAAGCAGGATAAGAGTAAGGGAAAGAAAAGCTGAGAATGGACAGAAGTATATAGTCACCGCCCACAGGGTCCAGTGATGAAACTTGGTAGTTGCAGCTTCCATGTCTATCAGTTGAAGTGGTGGCCTTGATCCGCCAGAGGTGAAGGAGGGAAGCCCCCACACTCCAAGAAGTTATGAGTTATTATATCAATGGTCAGTGTCACAGGCCATGCCTCGAGCCTCCGATCTCTCCCTGGGCCCTGTGCAAGAGCTGCTGTGTCCGGCCTGGTTCCCGCCCTTTTCCCGACTGCCAGAGGGAGGGGATGGTCTCCTATGGGTCATCAGAGGTCCTGTCCCTTCAACTGCCCATCAAAGGTCAGAAACCTGCAAGCTCAGCTCTTGCCTTTTCAGGGCTTCACACCTTCAGCACTGGAGGGAGGGAGGGGCCCTATTGTTCATCAGGGGTATAATGCAAGTCAAAAGCCTGCAAAAGTCTCCTAGAATGCATAAATCATCAAACATTTCAGTCTCTGACACCCCTAGGGCATAGTCTAGGGATGGGCAAATGGTTGGGAGGGGAGAGCTGGGACAGCTAACTTGAGTTGACTGGAGAGATACTCCGTAATACACAATGTCATGCTCAACAACAAAACCAGAGGAGGCAAGTTTTGTCCTAAGTAGCCACTCTTGGAGGTCAGCTGAACAATCACTGTGCTGCTGGGCAATGGTGAAAAATTGCCTTTGCATCACTTGCTTTTTTCCCCTTTTTTCCCTATGCTTAATAACCTGTCTTTACTTTGACCCATTATTACTTCTTTTTGTTTGTTGTTTTCCATTTTTTCCATCCCAGTCCTCTCCCCCATCCCCCTGGTAGGTTGTAGTGAGGAGCAACTGTGTGGGAGCTTAGCTGCTTGCTGGGACTAACCCACCAAACCACAAAAGCAGGTGGTATTGGTTGTTTGATGAGTTAGCCAGCTCAGACTGTGTCTGAGCAGTCCCTGTGGAAAGAGCAGGAGAATGGAAGTATGCACAACAAAGCATTGAGTTGCTCACACATGGGACACAGGAGTACATCTGGGGAGGAACAGAGAACAACAATTTCTCCCCTCTTAGTAATTCGCTGAATGGTTATCATGGAAGAGTAGATTTATTATGGTACCTGATGTGCTACTTATATTCTAAAAAGCTGGACTGCGAGCCAGCTACCTAAAGCTCTGCTGACATCTGGTGCTGAACAGAAAATGAGTATGAGGTTTTCAGTGCAATTAAGTTCTCAAGTTTGAAGTGCTGTCTTACGGGACAAAAGTTGCTTTTCTTCTGTCTGTCCCCTAAACCAGCAGTGTTCCACAAAGCCTGCCTTGCATATGCACATGTATAGAGAGCCCCAGTTCAGACAAAACCTCTTTAGGAATATTTGTGGTGAACAATGAAGTGGCAACTGAAAATCACACATTAATTAATGGGAACGTTGTATTTTTGTTGAGGTTTGAATCCCTTATAGGCATAGAGTTGATTTTTTTAAATCAAAGATCACTTAAATTGAAATACATTTTGTGTCATGCAATATACTTCTTGAGAAAAATGACTAAAATAAAAAAAAATATTCATTGTACTCTTCAAAATCTGGTGTGCTTTATCCTCCAGTTTTCTTTTAAAAAGAGTCTAAATTTCAGTATGGAAGCTTCTGTGGGTCCTGAAGTCTGACATTTCTTTCAAGAGACGTTAGTTTATTTTTCATAAAATTTGTTTTCTTTCTAGTGAAACCTGCTCTTGACAGTATTGAAAGATTTGTCCCGACATTATTCATGCTTAGCAAACCTTTGCTTGTAGTGTGGTGTCCTGTAAAGAAAACGTAAAAAAGAATGCTAATTTCAGTAATACAAGGACTTAGTGCACAAAACTGCACAGTAGCACATATCAAGAATTGTTCATTAAAAAACTTTTGTGGGTTTGGGCCTATTCTTCAAGTGCTCAAGAGCAGTAAGGGTGATTTTTTCTTTCTTTTGCACCTTGTCTCTAGCAAATAATTAATTATCAGTTATATTGAACAACACAATTCATGATTTACTGGACAAAGAATGATCCACCTGGTATCTTCTTACCAGCATCCACTAGCATATGCTTTGGTTAAATGGAAAAACTGCCATAGAGAGATATTCCCCTCAGTATCCACTCTCAAATGCCAACTATCAGTGGCTTAGGAGCTAAGACTAGACCTAAACTTGAAACCCATTCCTCTTTGCTTAGTAGGTAGAACAGCTCCACTGATTCTCTCCATTCATTTATAACTTTTTTACACATTTGGCCAAAACGATGACCAATGACAAGGAGTTTTGCAGTTTGTCATTGCATATTTATCTTCTAGAAAAATCAGGGAGACTCCAAGAAAATGCTATTTATTTTCAGAGCCACAGAACCATCATCTCCAATAACTAGGGTTGGGTAAGGGTTTCTAGGTAACACTTCTGCACAAAAGGCATCGAGTATTTTAACTTTGCTAGTGAATTAGTCAGAAATTACACTTACCTTTCAACTCTGGTTCTCCACCCATTTCTGTAGGTCTCAAGGCAGCAGTTGCCAGGTACAGAACTCAAAATTAATTGTGAATCAATATTAATTATTTTTGTAAGACAAACTCAGACAAATTTATTTCTAAAGATGTTTTAATTTGTATTGCTCTTGTAAACTTTCAGAGGACATGAAATTGATCAAATATATCAGTCAAAAAAACCCCCACTTTACTGGAATGTTTCCATGGTCCTAAAAAACTGCCATTTTTTTTTCCTTTCTAAAAAAAGGGTGAGCTATCTGCTTTCAGGCTGTTGAAGCCTATGTGTTACAAAACCATTCAGAATGAAATCATATGAATTAAAGCAAAATGGCCTGAAAAAAAAGCCTACATTTCCAGGTAGGAAACCTGTGACACATAATACAAACATCTTAAGTAGACTGGATGGATATTATCTATCTAGATTTTAAAGGGTTCCTTGGAAAAATCTTTGGGCTATACATAGACACAGAAGGGAAAGGGGAAGTGCTGTGAAAGATAAGGCTAGTTAGGAGAAGCCATAAGACTGAACAGCCAGCCCTCAACATGGCAAAACATATGGTATATTCAGACATGGCTTGCAACATTAAGAAGTTAGTTAGGGCATCATAGTTAAGTCTGAACTAAGTCTGAATAATTGCTTTGAAGTACAAATGAACTATTGGGATGTAGGGGAGAGAATATGCTCCCCTAAATTATATTGCTATTGCTTTAGCTAGAAAATAAGCTTCAAGCCAGTTAACAAATAAACCCAGAATTTGATTTATGAAACCTAATCTTAAAAATGGGTCTTTTCACCTTGTGCCAAGTTTTTATCACCACTTGGCACAAGCAATGGAACAACTCAGACTCTTCCCATATATTTGAACTCATTGAAGTCTTGTTCATAGGCTGCTGTTGAAGATTTCCCCTCCTTTCTGTTTGTTCCTAACTGAAAGACTTCTACATTGCAGCAGCGGACGCGAAATCTCCTGCTAACTTCATTGTTAACCGTGCTCTCAAAACTCTTGTGTTCCTACAGTGTCCCTGCCTGTCTGCAGTAGGGCCTCTTTCCTTCCCTGGGCACAGCTGAGTTTCCCTCAACGAGAAAAGAAATCCAGATCAGTTCACAGAGCGGGATCTGCAGCACTGCCCCAAGCTGTACCCACAAGGCCTGAGAGCCACCACTGAAAGCACGAAGGCCTTCGAATGCTTTCCTAAGTGGAAAACTTTTATGGACATCCCCACTCGCAACCAAAGGGGTCCTTCCTCCCAGGCACTTCAAGGCATACGTAAGGGGCTGCATCTGTTCACAGAGGAGGACAAAAGGTGTGGGTTGGGCAGTTGAAGGGTGGAGTTAAGGGCAAGGAAGAGGGGACGCTGCAATCAGAGAGCAGCTCTAAACCCTGACCGCTGGCTTGACGTACATACAGCATCTGTTCTGTGTGCCTTTCTATGGTAGAACATTGACATTCTCTGGAAGTGTTGAAAGCACGAAAAGTTAGTGTAATATGTCAGTGGAGTTACGTCCAAAAATATTACCCACTCAACAGGCAAGTTTCACTGAATGTAAAAGCCAAAGACGTGAAGGCAGCAGAACAGGTTGTTGATTACAACTGTTTAATACTATTATAAAATATAAAATACAAGCCATATTTGAAAAGCAAATATTAGGAAAAGCTAATTTAACGGTAGTTCTCTTAAAATAAAAATGAAGAAGTAAAAGAATTTATCCATGCACGTTTTGCTAAAATGAAATCAACAGTAAAGGAAGGAGGCAACCTTTTTAATAACAGAAGGTTCTATTTCCAGGAAGACGCTCGTCTTCACAACGGCAAATGAGTTGTTTTTGTGGAAATTGTTGGAAAAACAATTTAGTTTTGTAATAACCCCCATGATTGTGATGAGTCAGTGAAAGCTCCAATTTTCACATCTTCCTCCTGTCACTGAAAAAACAACTCTCCTTTCATATTGCTAGAATGCTCCAGCAAACTCCGGAATTTGCTGGTATTGTTGGTGAGTATAAATAGAGCGGGTTTTTTATGCAGCTGCTTCCTGAACACAGACGGAAAGCAAATGTTTTTCCCTTGTTACAGATATGATGCTTATGTCTTCTCCTCCAAGCTTCTCTGTTCTGAATGAATTTCACTGGAGCCAAGCCATCACTAGGTGCATTATGTTTACATCAGAAGGAGTGTGCCTGCTTGGGGTATTTTCTGAAGTTGCTTCCTGTTAATGACTTCTGTGGGCTGAGGCTGAATGAGAAACACAGGCACCTTCCACCTTTTGCACAGTGGCTCACTTTGCAAACAGTCTTCCAAAAAACACAGCTTTGGCTTACCTATGGCATGGGGGAAGATTGTGTTCTGTTCCCTTGAACCATATTAAAACGTCGCAAATTATCTCTTTATTCACATGTTACACAAACTGCTAAATAAAATTACTCTCTTTTACTCTCCCAGCTTTGTCTGGTAAAGATCTAGTTTTCCTTCACATTGTGACTCTGCCCCTTTACACTATAATGTCCTTGAGTGGTAAAAGAAGACTTGAGAATTACACCCTAAATATCTTGCTTTAGACATGAGTCATTGTTTCATTGTTGCATGAATGTATCTATTCTTAGAATTAAAACAGCAAAGAAGACGTGTTGCTTGAGTCACCATGCATTCCATTGTCTGAAACTCAAGATTAATAAGAATAAACCAGTGTATTGCCACTTCACCAAAGAGGGAATTATGTTTAGATGTCTATAGCAGATATCAGGAAGGGTTTTGTCAGTGGTACTTTTACTAATCAACAACTAATGGGAAATGTGTCCCAGTTCTATATTTTGTAAGACATAAAAGATTATGCTGTAAAACAAAACTCTGTGTATATATCCTTTACAGTGTAAGTTAATTCAGAGGATTCCACACCGTCGGTAAAATGCAAGCAAGATACGCTATTCAAAACCCTATCAGAGCACCAATAAGCTACTCCCATAAACTTATTAACATGATAACATAAAACATGACTGCACTTAATCACAGAATGGTTGAAGTTGAAAGGGACCTCTGGAGGTCATCTGCTCCAACCTCTTGCCTTAGACAGGACCACCTACAACAGATGATCCAGGACCACGTCCAGATGGTTTTTGAATATCTCCAAGAAAGGAAACTCCACATTAACCTCCTTTGCTGCAAGGGCACATTGCCTGTCCATGGTCAACTTGGTGTTCACCAGAACCCATAAGACCTGTCGTGGTTTGGGCCTTGTTTTCCCCAGAGGCTGAAAAGTGGTAGACCCCAAGGGGTGGAAACCTCTGGAAGTTTTGAAGTTCTGTCCAATGGGCGCTCCTGCAGAAATGTAAACATATCACAACCAGACCGGAAGAGAAGAGTTGTAGTTTTGGTTGTTGTAGAAGTGGTGGCCATGTTGTGAGCCACGAGGTAGGGGCTCTGAGCCCCTTGGGGCCTCTGGCCCCCTCCCAGCCCCTGGCTGGGGGGCTGCAGGGACCTGGAACAGCATAAGCTGGGCTAGGTGCCTGTAGTTATGCCGGGAGATGTTTGTCTCCATGGGCACAGAGCAGCAGCCGACACTGACCAGAGAAACGGTGGCAGAGAGCCAGAGATAAGACCTGAACTGAAGAAGCAGCAGAAACAACATGCAGCACCAGAGAGAAGACTCCTGGAAAGGGAGAGAGAGAGAACCAGCAGCTGAGAGACAGAGTTTGGGGTAAGACTGTATCAGACCCCCCAAAACTCCTTTGAGACCTCCTGGAAGGAGGAAGATGATGGACTCTTACTTGAAAGAGCCTTGGAGTGCTACAGCACTTACAGAGAGGAGCTGAGAAGCTCAAAGGCGTCCTGAAGCTGGACCAGGACAGCCAAAGGAATGCGGAGGAGGGCTTCGCCCCCCCGCTGCCTGGAGACAGAGCACGGAGCTCTGCAAACGGGAATTTGAATCCCCTGAGGAAGGGACTTTCACAAAGATGCCCCTGCATTTCGTGATATGCCTGTGGTGATGCGAGTCTTGTCCCTGCTGGCAGTCCACAGGTGAGGCCTTCGCTTGGACCGAAGGAGAGCCGAGGGGCTTGGAGACCCCCTTGTGTATGTTGAACAGAGATCCAGCTACAACAACCCAGTTACTGCTGCATGGAGGACAGAAGAGGAGCTGCTGCTTAAGGACTGGAAGGGATCTGTCCTTCTTTCCCTCCTGGACTTTTATTTGGAGGGGAGAAGAGATCTGATCATTGTAAATACATATGTCATGGTAGAGATAGTTGTGATCATGTGTATAATGTGATGTTATATTTATTTGTACAGTCATTGTAATATATTACCTTTCCCCCACTTTGAGTCTGGTGTGTGTTTTGTCTGGAAAAGCCCATCTCACACTGGGTTGAGATGTGGGAGGGGGGATGGAACTAGGGAATTGGATTTTGGGGCTATCTCAAACCATGACAGACCTTTTCTACCAAGCTTACTTCCAGCTGGGTGGACCCCAGTGTGTGCTGGTTCCTGGGGTTGTTCCATTCCAGGTGCAGGACGTTGCACTTCCCCACTTCGAACTTCGTGAGGTTCCCATCAGCCCATTTCTTCAGCCTGTCAGAGACACTCTGGATGGCAGAACAGCTCTCTGGTGTATCAGTCACTCCTCCCAGTTTTGTACCATCATCAGACCTGCTGAGAGTGCACTCTGCCCCAATATCCAGGTCATATGAAAATGGACAGGATTGGGCCCCGAGTTGCCCCTGGGATGAACTGCTGGTTACAGGTCTCCAACTAAACACTGTGTCACTGCTCACTAAGCTCTGAGCCTGGCCAGTCAGACAGTTTCCAGCCTCAAAGTGGAGGGGATCTGCTCATCCAGCCCATAATTTATCATATTCTCTGTGAAGGTGTTATGGGACACAGTGTTGAAAACCTTACTGAAGTCAAGGTAGAAAATATCGACTGTTCTTCCTGTGTCTACCACGCCACTCATCTCTTTGTGGGAAGTTATCAGGTTGGCCAAGCATGACTTGGTGAATCCATGCTGATCACTCCCAATCACCTTTATATTCAAACTAAAGATTTGGCCTCTAGAATGTTATTTTTCTGTTTGTCAGTAATGCTACAAACAGTACTAGGAAGGACAAAGAAAAAGAATTACGTTTTGTATTTTTCTGTTACAAATTTTGTGCTGGACTGGAATTGCTAAAATCTTTTGATCTTGTTACAGAAACCTGATCTAGGAAGGGCTCTGATCAAAGTGTAAGCTGTCACTAGCACTGCCCACTCCATCCTATCCCATAAGATATAGTCTTAGGAGTTACTATCACATCATGTGAACTGGGAATTTTGCATGCATGCACTTCTAAATGTATAAATATCCTCTCACATGCTCATGCTGAACTTTTCTTGGAGTACGGGATTTTTCATGTTTGTCATGTTTATTTCAAACAAGTCTGGCAAATGAGCAGCAGAACTCCAGTGGCTTAAACAAGGCAGGAGATCTTCCAACTCTTTGCCTCTGTCTAACTCCCACAACAGAAAATCTCTTCCCAGCAGAGAGGGACTGCGGGGTGTAACAGGGTGAAAACATTAGTCAAGACAGATGCTTTCCTGCAGCATATCAATACAAATCTCCTTAAGAAAAAAACGAAACAAACCAAAACAACAAAAAAAAAACCACCAACCGAAAACAAGAAACACTGTGGAGAATTTCTCTTTGGTGACTAGTGATAGGATCCAAGCTGTGTTAGGGGAGGTTTAGGTTAGATATTAGGAAAACTTTTTTCACTCAGAGAGTGTCTAAGCACCAGGGAAGTGGTCACAGCACCAGGCCTGACAAAGTTCAAGAAGTGTTTGGACAATGCTCTCAGGCACACGGTGTGACTCTTGGGGCTGTCTCATGCGGGGTCAGAAGTCAGATATCGATGATCCTTGTGAGTCCTTTCCAGTTCAAGATATTCTATAATTTTATGAATCAGGATAGATTTTAGAAGAGAGTGACTTACAGGCAACAATTAACATACATGTGTTGTTTTGCTACCAAGAGCAAAATGGATTATTAGCTATCTTGGGCACAGGGCAATCCTTTGTGACCTTTTAGCTGATTTTTTAAGCTATGTTTCAATGACTTTCTCTTTTCCCCCAAAAAATGACATATTAACTAAAAAAAGTGCAGTGTTCAAGCATGAAGATCCTTGCCTATGCCTCAGGTGCTGCTGAGACAAATAACAACTATTTTGCTAAAAACATCTGGACTATTAAAAAGAAGAGCCTGAACCTTGTTTGCCCTGCTTTTATTCATGGAGTACAAATTACAAAGTTTGAGGGGCTTTTTTTCTTTCCATGTGAGGCCAATATTAAATCTATGCACAGCCTTAAACCAGAGTGGTCATTTTACTCCATAGAGATTCAGCACTTTCTGTGTGAGGTTTCAAAACTGAGTAAGACTGGGCACAAGCCAGCATGCTGGGGACTCAACATTTTGTTTCTGTCTCAGCCATCCTAAGTTTGACCTTGAGATTACAGCTTCATTGTGTCTAAGCTTCTTGGCACCAGAGTGGTTTAGAACAGTGGGGCAGAAGCTCAGAAGGGAACTCCATGCACTGTTTTCTACACATTATTTTGCTGAAAATTCTACTGTCACCTTGTCTTGTAAAAGTAATCACAGAACTATAAAACTAAAATCCCAGTTACTGCACAGAGATGAGTTGCAAGGGTAGCAGGTATATTGTTCTAAGTACTTTTCTGGTCAATAATAGACAAGGTCATAGTCTTAAGGTTCTTGAGAAAGTTCCTCCAAAAGAGACACACACTTTACTAGGACTTTGCTTTGTATTAGAGAGAGTGAGAAAAAGTCCAAGAGTGCTGTAAAAAGGCCTGAAAGTTTTCATTTTGACTGCAGTAATTGTTTGGGTTTTTTTCCTGATTTGTCTTTTGGCTTAGATAAATAACTGCTGATAGGTATTCAGTTAGTCCTTTCCACCTTCTACTTGACTCTCACTCTCACACACAGTTACTAATACAAATATAGATACATCATAAAAGCTACAACATAAACTCAAATGAAGCATGATCTCTAAGCATTAATATCTGGAGAACGAGAGTAATTCCTGACAACTGTTTTCTTCCTGCATTGAACAGAGAACTTAGAGCTCAGCATTACCTACAAGTGTTTACTTAGGTCCCTTCCAATACCTACCTCTGGATTCTGAAAAAAATGACCCAAGCCTAGAGATCTCAGCTGCAAAAGGCAAAGATGAGGGGAACACAGTACACATTTTGGACCTCAAGACAGGTTAAGACTCCTGCCCGAGTACAGCCTGGTGGTATGTGAAGCCGTGACACCGTAAACCCTTACAGCTTGATACTAAGTTTTCAGGGCAGAATTAAGTGAGGTCAGGACACTACGACCAGGCAGTGGTAAACAAGTCTGAGACATCTGGCTAATTTCATGCATGATATTCAGTTCTACTGGGTGACTTTTTTTTTTTTTTTTGAGCTAACTGCTGTTCTACTCCATCAAATTAATTTCTGCTTGTGTACAATAGATTATTATAACTGCAGAAGGCACATTTCTCTTGAAGCATGAGCTGTTCTCACAGTTGTATGACCAGACCAGCTACTGAGCTGTGTAGACACAGGAGCTCTGGAAGAAGATGATTGCATCTATATAGCCAGCACCAGTTTATCATCCCAAATATTTAACCTAAGTAAATCCCACATTTGTAGACTTACAGGATTCAGGCATAATTCCCTACTGTTAAACCACTCCCTCTCTTTTTAGGGCTCTTGTAGTTCTCAGCAACATAAAGCTGTGCTTATGAGGCTTGGTACATCCATGAGGCTGTGAGCTAGTATTGGTCACCTGCATTGGACTCCTGTGTGATAACAGTTCATGGAAAAGATTATTGCCAGGAAGCCAGGTCTTAACTCCTGCTTTCCAGCTTTGCCCCAGGCTTGGCACCTGATGACTATGCCCCATATTGAATGCCACAGTTGAATAAACAGGCATTGTATGGCCTGAACTAAGAGTAGACTTTGGCTGGCTGGACAAACCTGCACAACAATCACTGCACCCCATTCACCATGGCATGAATCCACGACAGATGGATGTGGAGGAGACAGTTTCCAGAGCAATTGGACGCAGTAATTTTTTTGTTTAAGGTAAAACAGAGAAAAAACATTACCTACCAGTATCTTAATGTAATTTTAAATAGGATTTGAGGTAACACATTTTATGCTTATTGATAGAATGTGAGCTAAGTATCACATGCACATATAAATGAATCCAGAACCTCTGCCCTGAAATTGTGTGTTTCAGAGAACTAATCAATGCCTCCACCTACCTCAGGGTATATCACTGATGTTCACAAAAGTTTGCTTCAAATAGTAACAGATGAGGCCCACTGAAGTGAGAAGGGGAGCCAAGATGTTCCCACATTTGATGGTCCCCCTGCAGAACAGAGGCACAGGGTTCTTTCCAACCATCTTACTACTAAGGTCATTATTTCTAAGAAAATCAAGTGCTGCAACAGTCTAATTTCCTGTGAAACAATGATTCCAAGGAGAAAATATATTGTCTGCAAGAGGAAGCAAGTCCTGTGATTAATGCAGGTGTATACAATGTCTCTGCCCCAAAAGATTAGAACTCTAGCAGGCCAGGTAGGAGATGCTTGGTAACGCTTTCCCCTAGCTCTTCATAGAGTGCAAAATCAACAAAAGGAACCAAAATAAACACTGATCGCAGTAGATCTGAATGAACTGTAGTTTTCATACTGCTTGCTGCAACCTGGGAAATGAAGGGAAGGCTACGAGTTGCTGTTCATATGAAAAAGTGGCGTAAGACAGGGATAAAAACACTTCCTGTCCCTGGCATGGGAAACATTCAGCAAGAACATTGCCACCAAGCTGCTAACGTCCACCTGGAGTATTTTCTTATCCACAACTGCGAAACTGCTGCCATATTCTCCCATGCCCCATACTTACTAGGTGACTGGCCAGAGCTGGGAAAAAAAGGTTTTCCTTGCAGGTCAGTTTATTTTATGATAGAAGGCTCACTTATAGCATGTGAGTCTGGCCTCCTACAAGAGGACAGACAGTTCTAGCCAGATATCCCTCTCAAGTTTCTTTACCTGTGAGGGATGGTAGAAAATTCATGTGCATTGTAGGTCTTTGCTCTATACTACCTACATGAACATTTCAGTTGCACTCATCTGTTATAGTGTACTTTCACCTGCATAAAGTTCTTATAAGCTTCTATTTGTGAAGATTACTTTTGCTGCCATACCAGAGCTCTCTGACGTGTCAGAGCCCTCATACTGCGTGACTAAATGGGTGAATCTCGAACAATCACCTTCCAAGGTTTTTCCTAGCTGCTTGTTATCACCTTAAGAGATGCCGTGTTGGCACTTTAGTCATCCAAAATAACTTTTCCCTCTTTGCAGCTAAGAGTTACCACTGATATCGTCACGTTAAATAATACTATTAATTTCTATTTGTGTAAATGAACTCCTTAGCAGTTGCCTTAGCAAAGCCAGTTAATTACATTTGGATGAGGCTACATACCTGTAATAAGTAATCAGATTCTCTGTTGGCCCCAGGAGCAAGAATTATGAGGAATTACAGACAACTCAGAGCCTGTGTCTTGAACACGGGAATGCATTGCTCTGGATGACTTGAAATTTAAAATCCTAGTTACACCAAAAGCACATTGCTCTCAAACAAGATTAATGAGTGCAATGGGTTTGATTCAAATGCCATAGCTACAGCTCCTCGCAAAGCAGTACCTGAAAGTGTTGAATTTCCCTGTTAATAGGCAAGAAGCTAAGACAGGCTGATTTGATTTGTAAGCTTGTTTAGTTCAGACTTTCAGTGATTAAGCAAGCAAGCACTCACCTGATATAAGTGGTGGCTCACTAATTTCAACAGAGTATGCAATGCAAAGAACTGGAAGATCAGAGGTTGCCTCTGGTCCAGCCTAACTGAAATCCTCCAGTCACTCAATAGTTCCAGCTTTAAAGGAATGAATTTCTCCCTGAAATTCAATCTGTGGAAAGAATAGGCCCAACTCACTGTGCAGGTGACTACAGTCTCTCCAATTACAGACAGACTTCGTTCTCTTCTGGTAACCCACTTCTGTCACAGAAAGCAGGGGCTGTGCAGAACCCCAGACCAGGCTTTTCACCAGGTGATGAACAGTTTGAACTCCAAGCAGAAGCTGAACTTCATAATGTCAGCACAATAGTTTGGTCCACTGAACTCAAAGAACTCCATGGAAGGAAGAGTTAAATGTTAACAGCATTCTTCTTCTTGTACAACTCACTGAGCTTATCATGTGAGGTAAATATTTTAGATCCACTTGACAGTGAAAATTTTTAAAACATAGTCTTCCTTTAGGGGACCTGAGTGTGAGGACAGGTGTGGTTTTTTGTGGGGTGACGGTAACTTTTCCACGAGCTCACCTGAAATTTTGTCCCTTTTCTACCTCAGAGCATCTCACTTATTGGAGTCTTCCACGCTGCTGTGCTCGGGAATTTTCTGTGATTAATTTCTGGACGCAGGAGTTACTGTGCAGGGGCTTCTTGAAAACAAGACAGTGGAGCAAGTCTCTATTCTACTAGAGCACTTTGATGCCTTTTTGCTTCTTTGCAGCCTCCTACACAGTCATCGTTTTTTTAAGTTTGCCCCATCTCTGAGTGAAAAAAACTAGCTTGTATGCCAGCTGGCATTGCTTCATCACCAGAAATAGCCTGGAACACCAGATTTGGAGATGCTCAACACCTCCTTCTCAGCCCTTCAACAATGGATTTTATGGTCCACTTTCTCTCTGCTGTGTTTAGGGTCAGACCTAGAGTCCCCAGTGCTCATTGAAGTCTTTGCTTGTCTTTGATCTGGAATGTGCCACAGTGACGTGGAGAAGAGAAAGAAAACCAGAAAGTGACAGACCCTGAAAAATAGATGGAAGTTGCAATTCAGATTGACTAGGACAGATGAGCAAGCTCTGACAGTAATCTAGGTAAACAGCCCTGCCTTTATGGCTCTAAATCACTTCATTTCATGACTGATAGGCTTAGCTCACCTGTGAGTGTGTCAGTGATGCAGCTTGGGTTTATAGGATTCCTCTGCTTTGTGATATGCACTTATCTGAAACCTCTTGCCCCCTTACATTTGAGAATCATACAACCAGTAGTGTCTATAGGTGTGATTTTGTCACCACAAAATCTGAACCTTGTCTTGAAATGCGTAGTTTTGGAATCAAACATGAGGATTCAGAGGTGGCAGAATGGTTTTCAGTAACCAACATACTTCTGCCAGTGAGAGCACTACACAGAGATGAATGGAAGCACAGGTTTGCCTGGACAGCCCGAGGAAGGAATTGGAAGGGACCCACAAGGATCACAGAGTCCAACCCTTAGCCCTGCACAGGACACCCCCAAGAATCAAATCATGTGCCTGAGAGCATTGTCCAAACAGTTCCTAAACTATGTCAGGTTTGGTGCTGTGGGAGGCTAACAGGCTGTAGTTTCCAGGATCCTCCTTCTTGTCCCTTCTATTCTTGTACCCAGCCTGCCTATTTCAGTCTTCACTCTCACAGTAGCTTTAAGCTTCTTATCATTTAGTTTAGGTTTCTTGCCACTCAAGCAAAATTCCACATTTGAGCTTAAAAGTGCCTCAGTCTTTCTAGAGAAATCACCAGAGAAAGGGCTAGCTGCATCTCTCTTTGCATACTGGCCCACATGAGGCTCAAGAACATCCCTCCTTGTCTTCCCAAATTTTGCAAGAAGCTGCTGTCACAGTAAGGGTAGCTTGAAATTCCAAAGCCATCCTTGCATTTTGTACAGCGTTGGTCTTGCTGGTTCATTTCCAGCTTCAGACATTAATTGTTATCTCCTTCTGTGACTGTCCAGGTAACTCAGGCGACAACATTTCGCCCAGCAAATCCTGCTCCATTGCCTGACACAATTTTAATTCCTTCCATCAGGCACTTCCACAGTATTGTGGGGTAGTCCAAAACAACCTGTAACATGCTGAGTAGCTGTACCACAAGTCTTGCTCACAGATCTGCAGGAAGGTGAGTGTCTGGGAGCTGGTGATGTTGGGTGAGGTGCAGTGGTGGCTCTTCAGATCCTTTGTAGCAAAGGGCTTTGGCAGTGTGAGACAAAGTGTGAGGGCTGCTGAGCTGACAGTGACAGTGTTCATTTGAACTGGCAGAGGTTACAGCTCCATGCCACTAGCACGATCAGAGAATCAGCAACTGGAGTAACTTGTTATTTTCAGTTAATTGCCTCATAAATATCAGAAGCTGAGGGAAATAAGGTGAAAGTCAAGCTTCAGTAAACCATTTAGTTTCAGATGGGCTTCTTGGAGGATCTGGATAATTTGTTAGTGTGTAAATGCAACAGAAAATGTCACAGGTCCAGCCAGGGACTCTGCTGACTCTGCAGTGTTTCAGGGGTGCAGACATTAAGCCACCACCAGATCTCTGTGTTCATGCTGCTCGTGGTCTACTTTATGTTTATTTTCATTCCAGTACAGATACAGCTGAAGTCAAATGACCAGACAAATAAGAGTTCTGGGGAGTGAGAGAGGAAAGTAAGGGACAATACAACACAGAGATTGAGAAGAGAGATTTGTCACCTGACACATACAGTTTCCTAATACCTACTAGACAAAAGCTGAAGCGGAAAGATGTGTTGAGCACAGGCTACCTCATACATCAGATGCTTTCTTGGCATCAGTGAGGTGCCACTTACCAATTCTTAGTATTTTGCAAAGCTTACCCTGCCTGTGTAACAAAAGGAACAGACCCAAGGCAGTCCCTGGGGATGCAGCCCCACATGTCACCAGAGCGAAGGATGCAGGGCCCAGATCCTTATCATGAGCAGTTTAAATCCTAGATTTGAGAAGTGTTCAAATCACTGAGTTACACAGAAATAATGACAAAAATGACAGACAAGGAATTTTCATACTAGGATAGGTTTCTGTCAGCTGAGGGCTGACTAGTAAAGTAAACCTCTCAAGGGCTGAGCACTCAAAAGATGAGGGAGATTTCCATCCAGGTTCAGGCAGAAACTAAATAGTTGTATTTCTTATATCAAGTGATACTTGAAGTCAAATATGAGGTCCATCCTAGGCATAATTTTCCTTGCATATGTGACTGCACAGAGCTTAAAATTAAGACATGCTGACTCACTCTGGTGTCAAACTACATCCTGTGAGAATCTGCCATACACTGAGTACAATTTTCAGTAACTGCCATGTCAACCATTCTCAGTGTTAGCAAATATCTATCTTCACATATGAAAAATCCATTCCAGCTGTGGACACAAGTTGCTTTATAGATCTTAATATGGGAAAAATGAACACAGAGCTAGGCCCGTGGTCCTCCTTTACTGCTGATTCTGTACATTCTTGCTCAGAAAAAATACGAGGCCAAGACAAGCTGCAGGTAAGCCACTTCACTCTTTTACCAAAGCTCATGTTCTGATAGCATCAGTCTGACCTTCCATCTCCTTTTATATAAAAAAGAAAACATACCTAATATAGGACATTCAGGTGCAGACTACACGGATTTCAGGCAAAGGCCAGTGTGGCAGAAAACATAGCTTAACAGGCTACAGGATACCTTGTTGGACTTGGATCTTAGCTTTTCAGGACTGAAATGCACAGCAGGCACCATTCAGTCTCCTACATGCTTTTGGCAAGCAGGTTTCTTTATTAATAGAGCATCAGTAGCTTACCACCCTCACAAAGGCATTTTGAAGAGTCATTCCTGAGCTATTGATACTACCTTCTGTTTTGGCTGTTGATACACAGTTAATGTATTAAGGTACTGCTTTTGTTTAGAAAAAACTGCAAAGTTTGCCACGTGCCATGCATAGCCCCCCATGTCTGTTCATGGAAAGAAATCCAAGCCCTGTGCTACACAACCACTCAGGCCTTCAAGTAATGAAACAGAATGACATCTTTCTCTTTGAAGCTCTAGGCTGTGACTGGCTTGAGCTAAATACAGCCTTAATATTTCCATTTACTTGGCTCAACGTGATGGCCACAATTTACCTGAAGGCCTAAGCAGAGAGTAGACACCTAGTTGCTTGCCCAGTGTGTAATTTACTGCAATTCATTGCCCTTTAGCCAAGAAAGTTCCAGGGTAATTTGTTCTCAAAGTGTCACTTCACTGCATGTAGCTGTTCTGGGAACACATTTATATTCTCAATCAATCTTGGAAGAAAAAGCCTACCTGACTGAATGAATGACAACGCTAAGAGTCACCTGAATGGCATGCATTGAGTGAGGAGAGTAAGAAGCATTAAGATTAGTAATTCCGTAATTTTACCTGTCTTCTGCTTCTTCTCTTCAGCCTATTTGGACAGTAATGAATGTCAAAATCAAAGATGACATCAGTTCTAGTTCACACAAAAGGATACTAAACATCCCCAAAGAACTCGTGTGAAGAGAGCTGAGCAGCCTTCACGTATCTGAAAGCTATGTTCAGATTTTGGGGAGTGCTTGAACAATTTGCCAACAATCAAAGAGGCCTTTCTTCAGAATGGATTCTGCACCTATGCCATGAAAATCAGCTTAATAAACCCTGCAAGATGCACACAGCAGTTGTGTAACAACATGCAAAACAAGATTATTGAACCTTAACTAGGTATGAAAAATTGCAGGAAGCAGCACTTCCAGGAGTTCTGGGGAGCACGCAGTGCATCTGTGTCGCCCTTAAATCCTGTCCTTGGTCTCTGACTGTAAGAAGCCAGATGGAACGTGGCTGGCTCATTGATATATATGCATAAACCAAGATAATGTAAAAACTTTTCTGTGTGCCAGGAGACCTAGCCAGGTTGCTCATGAATAAGGAGGAGTAGGAGCAATGTTTTCAGTCCAATGGAGAACTCAAGAGAGGGCTATCTTCTTCACAAATTATTAAGGGATTCTTTAAC
Source organism: Pseudopipra pipra (assembly GCF_036250125.1). Lineage (NCBI taxonomy): Eukaryota > Metazoa > Chordata > Aves > Passeriformes > Pipridae > Pseudopipra > Pseudopipra pipra. The sequence goes on from NC_087581.1 coordinate 69,201,087, forward strand.
TAGTAACTGTCAGATGCCAGAGTGTAAGCAGCCAATACAACAATTATCCATATTCATCCTTTATTGCGTTATTCTGTTTGTCAGATGAAACAAAAACTACTGAATTTAGTACAAGGCTCATAAAGTGCTTTCATTGAAATAGAATCATTTTCTCTCCTTGGGGAAACCAGTGCTACACCTTTACAGGACACCTTTGGGTCAGCCCTGCAGCTTTTCCATGGGACTGCACTTAATCTGAAATGTGTTTGTTTAGTGTTAGCTGTGTGGTATGATAAATGGCACACTGCTGTTTTGCCAATGATTCCTGAGGAAGAAATCCTCCTTTGTCAGCACATCACAGAAATGGTTAAATTTAAACATTCTAAGAACTACACCGAACAAATTCTCTGATAAGAGAAATCTGTTTTCCTAACGCAAAAAAGGATGCACTCTGAAATTCCATGCAACACATTGCCAAAGCTGGGTTTCTTGAAAAGCTGCCATTGTACAGGATCAATCCATTAGCAACTGCACAAGCAGCCAGTTCTTGCACCTTCATATATGTTATGCTAAGAGCAGATTTGCAGGAAATGCTCTGTATTTCCCTCTACAGGCCATGTCCCTGCAGTCAACTCTATTCACTGCACTAGTCCTGACTCTGTTTCCCCCTCTGCCCACACAGCTGGACCCTTAACAAATGAGTCTGTTTCTTCAACACACCTGCTTGGTTCTTCGAAGGTATCATAGGAAACAGAGGACCCTCAGCTCTTCTTGCTTCACACCATCTTGTCAAAAATCTTTGGGAAGAGGGACCAGCAAGGAAGCTGTTCCTGGAAAAAGGAACAGCTCTTCCAGAAACCCACAACTAGATCAGTGTAGTGCACAACTCTTATTAACTGCTTTCAGAAGTAACATGCTTTCAAGTGTCATGTCTTAAGCGCTGTTGTCTCCTCTGGCACATCTCACTTCTCTGAAGAACATTCCCTTCGCTCTTCATTGAACAAGCTTAATATGCTCCAGCAAGGTTCCTGATCGTGTAGGAAAGAATATTTCTGTGTAACATACAGTTGTATTATCTTGTCATGACTGCATTGTACCATGTATTCCTTCTGTAAGTCTAACGCTGAAGCCCCACAAAAAAATAATGTGCCCTCTGCTCATATGGGCACACAACCCTTCTTTAGTGTGCTAAAGAACCAGTATATTTCATCATCATTCTTCACCCTTCACCTGCAGCAATAGGAGACTAAGTACTGAAGTACTACCAACCCATTCAGGATCCAGATTTGAGACAGGAAACATCTCTGATAGTCTTGTTTAACTGAATTTGAGAAATTAATTACAACTGCTTTCTGTATAAAATCTAAGCCTTAGGATACCAATTGTCTACACTAGCATGAACACCAGGCATTTTATACACTGATTGTAAGAAGCAAACAGAGCTCAAAGACAGAGACCTGCACTACATTGCCACTATCATCCCTCCGGTACCTGAAGCCTTAGGCTCATTGCAGTAGTCATGTTTCAATAAAGTATTTGGTATCTACTTCATTTAATTAGTGTCATTCAATATATTGAAGGTTTATCACAGCACATCTCTACACCAAGTATTCCAAAACTGCCACATATACTTAAGAAGACATAGTTTTAAATAGAATTACAGATGCTTTTGTTTTACCAGTTTACAGGTAATCATAGTGCTGAAATATTCCCATATTTTTCAGTGAAATGTCAAAATATTTTTTACTATAACAGTGATACTATTGTTCATGCAACGAATGTTCAATTTGATATTCATACCTATTGTAGTCACTGAAGATGGCACTGCATGCTTGAAATTATGCTTTCTAAGGGAGTTATTCAGACTTCTATAACTGAAACATTGTTCAATAGTACAAAACACTAGGACCAGCACAGAGGGGAGTTATTCAATCCAGTTCCCAGCAAAGGAAACACTGCTTGGAGTTAAGCCTTTTAAGTCCTTTCCTAAGCTTTGGTGGGGTTGGAACCAGAAACCATTTTCCTTTTGGACAGAAAGGGTGATGCTGGATGAAGGAGAGACAGACCCACTGCCTCCTTTCAAGTTGCAGCACTCTCTGACAACCCCCTGGAGACTGTGCTGTGCCAGAGGGCTGAATGACACGGGTGTTCAGGGGAATGGCTGGTTCTGTTTTTGTGATAATGGCACCGTCAGAGGCTCCTTCTGGCCACAACTTTACGAGGGGTAGCTTCCTCCTGTGAAGGCAAGTGTGCAGCCCCTCCTGGGAAAGCTTCTTCCCGTCCTGATGAACGTGCACACACACACACATGTACACATACCTACATGTGGTCACACAGGTGGGGATCACATGTCCACTGCTTTCAAACTGCTGCCGCAGACCTGGGTGTCAAGTGGGACTTTAATTAACCATCTCTTAAACGGCTGTTCTTTTCCCTGTTTACACTTAGCCTTTGGGTCATGAGAACAAGCCCCCATGACAAGTAACCAGAAGTCTTTTCATCCAGACTTCAGATTTACCGGTGCTCAAAACTTTTACTCCGAGTGCAGACAACCCCATTGCGTAAATAATTCACAGCTTCATAGGAAAACTGGGACAGGTGGACACAAAGAGCCATGATTAGACTGATGATCTGAAAGTCCGAACAATTTCAAAGGTTCAAAGAAGAAAGTATTGAGAATATCTTCCATTCCTGAGCTGGACCATGTGCTCAAAGAATCAGTTCTGCTAACAATTACAGCAGTTTTGTGGCTCTATACTCAATAAACCAGCCTTCACTGGTAAGCATTCACCCAAGTTATGGAGCTAAATATACAGTATTACTAGTTACTGGCTTCACATTATCAAATTGAGTCTCAGGAAACTGAAGTTCAGCACCTAAAATACATTGAATTAAAAAACAAATTCCCTGAGCACTTGTGGTTTCCACTGTTTCCTTTTATTGTTGTTGCTGCTCCACAGTCCCTAGTAGAATACCAGTATATCCAGCAGCCTGTTTCATAGAAAGCAGGAAACTTTGGGTTTCTTGAAGCTGAAATGCAGAGAGGAGCTATTAAGAAAAAAATTAAAAGCTAACTTACCCTGAATTCTGCCATTCTGCCCTTTAAAGCAGCCTCCAGGCAGAATTTAGAGGGGAATTTTTGGAAGTACCAACCTGATACAAGTGATTTTATATTTGCTCAATTAGCTGGCTTCCTTTATTATTAGCTATTGACCTTATCATCTTTCTCATTAATATTATCAAGTAATTTATTTCGTACCTTAGAATATCTTAATGTGGCCACCAGTCACTAAAAAGTACATTTTCAACTCGAATTAATTCACATAAAAATGCAAAGTGCAAACGGTAATGTATGGGCTGCAAGTCAAGAAGCAATGTTTTGCTCCTAAACCTGCAATTGGCTTTCTATGATGATTCTGACAAGTCACACCTCTCCCTGCATGCCTATTTTCCTTTACTTGTTATGTCAACTGAAATGGTTCTCAAGGTGGGAAATGTTTCTTCCAAAACTGGGGCACCAGAGCAAGGTTTTGGTAGGGCAGTTAGACTAGAAAGTCCCTCTATTGGGCACATGGTCAGGAAGATATTGATATGGTCAGTCCAGGTCTCTGTGACTGGTGTTGGTTACTCTTGTCATAGTTCATGTCAATTTATAGCAGATCCCAGGACTTGGGAACAGAACACTGGTGGTATCATTTAACCTTTATAGCTGTTAAAATTTGAGATGGCAGTTGTTAAGGCATGTGATGTGACAAGAGTATTCTATCATGGAGCTTCCTTTGACATCAAATAAATACACGTAGGAATGAGTCCTTGCTTTAAAACAAATGTAGGCTGGAGGGTTCTCACTGCAAATGCCTATGCACACACGAAGGCACTAGTAAACCCTGATGCTTTTGAGCATTTATTTAAAATGGTTGGTTAAAATTATGTGTTGCTGTCCAACAAATAAAACCCAATCACCTTCTGTCAGCTGCATGTTTCTGCAGCTAGTATCAGCAATGACTTCACAGATTTTCAGCTGTACAACTTCAGAAAATTTCAATCATGATACCCTTTTAAGAAGATATTATCTAAGGGGAAAAGAAGGAACTCTAAAGAAAGAATCCTAATCCTGTCTTCTTCTCCATGAACTCAGGTTTAATTTTTTTCTTCTTATCCAACAAGCTCTTTAACCGCTACGAGGTTTTAGCAATTGTTCAAAAACAGAATATCTATTGTGCACTACTGTCCTCTCAAGACAGAATTTGGCACTGCTTTTGATGGCAGTGTTGTCTTAAAAGAACTATTTCAGAGCTATGCTTGTAGGCTGAGTCTTTGACAGAACTCCAGTCATGAATACTAATGAAAAAGAGATGAGCTGGACCACTGTAGCTGAGTCTTCAAAGGGAGATCGACTCCTGATTGCTCTGGTTGATACCACCAGTTGGTGAGGGAGAAGGCTTCAGGGTAAAAGCTGCTTGCAGCTCTTCCTGTCCTACAACACTTTGTGTGACAACTGGTGCAAAATCTGCTTAAATATGATGACATGGAGGCCATGGGGCTACAACAATATTGCAACAGTGTTTTGGTTGGCTGGTTTTAATAACGGTGGCATGCTCATGGTAGGACAGTTCTGACCATTATCAGCCTGCTTAGCCTATCATCCTCCAGGCATTTCTCCTCTCAAGCACTGAAGATGTAAGAGCAGCATAAAGCTTCAGATAGATGAAGAGATTAAGAGATTACTTACTTTAAATGCAAATAAATTACATTCACAGTCAGAACCAGAATCAAACTGATCCCATCCAACTAATGACCTTGAAATACTTATACTTCAGTGCCATCAGTGTATTTCCAAAATATTTATGTAGTTTCCGACTGTTGAATCATAGACTGTTGAATCAAAGTCCAGCACAGCAATGAAGTTTTCATTCTCTCAGTATGCAATTAGGGTCACAGAATCACTGATCTAAGCAGGAGGCAAAGACCTGACCATCATTATACGGTTAGCATCAAGGGTTTCCTGCTGTTAGCAGGACTACGTTCTCTTTTTTCCTTCTCAGTTAGAAGGAACACAGTCTGCCCCAAACCAAACAGTGGGAAATTTTTTTGATAACACTGAGCTTGCACAGAAACTTTTTTCACAAAGATCAGAGATATGGATTCAGCCTGTAAATGTAGTAGCCATAAGACCCTGGCATCAGATTTATGAAGTCAACAACCAAGGAAACCCAGTGTACATGCACTGTCAGAAGCAACAGAGCTGTGTTTGTTGTGTTCTTAGAAAGTATTTTCAACTGAGAACCTGATGACTTATGAGCATTCCTTCCTACAGGAGACTTTCAACAAACTCTTCTTTCAATAGAATGATCAACCCTATCCAGGCAATTTTCCATTTCCCCAGGCCCTCCTTTCAGCTCCTTTGGTTGTCTTACTCAGGGTATCTAAAACAATCTAAATAGCCACTGAGGTGGCCTGTTCAGTGAAACTGAGAATGCTCAAGGCCAGTTCAGAGGCAAAAAATTGCCCAGTGGTATTTTTGTGAGCCCAAGAGCTAGAGCACAGGATGGACTCACTCCACAGGCAACAAGAATTCACTGCTGGCGGTCTTTCAGTGTTTCTGTCACTGCGACTCCCAACAACTGATTCTCCCCAGATCCTGCAAGTCAGTTTGTGTTGATAAGAGAAAGAGTAAAAGTACTCCTAAGCAAACCAGAAGAATACTCAGGGCAAACAGAGTGAAGAGTTGCTAGTGCATTTTCCATGTAGTGTGTAACTCTGATCTTTTAACATTTTCCTCAGGAACATTGCAAATAAATCCATGGGATACAATTGTAATGCTCCTGGCAACAAGAAATACAGACTACTCCTTAAAAAGTTCATTTCGTTCCCCTCTAGTTCCAGTATCTTCCGCTATCCCCACCACTAAATGCAAAATGATGTTAGTTATTGTATAAACATTTGGTTCAAAGGCTGCCTTCCCAGATGCCGTAAACCAGCCTTGAGGGATTAAGAGTCAATTTGTCTCCTGTCTGGCACTGAAGGAGGCAGGGTAGTGAGGACAACCGAAAAGTGAGTGACAGCTTGTTTTCCTTTGCTCCCGCTTAGTCAATCAGCTCAGCAGTAAAGGGACAGCTCTGAAGAAAAGTTACAGAGCAGGAAACAGCAGAAGAGGAACAGGGAGACCCTTTAGCTGCTAACTGGAAAGGCACCTGGCTTTGTACACAGCACACCAGACACTGGGTTGACCTGGCAAATGGTAAATATCATGCATCTGTGGAGGTGGAGCCCCAGAAGACGGCAGGATGGTACCTCAGCTCCACTGGCACGCCATCATTACCTGAATGATTAGGACAGAAAAATATTCAGAGGTGGATCTGTTTGATATATGGGCAGCTTTTGACCCTCCAACAACAAAAGTACTGTTTGGGCATTATTATGCCAGTTGGTAATCTGTATGGTCTTCAGTTCCCACAGCGTCCTGGTTTTGAGGAAAGGCAAGAATAAGGGTGTCTGTAAATAACTCTGACAGACACACTGGTCCTCACAGTTCCATGACCAGGACACCAGAACACTAACTTAAGCAACAACTTGACAACAACTTAAATCCTAAAACCAAGCGCAGCTTCCAAAGAAGAATATGGCAAAAGATTTAAAGTGAAGGACACTAGCTGAGAAAACTGAACAAGACTGTGTTTACCACAGCCCTGACAGACTTGCAAACAGATGACTCCCTAAGCTGCTGGTCTCTTATCCTCTCTTCCTGGTAGGGCTGTTAGATTGCATTTGCAAGCCAGGAAGTTTTTTTCCCCTGCAGAGTAAACAGAAACAGAGTTCCTGTTAGTGGGCTACTGCACAAGTCTATCTTTGGAATGTCTTGAGTTCCTTTGAGTCTACTCCTTGCCCCTGTCTGTGAGCTTAAGCAGGAAATCTAGCATCCCAAAGCTTCCAGAGAGGAGATGGGAAACTCAGGGGCTGTAATTGCCTCAAACCAATGTGTAAGCAAACCTGTCCTCCAAATCCTGCTCAGAAATTTAACTCAGCTTTACAGTTTTCCCAGCAGACAGCACAGCACTGATACCTACTACAGCCTTCCTATGTATCTGCTTAATGGAAGGTCAATTGTGCACAAGTACCAGGCTGAGCCTGAGACAGGAAGACTTTGTCCTGTTTCTGGCAAATAGCGATAACACACGCACAGAAAATAGCAACTTTAGTAATCCTCATCCCTTTCTTTCAAGGAAAAGAAAATTTAGGGTTGTGCAGGTCTTTCAGTGGAATAAAAATCCTTTTATCTGAGTTCTTTTGTGCATCTTGTCCTTAACTAGTTACTTATGATCTGCCTTGCAGTTCTTCGGATTGCCTTGCAAGTGCAAGGACTAGCAGAGATCAGCTCCATGCATAATGCCTATACTGGGTACAGAGCAGAGAAAACTGGTCATGAACATGTATAGGTGGAACTGACTGAGAAATAGGAATTTACAGAGCCAACAGATGACACTGAGTCAAGTCTCAGTCCTGATATTCTGATAGGACTGAGCCTATTTCTTCATACGTTCATGTATATTTTCATGTGAAATATCCTGGATGATTAACATGTCTCTGTCTGAATAACTGTGACTGGAAAACTGAGACCATCACTCTGCTTTGTATTCTCAGTTTCTTGAATTCCAGAGAAATAGGGTTAATAAAGTTTTAAACCTAGCTTGATACCTGGTTAGCATAGGAATGTGCCTTTTAGCATGCTAATAATAAGTTATTAACAGTTTGTTTTTTTCTTAACCCTTTTAGCTGCAGTAATTTTGATTAAGTCTTTTAATTGTTTCAAAATACCCTAAAAAAAGACAAAATTACCTGACTGACACACAGGATTTTCCCACAGAGGGTTGTCCTCTAGATTTTTCCACTAATCCATGCAACGTCTTGCTCTTTCTTTCAGCACGTGTCATCTCCTCGCTGCCCTGCTTTGTGAGTTATATTTTGTAGGATCTCCAAAACTCTTCTTCATTGTGGCCTGATTTTCCCCCACAACCATGGGACTGTTGTAGGTGCCTTCCTAACATTTGCATTCATCCTCAAGAATGAAATCACTGCTGTAATTAGAAAAGCTGGGCGGTGTAAGCTGTCCTTTACCTCTTACTATAGTGTCCACATTCATGTGGTGGCCTGTCATACTTTGACACTTCCACGTGGGTATCAGCCAAGCAGTAAGGCAGTTCTAGTTCAGTGAAGACATTAAAGAACACAACTACAGCTGATGCCAATATTTTTAAGGCATTGGCTGAGTGAATTGAAGGTTTATTATTACAGTTGTGTTTTGAAATTAACAATAACCTTCAAAAGGGAATGAGGAGTTCTCCTCCATATATGTCTGTCACGCCCAGGTATGTACTTCAGGCACTGATGTAATGCTTTCCAGACCAGCATATAAAGTAGTATCAACCAGGCTGCCCTACAATTGCAGTCTCTGGGATGATCTTGCTACACCAAAAACAAGAGGCAGATGCCAACATATAAAGAAATTTCAGATTCCTCAATCTAGAATTTAAAGTTTTCCCAAATACTGATGGTGTTAGATTCAGGCTCATCTCATCACCACAGTTTGCAGAAGCACACTATGGACAGTGGCTACTTTTTGTAGTTCCCTCACAGGTAAGAGTCTAAATTTCTACCATTGCCTGCAGAAGATATTTGTTATTCATGTTTCTTATTAACTTCTGGGTCAACAATTTACCCTGAGTCTTCATAGTGCCACTAGTTCCTGAGGCAGAGCAGTCAAGGAGACTATTTCATATGCTTCTCTTTGTTTTACTGGCACAGGATTGAGAAGATATTTGAAGGGACCCTGAGAGATCTGAATTAAGAAGCTATGTCAGAGAAACAAGGTTAGTATTGTAAGCCTAGACAGCCAGCCAGTGTCATATAGGCATTTACATTTCATTGGAAACGGTCAGCCCAGGCTAAGTACAAACTCCAACTGGTGTAAACTGCTTTCCCTTGGAGGCCATGCAAATTCACACACCCACAGTATTTCTAGCAGTGGGTACCTATACTATTACCTGATGGCTTCCTGCAGACCTTTTTTGCAGGGTGTAGGCTGTAGATAGCATCTGGTCAGGGCTATAAATTCCATACAGCTCCAAACTGCTTGGTTTCACTAGTCAATGTCGTTGGTTTACTGAAATGTTTGTCACTAAATGAGAACAGTATGCATCCATTACAGACTTCCACAAGTCAGCAGGAAATGAATGCTCAAAAGCACAGACACCTCTGGTTGTAACACTGGCCAAGCTGTGACACTGTGACTGCTGTGAAACAGGTAATTGGCAGTCATGAGATAGATGCCTCAGTACTTCCATATTCAAATTACTGCTGGAATAAGGCTGTGTTTGTCTGCTTCATTCATCAGGCATCAGCGTAATATTCCTGGTGCCTTAGACTGAAAAAGTCTGCCAAAAGCATTAGGTAATTCCTCCATCAGAAAGGACTCACTTCTTACCTCTTGCCATAACATGCACACCCATGATGCAGTGGGGATCATAGGGAACCATCCTGCTTTTAAATGGATACAGTTCACGTCCCAGCCCTGAAGCCTCCCTCATCAGAGGCACTGTGTAAATGGCAGTCATAAGTGTGGAGGGCTTTGGGAATGGAAAACTCTTGCTCTGTGTCACAGAGTCCACCTTTCGATTCTTGAAACGAGGAGTCAGCTGCATTGGTCTTGCAGGAGGAAGGAGGCAGTTCTGAGAGCTTTCAAGGACTGTGCTTTTTTGCACAGTGCAGGTAGCATGGGAAGGGAGAAGAGACCACAAGCAGTAATGTAGGAGGACACGGAGGAGTGTCTCATGCGCACCTGTGTGGCAAGCAGACACAGACACAGAGAAAGCTGGAAGTTAGGAATGTGATGCTTTCCTTTCATCTGCCCATCAAAATTGAATCAGAATTTGATCTGCTGGCTTCTTGAAGCAATACCCCTTTCACTTACTACACTTCAACCTTTGTTCAAACAGTGCACATGACCAGCTTAAGCCTGACACCATAGCTGGTTGAGTGCAGTGATGGGTTTCTGTGTACAAACAACATCATTTGTTAAATCCCACCAAATTTTAAAAACAGGTGCTTTCCAGAGAGTGGTAAAAACAAGGAAGGAAAGAAGGGAGGAAGGAAGGAATTGGTAAGAGGTAGATTCATTACTCATTCAAAGCAAACATTTGTAAGCATATGATTCAGTAGGAACAGACTGACACAGGGGCATTGCGTGCTCTTCTTGCTCACTATAGTGATTTCACAGCCTAGAAATTAACAAGGAGACCAGAAAAATGGCTTGCCTCTTTTGGCTTTACTTTGAATATTGTCTGTGTGAGGTTAGCACAGAGCTACATGCTGCTCTGTCTGACTCAGGTACTAAAGGAACAAACCTGCACAGAGCTGACAGCATCAGGTTGTTACCTTTCACATCAGTGTCAGATGGACCAGTCCTTACTGCAGAGGGGAAAGTCCTGGCAAAGATCATCAGAACACTGACACAAATATTATCTTACCCATTTGCGGGCACTTGTGTCACTGACATCTCCAGAAGGAAGTAGCTACTGGATGCCAGAAGATGTTATTCCAATATTCCGGTAGCTGCACCGCCTTGAAGTTATGCGAGTTCCCAAAATATGTAGGGAGGATTTATGTCCACCTTCTCAAGTATTAGTTAATTGAACAGCATATTTCTCTGCCCGTAAAATCAGAGCTCCAGAATACTGCAGTGGTCTCCATGGAAATAGACAGTATCAGCCCTGTCTACTGGCGTTAATATTTTTAGTAATGAAGGAATTAACATTTCATTTTTGTTCAGGCATTTCAGAATAAAAGCATTTTATCTTTCATTCTTCCCAGCTTCTTGCACATGGAAATAGGCATGGCAGCTCTTCACAATCTCTTTGTTCTGTTATCCCTACCTTCCCTGCCCCAAAAGAAATATATATATATATATAAGTGCTGGCAATTACAGCTAGGTTTTGTTGCTGACAATTTTAAAAGGAAGTAATTTTAATCTTTCTGCCTCTTGGGATTCACGATGCCATGGAAATTTTGTACTCTACATACTTATGAAAGGACAACCCAGCACCCCAATCAAAACTTAATACAAAATAAGACAAATCCTTGGATTTACTGTTTTAGACCCTATCTTTTCTGTGATTTACTTCCTTGAAGGAAATTAAGGAAAACTGGTACAGCTCATTCAGGAAGTCTCTGAAGCACTCCTTCCCAATCCATCCCTGCCTGAAAGAGCAGACACGGACAAGAGTGATCTTCCATTAAGCCTCTGGATTAAGCCAGTAGTTTCACGTCTTACCATTAAAAACACATCACTCAAGAGAAATAGAAGTCAAGGTGTAGATCCATGGACACCAGGCTGGCACTTCCTGGAAAGCATTCAGGACTGTAGTGATCTGGCACATCAGATCACATTCATGAACATTTCCTGAAATGAAATATCCCAATGGTCAGTGTAAATTTAGAGTCCTTGAGAATGCCATAACAGACTTTTCTCTACCATCTTTGGCCTAAGGTGTCAAATGAGTTGGAAATGCAGTTGTCCATCATCTGATTTCAGCAGCTGTTCCCTGCTTCCTATGGCTTCATGCCATTTTATATACAGCAACTGAAAAGACTGCTCTGGGTATTGATTGTCTCAGCATTACTGACCCAACTTTTCAAATAGGAAGAAGGCAGTAAAACTTGCAAGTGGACTCTTGAAAGGACATAAAATCTGTGTTTCAAGTGTATTTTATCCAGTTTTCCACTAGACTCTCCTCTTTATTTTTGGTTTCTTTTTACCAGAATCCTGTCAAGCAAATACCAGGTAAAACTTCAATGACTTAGAACCTCTATTTTCAAGTCACAAAATCCCAGAATCACTTAGGTTGGAAAAGACCTCTGAGATTATTGAGTCCAGCCTATGACTGGACACCACCTTGTCAACTAGACCATAGCACTGGATGCCACATCCAGTCATTTCTTGAGCACCTCCAGGGATGGTGACTCCACCAACCCCTGGGGAGTCCTTTCTAGCAATCGTTTCCATGCAAAAATTCCTCCTGATGTCCATTCTGAACCTCTACTGGAGTAGCTTGAGACTATTGACCTCTTGTCCTGTCACTGGTTGCCTGGGAGAAGATGCTGATCCCCACCTTGCTACAACCTCCTTTCAGGGAGTTGTAGAGAGCTATGAGGTCTCCCCTGAGCCTCCTCTTCTCCAGGCTAAACAACCCCAGCTCCCTCAGCCTCTCCTCGTAGGACTTAGTCTCTACACCCTTCCTCAGTTCTGTTGCCCTTCTCTGGACCTGCTCTAGCACCTCAATGTCTTTGTTGCACCAAAGGGCCTAGAACTGGAGACAGCACTCGACGTGTGGCCTCACCAGTGCTGGGTACAGGGGGACAATTCCTGCCCTGCTCCTGCTGCCACACTGTTCCTGATGCAGGCCAAGATGCCATTGTCCTTCTTGGCCACCTGGGCACACTGCTGGTTCGTGTTCATCCAGCTGTGCACAGGACCTTTTCCATCTGGCAGCTCTCCAGCCACTCTGTCCCCAGCCTGTAGCACTGCATAGGCTCGTTGTGGCCAAAGAGTGGGACCTGGCACTTGCCTTGCTAAACCTCACACCGTCAGCCTTGGCCCATTGATCCAGCCTGCCCAGATCCCTCAGCAGAGTCTTCCTACCCTCCAGCAGATCAACATTCCCCCCCAACTTGGTGTCAGCTGCAAATTTACAGAGGGAAGTCAAGTCTGAACAAATCATTTATCAGTTGCAGCTAATTACAAGTTTTCCTGTCCTTGACAGTAGAATCAAGTGTTGGAAGTGCTCAGGCTATTGAATTTCCTTTCAATTTTTCTTTTTTTGTGTTTTTTTTTCCCAAACAGCTCAGATTGCTACAAAGAAAAAAAAAGTAGAGAAAGAAAACAACAACAACAACAACAACAACAACAAAAACAAACCAACAAAAAAAAAAAGACTTTTCTTTTTAAACTTCTTGTTACAGGCTGCATCCCAGAAAAAGAGTAATGGGAGATCTGAATCTGAGTACTCCTGAAGAACCAAGTGGCAAGGAAGGGTGTTCCATTAAGTATTGATTTCTGTTTCATTTTGGGAAACCAACACACAGTCTGTGGTAAGGAGCAAAATTACTCTCCTCAATTTTCATTACAGAAATGCTGGGTTCTGCTTTTCTCAATCCATTATAAGGCATTCCCTTTCTCTCCAAGATCTTCCTAGCTATTTTCAATGCCATTACTTCTGCTTAAAGGAATAATCCAATAAAATGGGGGTGGAAAGGGAGGGTGTGAAATAGGTAGAGCTGCTGAAGTGTTTTGTTGCTGGGTTTGAAATCCCCCTGTTCTTTGCATTTTGTAATGTGACAGACTCAGAACTGCAGAGATGCTGCAATTTCCTCCGAAGAAAATCATATTTCAGAATCGGCTTCCCTGAATAACATTGTGTTTCACCCCAAGGTGAAGATGAAAAGTTAATCAATTGTCCTCTTTTGGTACAAATCTGCATGAATTAAGGTAAGCGTGTCTGAAATCTTGGCATTAGTTGCCTAAGGACTGCTCAGAAGCACCTGCAGAGAGAACAGTAAAAATTAATAGCTATAGTACCAAGACTGAAGCCCCACATAAGTTAGAGTCCTTTTTTTATAACAATAAGTAGGGAAAGAACAAATGAACACGGCAAGCAGGTGGCAGCCTTTCTCCCACTGAGCCTCGGTTTCTGGATGTCATATCCCTGATTATATCTAGAAGTTCTTAAAGATTGGTTTTCAAACATGTTTAAAGTGCCCTGTGTCAGTGATTACAACTCGATCAAACTGTATCTCCTTGCGGCTGGAACCAGACCCTGATTGCCTTGGACACCACACCATGATGAGCAGACACAGAGGCCTGTTACTCTCTTCACACTAATGCCTTCCTTTGAATTCTTCATTGAAATCGCGGTCCATCCTCTTTGAGCCCACATGGGCACAGAGATCTGCAAGCATCTCACTAGTTTTGGCACCAACGATTGTTATAAATCTGATTTTGGCAATCAGTGGTGCATCAGCTGCAGTCATAGAGCGGCATTTTACCTGGTACCCATAGATACAGCTGCTTTCCTGTCCCTTGGTGAAGTCTGGGTTCATGTCTATACCCACACACAACTCAGGAAAAGGATGACTACCCTCAGACAACTGAAGATTTAGCTTAATTATTCTGAGCTCACCAGAATTCCACTGTAATGACCATCAAGATACACAGAGTCAAGGTGATGCTGAAGGCCTTGGCAGAGCAGGCTCAGGCAGAGCTGAGGCAAAGCCTATTTATGAATTGCTACAGCTCACAGTATCATCCCCTTTTTTTTGACAGATCACGGTAGTGAATACTCATAAGACAAAAAGTACTACTGGGTCTACTTCTCAAGTCATACTGAAACGAAATAGCAAGAAGCAATTTTGCATATTTGGCTGTCTGATATAGGGAGAGATTGCACACATTTGGGAACGTCAAGTCCTGAGTGTCTCATAGAAAGCAAGTGAGCTGGACAAAAGACAGAGTCAACACAGAAAGTTTGCCAGCTGTTTTATTAGATCACCACTCTTAATGGTATGCTTGTCTCACCAGAGCCTGTAGTCTAGACATCTCACAAGGAGAAAAGCACTAATTGCAGTCTCCATTTTGTTCAGGGGCTTTTACCATGTGAGACAGAAAGGCTTGTCTGTGACACGCTCTCCTTACTGTTCTACCACAAATAAGGAGGCGAGCTTTATATCTGTGACAATAAATTTAAATCCTTACCCCCTGGTGTGTCCCTAATAGTGTTTTGGAAACAGATCTAGTTTTTAATTGGAGTCTCAGGAATTTCAAATTGCATTGCTGTCAGTGGAGCCAAGCAGCTGTCTCTCTCAAGAAAGAAAAAAAAATCAAAGAAAATTGTCCTAGCTTTGTCACAGATACAACAAACAGCCACAGTTCTGCAGATGCCTTCCCTGAGAAGCAGCAATATGATGTGGGGTGGTAGCTGACCTTGAATGGTTCTCAAATGGTTGAGGGCTTTGAAGCAGGATGAGATGTCTTGTGAGAAATCAAAGACATCAACAGAATTGCATTTGGCATAACTTTAAACAATGAGGCTTAGGCTCAACCAGCCCACGTGGGACCAGGAAAATTAGGTCCTGCTTTCTCCCCCATAGATGCCACACAAGCGAAAAAAAGGTGTCTCCTTCCTTGCCTCAGGTTCTGCATCTGTTTATTGTGGCCCTAATAAGTGTTCTCCCCTTCAGATGAAGAATCATGGGGTTCTCCTGCAGCAATCTCTTGGGGTGATATTTTTAGAGGAGCCTGAACTGCTCCAATTCTGTTCCTGCTGCGGTCAGTCAGCGTTGGTAGAAGCGTTAGCTGTTAGACAAATTGGAACTTGATTGCTGCTGTCAGAGAGCGTAGTCAGGCCACTGCTGGGAGGGTTTACAAGTGCAACCCATGCTATCATTAAGAGAAGATGAAAGCAGAGAGGGCAGTGGGAAGTAGCAAACAACCAATCCAGCCACATGTCTGTTCTTCTGCAAGAAATTTTTGCTAGTTATAGCATACCTCCTCTCTAATTTTTCCCTCTCCTTGATGTAACAATCTGATTATTGAGATCAGCAGTCGCCTCTTCCTTCTCCCCACCCAGGTTAGAAGGAATTTGTTCTGGCTCAGGAGAAGCTTTGAATCAGTACTCATGCTGTGGCAGTAGTTCATCTCCACTGAAACATCTTCACTGCAATTCCATGCACAAGCCTGAGGAAACAGAAATAGATCCCTGGATGCTATACTGCATACAGCGCCCTTCCTCTATCCATGAGAAGCACAGAGTGTCTGCATTCAGAATTTAGGATTTAAACTGGACAAAAGCAAGGGTGGAAGGAGGAATAATAAATGTTTTGAAGGCAAATCTCTACAGGAACCCACCATTAAGTCTACTGGTGGAGGTAAGTCTCAGTCCTGCTGGCATTTAAGCTTGGCATTTATGCTTCTTTCATCGCTTCAGCTTTGAAAATCTTCAAGTCCACAGGAGCTAGAAATCAGTTCTTCCAAGGTTCTGCACCCTGGTCAGTCATAAAAGACCAGAGAGGCTCTAGAGAGGGGCAAAAAATCATGATCTGGCAGAGCTGGACATCTACTTTTCTCAAGCTGAGTTAAGCCCTGGTCACTCAGAAAGGTCTGACACATCAGTATAGCTAAAGTGCACACCAGGTAATGCACATGTGGAAGAATGTTTTCCTTCACTTACTGCTCCCCTCAGGAAACATGGATGTACTCCAGGCAGGTATTTGAAACGACTACCTTTTTAAACAAAGCTGATGTGAAACTGCAATGCAGTTTACTGCACTAGACTAAGAGCTCTAGATCTTTCAGGCTGTTGAACTGCTAGCAGTTAGCACTTTAGTCTAGCTTAGATGCCAGTTTGTCAATGTTAAGCATAAAACAAAGGCTTCCTTGTAAAATGCCATATTGCCCACTGAAGCAGAGAACATAGTTTTCAGACCAAGGAGCAGTATGGCTTGGTGTTTTATTTCTCTTAATGGATTACTTTTTGCCTGTGCATTGAATTAATGTATTTGAAGCAAAGCTTGACTGTAACGGTGCAAGATCCTCCTGTTGGAAGAGCTCTGCAGCATTCTCATGACTTGATGCGCTATTCAGTCTGTGTCCATGCACCTTCATCACCTTTTAGCTCTTCCCCTTCTCCACCATAGAATCACTCCCCACAAAAGATGATGTATGAAAACAGAGATATTCGGCAAAGTGCTCAAAATTTTATTCAAGTGCCCCCTCCTGTGGATGTAGAGCTACATGCAGCCAAATAGCACTTCCAGAGGCAATGAGTTTTACTTGAAGTTAATCTAACAAGGAAGAAGAATGAGAAATATTGTAGCAAAGGAAGTCGAACTTGGTCCTGTGGATGGTTAACGTTAGGCTGGATTACACTGCAGCTTTGGCTTTCAAAATACCTTTTATTTTAAGAATTTTATTAGTGTTGGCTCTTGGATGTATTCCATACAGCTAGACCTCCTTTGAAAATCTTGGTCTACAGAAATGGTTATGCAAATTCAATCCAACTCTCCACAGTAGTGTCAATGATAAGAGTACTGGTGACAGTCAGTGATTATATCTGGACCTGACCAAACAAGCAAAGGTGCAAAAGAAATGCAATCTGTGGGGGAAGAATAATCAGAGAATAACCAGAGATAAGCTGCTATTTCTATTGCAGAGTTAGCTAGAAATAGAAGTCCTGTCATGATACTGTATAGTTGAATCAGAGGAGACTTAACAGGAGTAGATTTGGTGTTCTTATAGTTCGTCTGTAGGCACTAGTTAGTAAGTGGTAGTGATGGCGTCTTCTGAACACGACCTTGATCTCAAAAACCATTAGCTTACCAATTTCCCCAAAGCTACACAGGATCTGCTCTTCACAAGCTAAAAATTAGTTAACAGGCTGCTCCTGTAAAGAGGACAGACATGACAGAGCCAGGCCATGTGTGGCTGCCTGCTTTCCCTTACTCTCCCAAGAAGAGACCTCCATCACAGATCAGCTTTGGGCAGATATGCCTCTGTGGTCTGTGATCATATAACTTCTTATTGAACTGGACTAGACTTACAGTGTTGAATTTGTGAACCACGCTGTTTATAAATCTGCAATCATCAATGTGGCCAGATTTATGATGTAACCCACGCTATTTGTGCCCCTGGGATCTGACCAGACTTATTCTGCCCAACTGCTCAGAATCAGAAAGGAAGCCCAGCTGCACCCAGCCCCTCTGATCTCCCAGCACTGCCTGGAATGCAGTGGGATTTATCTTCTGCCAAATTTCCAAATACAAATCACCTCCCTTGACCTGTCTTACTTCTTTTACAATATGAAAGGGGGAGATGTTGATGCTAGTGATTGTTACTTGCTCACGCTACGATTTCCTTGGCATCTTTGTATTACTTGGTAACATGAATTCATGTTACCATTTAGTGTTCATCAGCTTTTTTCTTCAGGGTGGAAATTCAATTTGACTGTCATTCATGCTACTTAAGCTCTGTGACATCTTTGCACATACCTCAGGACCCTGGGCTCTCTTTGATTCACGGTACCATCTCTGGTTGTTTGACAGTGCACAGTGACCAGGTCACCCTCTCACCTGAACAGAGCAACCCCTTCTATTGCAACTTTGCAATGCAGCCTTTCTGTTCTGGCATCCCAGCTGCTGTGCATAGAGGGCTACTTCTCAGCCAGCATCATGGAGGCTTGTCTGTCCCTTCCCAGTTCTGCAAATTTGAGTGAATTTGGCTTATTGGTTCAGGTACTGCCACAATGCAGGAGTGTTTGGGAAAATTTGGCTCCATCCTGATTTTTGCTTACAAGAGTGCTTTAAGAATTCTTTCACCCACACCTCACAAGTTTATTTTTAAAAATATCATCTTGCAAGGTCAGAGCACAAGGTGTCTCAGTCTGCATACAGTAGATACAGAACAGCTGAAGAAGCAAAGGAACCCAGAAGATGTGAGAACATGTCAGCTCAGCTGCTCAGAATGAAGCACCAACTTTTCCCATGCAGACATCTGTTGCTTCAGTATACACAATGCTGTGCAAACAAACTTAATCAATTATCTACTGCAGGTCACAACAGTTAATGTACCCCCACCCACAGAAACACACACCCCCACATTCACAGCTTGTAGGGTTGCAGCTGATGAGAAGCAGAATGTTTATTACTTAGAGAAATTTGGACCATATTCAATTTACTTCTGCAGATACAAGAACCTTGAAATATGTCCACACAACCCAGAGCTTGTCAATATAACATTCTTCAAATTTGGGGGAATAGAAACTCGAAGGATTCTTTTCCACAGACAGCAGATTTCTGATAGTATAACAGATCTTTCAAATCACACAATGAAGGAGACTACACCATAGCTAAGTAATACTTGCTTCATCAAAAGCCTCCACTTCTGTATATAGTTGGTTTTGTCAAAAGAGCCAGACAACCACGCGAGTCAACAGATCAGTAAAACTGAACTGTTTCCCCTCCTGTCCCAAAATCCTCGTGTATACAGTCTTTATTTTCATTAACTTGCCAAAGAGCCACTACAGCTTCTCAGGAATCAAAAGCATGTAGATACAAACACTTTAGACATAAGAGAGCTGGGAGTGTCCACTGACAGGACACAGTCAAAACAACTAAGAGCAAATCAAGTGTAAAACCATACTGGTTCAAAGCAGAATGATGTTAACATTTCTCTGGGCACCCAGATCTCTGTGGCAGTGCATAGCTATATACCACATCAAACACAGCTGCAGTAGCTACTGGGACTTTGTCCGGGTACTTTGAATGTCACACTGGACACAATGTTCTCATAGGCATTGGATATCCAGCAATCTTGAGTTCAGATTGATTGCAGAATTCTGAGGCCCTTGCAAAATCAAAAACAACTGGCAAAGTTTATATCTATTCAAAATGAAGTTATGGTATTCTCAGAAGAACAGTCACTTTAAAAAAAAAAATCAGTATTCCACGACCATCTCTTTTTCTAAACCAGGTCAATGCTTGATGGTATTTTGGTCACATCTCACTGTTAAACCTCTCAATATTTTGTATTCATATGAAAGCATCAAGTCTCTTTATTCAAAAATATAAATAGGTTACCCTCTTCTCTCAAATTTCCTGTCTGTATTAAATTAGTGTGCAGTTTTACTAAGAACAAAGCACATGTAGCATCTGTGAAGTCATGAACTAAGAGTGCACAGTTTAAGATTTATTGAATTCATTAACATCTGATTTTGGATGCAACTAACTGGCAGTGCAAGAGACATTGAGAACTTTCAGGTGGTTTAGTACCTAGATGTGTATCTGCTGCGCAGGAACAAGCATCTAAACAGGTACCAGAAAATGATGTCACAAGTGTTCAAACTTTTCTAATACTAGTTGCATATATAGTCTGAAACTCCTTTCTGAAAGTCAGTGTATTGCAGATAAGGCTTTCACAAAGTGACTCTGTCCTGCTTTAATCTGCTGACACTCTAAGGAAACAAAGCAGAGAAGAACAATCCTTTTAATCCAGAATTCCGAAGAGAATTTAAAAGGATCAAGCGCTTGGCACCTGGTTCCCTTAATCACATTGATATTTCGATTCCTAGCTCTTTCAGACTGCCAATACCCCAACTTTGTCTTTCACTTGGCACGGTTGCAGAGCTGAGCAACAAGGCACCATCGACTCCAGACCACTCTGTTGGACAGCTGTTGTCAGAGGCACGCTGGCATCACAGCCAAGTGAACCCAGGTTGCACCCAGACCACTACTCTGCCAGGATGACAAGCACAAGAGATTTGACTCACCATTCTCCCTTGTGCTTCCTTCGGGGTCCACGTCTCAGGGCCCACTCCTTGTTGGTGTCCTCACACTGAGACTATGCGGCTGTTGGACTACTTGCCAGCTCTGGCTTGCCCCTCAAAAGCAGATCAAACTGTCTGGCACCAGGAGCTTGAAGGGCCTTCTCCTTGGAAAGCTGCTCAGATTATAAAATCAAACACAACCTAGAGCTTAAGAGGAGGGGTTTAAACTTGTTCAAGGCAGGTAAAGAGGTGCCAAGAGGACAAATGCACCCAAAATCCTGGTGGCTCAGCTCTACACAGTTTGAGACAGAACCCATAAAAAATTATTTCTGCTGCAGCTATTGAGATTCATGTCCATCTATGGTTCCAAATGCACCACTACATTGGCTGCTTTGAGTGGGTCAAACACACCTAAAACCTGCTAATTCTGTATTTGTGGCTCAAGCCTGTAGCATTTGCACTAGAAACAAATCTGAATGCCTCACCAGAGTTCATCGAGACAAGATAAGGTGTTTAAAGGTCAGAGATCTACAGATACCTTAAGATGTTTGCTCTTTTGGGTTTCTGAAGACATAGTGCTATATTTTGTGTGCTTGCAGCATAGGAAAGCTTTAAAAGAAGTCATGGACATTAAGCTGACTAGATAATCAGTAAACATCTCCTTGTTCTACCAGGTATCTAGAGGCAGTTGTATCCTATCCATGCTTTTGCAGATCCTTTGAAATTACTCTATAGCCAGACACCACTGGCATGACTTGCAGGTTCATTCAACAATTAAGGCTACTTACCATCTTCTTTACTCACCAGTGTGACAGGACAGAATGCATTTGCAACAGGTTTGAGGATCCATACACAGTTGTGTGGAGATTTCCAGTGAGCATTTACTGTTACCCCTAAGCACTCCCAAGGTGGGGGTAGTATGTGAGGGGAGATCCATTGTTTGAAGTACAAGAACTGAGGCAACCATCCTTGCACTTGTGCACACAAAGAACTCAAATTCAGCATCCCAGACAATTTTTGGAACTCCTGAAAATCAAAGTATGAGGCATGATAGAAGTGTTTGTGAACAGGACAGGATCCTCAGTGCTATCCAGTGGCTGTTGGATGTCAGAAAAGAGAAAACTGCAGAAAGACCTTCCATTAGTTCCTGTTTCCCAGCTCTCTATAGATGCATCAAAAAGGCAATCTCCCTGTGAGTTTCCCAGCTCTCTATAGATGCATCAAAAAGGCAATCTCCCTGTGACAGAGCTAAACAGAGCTGCCAGTGCCTGATGTCATCACATGCATTATTTTCACAGCAGCTGTTAGTGCTTGCAAACAGTGTTAGGGAGCCTGACTTAATGGGTGAGAACACCAGGAGCCTATTGTCAGATGTGGCTTTTCTGGGCTACAGAAGAGGCTGCCCAAACAAGAGTAGTTTGCTTGAATCTAGATAATCAAGGAGGAGTTCAGATTTCTGGCCAGTCTTACCCAAATATCCACCTTCACTGCTCAGGGTTATTGCTACCCGGTGAGCCAATGAACTGCAGTCACTACAGAGCTTTAACAGCCATTATGGCTCTTTCCAGAATAAAACTGCAGCGAAACTAGGAGAAGCAGTTTATCCAGTTGCAAATTAAGAATTTTGTTAAATACAATTTATCAAAGTAATTAGACAGAACTTTCAGGAATTACGTTCAGGAATTACCACTTCAGTATTAGGGAAGGGTTCCCCTTGACAGTACTTGTTCACAGGAGAACCATAGCATGGCAAAGCCATTCATCTACTTCACAGTGCAAGGGAGCAATGCAGGCAACTCCCCTGCCCTCATACCTTGGGAAGGGCTGCTCAAAGAGGTTACTCAAAACCACACTCTGACAGGATCTCAATGGAAGGTTTCATCCAACGTTCCACACTAGGACGTCCCCCTCAGTACTTCAAACAACTATAACACAAAACAGAGGATAAATGATAACATCTTGCAACATGCACCTCTGAGAAGACTGTGTGAAAGCTGCAGGACAACAATGTTGTAGCATATACAGATATTACATACCTATATATGGCTTACTGACTCTTCTGGTCTAGAAAGCTGCTTAATTTTTAGAGAGGCTGAGGTTTAAGCTATACTATTTCCAGTTATATATACATATATAAAAGCCCTTCTGGTTGCAAATCAACCATCTCATAATCTTAGGAAACGTAAAAAATTTGACACTACTTGCTAAAAAGCCACGGCAAAGTAAGACTAAATGTAATTCTGGCCACAGTTCACTCTTTTTTGACTGAACAGATCGTGTCAAATATATATCAGGCAACAACCAAAGAGGGAGGGCAAAAACTTTGCCTCCAACTTTGTGCCACAGCACTTGCTTAACCAAATGAGTAAATCAGGCAATGCTGGAAATTGGTAACTCAAACTGCCAACCTCAGCAGTCCTATAACTGATTAGTCACATGAGCTGATCACATACAGATCAAAAGAATAGCCCTGTTTACTTGCAGATTGGTTTAGATTACACTGGTGTCCAACAGCTGAGGGAAAGTGTTTTGTTGTATGGCTTCAGACTCTTCTTAACCCCAGAGGATCACATATCCCACTAACACCATTTGACATCAGACTTAATGAGGAGCAGAAAATATGTTTTCCTGGTGTGAGCAGATTTGAAAAGTCTCAGAGAACTAAAAATACACAGAAGTAGCCAGGAAGGATTCAAAAAGGCTCCAAATCTCTCTCCTTTTTTTTTTTTTTTTTTTTTTTTCCGATTTGAAACATCAACATCAACAAGGTTTGTTTTTTAGCTCTAGAGAAAGACACAGGAACAGTGTCTTTCTCTAAAGCTAAAAGTGCTGCATTGTAAAGATTAAAGAACCAGAGAGCAGGAATCCCTCCCTGCACATGTGACAGGCACAAAAACTATTACGGTCAAGTAGGTTAATTTTCGCTTGATAATAATCGTGTATACAATCAAAACCATTTTCAGCAAGGAAGAAATGCATTTGCAATTAACATTGCTAATGAAAACCAACAGGCTTTTCTTCCCCATTTGTTGTTTAATGGCTCTTTTCCCAAGACGCTCCTCACACATTCTGCTCTGACACTAAAATAATTCAAAAGCCCCGTTTCTGCAGTCTCACAAGATCACCCCAATAGCAGTCTACATGCAAAATGCAGCCATTTCTCTGAGGCATTCTCCTTCCAGACTAAAGACTGCTGCACACTTCCTTTGTGTCTCCTGCTTTGCCTTTGGTGAGAGCTACTGCTCGGAAGCTGAGCCAAACCTGTGGAGGAAAAAGTTAAACGAGTTTTAGGCTGAGACATGGAAATTCTTTCAGGTTATCTCCCGCCTGACAGTGCTTCAGTGACTCAAGTCCCTGTGTCACTCAAGCCCAGTTTACTTGTACTCTGCTCACCTTTTACATCTGCCTATGTCTTTGTGGCCTCTCGAGGCCCTTGTGTGCAAACCCTGTTTACCCTGTGCCTCAGGCTTGTGTCTCAGATGCTTGTTTTTAAAGCAAACATTTCTACCTCTGTCCAGTCTCAAAACATCAAATCCTGGAGCTTTTGTGATTCCAAGAGGTAAGGAACTGTTCCAAACTCTTTTTTGTGTTTGGACAATGGTTTTCCCAAGCGAGTTCTGTAGAATGTTTGTTATCCCTATAAAAAAGCCACCACAGTTCAATGAGTTCAACGAGTTCCCTCTTTTATAATCTCCTGCCATAGAAAGTTGTTGAGTCCAGGGGTAGCCTAAGGATGAATGCTGAACAGCTTTCTCACAGGGCAGTAGAGCTGTCAGCAAAAAAGAGAGACTGGAGGAACCAGGTAAAAGCAAGGACTGATTATAGATTCCTCTGCTATCGGATTTTTCTTGTTGCCTTCTGGCAGATCTTTTTGTCAAGTGCCCGTGACATGCTCAATATGAGGCTGAACATATCCTAGACAAGGATTCTTCTGCCAATATTCTTTAGTATTGCTCTAAATATCATCCCCTTTTCCCTTGCCAAGCTCTTTCTCATCACATTTTGTGGGAGAGTATGCTCTGCATCAAGCAATGCTGCACCTTCATTCTCCTTTCCATTCCCTCCACCAGAAATCTACCACCTGAACACATAACATCTTAAAATACTCTAGTCTTTCTGTAACCTTGGGCTAGACCATAAAGACGTTTATTTTAACTTCATTGCTTTTGATGTTGGTTTAACTTTAAAAAAAAAATTAAAGGGAGCATGGCAGATGGAAATTAATGGACACCTATGTTGTAGATATTTAGTGTATTTTTTGACATAGTGGTGGATGGTGTTTTCCATCAAAGCTAGAATTAACCCGGCATATTAGCCACTAAATGGATAAATATCTAGGAACTCAGCCTCCAGTGGCAAAAGGACAATTCCCAGTGCTCTTAAGTACATTCCAAATGACCTGAAAAAGCAAAACTACCAGTAGAAAGAAATCAAACAGCACTTGGCTTTTGCATCTAGTAGAGGCAAAAGGAGGTCCCATAACTGGAAGTGAAGCAGAGGAAATTAAAACTTTAAATATCATCCGTGATGACATTTAATCATTGAAGTGTCCAACTAAAGTTTATGACAAATGCTTAACCACTGCCATTCTTTGATTCAAGGCAGCCTAAAATGAGCCAACTCAAGGAGAAAGAGTGGGGAAGACAAATAACCTGCTTTCCCTGGGAAGGCAGATGGGTTGATCACAAAGATCTATCTTAACCTTCAAAGAACAGATGGTCTGGGAGGGGAAACTGAAGGAAAACTGTTCTTCTGTCACAAGAGCACATATTGCACTGAACCATGCAGCTACAAATACTGTGGCCTTCACCATGTACCTTACAGTAAGTCCTGTTTTGAATCTCTGTTTGTGTTACAGGAATATTCAGTGTGCTCTGATGAGTTCATCAAAAATGCACGGGAGATGAATGGGTGATCAGTTGTGCTTAACAAGGTTTTCCCCTGTCTCTGGAAGAACTTGGTGTTACAAACCTTGCATTCCCTGCCCTCTTCATACAAATCTTGGTCGTGCAATGGATTTGGAAAAGTGAGTGTTGGAAATCGTCCCTGTCTCTTTTGATATGCAGATATTTATGACAAAGTGTTTAGTTTGAATTTCTGAGATCCAGACTTCTTATGATGAAGCACATCTTGCTTCCTCTTGGTCTTTGAAAAGACAAAAACAACAAAAAAGTTACACAAAATAATGTTTGAATTGGAGGGGGGAAGAGGAGTTGGCTGTGGCTTTCAAAACTTCAGATGAATTATGAATATTGGACATTAATAAAATTGAAATACATTCTCCCAACAAGCCAACATAGAAAACAGGGCATACATTCTTTAGGAGATATGTGATTTCTCAATTGGAGTTGCCTCCGGCCCAAAGAAAAGGAGACCCAGAGATCTCTGAACTTCACTCATTGCAGTATCTGTTTCTTTTGATTTTGAAGAGAGGGAGAGGGTGAGTGTCTGATTAGCTTCTTTGTAGTTCTGGGGCCAGAAATAGTGGATATAAAAGCAGAGTACTTTTTTTTCTTTCCTTACATAGGAGTATATTTAGCTTCTTCAGCTTCTGTCAAAAGATTTTACTTTCAAAGTGCATGAATAGATTTCCCTGCTGTGCTCTGAAACACAAGGACTTCCAGAGCTGGAAAGACAGTCAGCACTTCTATCAGAGCACTTCAATCTTCCACAGATGAACATTTTGTATCTTCCTGTGTGGCATCCTTGGATGAGTCTGGGTTGAAGGACAGGTGAGAGCTGGGAAACTGAGAGAGGGCAAAGGAAAAGATGTGTCTAGTTTCACAACTCACCCAACTGGCTTTTCTCACTCTGCTCCAGCCCAAGATTCTTCTCCCTCTGGCCATGCAGTTCACCAACTCTCAGATTAGACCCTGGGCTGGAGCAATTCCAGAAGACTGGCAGTGTCTGTACTTGTCCTCCCCTGAGAGCTCACTGTCATTTTAACCAGAATAAAAAACAATTCAGAGGGAA
The DNA here is from genome assembly GCF_036250125.1 of Pseudopipra pipra. NCBI lineage: Eukaryota > Metazoa > Chordata > Aves > Passeriformes > Pipridae > Pseudopipra > Pseudopipra pipra. The sequence continues at coordinate 69,227,405 of NC_087581.1, forward strand.
ACTTAAATTTCAAATTACAAGGTGGCCATTCCTAACTCTTGTTTTCCTACAGAGTCTGGCAAGTCTATGCGTCCCATAGATTTCTCAGGTTAGGGTTGTACCTCTGTTTCATCCACTTCCAAGTACAATTGACTCTTGCTATATGGTAAATAGACTTTGAATCCAGCTCAGACTTTTGATCTTCCTTCATGTGAGATAAGTTGTTTTGTAACTGCTCACACTAATTTGATCAGTCAAAAAAATAACAAATCAAATCTGTCAGTAAAGGAATGGGTATAAAAACTTCAGTTTTGTCTGATGCATGATGAAAACCACCCCAGCATTAATGCTTTTTGGTGTAAAACCATACAGTATGCTATTTATCAGTACAGTTTCAGTGTCCATTAAAGAGCTTGCTGGAATCCCTGCTCTGCATATTTAACCACTTTTCCAATTCACTGAGTGGTATGACTGAGGGAAAAAGAGCCATAACAGCAGGCAATCATCAACAGGGATATAAGAAAGGCATTTTGGTTTGTTTTCTTTTCTGTACTTTGCCAGTCAGTTTTGGAATACGAGTGTTATTTAGTCACTAAGTTGGGTTTATCTGCTGCATTAGTTTATCGGGCTATCTGGTTCCCAGAGGAGTGGGTGAATGGCAGAAGGGAAATGAAGCACTTTCTGTATCACATACCTTTAGTAACGTCATAACTCATATGTGGAAGACCTGTTGCTCTGAGTTATAAAAGGATCAAGCTACTTTCAGAGTGACTCACAGTCCAATCTGTTCTTTCCTGCAGAGAAACAGCTTACAGAGCTCTGGCTCACCACAGTATAAAGCACTGTTTCCTCCTACTGATACAGAATACTCTTAATTTTAAGACTCTTCCTCCTTTCTACTCAATTAACCAGTTAATGCTTCTGTTCTCATCTCTCCACCTGGACTCTGAAGGTCACATCGAGTCCTTCATTAAGGTTCAGCAGAAGGACTAAGCAGGATCCAAACAGAGTATAAATATAAGAAATTTCCAGTAGGACTTGCAAGGCAAGGCAGCTTGGTTTTCCATCTCTGGAAGAAATTGATCATGAGAGTCCTAAAGCCTCCAGTGTGGTGTTAAATTGTGACAATGTGACATGTGGGGGTGTAGTGTTCAACAGTGACAGCTCTGCTTATCAGTTCCAGCAGACTTGGAGCATGCTTGTCCTGCTGCTGACACTGAATCTTATGCTTATGCCACATGATACAGAAAATTAGGAGTCCAGCATCTGCTATCCTACGTGTCATTGGTTCTCTGTGTGGGGGGTACCTCCATCCTGCATCATACCACCTTCTACTGCCAAATCCATAGGGGCATGTGGCAAGAAACGACAGCTTTGGCTGTAAAGAGAAAACTCCATCATATTTAGAATGGGACCCATCAGCCTCTGTTTGGCTGTGCTTCACTGGGAGCACCTAATGTGGCTCTGGCCCTCCTGTCAAGGAGAAGAAACTGAATCAAGGAAAATCTTAGATTCCTCATGCATAAGTTGTTTAGAAGTTTTTTTCCATCTTTCACCCCAGAAATCTAAACTAGGATCAAAGGTTAGGCAAGAGCTGTCTTGCAATGTAAGTAGAGTTAATTTGACATCTAACAAAAGAAACCTGCAGGTGCTTTTCTCCGATGCCGCACATCCATCGTGTTGCTCAGTGTTTGGAGTTGTGGGTTATTGTGTGTGTTCTCCCCTCTAAGTAGTTGGTTCTCCATCCCAACAGACCACTTGGACAGCCAATTTCCCAGCCATGTATGGATCCAGCTTGCAGATCTGGTCACAGACACAAGCCAGTAGCTCTTCCATGTAGTCTCTTTGCAGGGATGAGCTCTTTCACTGGTAGCATGAGACCAAGGAGTTGTGCCTTCAAACTTTTAGCCACTGACAGCAGCCATCTGGTATCCTGTCTGAAAAAGCTGTCAGAGACAGAAGGGACAGTGACCTGCAAGGAGTTTTCTTTGAGAGAGACTGGGAACAGTGGGACAGCTGTGGGCGGAAGCTAGTTCTGCCTCGCTGTGGTGGCTGGGACAAATGATCCGAACCTTAGTCAAGGAAAAAGAGAGAATTTTTAGCTACCAGCCTCATTCTCACTACATTTCCCCAAATGTGACCTGTGCAAACCACATCCAGGCAGACAGACAGTGACCTGCCACGAAGTGTGGTCTGTCCAGCTCATGCACATGGAAATGCCGTGTCCAGAAGGTCTCCTCAGGGAGTGAGGTTCACAAGTTAAATTAAAGGCAAAAGAAAGAGCAAAAGCCCTTTGAATAGCTTCCCTTTTAAATATTTTTTTTTTTTTTTTTTTTGTGAAACTAGGAAAAGGCCTGAACATATCCTGGCAGGAAGGACCAGACCACTGCTCTATTGCTTGTAATTCCGGGTAAGTGTGTCCTTTAAAGAAAGCTGGTATCAATGCTTTACAAGCCTAGCAGTGTCAATGCATTTAGAAGTGGAAGGAAATGTTATAAAAAGTGGAATTTACTTGTGTCAAAAACCACCAGACTGGTACAGCTAGGGGACCTCCATACCATTTGGGTAGATTCTCTTGTGCACGCTGTCCCTGACCATTAGTAGTGATATTTAGAATGGTAAAATAACTTACGTGTATGCTAATTTACCCTTTTGGAATATTTTCTCTTAGACTGACATTTAAAGATCCATGTCAGTTTTGCAGCAGTTCACAGTCTGGGCTCCCTTCCTCTGGATTGTTTGTCACATCTCCTGCTTGAGAGTCAGAGGGGGGTGGATGTTCTCTGTCAGAGGCATCGCTGTTCAGATGCCTGAGCAGCATCTCAGTCACAGAGAAAACGCATTTTCTTAGCAGACAATATGGGATCCGCAGAAAACTCTTCTGGCTTTTTGTCACCAGATGGTGCTCCAGTGCTGGACTAGGGCTGTCTCAGTGACCTGCTGAAACACCACGTTCTCCTGAAGCTTTGGCCTGCCTGTTCTCCTAGCAAATCAATTTCATTGATCTGGTTTGCAATTCTGATTGCCTCTGGCTCAGGCCTTTCTTCAGCAAGGGTGAGTGAGCCCTCAGCCTGCTTCTCAGTAGCAGTTTTCTCTTTGAATTGGTTAGCACAAAGGATTTATCCAAAACCGCTGGTGTATGGCTGTGACCATTCATATTGCTTTTACAACAGGAACTTGTAGTTGATCTGGCCATGCTTCAAGCTTCTTTTGCTCATCAGATCTCTTTTTGGAGCATGGCATGCTCCTGTCATGATCAGTTGCCTCTTCAGCAAAGATACCAAAGCCTTCTCCTGACTGGAGTTCTGTTGAAGCATCAGTAGACTGAAGATTGGTAAGGCAGACAACATGTTTGACATGCTTGGAGTGACCTCCTTCAGGATGCTTTTGTTGCCACATGAACTTGGGAAGTAATCCCCCGTTGTTTTCATTTCCCACACAGCACACAAGCCTGGGGGAGAGTGGAGAGATCAACTCAGACCTGAGAATGGGACAGCCTGCATGGGGAGTTCAAATGCTTCTGGTACCCTGGATTTCTTCTGAATCCCATTGGGTATCCTCTGGGCTGGGGCATATTTTTTGTCATATGGAAGAAAGTGCTGCCCTGCTCCTGGGATATTTCCACAGAATATTGCAATATCTCCTGCTGAGAAGGGATTGATGATTTGAAAGGACCTGTGCCTGCTGAAATCCCCTTTCTGACCCAGGCAGGCTGCAACTCCTCCCTGGGGACAGGGGAATGCTGCTTCCATTCTAAAGGCTTCTTCCGGTCTGGATGGAAGGAGGTAACTTTTTCTCTACCTTCCAGCTTTTTATGTTGAGCTTTGTGTGTGTCTTAACAGGCTCTTGAGATGCGCTTTTCCTTGTACCTTCTTGATGGAGTTAGCTTCTGTAGCCTCAGGAGCACCCTCTGTCACCAGGCACATAATGCCTGGAGGTTTCTCTGCCTACAGGAAAGCCATGGGCACCTTCAAGATCGTGAGTGTTGCTCCAGAGAACAGCATGAAAAGGAGGTGCTGCAGGCCTTGACAGGTCCCCTCGGGTGGAGTCATTTGTTTCAGGAAACTGAGCCACCCTGTTCCTAACAGGCAGCTTGCTCATGCTCAGGGCATCAGCCTCAGTCTGAGTGGTGATTACCTCTGTGTCTGTCCCAGGAATGGGAACACTGACTGTACTTAGGGTACTGGTAGGGTTGGAGGCACGTGTAGAAAGATCTGCCACAGGAGGTTCTGTTCCTGGAGCCTCTGCCTTAGTCTTGGGTGGAGTGTGTTCATTTTTAGACATTTCCTCAGAATAATATGGGGCTTTTGAAAGATATATCCAAAATAAAGGTTCTGGGGCAAGGGCAGAGGGAAGAAAAGGACAAGGCATTTGCAATCAGTCACCACAGAGTTGCAACATCTTTTCCCACTTCTCCTTTTGCATTCATATTTCAGGCAAGGTTTAGCTACAAATGACAGTGGCTTTGCTGGGCAGAGGTTCTGCATAGCCATGAGCCTTGGGAAAGGGCTTTCGGGAGACCCTGTACCTGGCATCTGTTAACATGGCATTGGACAAATCAGAAAGCTGCTGAGAGGACGCAGAGGTGGGCAAGTGCTGCAGGGAAGGGCAGGTGTGCTGGTGCCAGGAAGCCTAGTGATGGGAAGCAAAATGTCGGGTTACACATCAATAGGGTGATGTGTGCCAAATAAGTCAGATCCGGAGCTGGAAACATGGAGATGTGCCAAAGCTACAGTCTGTAAAGACAGAACCTCTACTGATGCAACTAGGCTGCTTCTGAAGCCCCAGAGGAAATCCTGGTAGGCTACCAGGTCATGCCCATGTGCTCCCCAGATCACTGAGGGTGCATTGAGTGGAGCCAGACATATTTTGACCAGACAGCAGCTGAAGTTTCTTGCCGCAAACTTGAGAACAATAGAAACTCACCCCACCCACTCTGGCAACAATAAAGTTATTTCCACACACCCGTCCTGTTCTGTACAAGGGAAATGTCTCCTGCACACACCAAAAGTAATGCAGCAGCATCATTCCGAAGAGGTTTGGGAAACCTGCCTTCAAAGCTCAAATATCTTAATAAATGACATCACCTAAACTTCAGCACCTGAATTTGGCTTTGTCCACATCTGGTGATATAACAGAGCATAGTATGAAGGGGGGTTTTCACCTGACTACACTTAAATTTCAAAAGAAGGAACTTTTAACATGTCCCACATTGGGATGACATCATGTTTGAAGTTCTTTAGGGAATAAGGAAAGCGCAGTGTCCTTTCTCATTAGGTAGCCAGTGCCCTGTCATGTGTGGCATTGTGCAGTGGTTTGTATCCTTGGATTGCATTAGAATAATGCATCCTGAAAATCCATCCTCCAAAACTAAGTGTTCAACATCTCAGGCACTTACATTGCCACTGGGCCAGAAATTCCACCTCACAACTAAGACACATTTCAAATAGAAGGTTTTGGTGAACAACAGGAAACTTCTCAGGAAACACTTCCAGTAAAAATATGCTAGTTTTGAAATTTGAGATTCTTGACGTGCGCTGCTCATGGATCATGATGCCTTTGAATTCTTAGGACTTTTAGCTTTTTGTAGATTTTAAAGTAGCTGTATAGCCTGTCTTACTTTAGAACAGTAGTTAACAATCACCAAACCCTATTCCCCTATTTCATATTGACTTTTCTAAATTCCTTAGGCCCCTTTCAAGGCGGGACTATAATCTTAAACACGTTCTGTTTAAGAACATACACACCCCAGGCCTGAAAAACAAGATACCATCATAGTCAAAGCAACCTTCAAGCCCGGAACCTTGGAGAAGCTCCAAAGACAGTGTGTGCCGTGAAGAAGATGAAGATGAGGAAGAAAGGGGTCTTGGGACCTCTGCCTCAATTTCCAGGAGGTGTGCCCAGGGGCAGATCTGGGGGTGGGTGGTTCTCAGTTGGACCATAAGTCGTGGAACCCCTGGACACAGGAGCACGCACCTTTTTGTACTCCTTGCCCCAGAAGGCCTTCAGTAAGGACCTGATCTATGCCTTATCTCTACTAAATCGGTGAGGTTTTTGGCTCCCGATTTTCAGACTAAAAAAGTCTAGCAGGTCAGGTAACAAGAGGTACTTCCTTTTACAACTAAAGACCCAGATTATATCTCTCAAGTCACACGTCACAGAAAATTTATTAAAAGCAGCCTACTTTAGGATTTGCACTGCAGGTCAGAAAAAACAGGTAGCCTGTTAACCTTTTCCTGGAGTTTGTCTCAGGCCTTGTTTTTCAGTAAGTTTGTCTCAGGCCTTGTTTTTTATCTCTGGCCTTGTTTTTCACCTGGTAACCTCAGGTCACGCAGCAAGCCTCTGGGTGAGAGCCTGGGTGAGAGCAGTTCCTTCTCGGGCTAAGGAGGAATACCTCACAGAGGTCCTATCTTTTATGGCATGGTTAAATATTGTGGTATGAATACAGTTTCTTTCTCCAGCTTACATGCATGTGTAATGCTGGTAGTAGTGTAAAGATGTTTGCCTCTGTCTGAAGGCAGCCTGAAAAAATAGCTGATTTCACTGAGAACACCTCTTTGAGTGTGTTCTAATTCCAAGGTCCATTTTTATAACTGCCTACCAACTCAAGTCAAATGAAGCTATGCTGAGGGAATTAAATATGATCCTATTTGACCATGGAAAATCTGATTGAAACTCAGAAAGGTGTAAAAATATGAAAAAGTTCTTTCCTTATTTCACTAAGCTTTCTAATTTTAATGTGTGAAACATAGGCTACCCCTTGGCAATGGTTATTGTCCACTATATCACACCAAGACAACATATATATCAAAAGATATGACAATATGCAAGCAGTAGTTTTACTTCAAAGTCTTTGATTCAAAGCCTTCTGATGTCTGTGGAAAGAGTGTGATAAATAAAGCTAAAAACTGACTAAAGATTATGAAACAAATAAAGAAAAGAATGTCTTTATCTCCTTAATTTTTTTTCCAAATTCATTCTTTTGGAGCTTGTGCAGCTAATAAAAAAGAAACTAAAATAAAAAGAAAAACTCACATTTGACAAATAATTGCAACTACTATATCATTAGAAAGTCGTAGAATCATAGAATGGAAGGAAGCTTAAAGATCATCTAGTTCCAACCTCCCTGCTGTGGGCAGGGACACCTTCCACAGACCAGGTTGCTCAAAGCCCCATCCAACCTGGCCTTGAACAGGGATGGAGCATCCACATCTTCTCTGGGCAACCTGTTCCAGGGCTTCACTATCCTCACAGTAAATAATTTCTTTCTGATATCTGGTCTAAACTTAAAATCTTTCAGTGTAAAGTCGCTCCCCCTTGTCCTTTCACTCCATGTCCTTGTCAAAATTCCCTCTCTGGTTTTCTTGTGGGCCCCCTTCAGGTACTGGGAGGCCACAGTAAGGTTGCCCTGGAACTTTCTCTTCTCTGGGCTGAATAACCCCAATTCTCTCCGCCTTTCCTCATAGGAAAGGTGTTCCAACCCTCTGATCATCTCTGTGCCCCTCCTCTGCACTCACTCCAACAGGTCAATGTCCTTCCAGTACTAAGGACCCCAGAGTTTGGTGAAGTGTTCCAGGTGGGCTCTCACCAGAGCAGAGGGACAGAATCCCATCCCTCATCTTGCTGGCCACGCTGCTTTGGATGCAGCCCAGGACACAATTGACTTTCTGGGTCGTGAGTGCACATTGCTGGGTCATGTCCAGCTTCTCATCCACCAGCATTCCCAAGTCCTTCTCAGCAGGGCTGCTCTTGATCTGTTCATCCCCAGCCTGGAAGGAATATCCCACTTTCTGATCATGCCAATGTCCTCCCTTACATGATGGCTCAGGTGTGAAAACCCCTCAGGGGAGCACCGAAGACTTCACACTTACCCTGCTGTTCATCTGGGATGATGGACCAAAACGGGCCATAATTGATTGGACATAACAGGCAGCTGTAAGGCAGCTGTAACATCTTAGAAGGTGTCAAAGTCTCATGACATGTCCCATCATCCAGTATTTCAACATCCATTGCAAAACTCCCTGCCCCAGGGGAAGTAACAGGCATTCCCAGTTGAATGTGAGTGTATATAACTCATGGAATCTCTGAGTTTTGTGGACTCCCCCTGTCAGATCAAGCCCTTCACTTCAGTCCAACACACCTCAAAATTGCAACTACCAAGTCTCATCACTGGATCCAAAGGGTGGTGACTATATACATTGTTCTACTTTCATTCTCTCTCTTGCTTTTCCTTATGTATTTTCTTAAGTGTTATTTTTATGCTTTTATATTGCTATATTACAATAGATGATAACAACTAAAATGGCCAAATATTTGTTTTCCTTTGAAACCAAATTGTTCTAAAATAAACCCTACATGTATGTAGTTACAAACACCAATCATTCAGTGTCACTTCACTCTAAATTGCCCCAAGGGGCTTATTAACAAGAACCTGGGTTACCCTCACCTTCTGGGATGGGTTGTAACAGAAGTTTTTAACTTTGTTCTATTGTTAGTGAGACAACAAAAGTCAGGAAATAAATAGTAAATAGCAAACAACAATCAAAACATGGTACCCATGTTCCAGGAAGACATGAGCATACTAAGTAGAGATGCTGACACTCATTAGCACTGCCCAGGATGTCTGAAGGAGATGACCACAGGCTCTACACAAAGAGTTCATTATGTGTTCCTGATCAGAACTTTAGCTGCATTCTACCACGGAGCACACTTGGGCTTAAACCTACATGGAAGTTTTCCAGCTCGTGTTTCAGTTACCTTCTTACAAAAGTTTGTACTCTAACAGCTGCTGAAATATTTTATTTCTAAACTCTAAAATTAACCATGCTGCATCTACATGCATGTCCACAGCTGCCTCAGTCTTGCCAGAGATGATGAATGCCTCAGCCTGCCTGCCTGGAATTCAAGAAGGAGGGTCTCCTTTGCCCAAGGTCCTCAGAAACACCTCCTTTGCAGCATGCCAAACACCTGGGAGCAGACCTGATGTGAAAGGCATAGCAATGCAGTTGCATGGCATGCATCCAATCATACGTAATAGGTCCTATATTTCCTCCACAGTCATCTGTGGGGTGTGCAACAGGGCCAAAAAGTGGTATGGGACTGTGCTAGGGCAAGAGTCATTTCCTCAGCATTTCTGTTTCCAGCATAGAGGGACAGAATACAGATGCTGTAGGGAGAGAGTCCTTTTGCAATTTTTCTGGTAGTAAACTGGTACCTATCTTGCACACATGGCAGAAAGGCTAGCATTTTAGATAGCACTGTTGCATTGTATGCAATAACCTTCTATTTAAATTTACATCATCCCAGAACAGTTTACCTCCCCGGTATTTCAAAGCAATATAAGATGCAGCACATTGTTATGCAGCTGAAAAAATAACCAGGAGCATACCAGGGAGACTAAGGCAGACTGCTGCTTTCATGATGACACGTTATCTCTATATCTCCCTTTGCTTTACCTACTAACAAATTCCTCACCTTGGACTTTCCCTTTGCTGGTATGGTTACATTCCCCTTCTCCCTTCCACCTTCTCCTCAACAACAGCTATCAGTCACAGAAGCAATATGTGTTTCTGAGACTTGAAGTTATTCTCCCCGGGTGCAAACACATCTTTAGGTGCTTCATCCTGATCTGGCTTTTCCACAGCAGAAATGCTCGAACTCCCCATTTTACTTCAGTTTTGGTGCATACCACTCCAAAGAGATTCGATGGATGCAGTGGTTTAAAGTTCACACTGTCAATACCACTCAGGTTGCTGTCCCTCTCAGTGCTTGGACAGGACTGTGGCAGAAGTCCTGCCCTGTGACGCTGAAATGCAGCATGTACGCACAGCAAGCTGCCCCAGACACAGCGGGCCATAATTGATTGGACATAATCAATTTCAGGCTGGACAAACCTTGCACAAATTGGAGGTCAAGTAGACCTACCCTACACCTCCTGTAGTATAGATCTATTTCACTGAAGACTATGTGTGGAGGTGGCTGCGTGTTTCTGAAAGCAAAGACAGCATGTACTGGCTACTGGAACAGCACCTTGCATACCTCTCACATTCAGAATCTGAAAGTGGCTTGGTTATTGAATTTTGTGGTTTTGTCAAAAAGCAGCAGCACAATGCATGGTGGGATAAATCTTTATTACTTAATCATTACCTTTTTCTCAGATAATACCCATGAAGAGTCACAGTCTCTTATTAAAAGAGGTTGTTGCAAAAGTATTTGTCTCTTTTGATGCATTTCTGCTTGTAACCAAGGAGATATTTAACAGCAAAGGTGAAGTACATGCCACCCTACACATGAACATACAGCAGCATGAAGCAGCATGAAGAAGAAATTCACAGTAATTCACTGTATTTACAAAAATTGCTGTTAATAAACTTTTTTTCCTTCTCCCAAATAATACAGAAAGAAAGAACTTCATACTAAAGTTTCCATGGCTGTATACATTGGATAGTACCATTAATACTTTACTACAAGCCCCAGAAAAACAGACTACTAGTTTTCCTAAGCCAACCAGAGGAAACACCTGTGCATTACAGAAACAGGGCATTTCATGGTTCTTAGAAGATCTTTAGACACCATATCATAGTAAGTCCTAGGCTACATTTCCTACATGGCATCAGAGTGCAAGGTAGGATACACAGCCACTTATTTTTGGACCTCCAGAGGAACTGGTCTATAAAATGAAAGGAACAAGGCTGATAGGAGGAAACAGAGTTCCTTTTGCCCTGGCAGAAGTGCATGTTTCATCAAGAACCTCTCTCCTTCAACCTGCTGGACGCATAGGAAAATTGGCACTTGGAAAATTGTTTCCAACACGTGCCACAGTGCCCAGCACTGTAAACCACCATCGTCCCATCTGGAAGGTGGGTAACAAACACTCCCCTCGGTCTGACAGGAAATCCCCGGGGGGGTGAAGAACCTCTCTGCCTCTGATTCATATCCCCATGCAACAGCAGCTTTTGTCCTGAGGCTGGTGAGTGATTTTCAGTCCTGACATCCCCTTGGAGGGTTGGATTTTGGGGACCCCTTTCTCATCCACTGTATATGCCAATTAAAATGGGAAGCACAGCACCAGAGTCTGGTGCACCCACTCTGCCTGCCCACAGAAAAGGCAAGTTGGAGGGATTATGTTATTTCCTCACCTTCTCCTCAATGTGTGCTGTTGGCTGCTGTTGGCAAGCCTAGGCAGAAGGCTAGCTCTCCTCCACAGCAATTTGTGACGTGGAAGGTGGTACTGGAGTGACAACCCTTCAGACACAGACCAGACAGAGAGTCTTTATCCTGTGGCCATGTCAGATGTACCACCAGTGCCTGTCACTTCCCGCTACCGGTGAACACTCTGGTTCTTGAAATGGGAAATGTCCCTCAACTACAGATGTTAGGCATGAGGGAGAAAATTACCATCTGAGTGTGGTTTTTAAAGTTAATGATTATGAATTCTTTCTGGTCCTTTTCCAAGTAAGTATCCACTTGGAGAGAGATGAAGTTTTTCAGGGGTCGCACCTGCTTTTTCCATGACCAGACTGCAAGACTTCAATTCTTATTCACATGTTTCCTGCTTACACAGTGTTGGGAAGTCTTGAACTGAGAACAACATTTGTAGTCTAACATAATGTACGTTGATCTTACAGTAACCTCTGTGCAAATAGTGTGCTGTAAAGATCTTGAAGCCCTGGGTTGCAAATGAAAGAAGAGTGTGAATACCCAGAGAAGTTTCACTGAAATTCACATTCAAAAAGTCCAGACGGTCCTGTCTTACAATTTCTTAGAATGAGATGTCCTTTCTATTATGACTCACCTGCACTCCTTCACAGCTCCTTATGTCAAGTGTTGGAGGGACATCCTGACAAAAAAGACAGTAGAGCATGAGCCAGGCAAGGCAATGTCACACAAATGAATAAAGTTAGGGGTTTAGAGGAAAACTGAATGAAAAATGCATTCTAGAAGGAATTTTGAAGCAAATTTTAAAACAAGTTTTGCTAGACAGAGAAGCCCAGTGGCCACTTTTGAACAAGGGGGCAACATAAAGTTCTGTACCATGGCTTTGAATAAATCAGGCGTTCAATTCAGGCTCAGTTTTACCCACAGCAGTATCCACTGAAAGGATAGTTGTCTGAGAGTGAGAAAAATTGAAATAAACTTATCCTTTGGCATGCTGCATAGGACAGAAGAAAGAGCTGAGGGTGAAGCTAGATAAAACAAAAAAGAATAATCAGTGAATTAAGCTGATACAGCTGAGGAAAAGCAGAAAGAAATGGGAAGTAAGACATGGGAAATAAATGACTGGTTGCTGCAGGGGCTATTGTGCTTTCCCATTCTCAGCTAACTGATACACATCCGGCTACATCAAGAGCATAAAGAAGAGAACAATTTGTTGGGTTTGGCAAGTGATCAGTCCCATAAATGCTGGAAACAATGACCAGGACTCAACTTTTGGAGGCACGGACAAGTACAGACGGTCACGTTTGCTTCACTTCTGTGCCTCTTACTGGCTGCAGGCCAGAACCACTTAAATGCATTAGCTAAGAGTTGCACATATGCGGAATGAGACTAGTCAATTCCTGGAAAAGAGTTGGTTTGTGTCTTGCCATCAGCAGGGGCAGACGTAGCAAAGATGTGTCTGCCTACACTGTTTGTGTAGGTGCCTCTGAAAACAGCATTGAGGCCCCTGAAGAGAATTTATGGCTTGCTTTTACAAATAGATTTTTTTAAACAGATGGATGTTTTCTTGACTGTTTCTGCAACAAATAATCTCCTCAGGTGATTCTTAGTTCTGACTAAGAATGCGACAATTTAGTTCCAACCAGGAGTAGCCACAAAACTTTGATATAAACGTAATTGTGTTACAGCACATACCAAAGCCATACAATAAACCTATACTCACCTTGGCACCTTAGTGCCCTGAGTATTTTGGTGATGATAGCTACAGCAGTTTAGAAAAATAGTAGTCAGTGTACGTACTTGAACAAGCGTAAGACTTGCTGAGCAGAGTGTGAATCAGCTAAGAGACACCAAAAGAGAAGAAATGTTAAATGACATACTGCATCAGTGGAATGGATTTGGCCTAGCTAAAAAAATGTTTCTTTATGAAGAGAGCATTTTACCCACCTAATCTTCCTTCAAACTATCTCCTGCTCTTTGGACACTTTCAATAGTAATGAAAGTAAGGAAGAAAGTAAGGTATGGCTTGTGGGGGAAAAAAGAAAGTTAATATCTGTTTCTAGAGCAACTGATAAAGCTGGAAAAATACATATGCTTTCAAGCACACTAGGTCTTTTTTAACTTTTGCATTATTTATTTCCTGAAATAAGCCCATGTGGTAACAAAGTTTATTTCAAGGCTGATAGCTCAAAGATAGATAAAATTAGGCTATGGCATTTTGTCTGAAGTACCACTCTCTGTAGACAAAAATCTCAGACTTCAGAGGGAAAGGAGTTTCACAGGTCAGCCTTTATCTGTAGGATGTAGGTCTGCCCTTGCACTGGAAAAGAACCAAACTCAACAAAGTTGACAGTGGATTTCTGTTAAATAAGGCAGCCTGAAGATCTATCCATGTTCCTCTTGCAGAGCCAAATTTATAAGTCAAATGAGCACAAGCTACTTCAGTTGAGAATCTCAGAGGATATATTCTGTCCTGACTCACATGATGATCACCTCCAGCAAAAATATTCCATTACTTCCATTGATGCTCATTACACTTTCTCCAGACTGAACTGGCACCACAAAGGGTAGAAATGCAGGGATAAACAATGACACCACCCTACTACCATTTCCAGCTGTGGTAAGAATCTGGCCACCACCATTCCTACTAGAAATAAACACACTCTTATTTCAGTGAGTCAAAGTGCAGGAGTGGTCTGGCAAAAATATCCGTAGTGCAGAATCTGTTCAGACACTTTTGAAGCTGAAAAAACAGACTGGTTTCAATGGGCCAACATACATGAAAATTTCCTGCTGTTTACTTCTGGCAGCTGGCAGCTGTTGCTGGACCTGTGAAAGGTCTTGGTGAAACTGCTGCTGTCCCTGTAGGTCTAATACCTGTCCTCATTGCACCGGGCTGGAGTTTTCTTGGGCTGCAGCAATGGGTTTTGTGCTTGCAAGCCAGGTCGTGATGTCGAAGTGATGTCTGCTGAAATGGCAACAGCACAGGATGGACAAGCACTGTGTATCATACTGTAAGGAAAAGATACAACACCGTTACTAAAATGTGTGAAAAAAAATATTATCTTTCTGCTGCTACCACGATAGCAATACTGTCCCCGAGTGAAAAATTACAGATAAGGAAAGTAGTCTGGCCAGTACTGCCTGAGATGATGTTAATACTGCCACTTGCACTACTCAAAGTGCCCAGGTATATCACCAAGTGTTGTTTGTCTGTTCCTTCCAGAATCTTTACGATCAAACCTGGTGCTGCAGCGTGCTTTTCAGAGTACCTGGAGAGCTGTTGAATAAGCAATGCAGGGTGATCGCTGCCTCAGCACTGCCTGTGTGAAAGAGACATGCCTCCAGTGTGATGATGGGCAAAAGACAAGCTTAGATGCTCTGATGGCCACTCTTCTATAGAGAAAGCTTGAGCTTCATACCTGGATACTACTTACCAGTGGTGTCAGTTCATTTTAGGATGGTTAAATGATTTGCAAAGGCAATACTAGATCTCTGTGGCAGAACAGGCTGCAGATCTCTCTCAATATCAGGTCTCCATGCCTGGGCTACCCACCCTCCCAATGTCAGTTTTTAAGAGTGCTCAAAGAAGATTGCTCCCACAATGTATTTTGACAACAAACTTCATTAGACTTTTGTTGGAAACATTCATTATTCAGCTGTATACTGGGGATAGGATGTTATATGACCTGGTGGAATTCCTCAGAAGTCCTATTCATATGGGACTTTTCATATGAGAGTGGGGGGGGGATTGCTTCTTGTGTCAACAACCCTGCCTCCCAAATATCCCAGAACCACAGAACTATAAAATGGTTTGTGTTGGAAGAGACCTTAAACATCATCTAGTTTTAACTCCCCTGCCATGGGCAGGGACATATTCCACTAAAATGGGTTGCCCCAGCCTTGACACTACCAGGAATGTGGCATCCACAACTTCTCTGTGCAACCTATTCCTGCCTCACCTTCCCAAAGCAAAGAACTTTTTCCTAATAACTAATCAAAACCTACTCTCTTTCATTTTAAAGCCATTACCCCTTGTGCTATCACCCCATGCCCTTCTCCATTTTTCCTGTAGGCCTCCTTCAGGAACTGGAAGGCTGCTCTAAGATGCCCCTGGAGCCTTCTGTTCACCAGGCTGAACAGCCCCAGCTCTCTCAGCCAATCTTCACAGGGGAGGTAGTCCCTCTGTGGAACCTTCGTGGCCTCTTCTGGGTCAGCATCCTTCCTGTGCTGAGAATCCCAAGCTGGATGCAGAACTCCAGGTAGAGTCTCACTCCAGGTAGAGTGGAGTAGAAGGACAGAATCCCATCCCTCACCCTGCTGGCCACGCTGCTTTTGATGCAGCCCAGGACACAACTGGCTTTCTGGGCTGTGAGTGCCCATTGCTGGGTCATGTCCAGCCTCTCACCCACCAGCACCCCCAGGTCCTTCTCAGCAGGGCTGCTCTTGGTCTGTTCATCCCCCAGCCAGTAATATGAAAATATGAAGACAGATGATCTGCTTTTTCAAAGGAAATTGAAGTGACAGTAAATGCCCTGGTCAAGTTGGCAGAGGAAGCTTGAGGTCAAGTAGGAGTTTCAATCATCTAAATCATGGTTCAGGTCCTTCGAAACGTGGGTAGATTTTTATTAAAGTGTTTGCCTTCTTAAGACCTACTGTGCAAAACACTGAACTGTTCAGGGTTTTGTTTTGTTGTTTTTTTTCTGAACACCTAGAGACATTACCTATATGACTCTATCAAGACATAAGATGTTATTTTGCATGGTGGTCTCTTTTCAGTAGCTTCTACCAGCAGCTACAGCAGCAACTAAGTGTTGCTACCTATTCTGCTAGGCATTATTAGAATGAAAAGCTAGCACATCCACAGAGGAAGATTTTATTTTTTTAATCTATACCCTATTTTAATTTATGTGTTATTGCAAACACATAAGAAAATAGAATTCAAAATAGTACTTTGAATCTTTAGACTATTTTATAAATATGCACATATGACAAATAGTGTGTTATTTGAAAATAGAGGAGTAGCTACCTGCAGAAGTATGTTTCTGAGAAACACACAAAAATTATCAAAAATTGTTCATTCCTTTCATACCATTACTATAATGGTATGAAAGTCACTATTCATCTAAATGTTAATGCTCTCTTTGGTTTTGGCTCACTGCAAGTGCCTCCTTTGCTTGAAAAACAAAGTCTACTCTCCAGAATTTTTCAAATACCTCTGCCTGAAATGTCATTTTATGCTGCACACCATCTTAAAAACAGTATTGGATATCTTCTAATGCAGTGGATTATGCAAGCTTGTCACATTGCAAGAGTGTGAGTGAGAGAGAAAGTTTGCTTTAAAAACAAGGAGAAAATATTCTCTTGATGGAGGTAGATGAATGGAGGGTTTGTTAAAGAAAAGTTTTGTCTGAAAGATTCTTAATGATTCTAGAGATTTGTACACATGTAATATTGTTCAGGACAAAAATAAAGCAAAACACCGTGGCATGTCCTTCTCTTTGCACCATCTTTGATCAATATTATCACTGCTTTCATTTGGGTAATTCATGGACCATGGCCTAAACAAATATCCTTGTCTGTTATTCATTGCATTTGCCTTCTGAATAAATCAGCTTAAAATATCCTGGGACTTTTTCAACAGCGTGATCTTTCTCTTAAGTATGTGATGTTAGAGTCAGCCAGAGTGTGTATTTTTCATTTATTTTGCTTTTTATGGCAATCAGGAATTCCCTTCTTGCATGTTTGCTATTTTGAGTTGCCCAGCCGACCCTGCTGAGCTCCCACTGAAGTGAGTGGGGATGCTACAAGAAACTTGCTTTCGCTGAGGAATACACCATGACAGCTCTACACAACATATGCTTCCACTAATGGAAGCTGGAGCTGATACTAATACAAAAACTGCAGCCAAAGGAGGTGTTGCAAGGAAATTAAGGGTAAATCTAGCACCCCACTTCACACAAGTACCATCTGTTAAGACTGGGACACCTTCAAAACAGTATTATTGGCAACCTCTCTGTGTATCACTGTGGCTATCATTAGCTACTTGCAATTTAACTGAGCAAGTGGGGACCTTAAGGTGGCAAGACTGAGCAAGTTCTCAAGAACAATTTCGTTCTGGTTTGCCTTATTAAAAAGTTTAAATATCAAGTTTGATTCTTTTGACCTTTTTTTTTTTTCCCTCCTTGTACTCTTGTATGTCCTAGCTTATCTTAATGAATTGGATGAGGGTTTATGTCCCTGTGTCGTGTCGTTAATATTACCTTGTTGAAATATACAGACCACAGCAAGGCTTGGCAGGCAAGGAACAATTCTGTTCTCCTGACCTACAGGCATTGTCTAAAGGATCATCAGGTAATTCAACCAGAGGCAGGTGAGTTTTTCTGACATGAGGAGCTAATGTGAGTAGATGCAATGGAAAAATGGCAAAAGACAGAAACAAAACTTCCAACAGAGGAAATGCAAATTTGACCTTCAAATCTCAAAGTTATAGTTTAATGCACAAATTCTTTTCTCCCAAATTAATTGCATTTCAGATAATTACACAGTCTGTTGAGAGGAAAGTGTTGTCCTGCTATTCTCCACCCATTTTTCTGGCAGTCAAAGAGGTTGTGAATTGTTTGAATAGTTGTCAAGATTCTTCCAGCCCACTTCTGAGGTTTTGATCTGAATTTTAAGGACTACACCATATTGACCCATGACAGCAAGTCACTGTAGGGAAGATATTATCTCCTACAATACTTACCATGTTTTCATTTGCAGCTGCCACCTTGTTATTCACAAGGTGATCATGCATAGCTGGAAGGGGAGGATACAGACCTCAAAACTTATAGCTGCCATTCTCTGTGGCCCAGCACACTGAGGGTGCAAGCTGACAGAACAGATACGAGAGCCCCTCTGAGCAGGGAATAATACCCATGGACACAGAGATGAAACAAGCTGGGGGAAACACAGTGTGTGTGCCTAGGGTTACCATATGTACTGATATACTACCAACTTCAATATAAAAGCAAGAAAAGTGATTTATTCTCCTGTGCTTTGCCTTTCCCTGATAAGACCTGGAGGTTGTGGAGGGAATCCTGCTGATGCCATGGCACAAACTACCCCCAATGTAAAGATGTCTTAGAGTTTGTCAACCTCTGTTGGTAACATCAGCTTTGAATGGACAGCACAGTCAGGTGTGTACAACTGCAGGAGAGTCAGTTCCAGCAGCAATCCAATCTGTGGGAAACCAAGTCTGTGTTTTAAAAGACATTAAGATTTCTGTTTGTTCACTAGCTCTGCAGGCACACCATCACTTGGTTGACAGAGGAGAGCAGATCAAGGAGCTGAGGCTCAGTGATTATTAGCACCTCACAATTAGGTGAGCTTGGCTGAAGTACAAAGTACAAAGCCATGCTTTTCAGTGGTAGGTAAAACCTGTTTCCCCATAGAAACTGGTATATAACTACTTAGTCTTACCTTGCAGACCAGGACTGATACCTACAGTTGCAGTTACACGTTCTGTTCTCACTGCTGTGAAGAAAAGTCAGTACCTGCTGATAGACATGACTAACACTCTCACTCAAGACAGTAGTTTGTTTGTTTACATTCTGGGAAACTGCTGGCTGCCCTGAAGATTTCTGTTTATTTTTGCACCTGCACTCTTCAGCTGTCTTTTTCATTTTAATATATGAAGAGTGGGTGCTTTTCAGTGGAAATAATCCTGAAATTTGGAATTTTTTTTTTCTTTAGACCATTAATGGAGCTCAGAATGGCTAATGTGGCAGATACAAAGATCTCTTCTTCAGCATTAGTATCATGGGAAGGGAAAAAAGGTATATTAGCAAAGATTATCCTGACAGTTCAGTTCAGGCTGCAGAAACGTGTACACAAAACCCAAGCAGCTGGGTCACATACCTTAAATAAGCAAGCAACTTATACTGTGAAATACAGGTGTACAGACACAGGAAAAGCCACACTTGTGCCAAAGAGACATAAGATCAGCATACATATTTCCAAGAGCTTCCTAGAATGAAACTGTGTTGTGAGAAGCTTGAGATTAGTGTCAGCTTTAACAAATCTGTCATAACTGTATTAGTACTAACAGCAGTTCTCTTTTGATAATCCTGGATATTTTTAATCATGGAGAAGCAGAGAACCAACTTTCCCCAAAGTGTATTTTCTAGTACGTACGCAGCATGAGTGAAAAAATGTGTGAACTGGAAGCACTGGCCAGTTCCCAGAGCCACAATGTCGTTGGTATTAGTGAGACTTCACGGGATGAGTCCCATGGTTGGAGTGCTGGGGTGGAGGCTACAGGCTGTTGAGGAGGGATAGGCAGGGTAGGTGAGGTGGAGGTGTCACACTGTGTGTAAGGCAGAGGTTGGACTGTTCAATGATGCAGTGGAGAGCCCCCGAGTGAGGATTAGGGGGATGGGGAAAAAAAAGCAATTGTTCTGGTGGGAATCTACTACTCACTGCTCAAACAGGATGTAAACATTGTTAAGTTATTCTATAGGTAATTAGGACAAATTTCCTGGTCTGTAGCCCTTGTCCTAATGCGAGATAACAACTTCCTAGACATTAACTGGGATTATCATGCTGCTTGCCCTTGAAAATTCTTGAAGTTTGTGGGAGAAAACTTCTTGTGGCAAGTGCTCAGTGAGCCAAAAATAAAAAAATTGCCATTTTAGACTTGCTGTTTCTGAACAGAGAAGGACTCATGGGGAATGTGATGGCAGGTGGCTGTCCTGGCCATGATGATGATGCAGGAATTAAAGACACCATGTGCTTTGCTGATAATACAAAACTGAGAGTTGCTGATGACTTTCTTGAGGGTTAAGAGGCCTTGCAGAGAGATCTAATAGATTGGAGCACTGGACAATGATTAATGTGATGAAATTTAGCAAGTTCAAATGCTGGTTTCTGCACCTGGGGTAGAGGAATGCCAGATGCAAGTATAAACTGGGAGAGAAGTGGCTGGAGAAGGCAGAAAGCAACCTGGGGGTGCTGGTTGATAGCAGTTCAGTGTGAGTTAGCAGTGTGCCTTGACAGCCAAGAGGGCAAACAGCATTCTGGGCAGCAACAAACACAGATTATCCAGCCAGTCAGAAGAGGTGACCACTCGTCTATATTCAGTGTTGGTGCTGTCTCACCTTGAGTATTGTGTGGAGGTGTGGGCCTCACAGTTTAAGAAGGATGTGAAGTTCCTCAAATGTATCCAGAGTGCCCTGGCCATTGCCATGTCCTCTGTCACCAAGACCCCTTCCCCAGTTAGCAGTGGGTCCGTGTTTTTCCTTGTCTTTCTTTTGCTGCTGACGTGTACATGGAATTCTTTCTAGCTGACCTTCACCTCTTTTACTAGCTTCAATTCTGGATTGCCTTTGGTTTTCCTAACCCCATCACTGTACAACTGGACAATATGTCTGTATTTCTCCTTGGCTCATCACCTGTGCCTGTTTCCACCATTTGAACACATCCTTCTTATGCCTGAGTAGCCCAGAGCTCATCACTGGAGCAAATCTAGAAGGGAAATTGAGACATTTTGTTTGCTCACAGAGGAATGTCTCTTTGAACCTCTGGCTGCATCCATGGCTATTTCACTGGCAAGTCAGGAGTGTGCAAAAGGACCTGCTACAATTTTCATGAGCTTGCAATTTTGTGTAGTATGTTTGCTGGCCAAATGCACCCGCTTCTTTCATTGCTCCTACACAAAAATAAGTTTAAGCAGGAGAAAAAAAAGCTCTGTGGTAACTGTTCTTCACACCACAAAGAAGCTGCTAGGATGAGCTGAAGTGCAACTGAATGACTTGCAGCTGGATGACTTGTACTGCTTGTGTACAAGTCATGTGCCTCACCACATCCTAGACCCTTTCTGTATGGATGAAAGTCTGTGTCAGTATTTTTTTTTTCATTAATATGGTCTGTGTAAACCCAGCATAGCCAAAACATCTGTAATATAGGCAATTACCTTCTGATGACAGACTGTATGAACTAAATTCAAAGTGGGATGTGCATGATGGTCTAGCTATCTCCAAAATAAACATAGATGTGGAAGCTTATTTCCTATGACTGCTTTTAATAACAAAACACTCCACATGTAAACTGGTCTTCTACATTTGTTGAGATAAATTGCACTCTAATCTTCACGGACCATATTTCATCTCCAGAAGCTACTAAGCTGGAAGAGAGGAAACTTATTTTCCACAATTAAGAACTGAAAGAGAGCTGCTTCAGGTTGCAGCAATACAGTTCTGTGACCACAGCAGATGTTGCCACATGTGTAAGGGTTTTTAAAGCCAAATAGTAGGACTCTGTGGGAAGACCTGAAGCTACTAAGATGTGGACAATATTCACCAATCTTATCTTGCTGCCACACTTGAGAAACATGTATCCCTTCTGTTAACAAAATGTTTATTTCTTGCTGCTAGATTGGGGTAGGGCTGCAAGAAACAGAATAAACTAAAGACTTCTAAAGTTTAGAAATATAGGTTCAGGTTTAGGAAAAGAGGGAAGAAACAGCAATTTCCTGAATCTTCTTTTGATAAAGAAAAGTTTCTTCTCTTATTACTGTGTAGGCTCAAACAATGAGATCTTGAATCTCAATCTCTGATGGCCAGCTGCAGTACTAATTTGAAGCATTTTTATGAGCCCACCAAATAGGCATTTACACACAACTCGCAAAAATGTTTTTAATTCCCTGTGCTCAAGGTCCTCTTGAGGATTTTCATCCAAACATGCCTTAAGTCAGGGCTGCTGGGCAGGCTCTGCTCCATCCTCAGAGAGAATCCTCATTGAAGGTGCTGTAGCTCATCAGGAAAGTTCTATCATCTCCTTGAGGTTTCCTTTGTGGACCTGCAATTTCCAGTGTTGAGGACAGAGGAGACAACAGGAGGACAGAAATGGAACTAATCTAAACAAACCCAAAAATATTTTAAGTAAAGGACTCTCCTTCTCTTTTGAAATATTCCACCTTCCCAACAAGTAAATCCAAGTAGTTGGACCACTTGAAGAAAGTAATTTAGAGTCCAATCCTGAACTTAGTTCCTGGTCAGCTTCTCCTATCTGTGTTTTACACAAGTTTCTTCATTATGTGATGAAGACCAAAAGAAAAAAATATGTATATTTTTAATTAGAGGCAGCACCTAATTCTACTTTCAGCTTTTGACATTGACTTGAACACCTTTAAGGAGACAATGGTCTAAAAGAGGGGCCTTTATCCGAATGAGAGAATGGAATGCAAGCAACATTTTTTCCCTTCATATAAAAACGTGTCCAAACTTTCACTCCAGTATCATTTAAAAGGAACTTACAAACGTTACAGCTGCCATTTAAAGAGTCTTAAATGGAGATTGGTGTCATTTTTCTCTACTATTCTTGTGTTTGTCTCCCTGGGGCTGTGTGCTTGTGTGAGGGCATTTGTCTTTCCAATAGAAAGACTTCAAAAACACAAACAACAGAGCCTAAAGATACTTATGTTTGGAATAAGAGGGTTTGTGGTGCAGTTTCTGCTTATGTAACTCAGTAGCTGGCAGGAGTCAGCAATAAGATCTATTCACAGTTCTCTTGAAAGCACTTGGTTTTTCAGGCAACTTACCTTAGTGGAATCAGACTTGAATCCAACAACCATGACACATGGTTATGTCACCAAGATCTGATAATGTTTGACAATAAAACAGGTAAGGACTACACTGTTTGACCCAGGATCTCATTAATCCAAATGGGAACTATGCATTTAAATACCTTTGAATATCTAGACCTTGAAAACCTATCTCAGACATACTGTGCTGTTGCAAATGTCCAGTCATAGAGAGATGGCTGCACTTCTGTGAATCGAGTTCTCCAGAGGTTTATAGGGCCTTTTATATCAGTTTCACAATTAATTACAGTGCCTTTGACAAACTTTGTGTTCTGTTCAATACCTGTAAATCAAAGAACACTTACACGAAGCGTGGGAGTGGTTAGACATCATTTTCAAAGTCTCTGAAAGTAATGTTTTGGCTTCCCTACAGTGCATCAGGGGAAGATCTAACTACAGCACTTTTCTGACAGCTTCAGTGACACCATCCTCGTCCTGCTAGCCTTTCTGGAGGCTGCCAGGAAGGGCTGGATCAAGGCCACCCCCAGTGCCATCAGGGTTTGGTAGTTTACTCCCTTCATGACACAACTTGGACATGCAAGTATGACATACCCTGCAATCCAGGTATAACAGGTCCAGCAAGGATCTGTGAAGCTTTTTTGATGGAAACAGAGGCACAGTTGCTAAGTGGAGTCCTGGGATTCACACGAAGCTGTACTGCTGCAGTTCAATGAGTTAAACACTGCTTGAGCTATGGAAAAGGAAATGTGTGTATTTATGGTGTGCACAAAAAGGGGGTTAAAGTAAGTCAAATGACACCAAGTTTGTAAAGGCTAAGAGGTAACTATTGCACCATTGTTATCTACAGTTACACCTCTGTAGACACGAGCCCTTAGGATCACAGCTGCTTTCAGAAGGATTTGCTGGTGAGCACATTTGGGAAGGGCTCCTAACGCTCCTTCTGGATGCACAGCACTTTCCCTGGTACAGGATAGCAGCAAAATAACCTGGGAGAAGCAGGGATGCTTCTGGAATCTGTGCCTGTGACAGTATGAAATATATATGTGTGAGACCATCTGGTCTTAGGAGCAACCTGCAAAACAAAAGCAAGCCAAGCAAACCAAACAAGGGAACGCTGTTGCACAGATAAAGGAATTGAAGATCAAAATGGATATTGCAAATTTCAGTGGTTGTAATTCCTTAATTGAACACAATAACAAACTGCCAGGAAATGCAGTCATGTTTTGGCAATGAACCAGTCTCTCACCTACTAATTCATGTGCTGTCAGTACAGAAGGAACTACTCTGATTTAAAGGGGTAATTGAAAGCAAAATCTCCTGACAGGAGAGGGGGCAGGGTAGCATTAAGCAGCGGATTTCTGGCTGCAAGAAGGCAAGTTATGGTATTCTCCTGTTTGTCCTCTTTCAACAGAAAGAAACTAAAATGCTTTCGACAACAAAGAAAGAAAATTGATCTAAAAGTGAAGGGAAAGAAATGTCTCCCCATATTGCATTTCATTAACCTGTGGAATTGTCTGCTGAAACATCTCCCTGCAGCTGGCCAGAAAGACAGATTAAAGGGTATAAAAAATCTGAGATATTTATACCTTTAATTAAAAAAAAAACAAAAAACAAACACACCATAATTGCATGAGAGAGGACAAAGATTATTTATTGAAAGAATAAAAACACTTCTGTCTTGGCATACAAACTGACATTCTAAGTAATAGACAGAAATTTCTTCTCAAATTTGGCCATTGTTTATTGTGAGGTTTCTCGCAACTTTAGCTGATGCAACATCTGTAGTCACAGTCAGAGAAGAAGCTTTAGGCTAGATGCAATATTAATAACAGCAATTCAATCTGATCTTTTTCTGTTTCACTGAGCTTATCCTTCAAGACAAAAATTCTAAAAAGTAAAAATACTACACAAATTTCCTCAGGGCTAAACATTCCTTCCTAAGAGAACAGGTTAACAAAGTTAGCTCAAGGCAGCATTAGGGCAGTAGCACTAGTTTTTGGAGTTGCTCTTTTTGTAATTTACAGTCACCTCAGGTTTAGTAGAGGAAGGGAAGAGAATGGGACCATAATGTTTACTTATAAGGTCAAAACACTTAAGAAGTATTAAAATAAGGATCTTATGCTCAGTGTCTCCATAAGAAGTTGAAGTCATTTAACTGAGTAAGTTTGATCTTGCTAAATCAGTACCAGCTATTAATGAGCCTGCAATGACCTTTAATTATCTGAACTTATTTTACTAAATAAACAAGAAAAATGAATATGATTACAAACCCAACAGTAAATTACTTTGGGTTGTCTACTGATATGGACAACTGCAGAATTGTATCTTCTCAGCTGAACTGAGTAAGCCAACAACATGTATCTTCTTTGCCTCTTGCAAATTGAAGTAACATCTCAATTTGTACTGCAGTCATGAGCCATTTCAATCATAAATAAAAAGCACATGGTTCAGCGAAAACATGAATTCATCATTTCAGAGCTGCTTCTTTGCAGCTCTCCATAGGTGTGTCTAACAGGGGAATAAAGTTTTCCTGTGATATGTTGAGAAGCATCTCAAGCATAAGATATCTAAGAATGTTTTATTCCTTAGAACTGCATGATTGTGGTAAAGTTGCATGCCTTAATCTTCTAGCTATAGTCTTGGTGAGGCAGCCTGGGGCACACTTTGTTCTCCTTGCTGCAAGAGCACACAGCAGGCTCATGTCCAGCTTTCTGTCCACCAGGACCCTGCTTGTGCTAATTCTGCTTGGTCAGCACATGATTGAATTATTCTAAATTGTTAGTGATAAGCATTCTTACCTGTAACCCCATTTCTGCAAAAAACCCACATTATCCAGGAAAAAAAAACAAAAACCAAAAACCAAAACCAAAACCAAAAACAAACAAACAAACAAAAGACAAAGGGAAAAAAGAAAAGGTGATGCACTGAAATAGGTGGCAAATTCAGTCACTAATTCTATGATGTGGAGTTCAGACACACCAGTGACAGTTTAGACATCTGCTATGCAAATTCTTATCCCTGGACAAATTGTAGAGATTTTCTTCTTATTCTTGAAAGCAGAACATATATGTGGGAGGATGCCTTTCATTTCAGCCCGATTGCAAGAGAATTACAGAAAGATGTGCGAGTACCCTAGGAAATACAGTCTTCTGCTAGCCTTGGATCTCATGCTGCAGAATAGCTAAATTGGTCAGAGGAATATATATCCTATTTCTCTCTGCCTGGAAAGGAAGACCAGCCAAATAGCTCAAGGCAGCCTCTTTGTTTTTCCTGCTTTACCTTTCTCTGGATCCTTTGAACATAATCAGGTGATACAGAGCTGCTGGCCCAGCCCAGCTGAGAGGATCTCAGAAACAGCCTTGATACCCTCTGGTGCCCTTTATATAACCTCTGAAACACTTCCCCTTCCCTGCCCTGCTCCAGCTCACCTGCAGATGCAGCAGCAGTTGTATGTTCCCCTCACTTCCTGCTGCTGGCATTACTGGTGTCCCTTTTTCTGCAGTGCCTCTGAGCTGTGCAAAGGGAGACAGGAAAATATCTAACATTTAGAAGATAATTTGCATAAGAAAATTTGCATAAGCATAAAAGACTAATATTCTACATTTGACTACTTTTCATGTGGTAGTAAAGATCCATAAGGGAAAAACAACTGTTCTGTCCTGTTTTTGGGCCACCACTGAGCATGAAAAAACGAGGCCAGCATACCTCCCCAGTCTAGACCACAGAAGTTCATTGCTTAAAAGATAACAAGCTACCTGCCATCACTTTGCACAACACAATCTTAATTCCCTTCATGTCAATCATACCCATGAACACAACTAATTTATCTAATTTTTCTTGGATCTTGTGTGGATTTCATGTGTGATTTTTTACTGGATCACAAAATTATTCTAGTCTTCAGACTAGACTAGATTTGGCAGTTTTCCTTATATTCGTGGATGTTCTTTATGTAACAGAATCACTGGGATTGGAAGCGACCTCTGGAGCTCTTCTAGTCCAACCTCCCTGCTGAGGCAGGTTCACCTAGAACAGGTTATATAGGATCATGTCCAGTCAAGTCTTGACTGTCTCCAGAGAAGGAGATTCCACAGCCTCTCTCATCTGCTCCAGTGCTCTGTCACCCTTAAAGAAGTTCTTCCTCATACTGAGGTGGACCCTCACGTGTGTCAGTTTGTGTCCACTGCCCCTTGTTCTGTTGGCACCACTTGACAGAGCCTGGCTCCATCCTCTTGGCACCCTCCCTTCAGTTGTTCCTCCCCAGGTGCAGGACCCTGCATCTGCCTTTGTTGAACTTCAGATAGTTCTGCTCTGCCCAACTCTCCAGGCTGTCCAGGACTTTCTGAAGGGTTGCACAGCCCTCTGGGGTAGCAGTCACTCCTCCAGTCACAGCTTTGTGCCATCAGCAAACCTGTTGAGGGTACACTCAGTCCCTGCCTGCAGGTCATGGATGAATAAATTGAACAAGTCTGGGGCCAGTACTGACCCCTGGGGAACCCCACTAGTTACAGGCCTCCAGCAAGACCCTGTGCCACTGATCACAACCCTCTGAGCTCTGCCATCCAGCCAGTTCTCAATCCACCTCACTGTCCTCTCAGCTAACCCACAGTTCCTGAGCTCATCTATGAGAATATAGAGGAGACAGTGTCAAAAGCCTTGTGGAAGTAAAGACATCCACCATTTGTTTCTCCCCAGTCCATGCAAACATATGTACTTTTGATAAAACCTTCTTTCAGAGCCTTTTTCCTTGGTTTGAAGCCAAATTAGAAAAACTCACGAGGAACATATGAAATTGCTTGATAGCTGGTTTTGCATTACAGATTTCTATTCCTGGCCACCTCTATTCTGCTCCAAAGGATTTCTTGTGCCTTGATCTGTACAGATATTCAGGTCAGGAGCTGTGTTCTGGTTTTGCCATTCACTGTTGTGAAATATTTCTCTTTCCTGGAGAAAAAACCATTCAGACGGTGCCATAGTACCTACCTTAGTGAAACTAGCATATTAAAATATTACTATTATATTACTATAATCGTGACTGATGATTTATAGTTCTTACAATGATAATTAATAACAATAACTAATCCCTGTTAACTGCTACTCACCAAGTCCGTTCATTTTGGGTTTGCATGGAAGGGAGATATGAACTCACGTCTAATCCTGGATTATAAATTTTCACTCTAGATAGTAGCATGATAAGCCACCATCTGCAAGATGGAAAGTTCTTGGCTGGCGAGTGAGAAACTGGAGTCATCAGGGTTAGAAGGACGTGTTACCCTTGTGAGAGGATTACACAGCCCGCTCATGCGAGAGCAACCAAAATCTCGTGAGTGCAGAAGGAATTAGTGAACTTCAGGAGATGATTATCATCCCTTGTCCATGGGGACCTATTGGTTCCTGCTCCCAAACTACAGCTGTGTAAGGGCTCACACAGTCTTAAATTACATACCAGAGTAAAGAAGCCTGCACAGGTACCTGTGTCTGCTGGGCAGTGTTATGCAAAGCACTCTCTCTACATGTGCAGCAGCTACACAGTCTGCTGTGAAAGCAGGCATTTCAAACCCTGTTGCTTTACATGTCCCCCATAAGCGGAAAAGAAAAAACACACAAGCATTTTACACCGCTTAATATTTTCAGACTATCAGGTTTTTCTTTCAAGGTTCAGTTGAATTCTACTCCTGTGTACCATTGCAGCAGCTTTTTAATGGCATTTCTGTTAAAACTCAAAAGACAGCCCCTATCCAAGTGAAATTTCAGCTCCTGAGTTATGGACATTTTTCTCTGCACGGTAGAGCAGTGAATCAAAGAATTCAAATGCAGACTGCTGTAATATTTCACAGGCCTGCTGGATACAGAAACACAGTAGTCAGACTGTAAACAGCCCTGCTTCCACGCAGTCCTGTCAAATGCCATGCAAGCACTTACATCTCTCTTTAGCACTGAAGCCCATAAAATATACCACAAATGTAAATCTAAGCTGTGCGCAAGCATTTTCAGGAATGAAACATGGATATTTAACTTCAACAAATGCATGTATTTTTGGTGAGTTCTTGAGCACTGCGGTGCAGCCAATAAAGTATTGCAAACCTTCTGATTCTCACTCAGATATTGCCTTTGGGTTTGCAGTGTTTCAGGGGAAAATGGAATTTCATTTATTTGAAGGTTTTGCAAATTTTCCTTTTTTTTTTTTTTTTTTTTTTTTTTTAAATTTACCCACAGAAGATGCAGTAACACCAGACTATTTGGAATGGTAGGACAGGAAAACCAATGGGACAGCTTAGCTACTTTCTAAATTTCACTTCTTCAGATTATTTTTTCCTCTTTTTTTTTTTTCTTTTTTAATTAAATGAGCTGCTCTAGGCAATTAGCCAAACTGGAATCTTCCCAAGTTAATTTTCAAATGTTCTCAAGAACACAGGTAGTAGCATCACGGAAGATTTTTATCCTGGAAATGAAAACTATTACTGATTGATTGCACCTCGCTGGAACACAACTTATAAAATGAATGTGACAGAAAACTTTGCCTGATAAACTAAATTATAGGCTTTGTTTGAGAAGACAATGGTTTTTTTAACACCTACCTAAAGTTTCAATGCTGCTCACAAGAAAGCCTCCCCCAATGTGCCTTAGCCATGGATAGAAACAAATCTCTTCTTAACAGAACACGGCTTGATTTAACTCTGCTAACCTGCAGCTAAGTAGTTATGTCTTCCTACAAGTAGTCATCATTCTCTGACTCGCTACCTGCATGAAAAATAACAATACTTTTCTTTCTCTCCCATGTGCTTTCAGAAGAGCACAGCCTATTATTTTGACCCTATCTATCCCTGCAGGAAGTGACTTCCCCACTCCAGTCTCAGGCAGCACCAGGTTGTGCCTGAGTCACACATTTACTTACAAGGAACTCCAGGTGTTTGCAGTGTGACAAGCACCATTCCCAATTTAAAATCTGCACAGCAGACCACCCAGAAATCTTTCAGGTTTTGCCCACTCCCCAGTGCTTAATCAGTTGCATCATCAGTCACACGTGTCATTATGACTCAGAAGTGTCATTCAGAACCAAAACTCCTTTAAAAGAAACCAAGAAAAAGAAGCATGGCCTAAACAAATCTAAACAAGTATCTCTCTGCCTGTATTAGGCAAAACCATGAGGAAAAGCCACGTCACAATTTCATGTGAAAGCCGAGCAAAACATGTTCTAGGAAATCTTCCAGCATGGATTCACAGCATATGCTAGGGATCCTTCTCATCTCAACAAAACTGGTTGATGTTGCGCATAATGTTTTCAGCTGACATTTTTCCCACTCAGGATGTTTCATTATTTTGCTACAGTGGCCATCAACATCAGAGGATTTTCTCACTTTTCTTTTGAACTCTTCCAAAGTTTTTGAATGCTTCTAAGCAGCAGCAGTGCAGGCCTCCCTTTTTTTTCAGCTGTTGTCTGGTCTTTTTCATTCCCAAAATAGGCCTTCTGATGGAACTTTGTAGTGCTATAGGAAGAATGACATAAGAGCCTCACAGGTCAGTATAATCAGTTTACATGGATCAGTTTAATTTGGATTTCCCCACTGTCATTTTTGGCCTAATAATATCCTTGGGAGAAGATTCTTTATACCAGACTCAGTTCAGACTGGCCAACATCCTGAGCATTGTGGTTGTAATCAAACATCTCAGAAATAGGCATCTAGGTTAAACTAAGAGTCAAGGTTCTCTCTGAACTCTCACCTCACCCAAGAGGGCAGAATGTCAGTGCAGGGGAGGTATTCATCTCAATTCTCTGAGAATAGAATGATTTACCTGCTTTAGGTAACTAGAACCATGACTTTTAGTGGTCTGATGTCTGGGCAACAGATCCACTTTTCAATTTTACTTTGAAATCAAAATATAAAACTATTTAACTGTGCACTAAATGACATCTGTCTTCTCAGCCAGCATCAAGCAGTGTCAGAAAGCCCTGGGAGCTCCATACTTGTCTTTTAATTTTGATCAACAGTAAGGTTGTAAAGAAGAATAAATTCATTTCGAAGAATGAAAGAATGCATATTATTCTAAAGTGAGGCATTGGCTGCAAAGGTGTAATTTGATGTCTGCAGCACAACAGCACCCAGGGGTTTGAAGAGAAACACACACCATCAGCAAAACAGACTTTGATTTGTTTGCACTGACTCACAAAACAAAAGGGATTTCAGGGCTCACAAATGACTGCTTCCTACATACATTACTGCTACTTGTGCCACAAACTTTAATGACAAGTGTGGACATGTCACCGTTTCGAAAGAGAGATCTGAACATAAAGTAGTCTCAGGTTTTCAACAATCAAAAGAGTGACCGGAATCACACCAGTCTTTTAAAATATCCTCTGTAAACAGACTCAGTGCCATGGTCAAGAATAGAAATGCAAGTTCACTGCCTTTGAACTGGATGTCCTTGCTGAGTGACATGATTAGAGGGCTAACTTCCATTTGTGCTTTTGCTGGAATCCCTTAAGGCAGGGGGTAGGGCTGAGCTCTGGATCTTTAGCCCATGAATGGAGCACAGTACAAAAGTACCCCAGGCAGAGATCTAGCCATGCCAGTTTCATCATAGTCCCATGCTCACATGGCTCTGGTGTTCAGAGAACTATTGAGTTATGAGTTAGGGCATCTGCACTATGTTTATCCATCTTGGAGAAACTACATGATGGAGAAGCACAGTCTAGACAATTGAGGGTACTCTGGAAGTGTGCCTCTGCCAAGGGGTCACCTCTTACATCAGGAGCACAAGACAGGTTAAGTGACCACGCTATCACCCTCAAATACTCCTTCTAGGAGATGGAATAAAGAATCACAGAATGCTTTGGATTGGAAGGACCACAAAAATCATCTAGTGCAACCCCCCCCGCCACGGACAGGGAATCCTTCCACTAGATCAGGTTGCTCAGTTTTTATTCCACCCTGTGCCAAAATGGTCTGACCAAAGCACAGACTAACCTCCACCAAACTCTGTCATGAAGAGCGGAATCAATAGCATCAGGTCTAGGTAGAAACAGGTGGAAAGGAGTGCTTTGTTTGGAGAGTGTAAGGGGAAATGATTAATCAGCACAGCTATTCAATATAAGAGGAGATGCAGGAAAGAAAATGCTGATTGGCATAATGAAGGAGAATGCTTGTACCCTCAAGAACTCTACAAAGAGAGGAAGCATCTTGGTCTCTGCTTCCTGTCCCTAGATTCAACATGACCAGGACTGCAAACATTACAGTTCTCTTGCTTAATGTTCAAGTTGCTTGCTCAAAGTTCAAGTTAGTCTCATATTCTCCAGATTTCCTGTTCGTGCTCTTACCACCACTTCGGTACTCCTCAGCGTAAAATAACACTGTTATTGCAAAGATATTTAAGAAACATGTCATTCTTTCTCTTCAGGTTCAGACTGATTGTTAAAATTGCCTCTAAACAACATGAAAATTTACCCTGCAGCCTTGGCCAGGACGTCTGGTTTGGTTAGTAAAATGCAATCAGACCGGTTTTGCACTGTTCAGGTGTGGATGAGCCACCTCCCCTCTGCAAAAAATCCCAGTTCATGTCAGGAGCTAGGATTTGTTCCCCTCCCTGTGGACAATGGCGGACACTGCACCTATTATTTTTGCAGGGCAGAAATGTGTCATCTGGTGAACAACAATCCTGAAAAGAATCCTACATGGACAGCAGGATGCTCCCTGTTAGCCTCTTCTTCTGCCCCCTGTGTGCCTTGCAAGAGTTGCTTAGAGCCAAAGAGCTCTGAAAATATAAAAGAAGGCCCCAATGCAAGCATCTTACTGTGTGTAGCATATGTATTGCCAAGGAAACAGTCAAGTCTCATAGGAATAACTATGAACAAGAACAGAATCTGTCCCAGTTTTGCTGTCAGCCTGTGCATGAATGCTTTGCTCCAAGAATAACAAGAGCCAGACAGCAAATCTCTTGAGCAGATATGCCAATTCCCTGCAATAATCCGAAGGTCTGAATGCTGTGGTTACAGCATAAAACACAACAGGAAGCATCTAGACCCACCCCCCCAGCCACACAGGCTCTCCTGACAGCTACAGATCTCTCTGGGGCAAGATAAAGAGAAACAGCACTTTCTACTACTGCACCAGGTCGACCATCCCCTTGGAAACACTGGGACACAGACAGAAGGCTCACCCTGCAAATGCAGGATGAAGACACAGGTGCTCTTTGCTGTGGTAGAGAGGAAGTGTGTGAGCTAAACCCTGTGAAAATCCTTATCACCACTAAAAGGGGCAACCTCATCTGGTGCTGCAGCCCTCTGCAGTTCAGTAGGCTTTCCTTGTGCTGGGTGAAGAACACACACAGTTTTACAGTGGCTCACCTCTGACAGTTTTTAAGTATTTTTTTAAGGATGTATTTCAGCTGATCTGTTCTTAGACCTGGCTGACTGTTCTCTTGCCTAAATGTTTATGCCAGTAGAAGCAGAAGAGTGGGAACTGGAATGCTAGGGTGGGGTGAGGGTGGGACCTTCCCTTTGAGCACCATCGTAGGCATACAAAGTTTTAAAGTGACCAGAAAACCCCAGGGATCTTTTTTTTTATGGAAAACAGTACCTAGGAAAGAAAACATCTTATTAATTATATAACCTTGAAAATCAGACCATGTCTCTGAGGTTCCTAAATGTAAGCTAAGTTCTTCAGAAAACCACTTCCCTGTCCATCAGAAAACCACTTCCTTTTTCTTTCCCTTTCTCTTCCTTCTAGTGAGCTTCACAGCAAAGCAAGATCAAAGTTGAGCTTTGTATTACAAATTACAGCTTTATAGTTTCTGTGACTGTTATCCCTGATTGCGGCCTAAGTATCTGTATGCTGAATTTCTGAGGACTTTAAAGATAAACAGTGAAGTACATCGAAGAAGTAAACATGCAACAATGGAGAGCTGTTATGAGACAAAGCTTAGTGGAGGAGTTAGCATAATTAAGAAAATATCTACCCCTCCTGAAAATATATTTAATTAAGTAGGCAGTCATTCTGCACTGTTCCCTGTCAAAGGTTGCCAGGATAATGCAGCTGGGATGTGCCTGCCTAAGGGAAAGAAATTTTACTGCAAATCTTTCTTTCTTCTTTGATTGATTGCAGGCTCTGGCTCTTTCTTGTAACATGCTCATATGACTTTGCAAGCTGATTCTCCTAAATTCTTAAGCAAAAATTTGAATACATGACTCCAAGTTTCCCCATCCAACTGTGTGTGAGCAGTTGTTATTGGCAATGGGGTCTATGTAGGCTCTCAGTGAACAGCTCATGGACGTGCTTTTTAGATATGAATGGAGGAATGGGCTTAATCCAAAGGTGAGTACAGATAAAACAGTCTCTGAACTTAGTAAAACCCTTCTTTGAAATATGTTCTCTCTCACAGTTTTCCCTTTGGGTCACATCTAGCTTTTAGGTGCAGGAGAAGGTGACCATATCAGCTTGTTGTGTCTCTCCTTCATCAAATTGCCCTAGACCTCAGCTTCACTCTTTGCTGGAGTACCTGTCTAGTTTGGCCTTTATCTATCAATGAATCCCAGAGCAGACCTCTGCAGTTCCCCAACTCGACAGAATCAAACAGCTCCCAATCCACTTACAAATATAGTGTTACCCTCTGTTTTCTTATAGAAGTATTTGATAGTCAGAAAGTACTACAAATGGCAAAAAGCATTAACTTCTGGAATGCAGAGAATATAGAGATTTTCCATAAATGTGTGTGTGGACCATTCTTGCCTTTTCATTGCTGGCATACATTCTGTATAAAACCTACAGGTCTATGCTTTGTCACATGGATATAAGCACACTGGAGTTTGCAGGGTTTGAATGGATTGTTTTCTGGACTTCACGTTGTAACTGTTGTTTGTCGTTTAATGCACAGGCTCTGGACTGTCCAGAGCTAGTGGAAAATACCAGGTTTTTATCCACCTTAAAATATTTCCAACCCTGTCAGCAGACAGCTTGAGACCATCAGACTCAAGTAAGATCCTCGAATCAAGGCTTGGCCATACAAATTCCTAATGACAGAAGTCTGCAGATCAACAACAGCTTTAGCCATCATAATATATATATATATTTATCAATATTTTAATAAGTCCATAGGGCTTTCCTGAACCAGTCTGGAGACTGGTTCATTTTCAGGGGAAGCTGAATTTCACCAAGAGATTTTTTCCCATTATGAAACAGACATGTCCAAAGATTGCTCTCCCCATCTCCAGGTATTTCTGGATCATTGCAATTGAGTTATCCTGGTCTGCCCTTGTGCACACATGTGAGAAAAAAATATTTTTTCAGCACCTTCAATTGTCAAAATTTGTTTGGGTATTCTTTAATTCTGCCATGAGAAGCTCATGTGCCCTGAATGCCACCAGACTTAAAACAGCCACTTTTTTATGGATTTCCTCCTCCAGTGCTCATTTCTCTTTCTTGAACAACACAATTCAAAAACTGTAATAGAAACCCTGTAACATAAGAATTGTCAAACTGGATCATATCAAAGCCCCCTGTGGTCCTGAGTTTCAGCAACACAGAAAATTAGATACTTAAGAATCCATGTAAGGTCAGGACAGACCTGCAGTGATACCACTCCAGAACAGTATCACAGTTGTTAACAGTTTTGTGGCCCCAGAAATGTAATAAGCCACAGGCATTTGTCTGTGAATTAACTATCCTCCAGATGGAACAGGACAATTGCCTTCCATGAATTTGTTCTATCTCCTTCTGAATCCATGCAAAATCAACCCTATTAAATTTTTTGAGCAAGGAGGCCTATGGCTTACCACATATCAAGTGAAAAGCCATGTTCTTTCCTTTGTTATGAACATGCTGCCTTTTGGTCTCATTTGGGGTCGTCTAATTCTTTTCCTATGAGAAACAGTAATTTCCTTATTTACTTTCTCCATTCTTCTTGAGGTAGACCTGTATCATATTCCTGTCAGTCAACTCTCTGCTTAAACAATCCTGCTTTGTTTCATTCAATCAAAATCCCAGTCTTATGTACATATAAAAAGCACCACAGCGCCCTTGTACCAGTTGTAGACTCCGAAAACTACGGCAGTACAAATATAACAGGTAGGAAAACCGACAAAATCAAAAGGAAAACTGACAAAATCAATCTAATATTGCCCAAAAATAATTTTACAACTAACTCAGGGAGGCAAAAGCTGTAAGAGTAGCCCCTTCTACAGCCTTCCCTCCAATGCAAGGCAAAAATCATGCAGTTTCCCTTTGCATTTCAAAGGACTCACTTTCAGAGAAATTTATGTGCATGGCTGCCGATCAGAGAAGACACTAACGTTTTGCTACTTTACCAAAACCTCTGGTTACTGTGCCAAAAAGTCACCTGTGTTCAGCTTAGCATCAGCAGAACAGCTGCTGCTGTTCCAGGCAGAACACATCAGCCTTAACTGTCCCACTTTTCCCTCTGGTAAACTATGTCTGCAGGATTTGAAGCGCCTTGGAAACAGCAAAAACTGAATCTCATTAATCATAAAATCCTCTTATGACTGGACTGACAGCTACTATGAGAAATGTCAGCTTCAAATGACACAGACACAGAGAAGAAGCTTGTAATGGAAAAGCCGCCTCATCTGTAACTAGAACATCATGAATTAGAGGCAATAATTGGCCTTACAAGAAGAGAATAATGCCATCGTTATTCTTACTACATGTCACTTTAAATCTTGGTATTAGATGATGGCTCTAAGATGTTCACAGCTAAAAAATTTCTGGCTTCAGTCCATTTGAACACATTATCCCCTGTCTATTTGAAGTGGAAACTGCAAATAGCCTCCTCTGTCTGGAGGATAGGACCACTGTGTGGAGTGCAATTTCACTGTGAGAAACTGGCATGCTCTGAACTATGGCTAGGCTTACTATGAAGTCAACAAGGATTTCTGTGCAGTAGGAGTTTTTGATCTTTAAATGGATAATGACCTTCATTTTCCAGTTAGATTTTTACCTATCGAGAGTGGGTTCTATTGCCTGGAAGAACAGAAAATCTACTAATCAGTCATACAAAATTTTTCTTTGTATAAGACCAACACTTCAAGTAGCTCAAATTCTTGAGATGAAAAAAGGAAAAGTGAAGAAGTGTCTCAGTTAAAGTTTGTTAGCATCTCCAGGATT
The DNA here is from genome assembly GCF_036250125.1 of Pseudopipra pipra. Classification (NCBI taxonomy): domain Eukaryota; kingdom Metazoa; phylum Chordata; class Aves; order Passeriformes; family Pipridae; genus Pseudopipra; species Pseudopipra pipra. The sequence goes on from NC_087581.1 coordinate 69,264,233, forward strand.
TCTGCTGTGTGAAGGCTTCTAAATCTGTTGCAACTGATCTGCTCCAAACTCTATAAGTTGAAAAAGCTCATGTTATATGTAATTTATAAATTCTTAAAGGGAAGCAGTTAGTCACTGGAGCAGGGATGACACGGCATGACAGCATATTAGGTTTCTAACAGTAATTTTTTCTTTTCATTAGAACATGGAGGTGTGATACAAGAACTGCTGAGTGAACTCACAAGACCTGTTCATTCATATTACATGAGCATACATTTCCTCTTGCTTAGAACTCTACATTCTGATTTGGTGCAACAAAGGCTCCAGCATAGACAGGAAACACCAGAAAATGCCTACATTTGGCACTTGTACAGAGCAAATGGCAAGGCCTCTAGAGTCAACATCATTCACTGCTGCAGAAGATGCCATAAGCTGATAATAACCAAGAACTGGTTACAGAAATCACTCAAATGTTGGTGTCTTGCATAACACTGTGCTTTGACTGACATCATCCTCCCTTTGAAAGAAACTTTTCTAAACTCCCTGGGCATGCCACTCAAATTAGTGTAATTTTTCTTTGGTGCAGGCCCTCATTAAATTGGGTCTCAACAAACTATTCAAATACTGTTGTTCTTCCTGAGAAGAATCCAGACCAGCACAGATATAGCCACCATACACCTAAATGTGCCTGCAAAAAGCACAGTGACAGTTAACAGTGTAATCTGACCAGGACAACTGAAAATTAATTTGGAATAATCTGCAGGTGTTCAGGACTAAGGTATCACTTACCAAATGTTTGCTGTGATGCTTGGATAAAACCCTTATTTGTCCATAGGTGCAAACTTTTTAACTCTGGCCCTCTCAACCGCCTGTTGTTTGGCCCAAATCACTTCAGTTCTGGGTTGTTGGGTTTTTTACTTTAACCATTTCCTTCCCTGCTTGTTTTTGAGTACTTTGGAAATAGATACTATGTCTTACCAAGAGGGGGGTGTGTATCATCTTCCTTAGGCTTCTAATATCAGTGAACTGAATCACAGTGCTTTTCCTGGAAGTGCCAGGTACAGAGGAGATGGATCATTCCTTGAACCACCACAGGAAACTTGCAGTGTGAATTTGCAAACCAACCTGATGGGGGAATGTGCTAACACCCCCTAGTCTCATCAGACTGCTGATAATAAATTAAGATAACATAGAAAGCTATCTTCCACCCTTATTTGATGGTGTCATTCCTTTTTTTTTCTGGGTAGTAATACTCATTTTTACCAAATGGATTATTTCTTGGAAGTCTACACTCATAAGTACAGCTGAGAGTTTCCTGTGTCCTGAACTAGGCCAAACAGAACTTATTTTCAATCTGAGTGATCTTCTCTCAGTAGTGAAGCAGCTGAAATCCAGCCAAGTCTGTACATAAAGAACTGAGAATGTAATATAAAAGTAGATTGGGGAATTCAAAAGGAGCCAGTATCACAGTTACCAAAGAATGACTTGCTTTAACATGCCATTGTATCCCATGAAAGATAGGGAATCAAAAGTGGTTTTGCTTAACTTCCTTGCTTTTTTATTTTAATGGCTTTCCTCACAGAAAACAAAGAGGAGTCCCAATCTGATGAAATGTAATTAATCACAAGGAAAATGCGTTTTTTCCAAATCCAGAAAGTTACCACCTAAGAAAGCAAAGACTTCTGACTAACATTAAAATTAATTTCATTAAAATCAAAACAAGACAGAGCTCCATAGCACTCTGCTAGAGACCTCATCTGCAAGAAGGGCTATGGGCTAGCCAACAACCAAAGCATTTAATGAATCTTTGCTGGGAGAAAGAGAAAATGTTATTGGCCAAGCAGGCTTGTGAAAACAATCCATCAGGAGACAGTGGCAGGACAGGAAGCATCTTGGTACTTCAGTCTGCTGCACCTCGTGATTTCTATCAAGCACTTCACAAAACAGTGACTTTAATCTATAACACATCTTCCTGCACAAATGATTGGTGTGTAGTCTTAAAAGAGAGACAAAAATATATGAAAAAAGTAAATTTTTGATTATGTTTCCTTATATCTGAAAATGCCTACAGTGGGTCAGACACTATCTAAATTAGGTCTGCAACCATATAATTTTTCTTTCACTCTGGGAGAATCTGTGGTATGATAAGAAGGTGGGAGTAGGAGCATTCAATTTCCTTAGGCTCTTTTGGAAGCCAAGACTGTCAAACCTCAACTCCTAAGATAGCATTACTATCTATATAGTTAAAAGAAGAATAATTCCTCCCATTTATTAAAGTCTTGCCAGGCAAGATTGCATAGATGTGAACTGGAAAAATAAATCCATTTCCAGAGGAAAAGGCATTCTCCAAATTCCTTACTGAATACACTCTCCTTACTGGAAGTGTGTTTTACAGCCAGAGTATAAACATCAGTTGAAACAGAGGAGACAGAGCTGGGAGTTTCAATCCCTGAAAATACAGCCTATAAAGTAAGGAAGCATGGAAAATGCCAAAACCCACTCTGACTCTGCATCTTAATGAAACAGTCTACCTGGAGAAAAATTATCCTTCAGAGTCTAGGGTGTGACAGGAGGAAACTGAAATACAGGCTCGCCACATGAGTCAAATGTAGCCATGGACAGATGGGTAGTCCCAGTTCAGCATCAGAGGATTTTCCCTCTGTAATCTTTTGCCTGTTTTTCTCTCCTGAGACTGTTTCTCCCAGGATAATAGGAAACATAACCAAAAGAGATGCCTGTTATAATGACTGTCTTCACATTATGCTGCTTTGTTGGTGATCCTGTAGAAGGCTGAGGATATTCTGCTGTAGTGCCCTTGTCAGCAAAAACTATGGGAAACCCAATCATGGACAACACAGAGGTTTGTGGAAAATAGAGCTCCTTTGCTAGCATTCTTGAATGAAGATACACATTACTGTCACTCAAAATAGCCTACCCTTCTCTTCACCTTCCTTTGTGGGTTCCCATCTCTTTGTAAAGCTAAATATAAGCTGTCTGGGTTTTGAACACCTCTCAATGTGCCCTAATATTCACATGGAGTACCTTGGAAGCTGTAGCAGCCTCTCAGGACCCCTGAAAAATTCACTGTAGTAGGATTTCTAAGGCTTATTAAGGCTGAGACTAGTTACATGAGAACATTTTTCCCATCTGCAACCATTAAAATCTGCATAACTACCACATTGTTCTTCTCAGCACTCCCTTTGGCCCCCCAACAGTGTTTGCCACACTAACCAGTGTTGTCTCCTTATTGTGTGTCATCTTCTGACCTGTCCTCCTTTGTGCTTAACACCCAAAGTGGATGTCTTCTGGAGTAGGATGCTTTGTTTTGGGCTGCCCATAGAAAACCACGCAGCAAGAACGCAGGCAACATCAGGCACCTCATAATAACACATCAGGCAGCTTTATAATAACAGGTCTTAATTTCAAATGTGGTTGGTGGTAGGTCTGATTCTCTTCGATGCTAAGAACCTTCATATCAAATGGAAATGTGCATAAAGAGTTTCAAAAATGCACACACACAGACACACATCCATCTATATATTGATGACATTGTAAAGGCAGATAGCTAACAATCCTGAATATGCAGTGGGTCTGTTTCCTGTCTCAGTCTTTCATAGTCCAGCACAGATATCCCTGTGAGACACTGGGTACATACAGCTTGGACACAGCTCTGGGCAGGGATTCATGGTAATAAAGAAGGACCATCTTGCTGAGGGTGCACTTGTCCAGAGAACCAAAGTAACAGCCACCAATGGAGAAACCATCTTTTAGGTCTGCCCACAACCTCAAAAATAGCTAGACCATGGCCAGCAAGTCAGGGAGTGCTGTACGCAAGTATTACCAGTCTCCAAGAGCTGTGGAAAGCTCATATGACCAAGGAACAAGGAGGCCAAGCCTGTGAGCTGGAAGTGTTTTGTGACATGGATAAGGAGTCAGTGAAGAGAAGACCCTCACAGTGGCCCAGCCCCCTTTTTATTTGGAAGTCATGCAGGGCAGAGTCCACCCAGGCTTTCAACCCACACCCCACTGGATTTTTTTAATGTCCTTTTGACTTCCCTTTCTACTTTTGGAGACAAAAGAGCGAGGAAGAATCAGATGCATGTGACACATTGGGATAACTTAAAGTCACTTGAGAAGAACTGAAACACACAAATTAAATTTTCCTAATTGGGACAAAACAACAACATAACATTGTTTTTTGACAATCTGTGGAAAGGAATCAAGCTCTTCAAAGTTCTCAGAGAAGCTGGAGCCAGTTAATACGTGCTCAGAATTGTTTTGGTTTGTGGGTTCACTTGCAGTTGTTTGCCTTTTATTCTGGTACTGATTTTGTGTGCTGCATGCTTCCAGAGTATGGTGTGCCCTGCCTGCCCTGCTGAGTCAGACACAATCTTATATCCATGCTAAAGATCATAAAAAGTGTTCCAGTGAACTTTTCTCATGTTATGAGGCTCAAACATGCAGACTTTGTTGCCTTCCTAAAAGCTCCTTCAAACTATTGTGGTTATTTTTCAATTTCTGACTCTTCTCCAGAAGCATAATTGAGTTTTGATTATTAAGACCTCAGAAGTCCTCAGAAAGGCATTCCTTGATATCAAAAAATATAAAACCTGTAATAACTACCAGGAATGAATAGAAGTGCATTAATTAGCAAAGAAAGTCAAACTGGCTTTTTTAACATGTGAGCAAATATGCAGTCAAGGGGAGACCTCCTTCCTTGTCTTTGTTAATTTTGATATACAAGATTATAACTAAGAGTGTAATTAATAGAGTTCTACGAGTAAAATCAGAGTGCCTGTTACAGAAAAAAAACACTCAAGATTTTATTATCAAGAATACAAAAGATGAACAAAAAAGAGACAGACATTCCATTAGAGAAGATACTGATGACTGGGCAAAGTCTGCAGTTAAAAGATCAAAGACAGAAATTTATGAATAATTTTTGGAATTTATTTACAAACAACTAACAGTTGCTTGAAAGAAACTAAACAACTCTTTGCAACAGATATAAATGATAAATATTCTTCATTTTTCCATGGTTGCCTTACTAATCAAGCATCAGTTATTTTCTAGCCCCACTGGTATTGTTTATTTTGCATAGTTAAACAGACTTCCCCTAAAACTGTCAAGACAGTGCTGAAGTAATAGAAAGTTTGCTAGTAATATCCTGATGTTGTAAATATAGAACACGTTTTCATTATGAGAGTAGAGTGATATCTTTGAGGTGTACAGTAACAGTATGATATATTCAGCACTAGAAACATGTATGAGAAGGAGATTTTGGTGGTTTTGGTGTTTTTTTAAATATCCTTTTGCAAAGCTAACTCTGGTTTTACATCACCTTTGCCTAGCATCTTAGCTTGCAGAGCTACAGAGCCTACAGAGTACTTAGACCAACATCAGAGGCCCATTGTCTGACCTTCAGCACGTTGCTATGTAGTCGTTAAGGATGTGATACTGTTAAGATAAAGCACAACTAGGCAGCTGATACCAAAAAAATTCCTGCAGCTATTGGCAAAAAAAAATCAAAAAGCACAGCTAAACAGATTCAAGAATATTTACACCCTGACTCACCACACCCATCATGGAGCAATGTCTCAGAGAGGTCCACAGGCCAAGAAAGAACCAACAGCCTGGAAGATGCTCTCTTCTTCATTTATCCCATCCCACCTCCACCCAGGAGGGAGAAGGGGATGACTCTGCCCGGGGAGATGCCTGGCTGTGGAGGACCTACAGGGACACGTGGGACCAAGCTCCCATGGCCAGAGCCACCACGTTCAGCACCCTGCTCCTCCCAAACGCTGAGATGCTCTGCTCCTGTCTACAGGAAAGGTGAAGTACAGATAACTGCCTTTATCTGACTTTGTAATGTTCTTTGCATTAGTAACTACTGTTTCACAGAGGCAATAAATACCCAAAACTCCTTTTCCCATTATGGATTAGTAATGACCATGTGCACTTAATCTGTCCTGACTCGAACCATGACACTAGGTTCCAAACACCTTACACGGGAGTAACAGTACTTGCATGGACAGCAGACAAAAATAATCATAGTCTTGCTCCTTGGGTAATATAAACAAAATGGTGTCACTGCATAGAACTACATCATCTGTAGGAAACTGATCAATGTTACAATTTATAATGCATTTCTCATAAAATTTATGATTTCCGGATTTTTTTTTCTCTGTGTGTTTTGAATTTATGTGGCCTCAACTTCGTATCTGATAGGTGGAAAAAGCAGTCAGGTGTGATGAGCATTTAAAACTTTATCTTATTGCTGAACACACAAAGGCAAAGACTGTTCAAATGATTTATCCAGAGTCACAGAGACAGACTAGGAAACTGATGCTAAATGTCCTGAAACTTTGGGCTGGTCCCTAGGCTGCTTTCTGAAACCTCTTTCTAACACTTCCCTCATGTTCCATCTTCTTGCAGTGAATTTCTTCGTGAAACTGTGTCACAAAAGCAGTCTGGTTGGGGCAGGATCTGGGACTGCTCTAACTAACTTGCAGATTATTCATCGCAAGTAAACTCTCAAAGCCAAAACAAATAAGAGACATTAAATCTGCACTGACCTTTTGGGGCCTTTTTGTTTAACAAAGCCGTTAGCATGCAGACAGGCTGTTGTGGCTTTCATATTTGTTATTGTTTTGGTTGCCTTGAAATAGTACCTAGATTCTTCCACAAATAATTGGAAAGGTCATTTAGAAAATGCAAACCTCTGCATCTTCTGTTCACTAGCTGTTTTTAACTTCCTCAGACCACTTTCCTCCATGAATCATTGCATTATAAAAATACTGGTGGAAGGTAGTTTATATGTGTCTCTATGTGTGTGTCTATGCGTACCTGACAGATGTATCGTAATTCAGAATTACAAATTATGCCCCAAAAAATTTACCAGTCTTTATTTTTTTGGAAAGCCTCTTGTTTTTCGCTTATTCACCACTTCTGGCAGGCATTACAAATAAGTAGAATAGGATCAGTATCCTGCTGCAATAAATTTCTCTGACTTCGGACCTTTACCCTGGGTAAGTTTATGTAATTAGTTTGCATCTGAGCCAGAGTTTACCCACAGTCTGTAGCTATGGGTGTCTCAGTGCTACTCTTGCTGGGGATTTAGCCTGCACACAGGGAGATGTTTGCCCTTACTAATGCAGGCATTGTTTGTCTCTCCATCCTCATGTGTAAAATGACGTCAACAATTCTTCACATATGTCTTTGAAGGAATCTTATTCCCTTGGGATGAAAAATATCAAGTGAATGCAATGTGGAATTATGCTTAAATCCATATGTGGAGAAGGCCAAAGCATAACATGCTTTTATTGCAGCTGAAAGTTTCAGAGGACTGTAAGAGGGAGATGTGTGCCTACTTCTTCTGATCTCTTTTGAAGTGCCCAGCCTAAAGACTTCCATGTTAATCAGTCTGCTGTAATACAAAATCCTTCCAAGAATATTTCTTCTTTTCCCAGCTAGGCATTTGCTGCCTTCCTTCCCAGTGCAAATGAGCTAGTCACTTCTGCCTACACATGTGTTTGCTTTGGAAATCAGACAACTTAATCCCATGTCTTTCTCCACTGAGATTTCTGAACAGATATTGCTAAGACAAGAAACTTTAATATTTTACAGCGAGTCTTCCCAGTATTCTTACTGTGGTCGGAGTCCCAAGTAAAAGTAACAAACAAATTTATATCTAATGTATACAGCTGTGTGGCCTTTCCATAATGCTGCATACTTCTTAAGAAAGAAAAGATCTTGCAATATTCAGAGAACACAGAACAAAATATTTTCTAAAACTAAGTTCCTCTAAATCAACATTAATGAAAAAATAGTGAGTAACAAGACTTGGGTACACAATGATTCCATAAAAATAAATTCTGTTCATGAAAGTGCCCTTATATGTGACCTTGACCACTGCCTAATCCCTTTGCTGTGCCTTAATTTCCTTTTCTCTCTCCTGTTTAGCTGGAGAGAAGTACAATATCTAAGAACAACAGGGTCCTGGTTGTTCTGACTGATTCTTACAGTTTTTTGCAGTAATGGTGGTTTCTTCCTTTCTAGTGGCAAACTTTGTGAACTGTGTCTGGATTTAACTTGAAGCCTTATTTTTTTTTTTTATTCTGTTGCCATTATAATCCTCAAAAGGCCCTGCTGCCTTTTTTTTTTCTGCATAGCTGACACTGTTCAGTTTTTATTGCATGTCCATGGGCTGTGGAATTCAGAAGTGGATTTACCCCACCATCAGTCTGTATCTGTAAAGAAAATGGAGCCCAGCCTCTAGCAGAGCATATCCTTACGTATGTGAGTTATTGCTTCACTCCTCTAGAGGGAACTCTTACTTTAAATCTCTTCATGCATTTCTCTGTAAATGCAGCGAGCTGGCCAAGATGAGGGAAGAGCTACAACCTCTTCTGCCAAAATGAAACTTGGCAGAAACCAGCAGTGGTTGTCTTCAGGTGACAATCATCTCCAGTTTTGCCAGAGCTCCTTTTGTACTTTCTTACCGTGCCCTGGCACGTCCAGCCCTAAGAAACATGCAGGACACGGTGTTAAGGATACCCCAGAGCTGGATTTAGATCTTCTCCAGCCCTGCCACTGTGTGTGTGACGTCAGTTCTTCAGGTTGATAGGTGAAGCTTGAAATCTCCTGTTTTTGTATCAGCCAAAGAAAACTTTGTCCTGGGGGTTTAATGCAAGAGGTTGCCTGGGGGAGTGGGAGAAGACTAAGGAGAAGTGCAGAGTATGGCAACTGTACTAAGAACACTTCTGACCCACATCATCCATCTATGAAGCTGACTTGTTACCTGCAAAGGTTAAGGCTCATTTTCCCCGAGGATCCTCTACTAAGGACATTCATGTAAGCCCATCCGAGGCAGAAACCATTAATTAACTCAGTACTGTTACTTTCAGGCCTTAGTAGTTTCAAGGTCCATGGGTGGCAAATAAAGCAAAGAGGACTTCCCTGTGGGTGGGATAACTTCTGCATTTAGAGGAGTGTGGAGAGTAGTATTTGTGGATATCATGAGGTTTCTGTTTTGGGCTGAGCTGGTCACAGTGGATGAGTGCAGTTCTGTCACAGGACCTCAGGAGAATGACTGCATAATAGGGTAGGTTCCCTCCCACCCCCCCCCTCCCCAGTTCTGCGCCTTTACTGAAGACCAGTGTCAATCTGCCAGCTTCTCTGATTACCCTTATATGGAAAAGTAATAAATAACCACTTCTGTTCATATTACATTGGTGCAGTGCCAGCCTTCCTACACTTCCCACATGTCTCTATAGGGAAAAAGCCATGACAGAGCGCAGACACAAACCCATTGGTGCAACCTTTGACTAGCTTACCTCTAGGAAAAGGGACAGCCATGGACAAAGAAGAACTTTGGTCTGAATCAGCACCCTCAACAACTGGAAATTATAATAAAGATGGAGAAAAGGGTATGGCTAAGTCTGTTAGCACTGCATACCTTGGCAGCATTTTGCAGAATTCTCCAGTTCACTAACTTTGCTCTCTGGTGTGAACTGCTTCCAAAATTCTCCAACAAACGAAGCTTGTTCCTGCTCATAACTGAAGTTATGAGCTGTTCTATGTCCCCCCACTTGGTTGGATAGTTCAGATGGTGGGCTAGAACCAGAGAGAAGGGTAATAATAAAACTACAGCTTTTTGTTCTCCTCAGGTTTTCTTAGATGAGCAAGGGTTTGCTATAGGCAGGGGTTTCTGATTTACCAGCTATGCTCCATTAGGGAATGGCATCAAAACAAGTGAGCTAGACAAGAGAAATATGACAGATCAAAGAGAAATTATCCACGATGCTTGTTTGTAGGCAGCTGTAAGTGAGGACTGACTCATGCTAGTGCTGCCAAGGAGTCTAGGTATGTGACAGATTCAATTGTAACAGCAAAAATAATCACAGGAACTAATCCGATTCCATGACCCCCTCAGCTGAATAAAGTGAATGATCAAGGAGTGGGTAAGAGCTATACTAAGTGGCACTTATACCATGACAAAAATATCAAGTTTTCTACCTCTGGATTCCCAGCTTCTCTCTCATTTTTTTCTGCTATATGAGTGCCCTGAGCATCTTATGCCTGTGCCACAGGATATTTAGTTGTCTGTTAGTACTGAACCCAGCACTTTTCTGCTCTGCTTCATTGCTCTGAGAGAAGTCATGACAGATGAATGACAGAGGATTATGCTCTTCTCAAGGAGCAAAAATGGATTAACAGAGCAGAGGTGTATTAGAAAACTGATATTCTAGGGGAAAAGCAGCTTTTGCTTTAAACTGTTTAAACTGTTTAAACTGTTCACACTGCCTTTACAAGAGAGGACAGGACACGAACCCAAGATCAATGCCTAACTGGTGTTGACTCAGTGCTTTTTGTGTGGAATAGTTTCATTTGCACTGTACCTCCCCAGGACTTTACAAGTAATTGCTTTATTATTTCAACTGTATTTGTTCTATGACAGTTATTCTTTACTGCAGAGAGAAGGCCCTCTTTGGAGATCACCATGAGCATACCATGTTGTTAGGCATGTACCCTTGAGGGGGAGAAAGAGAGATTTGGAGCATGCAAGACCTGTTGGGGCAAAGCTGAAGGGCTCTGGTGTATGTGCAGTGCATTGCAGTACATAGTCAGCCAGTTTAGACCAAGATGTGCTCTCAACAGCTGCCTTTTCAGAGGGGAGCCCAGGAGCTACATCACACTTGTGGAATATGATCCATGAGGACTTGAGTCCGGGAGGGAAATGGGGACTGAGCCAACAGAGCAGTTGAATACACACGCAGATAAACAGGTAATAACATACACTCGCTTTTCTGTGTCAGAGGGCAACTGGCTCTGCTTTTTGCAATTGCAATTTCTCTGGAAAGCCTTGCAGAAGCAGTTGGCACAGCAGCTGCACATGTTTCGTTACATTTGAAACGTGCCATTTCTAGTTTGGTGCAATCCAACCAGTCCTCCCTGTGCTTGCACTGATGTGCTCTCCTCAAGTTTACAGCCCACCTCTTTTCACAGTCTTTTAATGTGGGCTGATAACCATAAGCATGGCTGGCTGTGCTCCTTGTCTACTCAGGGGAGGTACAAGGGGTGGAAAGTCCTGTCCCTCTTCTGTGTGGGCCACTGCAATGCATAATTCACAGAGGGAAATTCATGTTCTCAGAACTTATACTCTTCTGCCACAATACCACATCCATCATCAGAGCACCTTCCTTCTCTAGCACAGGGGAGGAAGAAACTTAAAACACAGAATAATCTGTGGAAACAAAAGGAAATAGAAAAATGCTGGATTATGAATCCCAGATTATCATGTCTCCTGCTACTGGGTTGCTGTATAGTATAGTACCCCTCCACCTTCAAAGGGGTCAGCATCTCTGCCTGCTGAGACTGGAGGGGAAGAGGACATCTTTCCCATAATAGCATCTGTTACTTGGCAGTAGGGAGAAGTCTATATGTACAGCTTTTGGAACATAATGATCAGACTTCCAGAAATACATTATCTTTGCATCAGGAGCGATAGTCCCTGAGCATGGAACAAATGAGAAATGGTTTTTTTGTGAGCTGAGAAACCATTAAACCAAAACCCACCAAGTGTGAAGACATTCCCAAACTGTTAATTAGCCTCTGTCTGCCACATTGCTGCCCTGAAATCTGAGATACTTTTAACACTCGTTTACCCGGGGAGACACTTGGGCTGTGCCTACACTGTAAGACAGAGGAGGTCTCAGAGGGACTGTAGGTACACTGGGTTGCATTGTAGGAGCAAGACAGAAAAGCTCAGCAAAGACCCATTGAAAAGCCTTAGATTAAAATCTAACTCACTCGAAATGTTGACAAATGAACATTCAAGGACTGTGTACTGGCCTTCAGTATAAACAGTTTAGCAATAGCTGGTGCCGTTTAACACACTTTGCACATGCATACAGTGGGTGTATGCAGTTAGATACAAAAATTTTACTTCCCAGTTTGTCCAGAAGCCTTCACTTTTTTAACTCAAATCCTCACTGTCACTACCCAGTATTTTGAATTTCTGCCGGAGCAAAAATTATTTAACCATTAGAACTGAAAATCAAAGAACTGAAAATCAAAAGTATTATTTGTTCTATCTACCATCTGGAAAATTTCACAGTTTAGGGTTTTCCACAAAGAAAACAAAAAAGAGCAACAAAAAAGAGCCCCCCTACAGCCCTTTTCTAAGTCCCATGAGCAGAGAAAAACTTATAAATTTACAGCTGGTTTTAATCAATTCTTTGGGATAACCCTAAGAACCATGGCATTGAAATAAATCTTGTTTAAGTGTAGAATTGCTCTAATTTGGAAGATGAAAAACATGTAAATAGGACTATCAGCTAGAATATATGAGAATGTCTAGCCCAGGCTACAGTTTTGCCAGCTAGCAATCCTTCTCTGACAGCAGCTAAGACAAAATACCTGCAGAACAAAGCAAATATAGCCAAGTTTTACAAGATGACTTCCTAGCCTCCAGCCATATGATGCTCAGGTATTTCCCATCCTACAAGCAGTATTGCTGTGCATGACAGCCCCAGACAGACTTTTCTTCAGGAGTGATGCCCGATCACTTCTGAACCACACAGAATTTTGGCATCTAAAATTCTAGTGTCAGTATGTCCCACATTTCAACCACACGTTCTGTGAAATAATCCCGTATTTCATCTTGAGATTTTGGGTGTATCACAGATATGTTGCTGTCACCACCAGAACCGCAGTTGTGAGGAGGGAAAGCTCCCACAAGTGGCCTCAGCACACCACGGTGCATTCCAGGCTGCTGCTCCAGTGAGCCTGCTAGGTTTGTTGGCCAATAGCATGGATACTGTGCATTGTTAGTAAGTGAGATCAAAAGAATAAATCCCGCTTTCTTGAGGATGTCCTGAAAGGTTTTCCAGACAAGAGCACCTCACACAGCAGCAGCATGCTTGGGAATGCTAGTTTGTGAAAAGGCACACATAAAGGACTCACAAAGCCTTTTCTCTCCCACCTAGGACTGTTGTGGTAGTCTTGAGGTCCAGGGTCTCACTGCAGAGATTTTGCAACAGTAGGGCAAGGAGTGGAAGGAAAGAGGAAGAAGACCCGCTGTCTAACATTGAGATAGCCAAAGCACCTGCTCCATGGTTAAGCCTAAATTTCATTTGCAAGTTACCTTAAGACACTATAGATATGCTGCTTTGCACTCCTTAGTACAGGGCGGTTCAGACTTCCAGACCCAGGGAATTCCATGTTGATGACTCCCTGGAAAGGATAGTCAACAGGGATCAGAAATGGGAAAGAAGTGTTTGTCAAAGGTGTTGTTCTGTTTGCTTTTCTTTCCTAGGACTCAACTTGCTCTTGAAAGTGAATCTTGAGCCTTTTTACAGTGATCCCAGTTTTTAACACACTTGGATCTGAGGTGACTGTAAAATTCCTTTCTATTCCTAATTACATCCGAAGAGCCTGGCAAGAAAGAGACTATTGAAAGAATTTTTATGAGTACTGAAGGGACCTTCTTACTATTGCTGAACCATCCATAGTCCTGTAGGTGAGTCATTTAGTCTACTCCACTATCTCTGTTCTGCATTTCCTAAATATACTCTAATGAGAATAAAACTCATTAATGATTGTTGGACATGAAAGCTTCAGGGAGGTGTGGGCCCACATAAGTGGGGGGAAAAAAAAAAGAAGGAAATAATATGCCAGTTCAAAGCCATGCTAACCAACAATATCTTGGGGGAAAAAAAACAGTATTTAAGCTCTGTCTAATATTATTCTTCAGTCTGCCTGTGTCCATAAACAAGGCAATCCTTTCAGACATGTTACTTCCAAAGTCAAGTGCTCAAAACAGCCTAGCATCTTCCCTCAGCACAAAACCTTCTGTTCACCCCTGCACGAGGAACAGCCACATGCAAATAGCCATCCTGGCACTCCAGCAGGAATTTGTCCGAAAGTAACCTCTCTCCTCTGAAGCAGTGGCATTGTTTAATTCCATTCTCGTGTTAGTCTCATGGTGGGCTGCTTTACAATGGCTGTCAGGCACCAGTTATACAAGTGAAATCTAAGCAGGGAAAGGAGTTTAGAGGAGTCAGTATCCAAATATGTATATAACGTATGGATAAATACGTATATGTATATGCTTAGGTGTTACATGTGTACATGGGTGATTTTAGATGGGGTGGTACTGGGGACTGTTGATCTCAGACACTTCAAGCCTTGCTTTCCCTAGAAGTAAAGGAAGGTTTGATTTCCGTGTGGAAAGCAACTGGCACAGGCGCTTTGACATATATTTGTGTATCACCCTCTTTACTTCTATCTGGTTTCTTCCCTGTGCTTCATTCTGGGAAAGCTTCTGTAGAAAAGGAACAGCCAGCCTGAAGATGTAGGAGGGTCAGATTGAGATCACAAAACAGAGAGAGTCCAGGAAGGCACTGAAAAGGGCTAATCATTCATTTGTACGCAAGGGGCGGGGGACAAATACATTTGGGAAGGTGGGTAACATGACAAGGATACTGTGAGTAACTCCTCACTGCCCACTCATGCCATTTGCATACCATATTTTCATACCCTGTGTTGTTTCCAGGTTGCTGCCTCTTCCAAAGCAAGTAGTTCCCCAGCCTGCCTGCTGGTGCTACCTGCTCCATGCCTACCCACACCAGAAGGGGAAGGGCACATCTGCAGAGGCTGCAGTTTTCCCAGACGGTGTTGGGGGGCTAGCTTACCACTACTAGTGTTACAAAGAACAACTGGTACTTTAGCGACTCTCACAGCTCTCAGGCATCTCTGCGTCCTCCTTCAGGATTTTTCCCCTCTTCTAGCTCTTGCTGACTTATCTCCTCACCAAGGGGCCTCTGAGAGAGACAAACAAGTCTCCCAGGAGCTGATAATGTGTAAGGGCCATTTTCCACATGTGGTGAGAGGGAGACGTGAAGCCGACCCACAGCTCTGTGAAACTACCCTGGCTCAGGGCCTCTTTACTTCCTGTGTGAAGGGTACAAAGGAGGTGTCTTTTAGGGAGCAGTAGTCAAGGATTGGTCTCTCCAGGAGAAGCAAAGCCTTCTGAACCTATCCACCTGATTCTGCCATTTACCAAGAGAGCAGAGATCTCCCAAAACAGCTGAAGCAACCCACTGGCTGTTCTGTACAACATGGAGAGCTTGTGCAGAGCTGCTGGAAGTTTTCTTTGGGCATAGCTGGCAGGAAATTAAAAAAAAGTGTATGTCTGTGTGTGTGTGTGTGTGTGTGTGTGTGTACATGCATGTGTGTATGTGTGCACATGCATGTGTGTATGTGTGTACATGCACTGTATAGTGATTGAGCAGAGATGTGATGGATAAGTCTAGCAAAGGAGACTGGAAATCCATTCTTCTCACATCAGCAGGACCTTAAACATCCACAGGGATGTTACAGTGACAGACCACTGGCCCGCCTGCAAGGCTGCCTGGGAGCATAGTTAGTATGCTGTAAAAAGGCATTTTCACCTCCATCTTTATTCTGAGGTATTTTTCAGTCAAAGATAGAAACCCTCTGATTCTAGAAACCCTGCCTGTCAATTGCACCTTGTGAACATGCTTTTAAGGAAAAGGGGTTTTTCTTCATGCTGCCTGGGAGAGAAGAGGAAGATCTGGGGTCAGTAACAAGCCAATACAATATTTCTGGTAAGGGATGTGGTAAGAAGTTGAGGAACTCGGACTCAGCTGTGCTGTGACTGTGTAAGAACACTGCTACTACTTCAGAGGGCTGGGAGGGTGAGCATTCATGGTATCCCAGTACTGCACAGCAGTGACTAGCTTATCTTCAGCATTCAGCCTTCAGGGTACTGAGTTACTAGGAAAGCTTTCTTCCCCCCTCTTTCTCTCTCTCTATTTCCATCACTGTTTTTTAACAAATGTGAAAGGTGCTGATAAATACTGCAAGTGAACGATACAGTAGCTGCTTGCTCATGCTCCCCTTCGTTTATGAATTTGCCTCAACATTGTCAAAGAGCAAAGATCTTTCTTCATTGCTCTTTCACATGACAAGGGCTGAAGCACAAACACTGACCAGGGCCTTCTCCTCCTCTGCATCAATCCTTGCTTCTTCCAGCTGCTCAGTGTTACAATGGACTTTTCTTTCTTTCTTTCTTTCTTTCTTTCTTTCTTTCTTTCTTTCTTTCTTTCTTTCTTTCTTTCTTTCTTTCTTTCTTTCTTTCTTTCTTTCTTTCTTTCTTTCTTTCTTTCTTTCTTTCTTTCTTTCTTTCTTTCTTTCTTTCTTTCTTTCTTTCTTTCTTTCTTTCTTTCTTTCTTTCTTTCTTTCTTTCTTTA